>NW_026542596.1:58375046-59575046 GCF_028750875.1 Macrosteles quadrilineatus
TTATTATAGTTACTCATCCCACCACTTACCCATGATAAAGGTTGTTTACAAGCTTATGGGAGAAAGTATGTGTCAGATTTGTGATACAATTTATTTAGTTTCTTTAGACTATTTAAAGATTTTTACACATTTTTTAATTTTCTTCTATTTGCCGAAAGACATTTTGTTGGACAACTTCAGGTTCGTGTTCAGAACCTCCAAAAATATAAAGTAAGCCTTAAAAAACAATTACCTATGAACTTTCCACTTCAAGCCCTTTTAAAACCCACTTGACTAGACTATAAGGCCGTTATTTTAAATACAAAATTAATGTAGGTTAGGATAAGGTTGCCGTCATAAATATCCTTATATAATTCTGTAAGACAAAATTTTTACCCTAAAATTGTGAACGTCTGGTAAGTCGCAGAAACGTGGGAGAGGTCTTAAATTAAAGGTCTTGACCCCAAGGACTCAGGAAAAATAGCAGAATTTCCATAAAGTTACAAGAAAACGAGATGTAACGTTAAATGTTCTTTATAGTAACTAGCTGTTACCCACGGGCTTCGCCCCGTTTGAGTTCATAAGTTTAATAGCATTATTGATTGGTTAGGTTGGGCTGAAATAAACAAAACAGAATAAAGTAATACAAACAAATAAGTACAGCTGAGGTATTTTAACATTAGGTAAATGGAAAGTTTCCTTTAGAAAAGAATTACGACCTTAAAGGGCAATTTATGAAATAATGGATAGTTTTGCGCAAGGTTTCTCGTCATTACGAACATTTTAAGTATATGGTTTATGGGCATGGTGGAAGATGTTTGCGACTCGGTCCCTGCACTGAAGCTTTGCTTTGCAGGAACCTGATTTCAGATTATTTAATGTAAAAAGTATATGTAATGTTTATTTTTTCTAAATAAATGAATGAATTGAATTGAATGAATTATATGTTTGCTGCCTTTATCAGATTTAAACTTATGGAGTGATTCAAATTATTTATTGATAATAAATATATTTTCATGACTCACAACACCGTATAACATCAACAAAAGCAAACAAAGGCAAAACACCAAAATGTTTTTTTACACAAAAGATATGGTGTACGGGGATATCTATTCTGACACATTGATAACATATTTATGAGATTGTTTAAATATTAAAATAATTTGTCAATTATTCAGCTTTTTAGGGACTTATGTCCTTACAAGCCACTAGTGATATTTATTTAAGTAAATAAAATAGGTATGTTGAGCTTTAGCTTATGTTCTTTATTTTCACACCTATTAATAATTGCTGCGGCACACGTGATGCGCTAATATTTTGGAAATAATAAAAACTAACACTTTTAACTGAACTATAATTTTATTGATGTAAATATGAACAAATTGTATCAGTGGACTGTATAGTGAAACTACAATAAATGAATGTCTATATCGAAACTGATTTGGTTGTAAACTAAATGTGAATTTAAGAATATTAAGAAGCTGAAAGAAAGCAATGTTACTCGGCCGAACACGACAATCTCTAGGGTAGACCCTACTAATCATATTGACCACAGACCACCCTTAACCCACGGTCCTAGATAGCAATTCTAAAGACAAATAGAAAGGTAGTTTATGTGACTGTATTAGTTCTTTACGCAGAAGGACGGTCTCAACTGCTTTGTTAAGAAGCCGACTTGCCCTAGCAGAACGAATGAGTGGTTTATGCGATCGTAAACAACTCTAGATGTTTGACAATATTTGAAATTTAGAAACGTAACTATCTTCTAAAAACATAAATATAAAGACACACAACAAATGAATTAGATACACTCTCCCCAACAATGATTGTTTCAAGCAAAAATACTCATAAATAAAAAACAAATTTTTGAATGAATAGTATACAAGTATTTGCCAAAATCGTGTACGCCATCTTTAATTTTGGACTTCCGAGACTCCGATTTCTTTATACCGTTTCCCTAGTAAAACCACACAATTCTTAGTCAAAATAACCAATTAAACAATCTAAAGCAATTTTTTTTAGGGTTGTCTTACGGATTTACTCGACTATATTCAAATCTTTGAATTATGTTTCAATTGTTTACTTATTAGTTCAGTATATTTTGAAAACACATAAATTGATGTTGCTGACAAATGCTGTGAATACAATTCAGTGACACAAGAACAAAAAATCTATGTAAATAATACCCCCGCCGCAGCAAGCCTGCAGTCTAAGCGAATTTCCATTTACCCGGTTCGTTCGATTTTTACTAAAATATTCCCACAAAATTGTCAGATTTATTTTCAATTTCTAAATACCATTAATTTTAGTGAGTACTTAGGTTTGCTGCTATGGGCAAGATATGAGGTGTGATTTTTATTGAAATGTTGATAACTATGTTGATAGCTTAGTATGAAATAAACAAAATTGCCAAATTTGATTAAAATATGTCCATAAACAACCAAACTACAACAGTTTATTTATCCTCCATAAGAATAACATGGGAATGTCAAATTTACAATTTTTAAAATTATCTCCAAACCGTTGGGCATACAACAACTCTTCAATATACGAGTACAAAATTATTTATTTTTTCAGCACTACAATATGGTTTGGAGAGAAATTAAAAAAAAATTGTGTTTTGGGGTCAAAAATAGGAAAAATCAATTTTCGCCCCATAAAACTGGTTAGCAAACTCGTTCGAATAAACGTAGGTTTACACGTTTGTGCCAAAATGTCATCAAAATCGGATCATTTTTGCTCTAGTTATCCTCAAAACGATAACGTAAATCGGTTCCGGGTCTAGTCTTACCATGTTACATGTGTCTTACCATGAGACCTAGGGTGAATTTTTGCTTAGTCCCTATATGGGAAATTCGCTAAAATTAGAGTTTTGTCTGTACACTGCTTAGAATCGTAAATGTTTCGGTTAGTTTCATCGTATGGAACGAGTATTACGATAGGAAAGCCATAACGCGTGCTATCTCAATTTCTGTATAAAAAGGATTAGGTGTAAGGTTATAATACCCCCGCCGCAGCAAACCTGCAGACTAAGCGAATTTCCAATTGACTGATTGGATTTACACTGAAATGTCTACTTAAAAATATAACATTTATTCTCTATTTAAATAGAATTAGTTTAACTAGTACTTAGGTTTGCTGCATCAGGGAGGGTAAAACTGTTTTTTTTTTGTAAAACGTTAATAGTTAGTAAGAAATAAAAATATTTTCCAAATTTGATCAAAATATGTTCATAAACAAGCAAACTACAACAATTTACTTATTCTCCATAAGAATAACATGGGAATTTTAAATTTACAATTTTTTGGAATTTTCTTTGTAGCCATTAGGCGCATAATAACGCTTCAATATACTAAATTATTTGTTTTTTTAAGCTCTACAAAATGGTTTGGAAAGAAATTGCTAAATTTTATGTTTTTTGGGTCAAAAATGGGAAAAACCTATTTTTACCCCATAAAACCCCCCGTAAACCCCCGTTCCCATTTTCCGATCATGCTGGATCGCGAACTCGTTCGAATAAACGTAGGTTTACACGTTTGTACCAAATTTTATCAAAATCGGATCATTTTTGCTCGAGTTATCGTGCTAACGGACACACACATATATATATGGCCTAAGAGCCGAAACATGTAAGTTTATTCAATAAATTAATAACTTTAAAAAAAGGGTACTAAATGTTTAATTATTTATTTCATTTATTAATATATATATATGAATTTGAACGGATGGTGTTTTTGGCCTCTAGGGGCTTTAAAATGAAAAAAAAAATCGGTCCCGCGTCCAGGTCTTACCATGAGTACTACGGTAATAGCTTATTCCCTATATGGGAAATTCGCTAAAAAGTACAAACAAAGAAACGGCCAAGAATAAATTATTCACAAACACAATTGTAGCGTATTACAATGTAAATGATCACTGTTTTACAGGGTTTTGCCCGTGGTCTGTGTGTACTGTTATCCAAGTGACAGCCGGTCTATGTGTAAGATTCAAATGTATACTTCGGTCCGTGGCAATGACCGCGGCACGTGTTAAACGTGTCGACATTTTAGATGAGTACGGTAACGCCAAATCCTGAACATATAAATCAACAAATCCTAAATTAACACATAGACCTATTCACGTTTTAAATTTAAATTGAAGATTCCACAACATTTTAGAGTTTAAAGATTTGTCTAACCCTTCTAAAATGTTAACATTAAAAATTTGGACGTCCACGGGGAGTAACCAGAGATGACTAGGCCTGCGTGTTAGGTACTGCAATTGGGTTATTAGAAATTATAGATAAAACATAGTCTCTTAGCTATTAACCTACAAAATCAGAGTAGGTAGTTTAGGTGTGGTTGAAAGAACTGGGCACTGGGAGGCAAAACGCGATAATTCCTCGGACGATTCGGTAACGGGGATATTCCCCGCGAGCCGGGTAGATGCAGGGAGACGTCCGCTCAATTACCCACCCGAACCAGTTTTGTCCGCCTCACGCACTGTCCGCCTCAAGCACGTCCGGGGGAAACACGGCACCCTTGTATATGGTATATATGAATTTAAACTAATGGAGACGAAAAAGTAAATCTGGTCCCAGGTCCAGGTCTTACCATTGATGAGACCTACTAAAGGGAAATTCGCTAAAACAAAATTGAAGTTTTTTGGAAATTTATAATTTTAGAAAGTTTTTTTTTCAAACTGCATTCAAAATGTTAATCCAAAATGGGAAATGGAACAGTGTGGTTTTTTTCCTAAAACAACAGAATCAAAAACAGATAATTTTTGGTTTGAGAGACCGTAACAGAATTTTATACAGACGAGAGTCACTTAAAAAATGGGTGATAAGTCTATACTATATAGGCCTACCAGAGTTTCGCCCTCCAAAAAATTACAACCAAAGAAAGGGTATCCAATAATATTTCACCCCAGAATACATGAATAATTAATTATAACATGGATTTAATTGGGATTGCCCAAGAGTTTGTTTTTTACTTTCTTAGTTACACTTGCACAGATATAATATAAATTTGGTAATTACTAACATTTTCTTATTAATTTCTAACAATGTTAGGATTGTGGGAAAAATGTAAAGCTAACAGAAATCTTTAGACAGATCTTCTAGACTTTTCTGGAGTAAAAAGTAACAAGTGCGTATGTAAGTTACTGTAGGTAAAGCTACACGTTGATATCAGACCAGCGATAGATGGATACATTTCAAGCCTAATCATGAATTAAGAGTTAGCTTGATAATCTAAAATAGTAAGTACAGTGAGTTATTCTCAAGAGCGGAGAGCAGTTATTATTCTTAGATGTTACAGCTGATATTTGCCTTAACTAAAAATGGTAGAAAGTAAGGAGGAGAGACCACGATTTGCGCTGTTAATTCTTTGAACTCATATTTTCTTTTCATCATGACCGGGTGCAGTGCAGCTTTAAACCGCTGCGCGACGCGTGTGCGCACTGTCGTCATCCTCTCGTCGAGTCGTCAGTCAGTGATGGTCGTCAGCTGTGAAGAGAAGGCATTCCGAAATGCGCCTTAGGCATGTAACTCTGAATTTCAGGGATACGCTCCGGCACCACAATGTTCGTGTACGGTTCCGAAATAACGTAGAGATGTAATATGATTGTACAAAGTGTAATTTCACGGTGAAAATCTGGCGTGAACGGTGCCGCGGTGGGTCGGGGATCATGGCGTCGATCTCGGCCGATACCCCAGCCAGCCACGGGCACAGTTTCAGCAAGAAAACCTTCCACAGGCCGACCTACTGCCACCACTGCACGGATATGCTCTGGGGCCTGATCCAGCAGGGCTACATCTGCGAAGGTAGGCCCGATCGCCAAATTAAAGTTCAAAAAATTGATTTCAGACGACCGGCCCGGGCTGTTTTGACCCCCCTCCACCCCTTCATAACTGGAGCTGCAGAATCCAGTTTGTATAGGCTATCATCTGTCAATTTTGTGTTAATCTATCATTATCGATAACGAGAGGAGGCAGTCAATTCAAAACAAAACTGTGATAAAAGGTGCTGACTCGAATCAAATCCCTACAAGGGATTACAACCTAACTTAAAAGTTAGTGTTTAACCTTTGGTAAAATTAAGATAGATTTAAGTTAACTAAAATAAGTTAGCCTAAGTTAAGTAACTAAACCTAGGTAGGCCTACCCAAGTTCCATTGAAATGTGTACGGTACTTAAGAAGTATAGGGCTGCACTTTACTTTAGGTCCTACACTTATTCGAATAAAAAATATATATCGATTAATCGATTGTTTCATTCTATACATGGTTTGGTTTATTAGGTAAGGTTAACCTAACCTAACCAACCAAACAATATATCAAATGAAACAATCCAATAATCGATATTTTCATTCGAATGAGTGTAGGACCTAAAGTAAAGTGCAGCCGAAGTGTAGACTAAATCCCAAAGATACTTTGTAACTTAACTTTTGTGTCTTAATTGCAATATCAAATATAGACCTAAACTTAGCCTTAAAAAAATTGGCAGTAACAAAAACACAAATAATTTAGTAGAAAGCTCCAAGAGAACCTAGGCCGATTATTATTTTACTCACATAAACGTGCAGTGAATGGTCAAGTGTTCAAACATCTAGGCCTATTCTTAGGCTAGGCCAAGTTCTGTTAAACAAAGTCTTATCTTTCATACCAAAATCATAACTTTATGACCTCTTTTTAGGCCTAATAAGTTAAAGAGGTACATAAGTTAGACCCTAACTTGCATTCCTTGTAATTTTTTTTATCATTTTTCAAAAGACGACCTTGTAGGCCCTACTTAAGTTATTTTAGCATTTTCTACAAATTTATTTATTTTACATTTCAACGGGCAACTTCATTTTTACAGTTTTGAACAAAATGAATGAACTCAAGACACTGACGATTATGTGTAAATGTATAGCCAAAACCAAAATAAAATATGCGTGAGGTATAACTTAGATGGCAATGACAAATGACTTTTAGTGCGTGCAGTTGCTGATAATTTTGCAAATAAATGTTCCCCTAAAACTTACTTAGGCTAACTTACCTGTAGCCCCATAAAGCTGTCCATGTGTATCTTCGTCATTGATAATGTAACCTATAGTCAATGCCTAAACTTAGTACCCCCATTGTCGTCAGTATGATTACAAATTTAGTAAGCTTATTCATTTAAAATATCAACCAAAATTGTCCACATTACCTAGGCCTACTTACTACCTGATTTCCTGCAAGTTAACTTAAGTTATCTGTGTCACAGTTTCTTTTGCTTAAATAAGAGATTCTTTCGTTTGGTTGTTGTAACTTAATAACGTATTTACATGAGAAAATGCAGAATTAGCGGGCCTAAGTTTAATTTGTTGTTCTCCTTGAGTTAAATGTAAGTTACCGGTAAATAATTAAATCCGTAGATGAACATTTTTATAAAAAAGATTTCTTGGGTAATTAGTCCCATTCTAAAATCACTTTAGGGTTCTTTAAAACTTAGATGATAGAAACACAGATTAAAATGTCCTCTTTGTACCCTAAGTACCTAGAGTGTTTTCCTCTGCAATGATCACAAAGTATGGCCAACATTTTTCTTACTAAACATCGCAGAACTTCTGCTGACATTCTAATTCACTGTTTGTAGGAATCAATGTTGTGTTCTTCATTATATGGGCTATTAACGATAAAAAAACCATCATCCCTTTCTTCTACTTGGTGGCATTCTATAACTGTTGTTTCCATCATTTGCAAATCGGTTCTTTCAATGATTGTTCAAGTAATACGACACTGTGTCAATACAGTTTCCTTATTTATTTGGTGAAATATATTGTTCCAGGATTTTCTTAGCCTGATCCCATATAAGATGATTAGATTTTAGAATTAAGACGAATACTGTAGCTAATAAATAGGCTACCGGTACCGGTACTCAATTCCATTAAATCATTAGGTACCGGTACTAATTATGTTAACTTATGCGGAACAACTCGTTTAAAACCACAAAAATAATTCAAAATTTAATTTTTGGTTTAGAATACACACCTAGGTGGCGTCCTAGCAGTTATAATATGCAGCTGATCATTGTGTAAACTAATAAACTTCTTCATAACAACTTCATAAGGATGACATGGGAACTTAAAAAACAACTGGGGCAGAGCCCGAGAGACTTGAAAAAATTTAAGATCAGTTTGCACACACTGCGACACGCTCTTTCCAATGAGATGTGAACTGTCAAAATCGGTTGAAAAATTGTAGAAGAGTTCGGTTGACAAACTTTGTATTGGTGTATTAATTATATAGATTCTAAATTTTTCCAAGGGTTTCAACCTCTGTACTACATAATAGCCTAGGTAGGCTATTTTAATAAATCCAGAGGATATTGACCAATAAAAGAACGAGCTGGCTAACTCTTTATTTTAACCTCCTTTTACTGATAATGTTTAAGGGGAGCGGGAAAGGCCTATCTCGCCAATGTTAAATTTGCCATATTTAGGTACACTTTTTTTCAAAAGGTGTGAAGGTATGGCTTTCAAAATTGTAGGCTATAATTATCAGCCCTTAATGTGTAAACAGACCCAATTTCAGAAATTTTCATAAAAGTATTAGGCTAGCCTACATTAAAAAAAAAATGTTTTTGTAAGACACAAAAAAGTTTAAATTTTACAAGACATAAATTTTTTTCTTCAAAACTAGAAATGTGACAGTAATAAAAATGGGTCTAAATGTTAGGCCTACTTATAACACAACAATTATGTATAAAACATTTCAAGTCTCTAGGTCAATTAGTTCCAGAGATACACTGTATCTCTTCTTATACCACCTAGAATTATCAAATTTGGTATACAGTAGAGTCCCGCAAACTCGGCACTCGATACCCCGGCAGTCTGGATAACTCGGCCATCACCTGGCTAAGAAAATTAGTGATTTTTTGAATACGAGTTAAACATGGACTCAAGCCAGCTCAAGTCAAATCATTCACAACTCATACCAACGATTTGTTGCACTATATCTGGATGAATTGATGCTGACTTGTAAAATAAATATAAATGAAAAAGGCAATTAAAAAGCTTAAAAATTGTAGTGTTCTTATTTTTAACCCTAGTTTCTGATAACCCGGCTTTTCACAAACTTGGCACCCTTCCAGTCCACATTACGCCGAGTTTGCGGGACTCTACTGTATATGGTGTAGATGTGCAATGAGACGGGGGTTTTCAAAATTCAGAATTTAGGGGGGGTTAAAGCGATTTCCAGTGAAAATCTATTAGCTTTATGTAAGCTTTTATATTTTGGTCTGTTTAAGCTGAACCCCTGCTTGGATGTTAAATCTGATCTTAGTGCAGAGTTAAATTATCTACAACTTTCGTATTAAAATTTTCTATCTCAAACGGTTTTTGAGTAAAATCAGTTTAAAGTAACAACTGTAAAAATTTACTTTTTCCTCATGTTTGCGTCTTAAAACAGGGCAGTTCCCGTTAAACCATGATTACCAAACTTTGTGTTTCATTAAAGAGCAACATATTTTATAAAAAAAGTGAAAATAAATCAATAAAAAGTTGTTAGGCAGAGCGATCACGTTTCATGGTAGGCCTATTTAATAAAGCAATACCGTACATCAAAACAATGTTTATTGATTTATTTATACATACCAACGGCAGAACCATTTAAAAATAATCAACAAAACAGTTATATTAACTAACAACAAACAAATATTGAACCGTTTATAAGTTAGGCTATAATTCAACTATTTCATCAATTTAACTTATCGGTTTGTCTCAGAACTATCAACATCTATAACATGTTTCATAAGTAAAGTTGTGGACATTACATACATCTTTTGTATTGATGTTTTCTACGTTTGATGCTAATGTCATCTGTTGAACCCACAGTTCTGGTTAAGAATATATTACTGTATATATTGTTAATAGTGTAAATATAGGCCTCTATGTTTTTTATTGACGAACTCATATGAGTTGACGCAATCTATCCAACATTGTCGGTCAAGGATGAAGACCTCAAGTATTTCAAGTAAGACCGACTGATCAACATTTTCTTAATTTTAGCCAGATTTGGTAATTCAGGCAGAAATAATCCACCATGGATCCATAGCCTATGATTAGCAGATGTAATTTTTTTAAAGATTTGCCTGCTTTGAGAAAATTGTACAAAAATAGTTTTCACCATACCTTATAAGGTCTGTTTTTAACATATGAAAAAGCGTTGTTTTCAAGCAAGTGCTGTATTAAATTATCTCAAACAATTACCAGAAGTAGTTGATCGTGCGTTTCGTGCGTTTATTGCTCGTCTTCATTTCTACAAACATCAGGCAGTTTTTTGAAAATGTATTCTGAAATTCTCCTTAATATGGCACTTCTATGCGAATTAGGTATTTTCTTGTAAAACTAAAACGTCAAAAACTACATTAGGCTTACTTGGGTAATTATATACCCCAAGTCGTTGCTTAAACATGCTGATCAATACAGCATGACAATCAAATGTTTTGCCAACTCGATAGGCCTACTATCATAAAAAAATATTTCAAATCTTACAATACGTTGGGAAGTATAGAACTTGTTGTTTAAACTCAGGTGGTAGACCGTGTATTTTGTTGATATAGTAATAGCTAACTTAGCCTACATTAACATTAATTTAACAATAATGCTTTATTATTACTTAAAAACCACTTAAAAGTGTTTGTTTAGCTCATACATAAGCTAAACAATCTTTTAATTTTATTATTTATTATTTTATTAAGCTCAATATTATATTTTTGCTATCAAACACATGTGGCTATATTTAGTCGACATTGGCACACTCAAACGTTTCCACATGAAACAAGCAATAAATACAGTTTAAATTTCACAATAGGATAAGAGGTTTACTTGTACTGTTTTAAGTAAATAATAAGGCCGCATGTTCATAATAGCCTATTTAGATGAAAATATTGAGAATACCTAGTTATTTAAAACTGCTGATGGTACTTACGTATTAAACGGAGGCCACATTTTGTCAGCGCGCTGCGGCGGTTATGTTAGGTTGGGTTATCGTAAATATTATGTGTGTAGGACTTTCCTCGCTTCGTTATGAATTGATACCAGACGAGTTATACTTTCTATTATGATAACCCAACCTAATAAACCGCCGCAGCGCGCTGACAAAATGTGGCCTCCGTTTAATACGTAAGTACCCTGCTGATTCATAGCTGTTTTAATTCCCTATCCATAAGATGCACTAGCCTACATGTATTTTGTTTAAAATTATAAGGACCATAACATAAACATTTAAATCAGTTCGGTTTTTCCAATAAGTCCATTTTTCCTTTTTATGGGGTTTTATGGGAAAATACAATAAGTTACAATAACTTTTAAACCGTAAATTTTACAGCAGTGGGGTATTGCATTATGTTGTTCGGAATTATAAGGATAATCACATACTAGGCTAATTTAAATCAAAATTGTTTTTTTTTTATGATTTTCTCTTATTTTATGGGGTTTTCATGAGAAAATTACATAATTTACAGTAACTTTTGAACCATAATTTTTACAATAGTGGGAGTTCTGCCATTTTGTTCAGAATTTAAAGGGTCACAACATACTAAATTTTTATCAAAATAATTCCGGCCATTTTTTAGAAATCCCATTTTCTTACCGTTATTTTATGGGTTTTATGGGAAAATCAACATTAAAAATTAAAATTAAAAAAATGAAAAAAACGCCTGAATGAAAAAAAAAAAAACGCCTGGAGATATTATGGATTAGTGCCTACATACTAAATGTCATCAAAATCGGACTAGCGGTGTGGTCTGTAGTTCATCTCTAAGAGTCTTCATCACCCTGCGTTTTGGGGATATGACCTTGGGGGGAATGTGTTGAGGGCGGGCAAGTACTAAATGCGCGCCATTCTGAAAACATCGTAAGCACACGAGTACTAAATCGACACGTCGGTGATTCATCTGCCGCCTGAGCCAAGTATTGTAAAAGACTAGTTAGCGAAGTAGCCTCCGACAAAACATGTAAATTTCGTTCCCCGTTTCGGAGGCCGTTTTTCAACATAATTTCTTGAAATTTTGTATCAATGTAGTTGAATCGTTGTATTATAGCTCTTATACCTCAAAAGGTTGAAAATTAAAAAAATAATTAGTTTTATCAGTGTCTAAAAGTGACTCAATTTAAGTTACTTTAAGATTTGTTTGCACTTATATTATTGGTTTTCGTGGATATATCATGTATGAGGGCCCTAGAACCAACATTAATCTGTAAGAGAAAAAAGTTTTAACATTATATCTTCACACATTCCACCCGGAGCGAGGGACGTCCAAGGCATGTTTTTATTGTTTTCGCAGGGGTGAAGAAGACTCTTAACATATCCACACATGCCAGGCACACACACACAAACACACACAGACATCACTTTGAAAACTACTTTTTTGGGTTCAGAGGGGCCCAAAACTGATCCACTCAAAACTCAAACTCGATAATTTTGACAAAAACAATACTTTCTCCATATTATACCATGGTCTAGGGGGAGAAAGTAAAAGGCTACAGCTGGTCCATATAGTTGGGATAACCACTTGAGTATTCAAAAGTAAATGCTAAAATCTACTGTTTTACAGTAACCTAAAATGTTCTATTAAATCTAAGTACACTAAAGGGTAATTAGATACAGGTGTAATACTATTTGTTTGCTAATTGTTATTGCTAATTGTCAAAAAAACCAATCATTTACTTTTTTATATAGGCTAGTTTAGTTGCAGTAGTAGAACATTATGGTTATGGTAGATGTGTATACATTTCATACCGTAAATTTAAAGAACCAAATTTTCCAAAACTGCATCTTCCCCCATTGCAAACGCTAAACATGATTATAACTGCTTTTAGCAAGTTACACGTTTATATGCCATCCCTGTATGAAGAACGAGTAGGCCTACTCTGCTAGTAGGGAATAATCTGACATGTTTAAAGAAATACTTGATTAAAATCATCAGACAAATTGAAATCAAAGCTATTATAGGCCTACTGATAAAACATATTTTTATGTCATAAAAGTCATAACAGATTATAATTGTTGTCTTAAAATTCTCTAAAACGTCAAATATAAAACCATGACTAACATATTTCAACTAGTAGTTTTTTACGAACTAAATCAACAGAAACATTGTAAAAAAATAAGTTTGCCTTTTATTTACAGTTTAATACTTTTTTTCTTGTAATCTCATACATACAAATCTTGAATTTAGGTGGTGGGAGATTAAAATTCTAAAATGGAATGTTATGTTAACTAATCTCTTTTATAAGACTCGATGATTGTTACTAAATTTGAAATAGTTTCTTGTAGCACCAAGAAATGTTTTTGAAAATTCAATCAGGGTTCTGCATCATATGCTCCCAAGTCTCTATGCTATCCTTAAGGTATGTTTCCATTTATACAAATTCCACATGGGATTTCTCCAGCAACATGTTGAGCTAGAGACTTGTTTAAGTAGAAATAAAACTTTATACACTCAATTTCCCATTTTCAGCTTGAATAAAAAAGTTATTGAATATTTTCAAAATTAATGTAATTTTTTACGTTAGGATCTAGATTTTTGGAATTTCAAAGTAATTCTATGTTTAGTAGTCTATATTATTTTAATAACAAATCAATTCCAAAACTTTTGTATTTATATTTTGCTCATTGTTGTTTCTATGTTCAGTCTTTGCAGGTACTGAGGTAGTGGTAAATAAATTATCTTATTTATTGTGGTCTATGAACTTGTTATCAGTAGGGACTTAGGGTGTTGGGAATAGTGGTGATGATTTGAACTAAAAAATCGCTGCATAAGCCTGGTCTTCACTTAATTAGCGTAGATTATTAAATTTTATTTATGTTTCTTCTGTAATAGCTTTATTTTTCATAATACCATAGGTTTTCAAATGTGCATTGAAATGTTTGAATTGGGATTTTTTACAAAAGTCTCCAAAATCTGAGCCTTTAAGTTCAAGAGCGAAATTAAATGCCTTGGACTAAGAGGGATGGGTTCGAATCCTGACAAACATTTAAGGTGTTTGAATCAGATTCCTTTTAAGTGTTCATGATTGTTCACTACAAAATTGCTACTGTCAAAAGAAAAAAAAAAAAAAAAATAAGCAAAGAAGCTATTACCGTAGATGGCCTGGAAAGACTTAGAGGCCTACTCATGTGATCGTTTCACTTTTTCATTTTGGTGAAAATGGAAATATTTTATTACTGTATCCTTTGACATCCAAACAAATATATCCCTAAATTCGAACTAGCCTATATTTGACAATTCTTTCTTGGAGAGGTAATTTTACTTATAACTATGAATATCTTATTTGGAAGAGGTGTAGGAAAAGCATCCCACTTACAGTTGTAGTCTTATTTTGGATTGTTAAATATAATATTAGATTATATGACAAATTACCTGTCAAGCAAATCGATACAACCATCCTTCTAAGGACAGCTCTGTATTTAGAATTAAAAATGCCATACAGGTTATCATATTTATTAGTAGGGTATGGCCGTGATCACTTCAATCATTTATTACAACATTTGAGTGCTCAAAAAAATAGTTGCTCGCATAATTTAAATTTTGTTTAGTATGGGAACTTGCATCTAGGCCATTTAAAATAAATTGAAGATTAATAGGTCAAACAACCCATAGGTTTAAAGGGAATTAACTTTTTTTTTTTCTAGAAGACAGTAAATTTAATATTTATTTTGTTATTTCCAAAGATATTAAAAATTATCTTTCTATCTCTATTGTCATCCTTAATTGTCAATGATAATTAATATCTTATTGATACAAATATGTTGATAAAGATAGGGCAATATTGCTTTATTGATGAGGAAAATATGTTAATGTCATTGTATCAAAGTATAAAATCAGTTCTTCTATTTTTAACAAAAATTAAATAAAACTTGAAATTTTGGTTACTTAACCAGTACCGGTAGTGGTTTTTTCAAAGTTTTTTAGGTGAATTGAATTAAATCATAATTTATTTAGACTGGATTAAAAAAAAAAAAAAAACATACGTCCACACCCAGTATGAATTGCCGGGGTAAGGAAACTTAATTCCTCAGTTAATACACTTAAAAAAGACCACATTTAAGACTTCTAAAGAGTTATTGATCCTACGCAAAACATAAACGTATATATTTTAATAATGTTTAACATAATAATAAATTTATACTTTTCAAAAGTTATGACCTTATTTTCAAATTGTGTTTAGAAATACCGTAGTAGGCCTGAGGCCTGTATTTATTTATGAATCATACTAAAATAGGCTAATAAAGGTATGATGATGACAAACATATCTTTATAAGTTCTTAGTACATCTAACCTAATACAATTTTAATAGCAAAAAGTTTTTCACACAAATGTTAAAATTGTATCTTTGACTCTTGAAGTTCCTAACAGAGTAAAATGCAGCAGCCTCAGATCCAGGCCATACTATAAACACTTTAGTCCTTTCTGAAATTAAAGAAAAAATTAAATAGATGTTATGAAAGATGTTTTATTCATTCTTTCCATAAATTCTCTTCAGTAATTTAATGCTTTATGTGTTGGTTTTACATAAAAGATCATTCTGACAGCATTTTATTGTTTATTTCCTATTACAGTAATTCTCGTTTTGGTCAGACGTTTAATGAAGTTGAAAAACAAATTAGATTTGGAGTAACAGCTTATGTTAGTTATATATTTAATAAAAAAAAACTTAACACAAGTTTCAGTACTTAAACAATTAATGAAGGGTTGAAAAAATAAAATAACTAAAATATTCATATTACAATTTAATACCTTAAATCACATCCATATTCACACTACACAACACTGGCATTTTCATCTATTAAGTAGGCCTACCTATTAATAAATTTATTAGCAGATATTTTTTGTATGCCTAAAATTAAATCAGCGAGTCAACATATTTTTTGTCAAGTCAGCGGGAGCAACTAGTTATAACTGTTGCCTCTCAAGCTGCTCGGCTTACAAGGCTGTTTCAGTTGCACTAGTTTACTATTTTTTTATACAATATATTTTTACAACAGACGTGTTCAGTGTATTGTAAGCTACTTTGGAAGCGATATAATTTCCTAAACTGGATGGCAAAAACGGGGAATGGAGTTTTTCCTTTGTGAACTATCCGGTAGTATTTAAATTAAATTACTTAAATCAAATAATGATTTTTCAATTCAGTCAATCTATCCACAATCATTTTTGTCCATACCAATCCTATAATTTTGATATTTTTTTATTTATATGTTTTATAATAATTTAACATCATTATGTTTATACCTCCCGTATTCAGTTACAAGAGTTAAATTAACACATTTATTTATATTTATCTAAGCAGTTTAGTTTCAGCAGTGTTTTTAAACTATTTTGGCGAATCATCTGCATCAATGTGTCCTATTTAAACATACGTTTCCAAAATACCTCTACGATATCTAACTAATTTAGGGGAAGTAAACAATTTATGTAGGTAATTTATGTAATATTTCCTCGTGTCTTATCTGGCACCAGTTAGTTGTGAGATGAGAGGGGGGTTGGTAGCAGAGCAGGTTCAGTTCTATACCTCGCCAGCCACTGCCACCCAGCATTGATCCATCTCTAGTGACGTCACTAGGAGGGGGGTCGGGTCACGCCCCCACCCCTCTACGCACATTCGCCACTAGATACTGTACGGATAATAACTACTACACCATGGCCGTATCCAGAGATGTTTTATGTCCCAAACATTGATTGTCCTATTTTTTACCTACATTATTTTTAGAAAAGGGTGAAAATTACATTCTAACCTCATTTAAACTGTTTTGTTGAAAAATATACATTTGAAAATATGCAGTTTTTTGACAACTCTAAAATATTTAATCTAACGTTTTTTGGAATTTTTAGTTTTTAATATAACATTTAATGAATTTAATCTTTTTAAATATTTTAAAACATTGAACTTTAAAGAATTAAATTCTAACACTATGTGCGATTTCGTAATTGTCTCCGGCTCAAAAATATTACAAAAAATGTACCGTTGATCATTTCACCAATACAATAGGCTACATTAAACCTTTTTAAATTGGTAATAAAGTACATTGAAGATAATTTACTTATGTAAAGTGTTCATTGCATGTGGTTTACAAATGTAGGTTAATATTGAAAGAAAAACTAAACCAACTCTCATGTGAAATAAATTTTATAATATATGTACGGCATTAAAAATTTAACACTGTACCTATTCTCTTATAAAATTTAACTGAGTAATTTTGCAACCTTTGTAGTGTTTATTTTCGTAGAATACTGCAGAAGTTTACTCTGTGATATTCTCTTATGAGGAAATTTTGATCAAGTCATTATCTTATCTTTTATGAGGTGTACTACTGTAGGCCTACTCCCTTTCCTCTGAGAAAATAATATAAAGTATTTAGTGTGAAAAATGTTTAGATCTTTTTAAAACTCATAAAAAATTTTTTTTTTTTTGCTAAAATAAGCGTGCAATGCGATTTCATCTTGTTAACTATGATTTAAATGTCTTTTATTGAAAAATCATCTCATAGTTTAACTATCTAATGAAAAAATAAGGCCTAAACAGCCTTTAAGAAGTAGAATTTCAAATGAGTTGAATGTATAAAGTTCACTTCTTCAATAAAAGTACCTATGTTTATTTTCAAAAAGTTCTTTATCTCTTAGTCTACCGGTACCTCATACTACAAGGTAAATACGCTAGTTCAATGCTGAGAAAAGTCAGTTGCTTTTCAATGGTTTGAAAGCAAACTAGCTGTCTGGGATCATTGGACCTTAAATGGTTTTGACTTAAGGACCAGCTTATCTTAGTCAGTAGGCCTAATAAAGATATAATTTCATTCATTCAACCTCATATTTGCCATAAAATACTTGGGTGTCAGCCCCCACGTAAATATAATCTAATCTAAAGTGTCCATCTAATGACAGTTATTGAATTATAACATAAACAATGTTTATAACAACAGAATTTCAAACAATAAGAAGGCTTTAGTTATTACTAGCTGTTGTACTTGGGAAGAGGACACAAAATAGAAACATTTTGATCTTTATAACATTTTTACATATTATGTTGTATAAACTTGTTACACAAAGAACTGGGCTAAAACCATTTGAAGGAGAGGGGTTAGGGAACTAAACCTAACACATTAACATTTTATTTTATTTTCCTTTTATAACATTTTGTTTTCTTAACATATTTATTATAACTAGACGTCGGCCAGTGGTCCAAAACTCGACCAAAAATATTGAATGTACAGACTTCTTTATTTTCACCCCACGCTGTAAATAAAAAATGTGAGTGATTGGAATTTCTTTTATTTGTTTTGATTTTCTGTTTATATTTCATTGTTATTTCGTCACCAACATGGCAACCCATATGGTCCGTGTTTTTTATTTTAAATTCATTTTTGTGTTTATTTTTTTAGCCTATTTTAATTTATAAAGAGATTCTGCACACCTACAGGACAATATTTTTTTAACAGTAGCCTATGCGTAGATTTCCCCTATGATGCACATGAGCTGAGAAAAAAGGTTTTAAAGAAACATGCTTGCCTATTAATATATAGATAACCCATTGTTATTTCTGCTTGCTAAATCAGTACCGTATCACTTGATAATTTTATACTATCCATACTTAAATTAGGGTCTACATGTTTAGAGAATCTTTAATTTTATTTAGCCTACTAAATTTTTGGAAACTGCGACTTCTTACTGACGCAAAGAGTCTTTTGCAATGGGAGGTTTACAGCAAAACCAGTAACTGTCCACAAAGATTGGGATTTCAGACAGCCTTATTCATAAGACTAAGAAATTTGTTGTACATGTAATTGCAACTACTTATAATATTAATTATTATATTGTAAATATTGGATATTCCAAAAAAATGTATTAACATTATTGTTGTATGTTTCAGTTTGCAACTTCGTGGTTCATGACCGCTGCCTCAAGACAGTAGTATCACCTTGTTCCAGCATAGCAGCGAGTCTGATCAAGGTAAATTAGCAATACCATTGTTATGTAGTACAGGACTAGGACAGTAAAATATTAGGTTTGTCTAATGATCATATTTACATACTTGAAAACTTCTTTGAATACCATGGTGTGTACCATGACCAAACACTATAGGCCTACATTGGAGATCATCTAAAAATGTGTGAAAGTGGTAAAATTTACACCTTTAATTTGGAAGCTGAGTATAAAACTACTGCAATTAAGAGTTTTGCTAAGACTTGTGACTTATTAAGACTTGTTTTGCTAAGAGTGTCATAGACTCTTAGGCGGCGTCCTAGCTAAGCGACAAAAAAAACTGTACAATCACAATAGTCGGTCTGATGAGACCCACAACACATGATTGTCTTTGATCGGTTGTGTTGGTCGCCCAACCAGGGCGCTCTTATGCTTATCCACATGTTTGAAATCTGTTGGTGCGGCCGATTTGCTTGCACGGCGACAGACCAACTTTTCCTCGTTCAGCTAAGCTTTTTTTTTTTTTTTTTTTTTTGGGAGAGGAGCGGCAGACTACTCACTAAAAAAAAACCCCTCTACTCTGTTGGACACAGGCCTGGAATTGTTTGTCACATTACTTCAAGTCAAGCCAAAATGTGACCTAGGCTAAGCCCTCAGGGCTCACACCGTTTCTGACATTTAGATTCTTTATGACCTACACCGCATCCCGGTCAAGGTCAAGCTTCTTGGCGCGGAGAATACCCTGGATGTAATGTGACACACAGGCCCAATTGTCCCCACCCTCTCGGTATGACCGTATCCACCTAGGCCTTATATGATCAACAGCTTAGTAATATCAATGGCACATAAATTAAAGGTTTGAATCCTGTCCTAGTTAGGTCTGGTGTTTACAACCCCATGGGAGACACCCGTGTAAAATAAATGTTAGAGAGCTCAGGCAGAAGACAAAATAAGGTGGATTCTTCAAAGATTACACCAAAATCAAGCCTTTTACTATTTTACTATCTTTTACTTACTTGTAGGTGTGTCCATCAAAAACTGATTCACAGTTATTTTTTACGTTTGTGTGATAAGGGAAAACGTGATTGAAATAGGCTTAATAGTGTCAATGAAAAATCCTTGGTGCTCAGAGGGATATTTTGGTGCTCCTCGGTACTTGTGACCTTTGATAGAACAAGAGATTCCATACTCATGTTAAAGTTTTTGCCAGTACAGTTGAAGTGAACCAACAGATTGCGCTGATGTAGGCCAAAATTACTGATTTTTGTCCCGGATATATGCGGACTGTTCAATCAAGTCAAACTGATGACATATTGTAAGCTTAAGCATATTTTCAACCATCTCAAGTCAACTATTTAAAAAAGAAAAAAAGTAGAAAATATAATTTTAGACACTGGACAATCTGTGAGTGGCTCACTCCACTATGTTCTATTTAATGAAATTTCGTTACATCTGGTCCATTTAGATGATGTCTTCTTCAATATACAAAAGTCAATGGTTACATTCTATCCTCTAAAAAGGGAGAAAGTTTCAACAGGACGGTGGCGTCGTCCTGTAATCCAGCTACTAGGAGGTTACGAATTGTGGATATTTGTAGGCACGCACTGTGCATGCGATGCTCCCTGGTGTGGATTAACGTCCGCACTAGTGAGTACTACGACTATCCGCAGTACTATCCTGATAATTATACCAGTTTGTTAATTACAAGAAAAAAATCGTAGTTCGGATTCCACTTTAAACTGTAGGTCCCTTAGTTGCCATTGGCTGTATGTAAGGAATATGTCGGCCTTAGTCACTAACAAGACTACAAGATTGCGCCACTCATCATACACTCATCTCCATTCATACTTGGCTTAATACCTACTTTGTATGGTCGCCATTTCAAAGAAAAGTATTAAAGTATGTACTATTGATTAACAGCTGTGTCTAAGGAACATGTCGGCCTTAGTCTCTAACAAGACTACAAGCCACTCATCCTACACTCATTCACTCACATTTCAGTTAAAATGTGCACATAGGGGTGCCCCCATTTTAAATAATTGATATAATTGATTGAACAACAATTCCATTGACAGTGCACCTCTGGTCTATAATGCAAAGTAACATATTACATTAGCAAAATCAAAATTACTTTTACCTACGACCGTTTTTTAAAGTAGCCATTTCAGTCCAGTTCTTAGAATTGAAAAGTTTCACTTTACAGCTGTTTACTTTCATATCCGCATAGTTTCATTTCATATCCGCATAGTTTTCTCATATCCACACAGGTAACGGACCAATGAGGTTCAAGTATTGAGAGAAAAGAATTAAAATTGTAATGCTTCGAACGTCAACTAATCAGCTGATCAGCTGATCAGTTGACCAATTTAATTGTTGATCCGACTTGTTCATGTTGATACTCGCGTATTCTTAATTAAGTTGGTGGAAGTCCAAAAATAAATGAAATATTTGCCGAATTGTACCTGATACAATATTATTTATGGTAAGAATGCTGCTAGCAATGTAATATTTAACGAAGTTTAACAAACACGTAATTACAGGAAATCAGCTGATTATACAACAAGTCGTTGCATCACTTTCAGTGGCAATGACAATACACGAAAACATAACCTCTCTTAAAAGTTACCATTAGTGATTGTTAGTAATTAAATCCAGACTAATAGTAATTAAAAAACGGTCGTAGGTAAAGTAGTGTACGCAACTCGCGTTAATAGTCTTTACGACACTCGTAGAAGTTTTTAAGGCACTCGCCAAGGCTCGTGCCTTAAATTTTCTACTCGTGTCGTAAAGACTCGCTTAACGCAATCGTTGCGTAAACTACTATTCTGCACTAAATTATCCATCCTCATGATAACTTCTTGATTATCATTGTACACGTTATTAAATTACCTAAAAAATACAGAAATATATACGTCTAATAACACTTGCAATAATATATTTACACTTATACTGTTTACTTACAAGATGGTAAATACATGTAAAAGTTGGTAAGTGGTGATCGATTTCGATTGGACACTCCAATCATCATCAGACCCAATAGGCGAATGATGTTTCATTCCCAATGTTTCATTCGCCTATTGGGTCTGATGATGATTGGAGTGTCCAATCGAAATCAATCACCACTTACCAACTTTTACATGTATTTACCATCTTGTAAGTAAACAGTATAAGTGTAAAAATATTATTGCAAGTGTTATTAGACGTATATATTTCTGTATTTTTCGGATCATGATATCCAACCTTGGCCGAACATATGTCCGACATCTATTCACATCACCTGATGGTCGTGTTAGAGCTGTTGTGTAACCTTTAAACTGCCTTTGGTTATGGCTTTGTTACGTCTATATAATTGCTCGGTACATCCTCTTCTCGTCCATATCTCCTAGAAAATTGGTCTTCTACAGAGATTTTTTTGATGTTCAGACTTTTTGGTTTTCACCCCACGCTGTAGTAAATAAAACATATGATTGGAATTTATTCCATTTGTTTTGATTTGTTGTTTATATTTCATTGTTATTTTGTCACCAGCAAGGCAACCCACAAGGCCCTTATAATATTTGATTTTAATTAACTTAATTTGTTGTCCTTATTTTTATCAAATCACAAATTTAATGCCAATCAGCGCCACCAACAACAAAAATAATAAATTAAATCCCATCTCAATTACTATAAATAAAAATCAAATATCTCCAATAACTAACACCAAATTTTTAGGTTTGATAATTAGTAACAATTTAAGTTGGGATTTACATATTGAACAGATAGCTAAAAAAAGTCACATCTGGTTTGTATGCTTTGTATAAATTAATTATCTAATCTTTGTGATCTTAAAACATTAAAAATGATATATTTTGCTTATATTCATCTATATATATAAAAGGCAAAGCCCTCACTGACTGACTCACTCACTCACTCATCACTAATTCTCCCACTTCCCATTTACCTAGGAGGCTGAAATTTGGCACACTGATTCTTTAGGCATTAAATAGGAAAACTAAATGGTTTTTGTTCTGATCGGACTCTCGGGCTCCGCCCCAGTGGCTCTGGAGTTTCCCATGTTAACCTAATGAGTACTCATATTTAAATGGAATTAATTAATCATAACAGCTGTTTCAATTAAACAAGTTGGTTCTGTTCTATGATGTTCAATAGCATCAAAGTTACAAGGATTACCAACAGAGTGCAGCACTATTATTTTTTTAAATATTTGACAAAAGCTAATTTTAAACCAAAAGGTGAGTGAGCAAAGCGAACGAACTTCAACCCGGAGGCGAGTTAGCGTAGCGAACGAGCTAACCTGAGGGCAAGTGAGCGCAGCGAACGAGCTCCAACTTAAAGGTGAGTGAGCGTAGCGAACGAACTTCAACCAGGACGAACCATGCGGACGAGCTCACATATGAAGTTAAACGGGGCAAAGCCCGCGGGTACAGCTAGTTTAAGTATAAATTTTGGTATCTGCATCTATGGAGCTACAAGTAAAATAAATTTGTATAGGCTTTTAATTTTACAAAAACGAGCATTGAGAATCATATTGGATATTAAATGGAGAGAGACCGTCAAAGAGGAATTCAAAAAAATTGGAAAAATGACTGTATACAGCATGTATCTATATATAAAGTAATTTTATATTGTAGACAAAATTTTGCAGACTTACCTAATTAGGTGAATGCCAATCCTACAATACAAGAAATATGGGTACTATTGCAGCACCTACCCATAGACTAAGTGTATATGAAAAGAAAACTACCCATGCAGGAGGTAAATTCTATAATAAACTTCTTGATCACATTAAGAAAGAAAATTATTTTTTCAAATTTAAAAAACATTTGAAGTACCACTTGTTGTCACTACCTCTGTTAAATTAGTGTTTTTTATCTCTATTAGACTTGATTTCTTTATGTTAAACTAGCTGTAACCCGCGGGCTTTGCCCCGTTTAACTTCTTAATTTTCAAGATTATCTCGTTCGCATGGCTCAATCACGTCCTGGTTGAAGTTTGTTCGCTACGCTCACTCACCTTTAGGTTGGAGCTCGTTCGCTACGCTCACTCACCTTTAGGTTGGAGCTCGTTCGCTGCGCTCACTTGCCTTCAGGTTAGCTCGTTCGCTACGCTAACTCGCCTCCAGGTTGAAGTTCGTTCGCTACGCTCACTCACCTTTTGGTTGCAAATTAGCTGTTGTCATAAATGTAAAAGAAATAATAGTGCTGCACCCTGTTGGTAATCCTTGTAACTTTAATGCTATTGAACATCATAGAACAGAACCAACTTGTTTAATTGAAACAGCTGTTAAGATTCAATAATTCCATTTCTCATAAGGTTAACATGGGAAACTCCAGAGCCACTGTGGCGGAGCCCGAAAGGATTTTTGAAATAAGAATATGTCTATATGTTAATCGGGAATGTGAGCTATCATCATGCCAAATTTCAGCCCAATCCGACCAGTATTTTTCGAGTTTACTTTTCCCATACACACATACACACATACAGCAACCACCTCTTTTTTATAATAGTATAGATTTTAGATATAGTTTTTGACGCCATTCCATGTACTGATTTATGTACAATATGAAATAAAGACGATTTGATTTGATTTGATTTGATATCCTATTTTTATTAATAAAGGGATGCTGCACATCTACAGGTGACTGTCTTTCTAACAGTATGCTTAGATTTTCGCTGCAATGCTCACAAGCTGGGGAAAAAGTTTTCAAGGGACATGCTTGCCTTTTTTAATATATAGGATAGCATTAAAATTACATATCCTGTGCAAGTTACTAGACCTAGTTTGTTTTTGTTGCAAAAATTAGCCTAATTTACATCTGGAATAAGAGAGATGCTCACATACTCATGCTGTAAATAAAGTGTGTATTGGCATTTTTTTGGAACAATATTAATTGGATGATTTTCCAAAATCCAAACACAGCTTTAGCGAGATTTAAATTTTGGAAAATTGGGAGTGTTTAAAGAGTTTCCACACTTGTTATCGAGGCTTTTTTACCATGGCTGGTTAGTAGTCTACACTAAATGTTTAATGTTGTTTCGTGCATATCTAATTGACAAATCAAATTTGGGTGAAACATTCCTGCAAAGATCACTTGACAATGCCTGAATAGGCTAAATATGTTGTGAGTTTGACCACTACTTGTTGAATTGTTAATGTAAGGTATAATAGAAAATAACAGAAGACGAGCTTACAAATTGTATAAAGAATAACAATCTTAGTAATATTAAAAGAACCTTATGGTTAAAAATTGTGTTTTTTCTGGGGCCTTGTAAGGATTCACACTCTCTTACATTCACCCCCAGATACAAAAAAGTGCAGTTGTTGATTCACCAGAAGACTACGAGGATACTGGTAGCTCCTGTACCTCTTAGACAGTTAAGCCATGCCCCTTAGCCACTAGATTAGCTGCAGCACACTTGGTGACAACCTCAATGTCAGAGGTATATAGTTATAACGCTACTCTTTTTTACAGAACCCTGTAGCCCATTGCTGGTCAGAGCAAACCCAGCACAAACGCAAGTTTTGCAATGTCTGCCGCAAGAGACTTGAGGACAGTCTGGCCACGCATTGCGAAAGTAAGTCTGATCTATAGTTGGTACATTTTTTTCTGTTTCTAATTTCTAATAGCAACACTAAGTTAGATTTAACTTAAAATGTGCATTAGAAGCCATTTAAAGCTGATTTTTGTTTACTTCAATACAGCTGATAGTGATTTATCATTAAGCCAGTACGCAATATTAACATTTGGATTACTTATTTGTCAGTAAATTCTGCAATGTACTTTGTACTAGGTACGTTTTTTAAGTAAGGGCCGTTTTTAAATTTCTTCGTTCCAGCACTGCGATTGGCATTTTCGACATTTGCGCTGTGTATGTGCATCTATTGGTAAGACATAGCCGGAAATTCGAGAAAAATCGGCCGTGTTTACATTCGGTTTCAAGCATTCAAAATGGTGCCGCCAATTGAGACTGCCGCCAACTGTTAAGTGCGCGCTGTAATTAGATTTTTAAAAGCTTAAGGTGTGAAAGCCATTAAAAATCATCGACAGATTAGTGAAGTGTATGGCGAGAACATTATGAGTGTCATAATTGTATGCAAGTGGATATGGGAATTGAAATACGGTACCACGAACGTTCATGTTGAGTAACGCACTGGGCGGCGTCATTACTGTCCCCGTACCCATGATGACAACCAGTGCGTTGCTCATCATGAACGTTGGTGGGGCCGTCTTAAAATGCCCTTACCTACTTGCGTACCATTCCGTCACTCATAATGTTCTCGCCATACACTTCACTAATCTGTCGATGATATTCAATAGCTTTCACACCTTTAGCTCTTAAAAATCTAATTACAGCGCTCACTTCACAGTCGGCGGCAGTCTCAATTGGCGGCACCATTTTGAATGCTCGAAACCGGATGTAAACACGGCCAATTTTTCTCGAATTTCCGGCTATGTCTTACCAATAGATGCACATACACAGCGCAAATGTCGAAAATGCCAATCGCAGTGCTGGAACGAAGAAATTTAAAAACGGCCCTTACTTAAAAAACGTACCTAGTATACTATATAAAACCAGGGATAACATTACTAATTGAGACTTTTACGTTATGTTTTAGATTGAATGTTGAAATCAATTATTTTATTCAAATTTGGTGGTCTAAACTATGAACCCTCTGAACGTTTATAGGCCTGTTTTGATATAATAGTATAGAATGTTAAGTCGGTCAAAATTTTAAGGAGGAATACTACACCATGGTGGTTTATATTTTTATGGTAATCAGAAACAAATCTAGGATTAAGTTCTTGGTCAATGGGATTTACACTAATTTTGTAAAAGAAGCGTAAAATTATAAATAAATTAGTGCTCACACATCTTTATATGCCTTTTCATATTTCACGGAGACAATGTCTTAAATTCCAATCTGGGAAGCGTTTTTTTACTATCACAACCACAAGACTAAAGCTACCTTAGTAAACCAGTATTTGTTCACAATCAATTACGGTATATGTTTGCTTTTTAGGCAGGAGTTAAGCTTCTAGAGTGATTCAAATCATTTATTGACAATATAGTTGAACCTATATAAGACGCATTTTAAGGGGTACGGGAAAAATTCATACTATAGAGGTATTCTTAATAAAGAGGGTCGTTTTATCGAGGATTAATGCTGCTGTTATTCTTCTTATAGAGGTTTCTCCTCGCTCCAAGGTTTCTCCAAACGATGACTGAGGAAGGAGGAGGGATGGGTGGGGGTTTCATGTTGAAACAAGCGTCTGTTTGTTTTGAAAACTACGTACTATGGAGGTTAAGATTATGATAAATTTGTCTTATAGAGGTCACGTTCGTCTTGTTGAGGTTTTGTGCTAAGAATATTTGTTGTATAGAGGTTAATCAGTCCTAGCCCATGTCACAAACAAATTCGTCTTATGGAGGTTTTTAACTTAATTACTACATTGTATAGAGGTGTTTACAGCATTGACCTATATGAAAGTGTCAAGGGGATTTTTAAAAATTTGACTTATCGAGGAATTTGTTTTATCGAGGTTCGTACAAACAAGGTTCAACTGAAACACCAACGAGATAAACAGAGACTGTTTTTACACCAAAAAAGATATGATGCACAGGGTTGATTTATCCAGACACATCAATATTGATTCTGAGTTTGTTTGAATATTTTGATAATTTGTTTTAAATATGAGCTTTTTAGGAAATGTCCCTAGAAACCATCAGTAATAAATAAGTAACAACCTTAACTGTAACATTGTCTAGTTTGCGAGTACTTCGTGCATGGGGAGTGCCAGGACTTTGCAGTGGCTGATTGTAAGGAAAATGCGACGTACATCCCGGGCAAGGAGCTGTCTCTGGTCCACCACCAGCACCACTGGCGCGAGGGCAACCTGCCTAGCAACAGCAAGTGTGCAGTGTGCAAGAAGGCCTGCTGGTCAGCCGAGTGCTTGGCCAGCTACCGGTGTGAGTGGTGCGGCATCACGGTACGTAGCTAACACATACATTTCATATATTTATTACTAACTATTACGGCTTCAAATTGTTTACGCATGCTGAACCCTGCTATGGTATTTTTCCCCAATTTGTGCAATATCTTCCCTCGCTCCGTGTGATGAACAACCATTTTCATCATACTGTGGAAATAACCTTCTAATCCTTACAAAATTAGACCACATAATTTGAGGTTATATAAAGTCATCCATCTCTGTTGTTTATAACTTAAAACATTGTATGATTAGCAGCATTATCTAATGTGCAATAAACAAATTTTGAGGTTTGCAAACCAAAAAATATCACATATGTTTTTTCTGTTCCCTATTTGAGGTTACCCGAAAACAATGATTGTGGAGAGAAATAAAAAAGGTTGTTTTCCAGACAGTATGATAAAGAATTGAAATCATTCTATGCTCTTCAAACAATATTCTTCTAAACATATAATAGTCAAAGTACTCAATCTTTGACTCAATCATCACTGTTTCCCCAATTTCCTGACCAGCTGGAATGCTAAAATGTGGTACATTCATTCATTCAGATGAAAGTTGTAAGGTAGGCCTAAATTGTTTTCATAATGATTTTACCAAAACCTTAAAATATTTTATTTTTAAGTTCAAATGTTATTCTTGTGGCCATTCAATTTTAGTTTATCAAATTAAATACCATTCGTTTAAAAAATGTTTGTTTTTGTTTTTTGAAAATGTTTTTTTCCCAGTTGGCTTAACACCCAGGTTTAGTATTTCAGGACACATAGTTTTTTTTTTTTTTTTTTTTTAATGCTGTCCTTTCCCCAAAAGGTGGTTTGGAATAACTGGACTCTTGCATATGTATTCATGTTTGACACTTTTTTGTATAGAGTCACGCTGGGTGTCATAAGAGCATCAACAGTGAGTGTAGGTTCGGCAACCTGGAACCCATCTACCTTCCCCCCCACGCCGTGAGTATCCCCCGCACCGAGGTACCCATGGAGGCCATCATCGGGGTGCAGGTCCGCCGCAAGGAAACCATGTCACGTGAGTCAAAAGTAGCTCAATGTGTATTGTTTTTTGAAAGGAATTTTTATAATTTATCTGTATATCCGATAACATCATTGACTGTTGGATAAAGTAGACATGCTAAATATGATTATCTGCAGCCAATTTTTGTTAAAAACAGGGTGTCTAGTAGTCGGGAAAATCGGGAAAGTCGGGAATTAGTATTGAATTTCAAAATGGTCTTGAAAAGTCGGGATTTAGTCTTAAATTTGATTTCAAAGTCGGGAATTTTCATTATTTTGCCGCAATCGTCGTCTGGCGTTTACATAACCGCGAAAGCCAATGATAATGAAGTCTACACGGCCACGGGAAATGTTCACGATTTTGCCGTGATCGCGGACGACGACGATAACGTTTCCGTGACCGCGGGAGATGACGGTGATGTCTAAACAGCCACGGGAAATGTTCATGATTTTGCCGTGATCGCGGACGACGACGATGATGTTTCCGTGACCGCGGGAGATGACGGTGATGTATTTATTTTGATATTGATTTTGATTTGATTTTGTTTTTGATGGACTTTTGGTGGATTTTGATTTTGATTTGATTTGATTTGATTGATGTCTAAACAGCCGCGGGAAATGTTCATGATTTTGCCGCGATCGCGGACGACGACGATGACGTTTCCGTGACCGCGGGAGATGACGATGGCGTTTCCGTGACCGCGGGAGATGACGATGACGTTTCCGTGACTGCGGGAGACGACGATGATGTCATTGATGTCTACAAGGCCGCGGGAAATGTTCATGATTTTGCCGTGATCGCGGACTACGACGATCACGTGTCTTTAACCGCTGCATACAATGATTATGTCTAAACGTACGGTATGCGGAAGATTTCATGATAAAAAAACCAAATTTGCTAGTTAGAATTTTTTATTGCTGCATTATTTCTTTACTTGAAAACACCACATTATCATAATACTACTTTATGACAAAGACAGTGGTCAAATCAAATCAAATCAAATCAATTTTATTTCCACAATATATAAAAGTTTACAATTTTTCAAAAAAAATAAAATACAAATATATATAGTCTTGAAGCATTATAGAGTAAATTGATTACGTAAATTAATTCTAGTAAAATTAAATTTATAAAGTTATAATAGTAAAAACTTAAATACTAGTTGAATGTTTGCTCCGGCTTGAATAATAACTAATGTAATAGATAAGGAAATGAGTCTACATGGACCTCAGTGGTCTGTGCGTAGACTCGAGTTGTTAAAAATTATATATATTTTTGAGCTAATTTGAAATAGAAGAAAAAGTTTAAGATTAAATAAAAATTTACTATGTGCTATGGGAACGTGTAAAGATAAAGATAAGTTTAAAGATTATATAAAAAATTGGAGTAAATATTAGTTTAAATTTTTATGAACAGAATTGTTTAAGGAGAAGCCAATAAATAAAATGGAAAAGAATTTTGTTGGTTGCAAGAGTTTGCAGAGGCCCTGTCCGTTCAGTGCTGTCAGACAGTGGCAGGTCTCCTGTTATCAGTAGTGATAAGAGCCTCGGCCTCTTCATCGCTGATATCCAATAACCATCTATTAACTAGATTTTTGAATACACCTAACGTAGGTGAATGAAATAACTGAGTTGCTTTATACATAGTGGAATAATTCCGGAACAAAATATGTGCTATGTAGAAACAATTTGTTTTTGAAAAGGATTTATGCTGCTGAATAGTAGAAATTCCAATTCTATTTGCATATCTTGTATTATGAGTGTGGGTTATGGAAGTAAAAATTGAATTGAAGTTTTTAAATATAAAAATTAGAAGATCCTTAATAAACAATTTTGCAATGGGGAATATTCCAGTTTCATGAAATAGTAAATCTGAGGGGTATCTTTTACACTTTTTGAAACCAGCTTTTAGGATAGACTTTTGAACCACAATCAGACCTGTGAGATGTGAACTGTACGCCCCTCACCAAGCTAATATTCCATAAGACAAAACCGACTGTACATATGCAAAATATGTTGATTTAATTTCTTTAAAACTGAGAACATCACTTAACTGTCTAAATGCAAATATAAGTTTTCTAGTTTTATTTTGCAAGAAATTAATATGCTCTATCCATTTCATATGTGAGTCAAAAATTATTCCTAAATATTTATATGAGTTAACTCTCTCTAAGGTATCGCACGAACAACTGTTATTGAATTGGTTGAGACAACTGTGCAAGATCAAATTGGTTAGGTTATAGTCAGCTGTTGACGCGAGAGAAATAGGCATGAATTTTGTTTTGGAAACATTAAGAGATAGTACATTTTTTTCATGATTTTGCCGTGATCACGGATGGTGGGATCGTGGTTGGTGTAATATTATTTAGAAAATTTGGTTAAGCTATAACAATTGGTATCGGTATCAAGAATCGAGAATTGATACATTTTGGTATCAACACCCACTAATTGTTGAAAAACTAGTCTTGAAAAATCTGGAATTAGTCTTGAAAAGTCTGGAATTAGTCTTGAATTTTATAATGGAAATAAACTAGACACCCTGTAAAAAATAACATAGTAGAATTAGCCACTCATGGAGTGTGCCACAGTCGTAACTCTATTTTCGCCTAAGTTTTTGTCTCTGTGGTGGTTTAAGTGACAACTGGCTAGTTAGCTGAGGGGTTATAGTGCTCGCCTAGCAATCAAAAGGTTGCCGGATCGATCCTGGGAAAATTAGCTTTTTGATGGTTCAAAACTGGACCCAGCTGTCCCTGACCATTGGGCTTTAAATGATCCTGGCGTATGAAACAGCTGTTCTTAGTCAGCAACAAAGCTATACAGATCATCCTGCAATTATTTTTGGGTTAAAATACACACCTTGATGGCATTCATCTTAATAATTGATAATTGACATATATATAAGAATGCTAATTCTCAATAAGTTACCCTTTTTAGCTCGGCTTGGATAGAAATGGCTAATTAAAATCGGCGAACTCTGTGGGTGGCTCAGATAGGCTGCGTTGAAAACTGAAATGGTATTCTACATTTGGCTACAAATTAAACGAGGGAATGGAATGTCTAGTTTTACCAATAGTCAAAGATACCATATACAAGACTTTAAATGGCTATAATATAAAATACCTAATCCATCCGACCAAGAGCAATACAAAACAATAACTATTTCTTCAACATAAAGTTTCTATTTTTCTTAAGACATTACAGACAAGATTTAGTTAGAAATACTCGAGGTTGCAGCATATAAAGCTGTCTTCTACATAAATCACCAAGTTATAGCATTCTTAGTTGGTTCTGTTTGGATTCTCTAAGATATCAATGAACTGATAACATTGCATGTGTATCTCCAAGCATTTTATAAAACCTGTTGCTTATTTGCATGGATGTTAGTCAGCCACAACTCTGTTATGAGAACAGATTTTCTCAGAAAATCTAACTGCAATAGTTGTATTTTACACTTTTTGTTAGAATAATTTTGAGTAGGGATGGACGGGTCTTGGAATTGAAAGAAAAATTGTGAGATTAAAAAAATCTTGATTGTTTGAACAAGATTGGTTTTGATCTAAGACTTTTTAAAGACAAGGTTATACAAAAATCTAAAAAGTTAAAAAATAAAAAAATTTAAATTACGATTGTCTATTAATTTTCTTTACCTCTAACTCAATATACATTATCTCCATGATATCATTATCACCTAGATCAGATGTACCCCTATACAATCTACAGTACTACAATTCTTTCGTCTCTTAACCAGACTGTATTTGTTGTGATAAAGTTGGGGTGTGCATGTTACAGTTTTACATTAAAGATTTCTTATTTTCATTTGCACTTTAGTTGTTGATTTTAATAATACTTAATTGTTATTTTTATTTATTAACCATTGTAAAACTGCGCATATGAATAATTCCCCGATAGTTTTGAGATCTATAATCTTGTCCCTAATTATTATGAGAAAAAAGAATCTTGTCTCGAATTTAAAACTCAGTCTCGTCCATCCCTAATTATGAGTTATTTATTTTTATTCAGTTAAGCAACGGTTATATTTTAGTCTGTTTTGTGTGCAAACAACACCAAGTTTTACGTTTTTAGATATCTCCGGTTATGCACTGTTCCCAGTATGTTTTGACATTTGCAAGTTTCTTTGAGTTATACATTTAGTTGTACACTTTGATTCATAAAAATCACCACAGATGGGAAATAATGAACACCTACAGACTGCTTTTGCAATTCAAACGAATGCAAACAGTTCTATTATTTGTAGTCAATCAATCTCTGACAGCTATGACCACAAATTTATTATTTCTGTTTTGCAAAACAAATTTTTCTGCTCCATATTTTAGTTTATAGGCTAATTTTTAAAGATATTTCTCGCTTTTTATTTCATAGGTATAGCCCATATTGGCGTTAGCCAAACTGCTTTCATTGAATAATTTGGCTAACCTGATTAAGCTGGTTGGGTTTTGCATATAACCTAAAATATTGTCGAGTAGCAGATAATCTCAAGAATATAAGCCTTTTTTGGTCAGATAGTTTTTACTCAATTTGACAAAAAATGACCATGAGTCGAGTTCATAACTAAATTTCTCTTCTGGTTGGATTTTTAAAAAGCTGTAAATTTATCATATGTTCTTTAGATCTCTTGCAACTGGTCATGCAACAAACTACTATTTTTGTAAACAAAAAAAGGTTTTTGAGATAATCAAAATTATTTATGTTTTGCAATCTATTTTCAATCCATGATATACGTTTTATTAAGTACGAATCAATGTTACATCAATAAATTAGATAGTCCAGTGGTTAGAGTGCTGGTTAGATAGCGTGTCCACGCAATGGGAACTGCGTTAATTGCAGAAATCTTTAGGATTTTTTGGCAGTGTGAATTTCTAGAAATTATACAGGACTAGTGGTATAAATTACAGGAAATTATTCTGAATGTTTTCAGCAATTGGGAATTTTAACTTTATGTAATAAAATTGTACAATTTAAAAACAATTTATTATATAAATAAGAAATTATTTTACCCTGATTTTAGATTTTGTCTAGTGATTCCTTATCCTCCCCTAAGGGTGAGTAGCTATTGTTTCCGCGACTATCTCGCCCTCTTCAGATTATTGTCAAAAATAACCAGCTTATTTTGTATTGAGGGCGTCAAAGCAGTAAACACCCACTAAAACAATAAGACAAAAAATTAAAATTTATAATTCTACAGCTACTGTGGCCTTAGATAAGAAATAAGTGTTATAAACACAGTTGCAAAACTCCAGAAAGCTTATAATTTTTTTTTTTGTCAAATTTATTTTCTTAGTAAATAACAAGTTTCGTCTTATTTTTCTAACTAAAACTACTAATTCCAATAGTTTTTGTTTGATATTTTTAGTTATGATTGTTTTACGGTATATTATTTTCTGCTGGTGTTGCTTATTGTAGCATGTGATGAGTCTTGTGTTGTTTTGCCAGTCCTGTTGTGTGTGATGTTGATGCCTGCTGCCACTCTGCCAACCGTTTTCTTCATTGTTTTTGTGTTGACACGGTAAGAACAATATTGTTTGTTTAATTCAGCTCTCAGTTACAGCTCAAATTTTAGTTTTGTCACTGCTATTTGCAGTCTAATATTGAGTTATTGGTGAGGTTTTATTTGTTAGGAAAAAATTTAAAACTTCATTTTGGTTTCTAATTAAATATTTTTTTACATGTGGTATTTTCTATTTCCTGACTGTCATATTTCTTTTTTAAATAAATAAATAAATAATATAATATATGCAAAATAATGTATTTTAGTATTTATTATTTTTTGACTCTAACGATGTATATACTAATAACCTTTAAAGGTTTTCTTTGAAATAATTAAAAGAATGGAAACATTTAACTAAATTGTTCTTCTAAATTTTCTTCTAATTAGGCCTATAGATACTTTATCGGGGAAGCATCATGATAGAAAAAGTTAAATTGGAAATTTTTAATTTTTGTATTTTTAACAATCATTATTTAGATCATTATTTATTTTTAAGTTCTATTGATTTAACAGTTTAATCAAATGTATGTTTGTTGCCTGGAAATTTTTTACTAAAGCTCCCTTGATTTACTCTTAATTTTACTGTAAACATAACATTGTTGAGTTTAAAATTCTACACTATAATGACCACAATTTCTTCTGAAATTTGTTTTTAGTAATTTTCTTCGATGTTTGTTTGCCTTTTTTTTAACAGACACCTGCATCATGATAATAATTACATTATATGCACTTTTTCATGTAAACTGTTATTAGGTTAAAAAAAACTGTTGTTTGGAGGCTTCCAAAGAATATTATGCATTGTAGTGTTACTTAAATTAAAAGTTTTTGCTGATTTCTGTTTCAGCTCGGAGTATATCAGAAGAGTTCAGCAGTGGAGACACGAGATACAAGGACAACGATGAGACGATTATCTCTCACGGGAAAGAACGGAAAGACAAGGAGGGTGATAGGGATGAAGGTACTGACATCAAAACATACCAAAACAATCAAACTATTTTTACTCAGATTGATTTGCGTTCAAGTACATTTCACTTAAATCAATTGAATGTGGTGGTTAAATTTGTTTAGTACAATGAAGTTTGATAGCAAAAATTTATAGTTTTTTTTTAGTGCTTAATTTGTATACAGACTGTAGAATCAATGCAATGATTTGGATTTGCGTTCCAGTGCCGCTGTTTTTAAAGCACAGTTAATCTTGTATTGTACTGGTGCACTCCTTGCTTGGTCCACGGACAGGCTTGTGGCCAATGTTGGCGGGTAAATTCAAGAAAACCTGCCAATCTCTGATGTGTTTCAGAGATGATCAAAGTGTACGATGGCAACAACTCGGTGCGCCGCAGGATATTTCGAGTGGTGACAGTGTCTAGACTCGCCAGCACGGACCATATCCTCCTCACAGCCCTCAGAGCTTTCCACATTACCAAGGACCCTCGTGAGTAACTTAAGAGCAAACTAAGTAAGTTTAAAGTTATCTCTCTCTCTCTCTCTCTCTCTCCCTGTCCAGCATCTGGTGCTTTGCGGGGATACTTGTTTGTATGGTCACTTGTGGGAACTCTGCCATTTTTAGTGTTAGAAAGAATCTAGTGAGAGAAGATTGTTAGATAAAATTTTAGCAGTTGTTTTTTGTGGCCCTCTCTCAAAAATTCGTCCATTTACCAAGTGCCGATTTTTGTCCTTGTGGGGCTATAACGGTCACTATGAGAGAGGATTTACGAGGATATGTGAGAGGAATTAGTGGGGATATAAGAGAGAACATTCAGAGGATATAACGGTCATTGTAAGAGAGGGCATAGTGAGGATATGTGAGAGGGATATGTGGGGATATAAGAGAGGAATTTATAAGGATATAAGAGAGGAGCATGTGGGGATATAAGAGAGGAATTTATAAGGATATGAGAGAGGGGCATGTGGGGATAAATGAGAGGGTTTTGTGAGGATATATGAGGGGGACTTGTGGGAATATAAGAGAGGACTTTATGGCGATATGAGAAGAGAGTTGATAGTTCTACAGTTACTTGGGTTTGTGCGATGGTGATTATCCAGGAGACACAAGAGAGGGCGTTATGAGGATATGAGAGCGGATCTTGTGGAGATATACAAGATAGATATTTGTGGGGTTATGTAGGCCTATAAATAGTTTTTGAGAATGTTAGACGGTGAAATAGGATACCAAGTAACTTTCAATGGATATAATATAAGAGAGGGATTTGTGGGACTGTAAGAGAGGACTTTACGGCGATATCTCAGAGGGTTTTGTGGAGGTATGAGAATGAAATTAGGAGGACACGTAAAAACAGTTCATGCTAAATGTTTAAGGGTAATATAATTAATTGAATGGTCTTAAGAAATGATTTAAACACTAGACTAATGATTTATCACGCTTTATTTTCATCAATTTTACAGTATGGAACAGTATGGAAAAATTCAAGCTTTGGGGCGTCACCTCTGGTTCGTATCAACTTTTTAAACTTCAAAAAATAATACTTAGAATAATGTTTTCAAACCCGTAAAACATTCTTGCAAACAACTTTTTAAAGAACTAAAAATTCTAACCGTCCCTAATTTGTATATTCTTAAATGTTTATTGTATGTGAAATCAAATTTCGAAAAACTCCTCAGTGAAAATAATTGGCACAATTATAACACTAGATTTAATAAAGATTTTCAATATCCTATACACAGATTAAATCTTGTGTAGAGGACACCTTCTTATATGGGTAAAAGATGTTTTTACTATTTGCCTGGGTTCAACGAATCAATCATAGGATTAGTATCTTTTAAGGAAACATTGTTTAGTTTTTGTGGAAAATAATTATTTTAGTATAGATCTGTTTCTCGAAGACAAATCTATGTGAATTGTTTTTTTTACTATGTATTTATTTTTACCAATTAGCTAGTTTATCTTAGTATAGTTTGACAATGTCGGCTGTGCCAGAGCATTTGAAAAAAACGTTATGTGACAATAAAGATGACTTTGACTTTGTATAAGTATAAGCAATGGTTTAAATAAATATATAAAAAAATTACCATGTATACATACATGAATATTCATGTCCGTACCCCTGTCATTAATATTATGTATGTGAGGCAAATGTTGACACCACTTTACCTGGAATATATTCTTATATTCCTTAGACAACGTTATAACTGAAGATTTAATTATAAGTTTTATAAAATTTCGGATAAATGTATTTTAATGTGCATACAATTTTTTCAATAGTAACATATTTTCATCATTTTTATGTTGATATTATATAATTTCATATGCAGGTTAAATACGCACCATCTGAGATCCCTGTCTCAGATAGTGTTATAATGCTATTCATAAAAGTCGTCACTTCAAGTTGATACCGCAACATGGTGTTATCATTCATTGTGGTGTTGAGCTTAACTTGTTGATGATATCGTACTTCCAAAACTAACTTAATAATAAACTTGATATAATATCTTTGAAAATCATACTTTGGACGATCTTTACTTGTTGTAATTAAACGATTACAATAGGCTTGCATTCAAGCATGGCCGCCTCCAAAGAAAGCAATGTGGTCTTTGAGCTAGCAATACTGCAATCCCAGTCACCCCATCATGACACCATCATGACACCATCAGGTGCTTTTTTCTGCAACCCATATTTCTGTAGATATTTTTGCAGGAAACTCACATCGAACCAGCCAAAAAAACTTTTGTGGTGTTGCTAATTCTAGATGGCGTGAAAGCCTAAAAGTCCATTTTTTATGGCTTCAAAAGTAACATTACTTGATTTATCTATTCTTGTTTCTAATCAATGTAAGTGTCTATTTTTTCCAGTATAGCAAAGAATGACCTTTTTTTATTACTGGAGTGTATAGTAGTAGTTGTAACTAGAGTTATAACAGTTTTTATAATTAATATTGCAACATTCAATAAACATAAAAAAACTGGATTTAATAATAAATATTTATACTACGTCATACATTTTTCATATTTTATGTCATATTTTGGAATATAATTACGTTTTTAATATTAAAATAATAATCATCAACTACTTTTTATACTTATGTAATTTACTGGTTTATGTCGTTAAATTCTTTTGTTATTGAAGTAATTTGTTAAACTGCATGGACAAATACGACATCATGAAAAATACAAGGTAACTAGACTGTTTATTCAAACCGTCTGAAAACATGTTAATAATGTTTGAGATATTACCAGATTACTCTCTAAGGATTAAAATAAAACATTTTCTTGCAAAAATCATTATTGTTTTTTTTTTATTACATTATTAATTAAGTATAATATATACAAATAGTGTAGTATATTATTAAATAAATTGCTAAAACACTGTGGCATAAAAATATACTGACAAACAATACAGTAATGTAAATTGAACTTAACCTAAAAATTGGGAATAAAGTATAATCATCTTACAATAGTAAAAATAAGTAAAAATTTTCGGTGTAGCCCTTCAGAAAGTAACTATAGAATGTACCGGTAGAAATTTAACAGAAGTATTAAGTTTCAACTATTAAACTGTATAAATAATAACTTTCAAAAGATCTAAGGGCACAAAACAATAATTTTAATAACGTAGTGTTTCTTGTCTGTATTGTGCAACGCTCACATTAATTATTCAGATGTCTTTTGGGGTTAGTAAAACGTTACGCATGTTTGTTGTGAACTGTTTGTATATTTCATCGTTTGACAAGCCCCAAAAACATCTTAAGGACCGAGGCAATTATTGCTTAATGTAAGAAGAAAATAATTCTCTCCTCTAAAAGACACGTTTAGAATAAAACCTAAAATGGTAGTGGTAGAAAATGGTCGTACAAACATAAAACATATAAATCATAAAACCCTAAGGCTTATAAGCCATTGAAAACCTTTGTAAATAACAGTAAACATTACATTGGGTGTTTAAATTCATAAACAAATTCAACTCATACAATGCAGCACCACGAAAAACGACAGATAATACCAACATTTTAAAACTGGCATTACAAATAAAACAACACAGAAAAAACAACTAATGTGATAGTTTAAACATTACTGTTGGTGTTTAAATTCATAAACGAATCATACATTGGAGGACTATGAAAAACGACAGATAATACCAACATGTTTAAACTGGCATTATGGATAAGTTAAAAATGATACAACACAGTAAAAACAACTAATGTGATAATTTGTTCAGGCTTTTCTGTGTTCTTTCCTGTACTATTGCGTTTACCTTTCATTTGATCTTCAGGTAATTTCCTATTCCTTGCAGCTCAGGAAATCTCTTTAAACGTTCTTCGCACCTTTTTTTTGGTTGGAGGTCTGCCCAGTATTATTTCTTCAGCAAAAAACAACTCAAAATATTCTGTGTGAGTTTTTTGACGTTTCAAAGCTGATTCCTTTATGTTTATTACATACATTTGGACATATCGATGATTTGGACCCATTGCGCTGGGGTGTGGCCAGTTAAGCAGGTGCGCGGTCTGTGAAGGTCATTCCTTCCCCGCACACCGATCACAGCGCACAATGATGTTCACGACTCGAGTTGACCAAATTCCGAATTGTCAATACATCGTCCGTCGTGACTCGCGGTAATAACGACACTCCGATTGCAGTGTACATTACATAACAAATTTGATAACGAAAATAACAAAAATATGACGTTAAATAAATATCAACATTACAATGGTTGTGCCTATTGAAAAATGCTCTAGTCAATATATTTACCTAACCCGCCATGTTAAACTTCCCTATCCCAAGCGTGATGTATACAACTTCCTTACTTCTCGAGTGATGTAAAGTTGAAAAAAACTCACTCGGTGATGTAATGAAACCCATTTAAATAACATTGAGTGGATAACTTAAAAAATATACCTCCATGGAGCCAACGACGTTCAACGCTAGAAATCAGCTGTGTGTTTGAATTTTATTGTTATGCGTTGAAGAATTTTCCTAACCTAGCTTTTGTTTGTAAATGGACGTTACTGTTAGAAGATGAGTGAAATTGATAATGAAGTATATTGCTCGTAACCTCCTTAATATTGTCGGGTCAGGTAAAATTTTGTACGTTACAAGTTACGCAAGAGCGTGTTTACATCACTTCGGTGAATTATGCAACTCGCCTTCGCTCGTTGCACAACATTCACCTGCGTGATGTAAAAACGCTCTTACTACACTTGTAATGTAAATAGCTATTACTACGTAAGCCGATTATTTGCGTCAAAATTGTAGGCGACTGAGAAGTCCTAGAATGACGGGAGAGGGCTCAAATTAAAGGGAAAGGTCACAATACCGAGACGGCGGAAAAAATAGTGAAATTCCCAAAATTTTAACACAAAATTACATATGAAGTAAATTGTTCTCCATAAGAATAGCATTAGAAGTAATTTAATGCTGGTTTTTGTTTACTACAATAGGCTACGACTGATCGAGGCCTGAAAGAGGCCTCGTGCTTGTGGCAAAAAATACCATACATATAAAACTCTTGTCCCAACGTAAAATGTAGCTTGTAAAATGGTGTTGTGTTGGAGATTCAATGGAGTTCAAATACTTTTAAAAATAAAAACATTGCTCCGTTTATGTTTTACTAGCTTTGTGTCCGTTCTACGTACGGGGATCTTATCTTAGTCAGTTGAAACCTTCTTATATTAAGAACAGCAGTTGGTTTGCATAGTTTCAGATATCTGCATAACAAATATTTGCATAATTCAGCTACCAACTCGTCTAAGGCAAAAGAACCAGAACCAAAAACTAACGTTTACAGCAAAAAAATTAAAGTAAATAGACCAATTATATGCGTTAATCAAGTTTATTGATCTCTTATTGGTTTTGGATTTTCTCGTAAAAAGTTATCGGCAATCAATGTTATTTCACATTAATTGCTTTATTTGTAAACAACTTTTAATGTAAACTTATCAGTGTCAGTTTGAAAAAAAAACAACCTTATACAAACAACTTTTTGTCATTTAATAGATTACGTATTCTATAAACAATGATTGGTATAGAAGGAAACGTGACAAAAATCACACAACGTTGGGTTTTTGGACGTTTGTAATTTTATTTCTTAAGTAGGTAGGAGGTAGGCCGTGTATTCTAGGGAAAAGTACCGGTTATCACGGATTGTCGTCAAAAAGTTTGTTATGAATAATTGGGTAGGCGTACGTACCCAAAGGATGGGCTATGGGCCTATTGGCTGTATGGTCCAGCGATTGCATCACACGGTGAGTATGAACTATTGACTATTAAAGTCAATGGTATAGGAACAAAAAGTGACACATAAAAAAATCGAGTTTAGCATCATCCGTAAACCTCAGTTACAATCACCAACTGCAGTTGTGATTTTTACTTTCTCCCCCTATACCATAGTATATGGAGAAAGTATTGTTTTCGTCAAAATTTTCGAGTTTGAGTTTTGAGTGGATATATTCGTTTTGGGTCCCCCTGGACCTAAAAAAGTTGTTTTCGAAGTGATGTCTGTGTGTGTGTGTGTGTGTGTGTGTGTGTGTGTCTGTGTGTCTGGATGTGTACAGAGCTAGAGACCACACCTGTGGTCCGATTTCGATGAAATTTGGTATGTAGGTTCTAATCCATGGTATCTCCAGGCGTTTTTTCATTTTTTTGAAATTTTGATTTTTAATGGGAATTTTCCCATAAAAACCCATAAAAAACCTGAAAAAACAGGTTTTTTCGAAAACGGCCCAAACGATTTTGATAAAAATTTAGTATGTTGTAGCCCTTTAAATTCTGAATAAAATGGTACAAACCCCATATCTGTAAAAATTACAGTTCAAAAGTTATGGTCAAATATGTTATTTTCCCATAAAAACCCCATAAAACAACAAAAATAGGATTTTAGAAAAACATCCGGTTTTGATTTAACATAGTATGTTATACTCCTTACAGTTTTGATAGTTTTTTTTAATTTTTTGGAAATTTTTATTTTTAATGGGGATTTTCCTATAAAAACCCCATAAAATAACGAAAAAATATGATTTTCCCAAAAATGGCCCGAACGATTTTGATAAAAATTTAGTATGTTATAGTCCTTTATATTCTGAACAAAATGGTACAAATCACATTTCTGTAAAAATTACGGTTCAAAAGTTATTGTAAATTATGTCATTTTACCATAAAACCCCCTTAAAATAACAGACAAATCGGATTACCTCAAAATTGGCCCGAACGATTTTGAAAAAAAATTTAGCATGTTATAATCCTTTAAATTCTGAACAAAATTTTACAAATCTCATTTGCGTATACAGTTATCTACTCTCACCACTTACACATGATAAAGGTTTTTGACAATTTCATGATGTTTCATAAGTTTTTGACAAACTTATGGGAGAAAGTATGTGTCAGAATGCTGATACCGTTTATTTACTTTACACTTATTGAAGCGCCGTCAATGAGTGGAAACCTTGTTTCTAATTTATTGGTGTCGATTATTAATAAATTTAAGTTTCCCAGCCGTATACAAAACTGATTCAAGGTCTTCTTTCTGGTTATCAAAACTCAAGAACAATCTTATACACAACTAATCTCTGGTTCCTGACCTGGATGATGCCTAGTTATTTAATTTCATTTAAGTGGTTACACTATTTTATTGCACTTGCGATTAATTAAATCCGATATGCAAGAAAAACGTTTTTAATCTCACTTGGTTGGGATTTGCTTTTAAAATGTAATCGAAAATGGTTACGGTATTTGTAAACAACATTTGTAAACATATTAGTGACACCTAGAAAAAATTACCTTGATCCGAACAGCTGTTCGTTATTTCATAGATGATTATGTGATAAAAATTGGACGAAAACTTAACAAAAATCGCACAAAACTGCATTTTTGAACGTCAGTAATTGTATTTACAAAGTAGTGAGGCCATATATTAATGGCTAAAAACACTCTCGCCAATCCAGTGAATACATTAAAATGACTTGGATCTTGATAGGTACTCTCGTTTTCCTGGAAAAGATAGCGTAAAATGCCATCTTGAGTGTTACAGACGGACAGCAGACAGACAGACAGACAGACGGACAGAAATAAAGAGATAAGACTCGTTTCTGCTTCTTTAATCTTCCAAATTTTAGTGTGTTCCCTCAATTTCTTTAGACTGATAACAGCCAGGCTTACGCACAGGCACCTGCCCATTAGTCAAATTTAGGCAAAGTAAGGCAAATTTTATCTTAAAAAATGTTGTACTCTAATGTTTTATAGCTACTCTCTGTTTTAGTTTATTATTCTTGGGATAAATAAAAGTTTTTTATTTAGTTTTTCATTTCATAATGTATAAAACGTAAAAACAACCTAAAAATATATTATTATGTGCAATGTACAGACAAAACTCGAACCTTTTATATGGATTTTAGATAGATTGGACGTTATTCTTTAAACTCTAAGTATATACCAATAATGATTTTAAGGGACAGAAATATACTATCCATTCAGTTTTTCAGTTTTATAAAAGGTTTAATAAAATAGTAATTATGCGTAAAAATTTGGATTTTTACGCCACGCCACGCTTCATGATGTCTGTTCAGCAGCAGCACAACGGACTCAGAGAACAATAACTGTACAAAATTACAACCTCGTGCTCCTCAAAGAGTGTCATGTCTATCACTGAAGACACAAACCATCCCCACAATGTACCATTTGGTAAAATTCTCTCTCTAAAATTTAAACGAACCAATCAGAATTGACATCCTCATAGGGACCGCAGATATTCTCTTACATCCCCACAGTTGATCATGAGGTACAGTTCTCTCTCTAAATTCAAAAAGGACCAATCAGGCCTCGTATCCCCATAAGGACCAAAGCTTTACTCTCTTTTCGGAGAGAGAAAACCGGCATCAGCGCAGCTCTGGTGGCCGCAAAAGCGAACTAAGTGTAAGGATCATAAGGTGCCTTGTGGGGATATTTTCGTTTTGCGCTGAAAGTGGCCAATTTACGCATCATTTTGAACGAATAATCCATTCCGGCCAAAAAAAAGACCTGGTCCTTATGGGGATATCCCCACAAGGACCAATAGCCCCACAAGTATACTTCAGGACGAGCGTATAGCCGCATAAGTGACCAGATAATAGAACTCTCCCTCTCTCTCTCTCTCTCTCTCTCTCTCTCTCTCTCTCTCTCTCTCTCTCTCTCTCTCTCCTATCAAACCTAAAGAAAGTATAGAGTATTATCAGTCTTACTTCTTGTTCTTTGAAATTTGTTTTGGGTTACAACTAGCTCAGTAACTCAGTAAGTTGTTATCGTATCTATACTAATTAATTGGTTGCCAGTTAATCTTGCAAAGAGTCAGTAGCGAATACTAAAGAGACAGCTGATCTCAATAATAAATCTGTCATATGTTCCATTCAATAATTATAATAGCCTTAAAATAAGCCTCCTGAAGAGATGGCGTCCTATGGACCTAGAAGTATGATTGTAGTCATACTTGCTGTTTTACAGTAGAGTCCCGCAAACTCGGCACTAGATATCCCGGCAGTCTGGAAAAGCTTAAAAATTGTATTGTCCTTATTTTTAACCCTAGTTCCCGATAACCTGGCATTTCACAGACTCGGCTCCCTTCCAGTCCACATTATGCCGAGTTTGCGGGACTCTACTGTATTATGTTTAATCGGTTCTGGTGATGTCACTCGCAAGTATAATTGAAATTATTATTTTGTGATTAATTGTTTTGTCTACAAATTACTAACTCTGTTTTTTTTTTGTTGCAGAAAATTTTTATTTAACAGATTTGTACTCCCCGGACGAAGCAGTTTTGTGTGACCCCTGTCCTGTGATGAATCTTCACAGAAGGGAGGGAAAGAGGCCGGCAGTGTTCCTCAGATTTAAGTGAGTCACTATCATTGCTATGTGTTGTGGCTTATTGACCTCTCAACAATTTGCTTTTGTCAGTTCAAACGTTAGTTTTGTCATGGATACCAGCCTCTAGATATTTTAGAATAAACAAATAAATGTTTATGTTAACTATGTGGCTGTAAGAAGGATTTTTAATATGAATCAACTATCAGCTGTTTTGTGCTTTGAAAAAAACTAGGGATGGACGAGATTGAATTTTTAGTTCGAGACGAGACGAGACGAGATTTTTTATTTCTCATAAAATTTCGAGACGAGATCGAGACGGGATTTCCCTTCTCATACACAACGGGAAATGCACGTTCAACATTTTTACCTGATTTTGTAACATTGTTAGATGACTGTTTAAATACAACAATAATGATAATAGGCAAGAATATTTACAATCTTTTATTAAAAAACATCAGCATAACATTTTTTTATTAATCACGCCTAACTTATTAAAAATGCCTACGATTAAGAAACATAGTGATATCAGTTAGGATAGAGTTCAACTTATCCTAAAATAAAATAAATCATAAAATAAAAGCAATATTAATTTTTATAAAATAATTACTTGTTTTGACTTTTTATAGTAATAAAACATTCCTCACACTACTTACACTTAACAAAACTTCTCAAATGTTATTAAAGTAATATTATTAAAATAATTAAAGTAATATTTACATTTATAGAATTAATTAAATAAGAACGCCTTCGCAAAGGAAACGCAACTACAACACGCTCCTGTATTGCGGGTATTGCATCGACTTTCTGCAGGCGTTTTTAATTTTTTTTTTTTTTTTTTTTTTAAATTCTCGTCTCGATAAAAATCTCGGTCAAAAAGAAATCTCGTCTTGTGTAACGAGATTTAAAATTTCCCGAAATTTCGAGACTTGACCATCCCTAAAAAAAACACATCTTTAGTTCAAAATATCTAGGATTGTAATAGCTAGACATTCTACCAAATGTATGCTCTTTTTCCGCAGCACAAAACAGCTGTAATTCTGTAACAGATCGTTCTGACAGCAACAAAGTTAACGGAAAACTTAATTAATTTTGTGTATGGAGAAAAAAGTATTTTCTATGTGTCATCAAATTTCTGAAACAAATGTAAAAATCGTTGCCAATTGTTTATAAATACACTCAGCCGTTGAAGTAAAAAGCTCATTATGTTTATTGTTTTTAAACAGTATTACATTTGTAAATAACTACTCTGGTGGTTTGATGGTGAATGTAAAAAAAAAACTGTCATACAAACACTAACTTGTACTCATATTATATAATAATAATAGACATCACACACTCACTGGCCAGCCTAACATTGGTCTATGTAAATAGACTTAACTTAACCAATTTTGGTAGGGGCTGTACCCTGAAAAAACGCAGGCACTAAAACACTTGCACAATCCCGCATCCATGTTCAGCAGCGAGACAACCTGCTTTTAGGGTCTATGGAACACTTTGAACGTTGTAGAAACAGTTTTGGTCCTAATTTCATAAAATAATGTATTAAGTTTAAAAGTCATCAACAAGTTTTACATACAGTACACTCCTGATTATCCAAGCCCTCGGGTTATAGGAAGTAGTTTTTTGCCTAAATATATATTTTTATTTTCAGTAGAAAAACTTACTTTATTACAGTAAGTTTCTATTCAAAGAAACATAAAAATAGAAATTAATTTGTGATTTATTGAAACGAATACAGTACTTGGAATAAGTACTGTATTCTAAAATATATACTGTAAAATAATACCATTTAGTATTATTTTAGCGTTAGAATGAACCGCAATAACCTTCAAAATTAAAATTACACGGTACTAGGTGTGCGGGCTACCGACGGAAATGGCAAACTGGACTGGACAAGCAGTCAGCAGAACATAAACAATAGCAGTGTCAGTCTTCTTCATTACAATGTCTCTCCTTCATTACAATGTCTATATGTAGATATAATTGTGTCAAGTTATAGATAGGTCAAACTTAAACAAAAAGTGTTGAACATGTTTGTTGTGCTATTTTTTCCCACAACAATTCTACATTATTTGGGGGGGGGGGGGGTGTTGTGTATCAATACTACGTGTTATCATTTTTCATTTGCTATGTGTTGTTTAATGATACATTTTACAAGTGACTTCATAATAAAGAACCGTAACCCTAACCTCAAAATCTATGCCACCTCTGTGTTATTCAAGATTCTTCGTAACCGAGTTAGTCGTGGACCCAACAACCTCCAGTTAATCGGGAGTGTACTGTACTGTTTAACTGAGGGAGTAGATTTGGTGAGTCAACCACTACCATAGTGACTACAGGTAGACCGGTCTGGAAGATTCTGAGACTGAAAAAACCCTTAATTTCAAAACATTTCTTTGAATATTATTTGTACTCTTTCCTAGTTTTCATTCCAGATAACTAACTGTCAGTTGTGAGTGAATGTAAATGAAGAGTACCCTCAAAATTTCACTGCCCTCATAGAACCGTGAAGAACTGTAATGTAAGCCAGAGAGCTCGCCCAGGGAACTGCGTACCACGGGTGTTCGGCTTCCCGAGGATGCAGTTCTCAGAGCGAGCGCCTGACTTTGACAACAGAACACTTCAGTCAAGACAATCAGCCTTTGTGATAAGGGCTAAAACTGTTTAAATATACAAACACACTTCATAGTGTGTGGAGCCATTGTAGAACTGTCAAGTTATTAGCTATTATTTTCAAATTTGCTACATAATGTAGTGCTTGGGGTATTAATATGCACATGCTGTACTTGTGACTCCAACTTATTTGTTTGTTCAATCCATTTTCACCTAATGCACGCTTGTTAAAATTTATGCTAGACAAATATATATTTTTGTAGCTTTTAGAGCCGTATTTATTGTTGCTAATATGTCAATTTAATGTACGGCAAGTGTTTTGTACAAACCCATTTAGTTTAGTGTTATCTTATTTCTTAAAGTTAGCATATTTTTAGGTATTGTTAAATTTGTAATTTTTGTAAATAAAATTAATATAATTTCAATTTCTATATTTAATTGTTAGATTATTAGTTTTTTTGTAAAATTACTTTGTTGGAAATAAAAAAAAGTTTTGAAGAGGTTTAGTTTCCCCTATTTTAGTTAATACATCTTTCATGTCAATTAATTTGCAACTGTTTACTTCTTGTTTTAGTAACTATGAACGCTAAATCGACTATTTGTAAACCATTGCTTGCCCTCCTATATCTGTGTAAAATCTACTCTCATCTCAATCAATATGAACTCGTTGTTATTCATATTACAAATCTATCTATCTATCTATACTATTATAAAAAAGAGGTGGTTGCTGTATGTGTGTATGGGAAAAGTAAACTCGAAAAATACTGGTCGGATTGGGCTGAAATTTGGCATGATGATAGCTCACATTCCCGATTAACATATAGGCATATTCTTATTTCAAAAATCCTTTCGGGCTCCGCCCCAGTGGCTCTGGAGTTTCCCATGTTAACCTTATGAGAAATGGAATTATTGAATCTTAACAGCTGTTTCAATTAAACAAGTTGGTTCTGTTCTATGATGTTCAATAGCATTAAAGTTACAAGGATTACCAACAGGGCACAGCACTATTATTTCTTTTACATTTATGACAACAGCTAATTTGCAACCAAAAGGTGAGTGAGCGTAGCGAACGAACTTCAACCTGGAGGCGAGTTAGCGTAGCGAACGAGCTAACCGGAAGGCAAGTGAGCGCAACGAACGAGCTCCAACCTAAAGGTGAGTGAGCGTAGCGAACGAGCTCCACCCTAAAGGTGAGTGAGCGTAGCGAACAAACTTCAACCAGGACGTGATTGAGCCATGCGAACGAGATAATCTTGAAAATCAAGAAGTTAAACGGGGCAAAGCCCGCGGGTTACAGCTAGTATTAAAATAAAATTATGAAACATAAATATTTTACATATATTAAGGAAATTGACAGGAAAGCAGGCTTACCTTTAAATAAGTCCATAGAGACACATAACACATCACAAAATTAAAAGTAGAAATTTTCGTGGTCACTGACCACTTTTTCAACCACTGGAGATTGGAGAAATGGCAATGGCAGTTGCAATTTGAATCTATTAACAAATTAAATTAAATCTATTTACAAATTAACAACAGTGTAATAGATTCAAATTGCAACTGCCATTGCCATTTCTCCAATCTCCAGTGGTTGAAAAAGTGGTCAGTGACCACGAAAATTTCTACTTTTAATTTTGTGATGTGTTATGTGTCTCTATGGACTTATTTAAAGGTAAGCCTGCTTTCCTGTCAATTTCCTTAATAATTCCTGGCAAATGCCCTATCTTTTTATAAGATATTTTACATATAAATTGATATAATCATATAGTTTATTTATGTAATCCTTGATTTATTTTATGCTTGAAACGGTTTTGCACAGTAGCAAACAAATTGTATATACTTATTAGCTGACCCGGCGAACTTCGTATCGCCTAAGTTATAGGTTTCCCCTAAGACAGACCGATGGAAAGAAAGTACCGTTACGTTTAATTTTCAAGATGATCTCGTTCGCATCGCTCAATCACGTCCTGGTTGAAGTTCGTTCGCTACGCTCACTCACCTTTGGGTTGGAGCTCGTTCGCTACGCTCACTCACCTTTAGGTTGGAGCTCGATCGCTGCGCTCACTTGCCTTCAGGTTAGCTCGTTCGCTACGCTCACTCGCCTCCAGATTGAAGTTCGTTCGTTACGCTCACTCACCTTTTGGTTGCAAATTAGCTGTTGTCATAAATGTAAAAGAAATAATAGTGCTGCACCCTGTTGGTAATCCTTGTAACTTTAATGCTATTGAACATCATAGAACAGAACCAACTTGTTTAATTGAAACAGCTGTTAAGATTCATTAATTCCATTTCTTATAAGGTTAACATGGGAAACTCCAGAGCCACTGGGGCGGAGCCCTTTTAAGAATTTCGAAACGGGAAATAGTTTACGTCCGATTCGCATACCTACAGAATTTACACACCAAATTTCATAACGATCGGTGAAGTCGTTCCGGAGGAGTTTGCAGACAAACACTGTGACACGAGAATTTTATATATTAGATTATTTTTCACTAACCTTTTCTATTTACAAGAACTAAAAACAAAAATCTTGTCCATCATCATGTTTGCAATATGTTCACAACTAGTTGCATTGTTTTATTTTTTATTATCAAAAAATCAATGCTTTATTTGATTATTTCTTTACTCTTTTTAAACAGTGAGTCTTGCAACTGAACTGGATGCATGAATAAGACTAGAAAGCTTCATGAGTGGTGGACAGTAAGGAGACATTTTTGAGTTACAATTATTTTCTCTATAGTAACAGCAAGGACATTGTGTTCACAGAGACAGGGACAACGACTGTGGCGAAGTGAGAGTTTACCCGGGCAAGCTGCAAGTCTCTGCTGCCTTCTGTACTATCCGAGTCAACAACCAGACCTCGGTGGCGGATCTCATCAACGAATCTATCAAAGCCTTCGGTCTGGAGAACATGCGGCAAGAGGAGTTCCGCCTCAGCGAGATCCTGCTGGACCGAGGAGGTAAAGCCGAGGCTAAAATGATCAGGGTATAGAAAAAAATAGTGTGCAACAATTTGTTTTGAAATTGTTTTTTGCAGGGTGCAATTTTAAATTTTGTTCACACCAGCCTAAATTTTATTAGGGTCTCCTTTTTGTAACCATGGTTGTTCTGTACATTTCTTATAGGCCCTATAGTAATGTTTTCCTGTGGTGCGAAACAGCATATGTCATTTAGGTACTCGGTGTTCAACTCACTCAAAGAAGTTTTCTCAGGAAAAAATACCAAACCACAAAATTAATTTTCTTACAAAATAATGGCTTCTAATGTGGATTTCTTACAATTACAATATTTACTCTGTGAACAGGGTGTCCAGCCGACTTGGAACCAGGAATTGTACATGAATTTGATGACTGGGAATAAATCTCTGAATCTTCCAAAAAATGTCTGCCTGATATTACAATTGGCTTTTGTTCTACGCTGTCAAAACTCTCCATCCTGTGACACTGTCAGGTTCACAGATGTTGCAGTGACTGCAAGAAGTTATCCCAAATGTTTCCGTGATTGCTATAAATCATCTCTGATACAAAATGCTTGCCTACGAGTGATTAACTGACCAGTAGTTTTGCCAATTTATCTCTCACTTGAGATTCGACAGTTACATTATCCGTGTTGCAGTGAGCGAGCGAGTTCTACAGAAGGACGAGAAGCCATGGGAGATCGTCAAGTCCATTGGTAGAGACTCAATACGGCAGATGGAGCTGATGAGGTACTACCTGCAGTTGAAACAGGACCCTCACGGCCCCAACCTGGCGCTGTTTGTGGGAAACTTGCCACCCAACCTGTCACAACGCAACTACGAGAACTTACTCACTGAGTTTCTGGGCAAAGGTGAGTGACTGGTAAAAGCTGTCACTTTTGTAAATGAAAAGTAGTAGAAAAACTGCTTGAATTTCTTAAAAATAACAGACAAATTTTCACTGTGATGTTTTTAGCCAAAGATAGTAAGATTTTTCAATTCAATGTATAATTCCAGGGAAACAGCTATGTGTTTACTAATGGGAAAGCAAAGGCAGTGGGGTAGTGTCAGTCCACATAGCTATTATTGAGCCAAGTAAATTCTACACAAGTTGTTTGCCTGAGTACTTTAGTTTACTATTTTGTACACACACTGTATGGTTTTTAAACCTGAGTGTTCATACTGAAGGTGCCTGAACGAGAGGTAGTCTCTGAACCAAAACATTATGAGAGAGCAAATAGCAAATATTAATTGTCAGGATTTAAAACTCAATCCCCAAGACAAAAGTTGTGCGCTCTAATCATTACACTGCCTTACATTACCATTATCTCTCTTGGAATCAAACCAGCGACCTTCAGATTTGAAGGTGAGTACTATAACCACGACTGACATTAGAATGATTGACCAGGCTAGTGGTTTGCGCCCAATGAGGGGACATGCAACAAAAATTTACGTATTCACGGAGAAATTCAGACTTTTTTATCCCTCTTAAACGGCTTTATTTTAACAAAATATCCTAACTTGTTTTTTTTATTTCAGAAAACAAGTTCTCGTCAATCGGGCCTATATATTACGAGTATGGATCGATGGTAATCACGTACGAAGACTCCGCCAAGGCTGTGAGAGCGCTGTATACATTGAGAGAGTCTTCGTACGAGGATAAACATTTGTTGGGTGAGCTGTCTGCTGTTTTATACATTACCCATGCGTTTTGCTTAAGTGGACCAATCTTTTTGGTAAATTTTCTATTTCAGTATGGCGATATGATGGCAAAAGTGTAACTGTAATGTGTATGTGTCTCGCAGTGATGCTGCTTCCCAACATAGAGCCCAGTATGGTGCCGCAGGGAGTCCAGCCACTCTTGGTGTTTGTCAATGTCAAGTCTGGCGGATGTCAGGGACTCGAGCTTATCTCTAGTTTCCGCAAACTGCTCAATCCGTACCAAGTGTTCGACCTGGACAACGGCGGCCCTCTACCTGGGTATGACTGCAATTAACCACAGAAAATAATCTTTTCAAAATCCATAGTTATGATACAATTCAGAAATATATTATTAGAGATTACATCTGAAAGTTTCATACATAGGATTTTAAGATTAAATTATTGTCAACCATTACATATTAGATATTGAAAAAAAATTAAACTAATACACTATTCACTTGAGGGAAAATTGCTTATCGTAGCTCAAAAAGTATTAACAGTAGATTGTCTGGTTAAAAGATAGGGCATTTGTCAGGAATTATTAAGGAAATTGACAGGAAAGCAGGCCAAATTTTCGTGGTCACTGACCACTTTTTTTCTACAGTAAAGTGGTCAGTGACCACAAAAATTTCTGCTTTTGTGTTGTACTTGTTATGTGTCTCTATGTACTTATTTAAAGGTAAGCCTGCTTTCCTGTCAATTTAATGAATAATAACAGTAGATTGTATTATTTCTATCCCAAATTATAATGATTTTTAAAGGGACTTAAATGTTATCCGTCATAGTCCCAGTCGCACGGGTAAAGATTATCTGAGTAAGTACTGTAGTTTTTCAGTAAAAAAGTTTGATTTTACAATCATACAGGTACAAATAGTGTTTCAATCATGAAAATATGTTGATTGTTTGCCAAATATCTATTTTTTTGGTTGTTTCAGGCTGTACGTGTTCAGACACATCAAGGACTACAAGATCCTGGTGTGTGGCGGGGACGGCACTATTGGCTGGGTGTTGCAATGTCTGGACAACGTGGGACAGGACAGCGAGTGTTCGTCACCTCCGTGTGCCATCGTGCCACTAGGGACAGGCAACGACCTGGCACGTGTGCTGCGATGGGGTCCGGGCTACACTGGGGGTGAGGATCCCATGAACCTGCTGCGTGATGTCATCGACGCTGAGGAGATCCGGCTCGACAGGTGGACGGTGGTGTTCCACCCGGAGGACAAGGGGGATGACAAGATGCAAACTACTAACTCTACGGGTGAGTTATGAGTGCAAGTTTGTCAAGTAAAAAGTTTTTACTTTTTATTCTAAAAAGACCAACCTTTATTTCCATTATTTTTGTACATAAATGTATCAGTATTATTTTTACTGTGGTGGAAATTTGAAGTGTTTTTCGTTTAAAATTGATTTAGTCAAATTCATAACCAAGGCTACACTGGAAGAGAAACCTTCACAGTCAAACTGGTAGCACTATAGTGGTCCTTTGATTAGAACTGTGTCTGTGTATGAACCACGTTAGAGATGTGAAACAGTAAATTTTTGTAAATGGCCGCTATTTTCCAATATGGCGGTCAACTTTGAAATTTCTTATGGAACACCCTATATTTTATCAAGTTTTCGGATAGAACATGCAATTTAAAAACTTTTATTCTCGACATTTTTTCGATAAACCCACTCGTTTAGGAGTTACAGCCTATGGAACAATGACTTCCGGTGTACATTTTACATCTTGTAGCTCCTAAACAAGTAGGTTTATAGCGAAAATGCAAAGAGTAAATAAGTCAAATAATTCTTAAAATTGCATCCACATTCCATAAAGACCATAAAAATCTTTAAAAATATTAATTCTATTATTTAAAAAATGGCGGCCATTTTCCAAAATGGTGGCAAACTTGAAAAGTGGAAAACTGTGTATTTTATGGTCTTTATGGAATGTGGATGCAGTTTTAAGTAGTGATGGTCGGATCCGGATATCGGACTACCGGATCCGCCGGATCCGAGCTAGAACCGGCACCGGATCGGATCCAAAAAATTCCGGATCTTGGGCTGGATCTGGTTTTGATGGATCCGATTTTTTCAAATTTTTTCCCGATTTTTTTCCTAACACAAAGCTGTCTGTATCACTGTACAACCCCGATTTTTTTACCAACACAAAGCAGTCTGTATCACTGTACAACCCCGATTCGTTTACTAAACACAAAGCTATGTGTATCACTGTACAATCCCGATTTTTTTACTAACACAAAGCTGTCTGTATCACTGTACAACCCCGATTTCTTTACTAGCACAAAGCTGTCTGTATCACTGTACAACCCCGATTTGTTTACTAACATAAAGCTGTCTGTATCCATGTAAGAGACCGATTTTCCCCCGATTTGTTTACTAACACAAAGCTGTCTGTATCACTGTAAAACCCCGATTTTTTACCAACACAAAGCAGTCTGTATCACTGTACAACCCCGATTTTTTCCCGATTTTTTTTACTAACACAAAGCTGTCTGTATCCATGTACAAGACCGTTTTTTCCCCGAGTGTTTGTCTCTTGATGCAAACAACTTATATGGCAAGGCCATGTCTCGATGTTTGTATCTACAGGGAGCGGCAAAATGATCTGACGGTTTTCTTTGCTGCCCTGTCAAGTGAGTGATTGGCGTAGGGTGGTGGGAATAGAGGCGTTACAAAGCCAACGTGTGAACATTTTTAGTAGCCACGGAGCCGAGGGACAGCTGAGCACCATGACTTTGTAGTAGAAGTGTTTTTAAAAGTGGCAATTCCAGTGTAGCTGTTCAGTACACGTTTCAATGTGGGCCAATGAAGAAAAGTCCCAACTCGAAACACCATTTTGCTGTAGGTGGGTAACTTAAGAGCTACTAGTTCAGCATTGAAACTAAAATCTGACTACGTGGTGTGAAACTAAAGAGAGTGAGAAAGACTATGTGGCGTGATTGAAAGTGTGATTCGTCACTCATAATGACAACTTTGTCATCACTACTTGTTCTGAAAAAGAGATGCGCTTTGCATAACCACTGGGCTTCAACTGTTGCAGTTGCACGATTGCCATTTTGTATGAATGAAAATGCAGATGGTATTGTAATACTCTTCTACTGAGCGGCCAGACAAGTGCAGAGCTGCAGCTTATTTACGTTTAGGCAGCTGAGGACTAACTTCCACAGCGTATCTCACTCTCTCGGCGCTCTCTGGTGTCCGAGCTGACATTGGACAGCCTGTTGACTTTTTTCAATGATATACTAGTAGCTCTTAAGTTACCTACTCACAGCAAAATGTTTTTTTTGAGTTGGGAATTTTCCCCTTGGACCCATATTGAGAAGTGTACTAAGCTACACAGGAATTTCCACTTTTAAAAACACTTCTACTACAAATACATGTTTCTCAGCTATCCCACGGCTCCATGGCTACTAAAAATGTTCACACGTTGGCTTTGTAACGCCCCTATTCCCACCACCCTCCGCCACTCATTCGCTCGACAGGGCGGCAAAGAAAACCGTCAGATCATTTTGCCGCTCCCTGTAGATGCAAATAACTTATATGGCAAGGCCATGTCTCAGTGTTTGTCTCTTGATGCAAATAACTTGGCAAGGCCATGACTCAGTGTTTGTCTCTTGTTGCAAATAACTTATATGGCAAGGCAATGACTCAGTGTTTGTCTTTTGATGCAAATAACTTATATGGCAAGGCAATGACTCAGTGTTTGTCTCTTGATGCAAACAACTTATATGGCAAGGCCATGTCTCGATGTTTGTATCTAGATGCAAATAACTTATATGGCAAGGCCATGTCTCAGTGTTTGTCTCTTGATGCAAATAACTTATATGGCAAGGCCATGACTCAGTGTTTGTCTCTTGTTGCAAATAACTTATATAGCAAGGCCATGACTCAATGTTTGTCTTTTGAAGCAAATAACTTATATGGCAAGGTCATGTCTCAGTGTTTGTCTCGAGATGCAAATAACTTATATGGCAAGGCCATGTCTCAGGGTTCGTCTCTTGATGCAAATAACATATATGGCAAGGCCATGTCTCAGGGTTCGTCTCTTGATGCAAATAACTTATATGGCAAGGCCATGTTTCTGTGTTTGTCTCTTGATACAAATAAATAACATATATGGCAATGGCATGTATCTTTTCAAACTGAATCCGACCCGATTTTTCGGATATCTGCACACCTCTAGTTTTTAGTTTTGTACCTGGATGATAAGCTAATGGCCTATAATCTCGTCTCGAAAATATCCCGTTAGTATTTCAATGTCACCCGATGCTTCGTGATAAAAAATAATAAAAGTATGATTTAAATTGACATTCTGTTAATTACGTTTTTTTTTTACCCGCCCTTATGACAGTGTGTATCTGGATCCAGATCCGAATTTTTCAAGATCCGGATCCGGTGTACCGACATTTTCTTGGATCCGCCCATCACTAGTTTTAAGACTTATTTGACTTATTTACTCTTCGCATTTTCGCTATAAACCTACTTGTTTAGGAGCTACATGATGTAAAATGTACACCGGAAGTTATTGTTCCATAGGCTGTAATTCCTAAACGAGTGGGTTTATCGAAAAAATGTGGAGAATAAAAGTTTTTAAATTGCATGTTCTATCCGAAAACTTGATAAAATATAGGGTGTTCCATAAGAAATTTCAAAGTTGACCGCCATATTGGAAAATGGCGGCCATTTACAAAAATTTTATTTTTAATTATTTTTTAACCTCTTTACAAACAAGGGAATGTTCCCCATTTAAAGTTTGCTGTAAAATCATTAGTTACTGAGAACCCAATGGTGGCACACTTAAAAAAAAAAACACCCTGTATATTTATAAATATCTACACACAATCTGCCACACTAAAAAAATAGGATTAGAGAGGTTTAAATCATCTAGGCTATGCTACTGACTTATTAGAAAGGTAAATATTGATCCTCATGTTTATCTCATACACTGAGCGACTATTTTTGAGCTGCCAAATCTTCGTCTCATTTTGCATGTTTGATTTTTTCTAATACACAATGGTTTTTGGTCATTGACTATTTTTAATTAGTACCATCCACTGACTGCAAAACAAAGAATGCATTAAATGTCTAGAATTGCCGTGGATATTCTCAAATATATTGTGTTTGGTGTACAAGTTTTAACAATTCACGTTTCCATACATGTTGATATATACGAGTTTTTGAAATATTTCTGTTTGCAGCTGGGTCAACGAGTGAAGACAACACGCAGATCTTTGTAATGAACAACTACTTTGGTATTGGCATTGATGCTGACTTGTGCCTGGATTTCCACAACGCAAGAGAAGAAAATCCAAATAAGTTCAACAGCAGGTTGGTAAAATGATTAGTTTTTCAAAAGATCTTTATGAATGGAGGAGCTAGTATAAATAAGTTTAATTAACACTACAGAACGGTCAGGTCACATATAATTTTAAACTTAGGTTTCTATTTCGTCAAATCTATTTCAGGCTGTGAGTTTTTTTAATTGAAACTCCAGTTTTTTTTCAGTTTTGAATCCATTATCAGTAGCATGATAAATTAGCAATTAGGTAAGTAAAAACACCTCAAAATAAAAGTAAAGCGATATTCCTCCACTCAGCCACAGGTTTAAGACTAAAAGGAGAAGGTAAGCAGAGAGGTATGTAGTTGTGAGAAGTAGATGAACTGTGTGGCTCAGTTCAGATGCCTTAAACTCTTAACCAATAAAGATCTTTTGAGTACAGACGGACAGTGACAGGGAAACGTACAGGCTTACCATGGAATTTCTTGTTACTCAATTGTACGATTAGGATTTCATTTTAATATATTTTAAATCACTGGTTATTTTTTTTAAACTTTTTGTATGCCTGTGCCATTTTTTTCTGTAAAACTTACACGCAATCATCCCATGGTTCTCTTTTACTCAAGTAATTGTCTGGGTGGCAGAGTGGTTATAGTGCTCGCCTTTAAATCTGAAGGTCGCTGGTTTAAATCCAAGCGAGATCGTTTCCAGACCCAGATGCCATTTGTCATCGAGCTATGAATTAATTTTGCTATCTAACAAAAAGGTTGACATTAGATGGTCAGACCAGGGTTTGGACCGTTCCCTTTAAAAACGTAAAAAATTCCACTGGCGTAAAAACACAACAAAAAAATTACAGCCCATTGTTTTCTGTTCAGGTTGCACAACAAAGGTGTGTATGTGAAGATGGGTCTGCGCAAGATGGTGGGTCGAAAGATGTGCAAGGATCTACACAGAGAGGTGAGACTAGAGGTGGACGGCAAAGTCGTGGACTTGCCACCTGTCGAAGGCATCATCATCCTCAACATTCTCAGGTCAGTCCTCATAAAGTGCTACAGTTTTTGTTGTACTTGTAGGGTTTTTATTTTTTTTATTTTGATTTTTTACCTTCGGAAATAGTATATTGCGCTACAAGGCCGGAAAGTAGGTGTTTACAGTACGACCATGATAGTCCCCGTGCAAGGCTTGCCGAGTGTGAAAATTTCATACTGTAATCACCTTACAGGTTGAGCTGTGTACGATATTTTTTGCGTTACTACCCTCAGCTAGTTTTGAAAATCCTAAACGTTAACAATCCCACCGCTCCTGAGAGGGTTTTAAAATATTGAATCAGCACAGAGACAACAGATATTTTACAATTTCGCGGGCAAAACAGTCGGCGCCCGGCAGGGAAATGAGTGAACACGCTGAGCCAGTCAGTGTTTTGTTCGTTTCCAATTATTAAACTCCACATATTTTTTCAAGAAATTAACTACAGTCCTGTACCAAAAATACCTAAGTACAAAAACCATTTTGTTTCATTTACTGTATCCTAGAAACTGTATTTTTAATACTGTTTGCTTTATTATGTGTCTATTAGGCATTTTTAGGTTATGTTTGAAAATCCGAACAAATTGGTAATCTGAACTACCTACCCAATTGGTTCGGATTTTGACGCTCTACTGAATATTTTACGATCATTTAGAAATGTAGACTAACATAACCTTACTACTTTTTGGATCCTTTCAACACTTTGAAAACATGGAGTATTCTTACTTGTACCTGTTATTGGGTTTATCACGCAATAGATTTTAGCTCATTTTTTTTTAGACTTAACTATTATTTCATGTTAAATTTCTTGACATTCTCTATCGTGATGCATCTTCTAAAAAGGTTAATTAGTAAATTCACAACACTACATGATGGTGCTAATAACCCAAGTGATTCAATTAACGCAATATTTTCATTGTTGGGGTGGACGTGTTTATACGCCCTGAGGATTAGTTAGATTCGTGGATAGCATAGCATTGTTGTAGCCTATTGCAAAACTGACCAATTACTGTAATCTAGCTGACTTAACCCTTTTTGTAAACAACGAAACTTCTGGTCCAAAAAGAGTACAGAAAAAAGCTGCTTGTGTAGTGTGGCAAAATATTGTTACAGGCTTTCTAAGAAATTTAGACTGCCTCTCAGGAGTTGTGGGTCTTAGCTGTGGAGTAAATTCTGAAAGATAACTTGTTTAACTGTGGATTGTTGACAGCTGGGGTTCAGGGGCCAATCCGTGGGGACCGGAGAAGGAGGACCAGTTCTCCAAACCCAACCACTGGGACGGCATGTTGGAGGTGGTGGGGGTGACTGGTGTGGTCCACCTAGGGCAGATACAGTCAGGCCTACGGTCTGCCATGCGCATCGCTCAGGTAACTCCAACAAGCTTCTGTACCTGTACTAAGTCCTCCTAGCATCATGAAACATTTTGGTCTACAAAAATTAAATTAAACCTAAACCCTAGACTACCTACATAGGCTAATAATCAAACAAAAAAGACTAAAAAGAGTCAAATGTTACCAATCTCTTTAAAAATCAATTGTGTTTCATATGTTGATTGTTAACCCAGGATTTAAAATATGGCTGACATTCCCTTCCTCTCAAACTTATCTTTCTTTCAAAATAATAATAAAAAATATGTCTATTGGTTGATTCTGAATCTTTGGGCATGTAAATCCTTCACATTTCAATATATAGGATGATACCGAGTTTTGAGTTCTCTACCTTTTACCTTTTACGTTTTCTTCCACTTCCGGAATGTATTTTTTACACACCCTTTTCATGTGTCTACAGCTCCCAGATATCCCTGATCTGAAAAATTCCCAGATATTTTAGTTGTGTCTCGAATGATTTCAAAATCTAATGGAATTGTTTAATGAAGATCTACCAGAACAGAATTTAAAAAAAAAAGTGGGTCTATAATCATTGTTGGGATTTTGAAAATGCACTTACTGATATAAAAATTTAATTTATTACTGAAATTGTACTGGGTTACATGGATACCAGATGAGTTCCATACTTAGTTAACACTCTGTATGTTGTGTTGCAGGGCGGCCATATAAAGATCCACTTGAACTCTGAGACACCCGTGCAGGTAGACGGAGAGCCGTGGGTACAGAGTGCAGGCGACGTGGTTGTACTCAAGTCCGCACTCAAGGTACGAAACATTCTCTTGCCTTTAGATCACCAAATTCTAGCTTTTAAGCTCTTGATACTTTACTTTGAAATAGCGACCATACAACAACATGCTTTAGTAGAATTTGTTTATAGAAGTAAGTTTTTACTCAATGAACAAAGTGAAGGACTCCGTTATAAGAATCTAGTGCTTTCGCAGGGAAATATAAAGCATTTAGTTGTAATTGATCAGCTTGGTTTTAATTTTTTTCTTTAGAAATAGGTGTACGAATTATTCAATGCAATATCTTTAAACGTAGTCCCCACAATCATTTTTATTTAATTTAAGTTGCAAGATTCTCAGGTAAACTAACTGAACGCTATTCCTTTTCAAACAATGTCTTGCCAGTCAAAATTTAAACTAATGCATTGAATAATTCCTATCATTAAAATCAATTGGCTAATGTTTCATAGATACTCATCATCAAACGTTTATTCCTTAGTAATTACTGTATACTCAATGCTATGCGTATTAAGCTTCCTGAAATATGTGTAACTATAATGATAACAAAATTTAAAATATTAAAATTTTACTTTTGTTTGGCATAAATAGTTGGGCTATAGGATAGATTTGTGACATCCACAAAGGCTTAAATGCAGGTATCAAATTAAGTCAGCTAGGAGAAAATCAATTATTATGAAATATTAAATATCATTACTTTCAAGAACCATGTTCAATTGTAAACAGTCATGAAAGCAACAGTGCTTTAACCTTATAAATCAACATCTAATCTTAATCTATAATATTGCAATTTAAATTATTGCCTAATAAAGATACCTAAACATCAGTAAAAACTCCTTTAAATACAAATAGTGCTTAAAATGAAAACTAAATATGACAATTAACTTGTTATCATAACCCACAGGCAACAATGCTGAAGAAAAATAAGATCAAGCGGCGCAACACTGAGCCTAACATCGTGCCCGCTAACGGGGAGGGGGGCAAGAGCACGGACGAGTAACCCTCCCACTCCTCCCTCTTTTGCTTGTTTCACACGTATTTCTTAGCAGTATTATCGTTCACGCTTAACTATCGTAGGTCTTAGATTTTATACAATGCTCAGGTGTTTATTATTCACAGCTGTTTGATTCCTTTCTTTCCTTTTGCACTTATTATTTGTGGTTTGTTTTTTTCTCGGCCCTGTTCCCCTCCCCTCTGCAGGCGACCATGTTGAAGAAACTGAAAGGCAAGATGAAGAGACGCAACACGGAACCGTTCATGGTCCAGGCGCCTCACACCCAGCTGGTGCTGCCCCCTGATGGCGACATCAGCAACCACAACAACTTCTGAGCTGGGCTTACCTCCCACCTACCAAGGACTACTACGTGTTTTTATTTTTTTAATGTAATTTATCGAAACTGTATTTCTTAAGAAAACGAGTAAACTGTAACGATAGAGTCGTTACAAGAGTATGGTACTTTTTACCAAAACCGATGCCACGAATGTGACATTACACAAGAAATGATTTGTGTCTCGGATCTGTCAGATCGTGTTGTTTCTCACTTTATTTTTCCATTACGACTCAGGAGTCTCTGTCGGCGTAGACCGACTCTTCTAGTCAACTCGGGTTCTAGTCATATTTATTGTTTATGTAAGCGTAGTTAGTTTATATTAAACTCAAAAGTAGACAGTTTCGTTTTGTTCTATCGAATTGTATTTAGTCTTTGTTACTAGTTTTATTGTACAAAAATGTTGTATGTATCGTTATTTTGTTATGAATCTGGCATTCAATGAAACCGACCGTGGAACGCAAAAAGAAAAGTTGTCAGAAGCTGGAGATCTGTTCCCTGAGAGTTGGCTGCTACAGAGCGAGGTCGTGTCACCTACGAGACAGCGGCTGTGATGTGAGAGTGAGAGGACACTAGTGCACACGCAGGATGTTCTGAGAGAAGGAATGCTAGGCCAGTTATACTAATGAAGGCTCCTCTTGGCAGCAAACGTCAGGAACCGGTCGGTGGTGATTTTAAATAGAAATAAAATACCTCTCCTGCTAAATGTATTGTGTCTAATTTTCGATTGAAGCTGCTAGCAGTCAGGGCGCGGCTACACTGCGGGTGTGGCCGGGCCGTGTGGCTTGTCGGTCCTCCTGACCGGATGTGGACCACCGACGACGTGCCAGCCTCTACCTGTGGTTGGGGCTCAGTTGCTCATAGGTGCCTATCCGGGGCTCTAACCTGTGGGCAATACACACGGGTGGATGCTGGCTTCAGCTCTATGTTTTATCGCTTAGCGTCATATCGAGGAGAGAATCGATCACTTTTCCGTATGAAAAAGGAAAATTTGATGTGCTATGTATACATAATATATATAAATATATATAAATAAATATATATACTACAGTTTTTACGTTATTCTAACATCAGATAAACCAGATTGCAAGAACTCTAAATGACTTCCCGAAAGTATCGAGCGTGTGCTACAGCGCATGTATTTAACGAGTTCTATTGCAATAAGGTAAATCCATATACCGTTATAGTCTCTATTTCTCTCAAAGGTTATTAAATGTAATTATGTCACAAAATAGACATAAATTGTGAGTAAAATAAATAGTATTAATGGTCTTAATTGTGTTTACTTTGTGTCCTGTATAACTCCATCTCAACATACTTAAACACTTGTTTTTCAACCAATTTAATGTAGCTTATTTTCTCATAGTAAAAAAAAATGATCAAACAATTATAATTTCAAATCTTATTATTTTATTGTGTATAACAGATCAAAGAAAATAATCAGATTAAAATTTTAACTGCTGTTCCTAACAACTATTGTGTTAAATAGAAATTTAGCATCAATGGTAGTTGAACTGATTTTTAAAGCTCATTCAGTTTAAAAACATTAACGTAAAATATGCCCTTGAGTGCAGATTTAAGATAATAGAACTACAACCAACCAAAACCCTGAACCTCAACCAAAATGCATACCGATCATTCGATCAATTACACAGACACAATATAAGGGAAATCAGTAAAGCATAAAAAAAGCCGGATACACTCTGTGTCAAAAGTAACCCTACACCCAAAAATTTAACAACCCACCCAGCAGAAAAGAACAAAGGTGTATACAAAATTAAGTTAAAACCTCCATGTACAAAACAATATATTTGCTACACAAATAGATCGTTTAACCAACTTTTCAAAAAATAACACTAGTCACTACAATTCTACATCAATAGTAGCAAAACACCTCTCACACATTTTGGATTTTAATAATTTCATAATTTTCTAAACTGTCTATGAAATAGAAACTAATTTCCCTGATCTGATAGCTTTTACACTTTTTTCCTCTTTCTGATAGAGTTCTGTTAGTTGACTCAATTCAGAATCTATGGCGCCGGAATTTGTTCCTTAAAATGAGTTTAACCGGTAATATAATCTAAGAAAAGTTTACTAATCTAGTTTCGTTATTTACTAGTTAGGTATTGGGCGTTTGAATAAAACAGTTATGACTTCTTTACAAAAACATTTATGATCGAGTCCAACAAATATTCCATTTCAAACTATTAAGTCTCAAACTACTGAGAAAAACAATAGGCTACAAGTACTCTGCAAATTATAGTTCTGTTACTCAATACAATTTGACTAACAATATCTTCTAGCACACAAGGTTTCAAAATTAACTTACAATAAACGTGTGAATACAATGGAAAAATAAAAGTTTTTGTCAGGTTTCGAGGTTTCATACCTCAATCTAATCCAAAATAACACTAAAAGTTAGAATACACTTATGGAACCATGGGAGTGACAAGCTCTTAGCATGGGCCATGTTGTACTTGAGCAGAGGTTCGGTAGCGGGGGGCCCTGTCTGGTACAGAATGATGTGACTGACAACACCCAGGGGCCCTGCGGGGGCGACGTGGAACATGACTGTAGTCTCATCCTGCGGTACACGCTCAGGATCGCACTGCCGAGGTTGGTACACTGCGCCCCCCGCCATGACTAGCGACACTGTGTCCTGCTTGACCTGGGACGACCACACCTGGTCATGCTGCAGCGACATGTGGCAGCCATCAAACAATCGGGGAAGCTGCAAAAAATGTAATGAACGGTATCAGCAAACTAGGCTATTTACTTTCTTCCATTCGCTTGACTTGTAAATTCTGTATATTGACATGTACACTACAGACATCATTTAACTATTGGCACAGAAAACATACTACTATAACCCAGAATGCCAACCGCATGGTAAAAAGCATTAATTGTTTTGAGAGAGCTTTGCCTGTCAATTCGTAGGCAGCGCCACCAGCGTTGCTATGCTAAAAATGAAAAAAACTATGCCTAAACTATGCTTTTTACCATGCGGCTGGCGTTCTGGGTTATAGTAGTATGTTTTCTGTGCAATTGGTACAACTTGGCATTCCATCCTTATGTTAAAGTTGTCGCCAATTTTTATCAAAATCTACATTGCGCTGATCTAAATTACTGATTTTTGTTGAATCCCTGGAAAAATTGCAAATATATAAATGTATCTAGTTACATTTACAAACTACATGCTTCAAAATGTAATTGATAACAGTTTTGTTTTGTTACACGCTCTCAAATATTTGGTGATTTCAGTAATTTCGTAATATAAAATAGTAGGTACAGTAATTTTGGTATATATTTATAAATGACCTTCCACCATATTAAATATAAATACTATAGAGGAAGGGGGAAAACAAGAAATTTAAAATGTGGTTTTAAAAGCGTTGGTTTAAGACCACTGGAGATAGAAACTTGTGCAAAAATAGTTTTGGTTTTTGATAAGCTGAATAGGGATGAAGGGAAGGCAATTCAAGTAATTTAGCTCATTGAGAGTACAGTACCTGGTTCAAACTTGTATTGTAAATTAACAAAACAATACTGTACAGTAAACAACACTGCAAAGTGAATCTTTTCTATTTGAACTGAATTGAAAAGGCTGGTTTAAATAATGGTCGTAGGTAAAAGTGTTTAACAATTATTAGACAGTTATATATGGCCACGAACATTGCTTGACGAACTTACAAGCTGTTCTTTATTGAGTCTTGCTTTATAGAAGACTTTAGAGGAGGGGTAGTCAGTGGTGCCGCAAGGTTCGTACTCTTCGACTGTTACCAGCTCGTTGGCCTTCAGACACGACGAGACCCAATCCATCCCCACGACACTGCAGCCACTCACGATTGCCAACATTACAGCTGGGGAGGCTTCACACAAGTTGGAGGCAGACTTGTTGACCACTACATGAGTTATGTCTTCCCTGAACAACAATGGACAATCATTTATGGTGATACCCTTGACACAGCAAACCAACGATACATTTATATTGTATACTGGCTGCTGTACCCGTGCTACGCAATGGGAAGATGTGCTATACCGCCTAATCTATCATACTACTGTAAGCTAACTTAACAGGTTTAGTACCGGCGGTCACACTCCTCTGTATGTAGTCTCCAGACACCTGGGAGTGAGTGTGTTAACAATGAAAAATCTGTATAAATCCTTATGTATTCCCTTCCCACCAACTAAAGGACTAACAATCACTAATTATATCTAAAGGTTTTGCTTATAACCACTTATTGCCAAATATAATATAATCAGCTGGTTGGTATGCGGTAAAATCTCATAACAGTACAGTAGTACGCAATGAAACACCATTTGATTAACCTGGCGGCAAACAGCTGTTTTCTGGACTAAAAAAATGCATGGGAAATTTGTTTAAACATTGTTATGTAGCGCAAAATATTGTACGTCACTCATCCAATTTTTTTAATTAGTTGTCATTTGACTGATAAATTCCTAGGAGGAAATTATCATTTTTAAACAGTTTCACAATATTAGATAGAAAGTATTAAGCCTGGTATTTGAACCATAATCCTACAAAAGATCAAATAACTACTAAACTTACAATAAAATACATAAAAAAAATTGTCAACACATAATTCTTACGTGAAGCTAGTAGAGAGGGTAAGGTTGAACTTGCGACAAAGCTCCATGATATCGTCTAGTTGAGATTGAGACAGTTTTGCTGCTACAAGAACCGCCCGAGGTGTGACAGGGACTCTGGGAGGTGGCGGGGCCCTCACACGGGGGCAACTCAACATCACAGCCCTCGTCTCTTCATCCGCTAGTGATCTGCAGGAGGGGACAATTTTTCTTAATCCTAGGTTGAAACCTTGTAAACTAGATTGAATCCGACTATTCTTATATTTCATATATAGGTAGAAGGACGTACAGCTCGAGGTAAGCTCAGAATCTTACGACGGCCCTGAAGGGACATTTCAGTTTCTTTTTGTCTTTCATTCACTTCGACTTTATTCTCGAAGTACTTCGACATTATTCTCAAAGTACTTCGACTTTATTCTCGAAGTACTTCGACTTTTTTTCTCGAAGTACTTCGACTTTTTTCTCGAAGTACTTCGACATTTCTATCTTAGTCTAGTTTTACTTCAACTCAACTTCAATACGAATACGTTCATTCTATTCTGTTTCTAATTCTTTCTCTGTCTGCTGTCTCACTGTCTCTCGTCTCTGTCGCACTCAGACCTAATAAAATCCTTGACAGAGTCAATATCAGAAAAGTGTTTCCTTCTATGAAGTCCGAGCTTCTTGGTATACCTTTTAAGTGTCCAAACTTACAACTGTATAACTGTATAACTTACAACTGCATAACTTATGCAAATGTTATGCTTCAATAAAAGAATTGCAAGTATTTCAGGCTGTTGAAGGCCTAAACTAAAATATTGTTCAATCAGTTCATTAATGTCATATTCCATTATGTGTCCTAAAGCTCAAACCTTTTTCTATCTGCCAATTTTTATCAAAAAAATGTCTACATCAGAAACACCCCTAAATCAACAGTTAGTTGGGTTGTGGTTGCCGTAAAATTATAACAAACTATAAGCACATAAGCTAATAAGCAGCTAATAGCTAACAAGCTAATAAGCACATTCGAGAATAAAGTCGAAGTACTTCGAGATTAAAGTCGAAGTACTTTGAGAATTAAGTCGAAGTACTTCGAGAATAATGTCGAAGTACTTCGAGATTACAGTCGAAGTGAATGAAAGACAAAAAGAAACTGGAATGTCCCTTCAGGGCCGTCGTAGAATCTCCTTGGCATACTTTAATACTTTACTTTGAAATGGCGACCATACGTAAGTAGGTATTTTAAGCCAAGTATGAATGGAGATGAAGTGTAGGATTAGTGGCGCGATCTTGTAGTCTTGTCTTTAACTGACATATTCCTTAGACACAGCTGTTAATAGCCCATACAGCCAATGGCAACTAAGGGACCTACAGTGGGATCCAAACCACATATTTGCCTTGTAATCAACGAATTGGTCAAATTATCAGGATAGTACTGCAGATAGTCGTACTCACTAGTGTGGACATTAATCTACACCAGGGAGTATCGCATCCACAGTGCATGCCTATAAATATCCACAATTCGTGACCTCCTAGTAGCTGGATTACAGGACAACGCCACCGTCCCCAGTGGCGTCATTTCACCAAATCCTTGGGGGGGGGGGCAAACACCGGGGGAATGGGGGGTATGGAATACCCCCCAGGAACGAAGGGGGGTCCTCCCCCAGAAAATTTTGCAGTTTTGAAACAAAAAAAGAGGGGTTTAAGCTTATTTTAATTGTCAAAAACACTTCAAATAAAAAACAATTATGAGTAAAATTTATTTCAATTTAGGCAGAAAATTAATCAAACTAAGAATTATTGACAACAGACAGAAACACAATAATTTTATGTTGGTAAGATAGTCATCTAAGAAACGTGATCAATAGTTCCATGATGTATTAATATTATGTTTGTTATGAGATTCATGACCAATTTCTCTTGTACAACATTTAGCAATGAATACGGTTGTTCATAGCCTATAGTTTTTTAGTTTATTTTGTTTTTTAAATAAAATACAAGTATTTAAGAACTTAAAAGCAAATCAAATTTTATCACCAATAAAATAATTTGACACAAAAGTACAAAAGGTTTTATTTAATTATATTAAATTGGTAGTCTACTATGTTAAAAAAAATTACGTAAAATTTATACACGTATGTATAATTTTAATGCTTGAATAATTCATAAAAGTAAATGACAAAGCAATGCTTCTAAAAAATCTGAATTTTTATGTATACTGTATATATAAACTAGAAGTAAGTGGTTTATCGTACAGCACCAAACAGAAAAAGTAAATGAATAACAAAACTACTAATTTATGTAAACTCAAAATGTGCTATCTAAGACAATAAAACAATAATAATTTTTGTTTCAAATTACTGTACAAAAATGTACAGATTTTTGTCTGCTGTGCTTTTTAGGATTTGACAGGAGAAAATATTTGTTTATTGGCTAGTACAGCATATTTTTCTCTCTAGCCCAGGATCCAAGGGGGGCAAATGCCCCGCCTGCATCCCCCCCCCAAATGACGCCCCTGACCGTCCCTGTCTTAATGGCTATAGGATGAATCACCTAAAGATTATAAGCATGATCTGAATCCTCCAGGACTCTCAAGTTCCCTTCTAACAACTAGAAGACCAACTGTGCCAACATAATCAAACATAATATCTACATCCAGCTCAATTATATCAACATGATTCTCATGTAATTCAAAATTCAGGTCAAACCTAAACTAAGCGTTATCACACATGGCGTTGTAGTGAATGGTAACTCACAGTGCTGTGTTGTTGAGAGCAGTCCGCTGGTGAACGTCTGCGCCGTGACTCATCAGTAACCTGACCATGGCGTGGTCTCGGCGTATCACTGCTTCTACTAACGCCGAGGTGTTGAGGTTAGCCGGAGTATTGACAGCAGCTCCTGCTTCTAGGAGAGTCCTCACCACGTCTATACTACCTGACCCCACCGCATCACACTGTAAACAACATACAAGTTATTTAATTATCAATCTTTGATGGCATATTGTGAGTAAAAAATATGTGAGCAATCAAATACATTTTGGGGATTTTTCAAAAAGGAATAGGAATCTGAGGGACTGCTAGATACATAAAAAAGTTAAACAAAACATAATACTGATATTAGTATTTTGTCCTAATGTACGGCTTATTCGGATAGTTTATTATAATATGTTATGCTGTTTACAAACCAAGTAAAAAGTACTTCTAGAAATAATTTGAAAAATTAGAAGTGGACATAGCTGTAACGGACTGCCCCTGCAAGGTTCAATCAGTTCTGTTGTCTATTTCAAGTGATAACAACAGGCAATAATTGTTCAGACATTTTTAAATACTCCACCGCAGCAAACTTGCAGACTAAGCGAATTTCCATTTGCCTGATCTGAAAACATTTTTACCAAAATATTCCATTGAACATGTCAGATTTATATAATAAATAACATTTAAAAGACATTAGAGTAAACAACTAGCCTACTTAGGTTTCCAAAAAAATTTGTGTAGTGTAGGCCTATGTACATACATGCACTTATGTGATATTTGGTGTTGTGTCAAATAAAAGCAGGTATTTACACTGAATAGTATTTTAAATGTGTTCAGGTGGCTAAAACTCAATAAAATGTAGGCTACTTACGTTTGCTACTACGGGGAAGGCAATAGGGTTTTTACAAAAATATTAGAGGTCAAAAAACAAACCATTCTGTGACTATTAAGCATACAAAACTTCAATACCTATATTGAATTCTAAACAAAAAAATCCAAACCAAAATAAAATCAATATCCAAAACATCTCAGTACCTCTACAAAATAGTTTAGAGCTTAATCTCAAAAAATTATTTAGGCTTATTAATTGTAGATTTGTTTACGCTCCGAATGTCATTAAAGTTGGGTGGTTGTAGCGAATTTCCCATATAGGGAATAAGCTATTACCTTAGGTCTCATGGTAAGACCTAGACCCGGGACCGATTTACTTTTTCATTTTGAGGTCCCCATAGGCCAAAAACACCATCCGTTCAAATTCATATATAAGCTTATATATATATTTATATATATATATATGTATATATATATTTATATATGTGTCCGTTAGCGCGATAACTCGAGCAAAAATGATCTAATTTTGATGAAATTTGGTATAAACGTTTAAACTTACGTTTATTTGAACTAGTTCGCGAACCAGCATGATCGGACCATGGGAACTGGGGTTTATGGGGGGTTTTATGGGGTAAAAATGGAGTTTTCCCATTTTTGACCCGAAAAACATAAAGTTTTGCAATTTCTTTCCAAACAATTTTGTAGAGCTTAAAAAAACAAATAATTTAGTATATTGAAGCTTTATAATGCGCCTAATGGTTACGGAGAAAATTCCAAAAAATTTAAAATTTAAAATTCCCATGTTATTCATATGGAGAATAAATAAACTGTTGTAGTTTGCTTGTTTATGGATATATTTTAATCAAATTTGGCAATTTGGTTTATTTCATACTAAGCCATCAATATTTCAATAAAAAAAAACACCTCAATATCTTCCCCGTAGCAGCAAACCTAACTACTCAGTACTCACTAAAATTAATGTTATTTAAATAGGAAATAAATCTGCAAATTTTATAGGGAATGTTTTAGCAGAAATCAAGCCGAGTAAATGGAAATTCGCTTAGTATGCAGGTTTGCTGCAACGGGGGTATTTACTTAAGTTATCATACTGAAACATGCATATAAATTTGAAATTGTGTTTTTAACATCTGGGGTATAAAAAGGTAAATCAGTCGGGTCTAAGTCTTAGTATGGGACCTACAAGTAGCTTATCCATATGGGAAATTTGCTGAAAAGATGATTGGAAAGAGCGTAACGTGAAGTTGTGCAGGAATAGTTATTTGTGTAACTAGTGGTGAAAGTGGCACTTTGCTGCACACGAGAGCAATGTTTACGCTCATGATGATGCGGAATGATCTCGAGTGCAGCAAAGGCCTTTTTCACTCGTGTTACACATTCAGCCATTCTTTTATAACGTACACCTTATGTAAAAAAATTTAAATATTTATTTTGTTCATTTTAATTACTTGTCCCTATACATAAACATCCATACAATTCATAATTACAAATAAAACCATGAATTTGTCATATTTTTCAGTTTTATTATTGATTGCAGTTGGTACTGAAGCAGCTGATTATTGAATATTGAAATCAGCTGTTTTCTAGTCAGCTGTGAAATAATGAGTTGATATTTTTGGCCACTTAACCTACAACACATCTGAAGTAAGAAGATCAAAGAAGCATTCAGCAAAATTTCCAGACTTTTAGGTAACTATTACAATACTTTATTCAAGATCTTGTTTATTCAGTTGCTGTGTCACGTCCGTTACAAAAATACTACGAAAGTTTAAATATCACTTAACCTATAACTAATTAGTAATTTTAAACCCCAAGAAAGTAAGGTTATGTTGTTTCCATATTCAAATATATTTTTTTTAGACATATTAAGTTAAATACCAATTTATTAAGTGTAACGGACGTGACAAGTCTTTATATGTAACGGATGCGACATAATTTAACAGGTGTTTATTTTGTGTCTTTATAGTAGGCCTATCTAACCAAAATATTTTTTTTTTTTGTTTCAGATCATGGCTCCTGCTAACAGAATGGCAAAATGTAGGGAAAAAATGAAGAAGAACCCTGAAACATGGAATAATTATTTAGAAAAAGATCGTGAAAGGAAGAGGAAGCAAAGAGAACAGGAAAGAAGGAAATTTAAAGCTAATAAACTGATGTTGGAGCAAAAGAGACGCAAGGACAGAGAAAGACAACAACTTTACAGAAAGAAAAAGGCACAACTAAAGAAAAATAATGATGAAAACGCCAAAGCACTACTTGGTGAAACTTACCTTGGAACCTATAAAAGTCCACGTACACTTGGCAAAGCCCTAAAAAAAGCCAAAGGCACCCTACCCTCAAGTCCGGCTAAGAAAAAAGCAGTTCTTAAAAGATTAATAGAAGAGAACTTTGGCTTGTCTGTTTGTAAGGGACTTTTTAAGAAGCAAAAAAAAGGCCCACGACAGCTAACCGAAAACTGTATTAAGAAAGTAATTGACTTTTACAACAACAATGAAATCAGTCGCCAGGCTCCAGGCAAAAGAGATGTGAAATCAATAAAAGATCCAGAAACGTCTAAAAGAACAACATATCAAGTACGACACATGGTTATGAGTATTAGAGAAGCCCATGAAGAGATTAAGGTCAAGAACCCAGATGAACAGATTTCGCTGTCAAAGTTTTATGACTTACGACCAAAGCACATCTTGCCTGTTAGTCAGATGCCCCACTCTGTGTGCGTTTGTATAAAACATGCAAATTTCATGTTCCTGATTGAGTCTGTTTCAAAATCTATCCCTGGTTTTCCAGACAACCACAAGGACCTTCTTAGCCTAGTTTCCTGTGACATTTCGAGTGAAAAATGTATGATGAATGAGTGTGATGATTGCATTTATGACTTAAAAACTCTCCTTCCTGAAAACACAAACTTAAAAAATAAGTACAAATGGAAGGAATGGAAAAATGTAAACAATAGGCCAAATCTGGTGGAAAATTTCACAAGTTTAGGAAGAATATTGGCTGAACTTAACTCTCAATTATGTGCTTTCAAGATTCATTTCTACGTGAAGAAAGTTCAGTCTTCATATTTTGATAAGTGTTATATTTTTCCTACAGTCACTATAAAGCATATTAATAATTAGTCTTTCAAACACTATACAACACGTTTTTAGGTTCAGCTGGCAACACAAATGGTGCCCTAGAGAAAGTAGTACCCGCGGTCCGTATCACTCCGCTATTTTTCCTCGGCAAGCAATGTGCTCCGCGTTTTGAGAATATAGTTCCGTATGTTTTTGTAATTTGAAGTGGTTTCCGCGCCTAAAAAAATGCTTTACAGGTATTTTCTTGTTTATTAAGATCGTAGGAATGTTTTAAAAACGTTTAAAAGAAAAGTCCAGAAAGATCAGAAATACCGAAACTATAAACACGAAATGACAGGTTAAATCGTAGTTATAATATTCAATCAGCTGTTCATAGTATTATTATCTTTGAGTGTTGCCAACCTATTTTCAAGCGTACACGGATTACGTGCATAATAGAACCACGCTGTTTTGTGTTGTTTCGTTGGAATCCTGATGTGCGGCAAAGTATAAACCGTACGGCAAAGTATAAACCGTACGGCAAAGTATAAATATGCAGCAATTAGCAGCTTTCTGTACTATAAACAGTACAAGGAAGCCAACTTTGTCGGGTGACTGTAGGAAAACTTTCTTTTTAGGGAAATAATTAGAGAGTGAGAACCTGGGGCCCTTTAAAGTTTCATATTTCTCCATAAGATTAACATGGGAAACAAAGATTGTTTTGAAACTCCAGCTGTTGTCAGAAATTAAATATTAATAATTGGTCTCCATGGAAGCATGAGAAAATTCACAATGTTTACATTTGCTTTGACATTTAAATGTAAACAACCAGAGCTGTCAACTGCCTATTTCACAATTTCAGACAGCTGATCAAAAAAATAAAACAACTATGTGTGTGATAGGTTTATCTTAAACTTAACGATAGATTAATTATTATTAAAATGAAACAGATTTTTCCCGTTGCGAAGCAAAAATAATTAATAGTGAGAAGAAGAACATATGTTAATTGTAAACAGTCAATGTGTAAATTATCTATGTTGTATTAAAAATGTGTATAGTTTTGGGTTTGGATGTTGGTTTGTGTTTAATCATATAACTTATTAGTTTTTTTTTTTTTTTTTAAGGATGTGGCATATGAGTACGCCTATGATAAATAAAACCATTTCATAGTTTTACCAGTTTTTGCCTAACTCTGTCCTGTAGAGTTTAAAGTAGCCTACACCTTCCTTATTGTCTACAAATTGGCTAAATAACTTAGGTACGGTACTTTATAAAAGCTGACAGCCTTTTTACGTTGACTTAAATTGTAAGCTTACCTTACCTCGTCCATGGGCAGTTTAATTGTTAAAAATTAACCCATTAAACTGGAATAAGACTGTTATGTAAATTGTGAGTATTTCCATTGGTTAATAATCTTTTAGTTGACTCTTTTAAAATCATTGCAAATTATGACTGTTATTAGTTTTTAAACAAGTAATTGGTTTATAAATAACTCCTGTACTTCTTTGAAATTGCTCGATTTCGAGCAACATGTACACTAGTATTTATTAATATATAAAATAAATCTACTAAAAATTAGCCTACATAATGCGTACCAAAGGAGTCCAGTTAGCGTAGTCTTTGACATTAGGTTGGGCTCCGTCTTTAAGCAACTGCTGTACCACACTGAATTTACCCTGGAAATAAAACCATAACTTTAAAAAATAATGTACAAAACAACCTCTGAAAAATATTGTTTGTTGATCTTTAGATTGAGCAAACTTAATTTAATATTTTTTATTTAAACATATCATAAGAATGTTTGTCAAAAAGTTCACAGAGTTATAAAAGCTAAGAGTATACAAGATCTAATAGAGTAAGGAGATTCTTGAGGTTACTTTTGTTTTTTTTAAAAGCGTTTGTCAATTTTGAAAGCTTGCATATAAAATTAATGAACATGGACAGCAGTAACTTGTGTGCCCATATCATAAACTCTAAGATTACGCAATACAAAGTAAAACACGGAAATCTCACCTGTCTACATGCAATCTGAAGTGGTGTCTCCCCTCTAGAATTCACTTTATTGGTATTGTGAGCTTTTTTAGCTGAAAACAAAATCGGAGTGCTGCTTTTGGGAGCTGACTTAGGCTTTGGAGTTGATGTCACATTCACTTTCTTGACTGTAGGTTTTGGAGAAGAGAACTGGTTTTTCATTTTTGAAATTTTCTTATCTTGGTTTTCATTTGGTGGTGACATACTTGCGTGTTTTGCTCTGCGAGGGGAACTACTCCTACTACCGCTTCTGCTACTTCTCCTCAAAGATGAACTTGTCTTTATTTCCTCAGTTTTCATCGAGTCACTCTGCTTGTCAACAGGTATTTTATGTTTTGTTTCACCACTTTTTCTCGTCGTGGTTCTTGTACAATTGTTAATTTTTTCTTCAGTTTTTTCATTTTTGTCCAGAGCATTATGGATGTCTGGTTTTGACTTGGATGAAGAAATTTCTGCAACTCGTTTTTCGCTGCTGTAAAAATATGTTTATATATAATATTGTTCTATATAACTAGTGAGCTTACTCTTTGGTCAACTCACACTTTGGTTTTCACTCTAATTTACAGTAATCGTAATCTGTATTCGGTTTTTGTAAACTAGTCCCATAAAAAAAAAGTGGGAAGGGAACCACTGTGTTACAAGAAACACAACAACTTTACACTACTCAAAAATTAGAACAATCAACTGTTACTGACAGTAGGCCTAATTACAACCAAGAAGGCTGTCATTGACAATATATTCTTTTTTTGTACAGTAAAGTTTTTTTTTTTTTTTTGTGATAAACTGGACTCTTTCCCACTCACCTAAAATTGATCCTAACAAAAAATCCTTAAAACTAAGGCCTTCAAGCTCTTTGGTAGGCTACATCGAAAATCTATTTTAAGCTATAAATTTAAAAAAAATTAATGTTTCTTATTAACAAAAAATTACAACTATACTTAATTTATACAACAAACTAGCTGTACCCACAAGCTTTGCCCCGTTTAACTTCATAAGTATTCGCATGGCTCAATCATGTCCCGGTTGAAGTTCGTTCGCTACGCTCACTCACCTTTAGGTTGGAGCTAGTTCCCTGCGCTCACTTGTTTTCAGGTTAGCTCGTTCGCTACTCTAACTCGCCTCCAGGTTGATGTTCCTTCGCTACGCTCACTCACCTTTTGGTTGCAAATTAGCTGTTGTCATAAATTTTAAAAAGTCATCCCTTTTATTGTTTATAATACTTTGATACAGGTTTTAAATTTTAAAAAGTCATCCCTTTTATTGTTTATAATACTTTGATACAGGTTTTTATGTTTTAATATTGAACATTGGAGAATTTAAACGTTGTTAAGTGCACAGGTGTGCTGCGATTGGGGTTTAATACATTTGGACTTATTCAAAAGTAAAATAGTTTTCTGTGCTGCACTCTGTAGAAACACTGTGGCACTATTTCAAATCATGACTAATGCTAATACAGAATGTTGTAATTATTCAAACCTACAAAACAGTTGGTGAAAGTAAACATCTGCTTCTAAATTAATTATACTAGTGGAACCCCGTCGAAATCGACGGTTAATCTTGAGGTTTTATGTAAATTCAGCTAGTTGCGATAGATAGAGTTAAGTCATTAAAATCTTAGTTAAATGAAGGGAAGATAAGCTATAATAAGTATGACGATTGTGTTCCCTAAAAAACGTGATTGATGAATTCGTTAAACACAATATTTCTTACCTTTTTATCGGCTTTAGGTTGCCCAAAAGGTTTTTTATGAGTCTAATAATTGTTTGTTCATGAGTTTGTTTCATGTCAAAGCAACTTTCACTATATGGGAGAAGGAGTTCATGTAATAATTAGTCTATCATGTTACGGAAAGAGTCAATATTACTAACAACTAATTCCATCTGCTTTGGGAAAATCATTCAGATTGTATCCGGATTTATAAGTAAATCTTCATCTTTGGTCATAAAAATACAGAATTTTATCAGCATATTAAATTAGTTTTTTTTATTTGATAAAAATATCTGATTCTCCAGAAAGCAGTAACATTCTTACTTCGATCCAAGCAATTTTAATTCCTTCCCTTGCCACATCGACCCATGTATTTAATCATCCTGTTCTTACTTGATAATTCGTTAACTTATGGGGTAGTTTTGCCTTGGCCATATCGATCACATAAAGCTGTGCATGTATTTCGTGGATGGAATGAACGTTCTCTCAAATTAGCTGTCACAAAGAAAAACAGTTTCAAATTAATATATAGATTTATTTGTAAACATTGTAGATCAAAAAGTCTGACATTGGCCCACTTAAAACCCTCTGGGGCAGAGCCCTTTTGACAGATCTGCACCAAACTTCACTCGAACCATCCTTGAAAGATGCTTAATAATGCCTGAAAGTTTCATTACAATCTGTCGAGCGGTTTCGGAGTCCATAACTTATATACATATATATATATATATACACACACACATACATGGTTCCTCTTTTATAGATATAGATATATAATTTTATTTCATACCATTTTGATACCTGAGAGGCTACTCTGATGGCTAACAACAGTTTGTTGAGCATTAAGTCTGGGGCCATATCTTGAGGTGAAGTTGGAAAATGGCATTTTGGGCATCTCGCACTGTCTTCAACACAAGACGCACAGAACGAGTGTTTGCACCACAACAGCTGAGGATCAACTGGGAGTTTCTCGCTAAATAACAACAACAATTCATTAAGGAAATATATGTTTTGTACTATGGATGAGTAGGTTCAATACGTTTTCAGTAAAATTGCTAAGAACGTATATTGCAGTAATATTGGGGGTGTTTGTGTATACAGGGTCCAAACTCAAACAAGAAACGTGTTTTTTTTTAATGACATATGCTTTTGTTGTTTATAGGGTTAGGGAACTTTACCGGGGCCAACGTAAACTACACTAGTTTATACACTAGTTTATACTTGTGTGTCCATCCGCACGATAACTTGAGTAATTTTTGTCCGATTTTGATAAAATTTGGTGTGATGGTGTAAGGCGGGATAAACTAGAATGAGTTCGCGAACCAGCATGATCGGACTATGGGAACGGGGGTTTATGGGGGGTTTTATGGGGTAAAAATGGGTTTTTCCCATTTTTGACCCTAAAAACACAAAATTTCACAATTTCTTTTTAAACCATTTCGTAGAGCTTAAAAAAACAAATAATTTAGTATATTAAAGCGTTATTATGCGCCTAATTGTTACGGAGAAAATTTAAAAAAATTTTAATTTTAAAATTTCCATGTTATTCTTATGGAGAATAAAGTCAACTGTTGTAGTTTGCTTGTTTATGAACATATTTTGATAAATATTTTGGAAAATTCATTAATTTCTTACTAAACCACAGTACCTTTAAACATTTTACATAAAAACAACTCTTTTACCCTCCCTGTTGCAGCAAACCTAAGTACTCATTAAACTAATTCTGTTTAAATAGGGAATAAATATGATATTTTTAAGGAGACATTTTAGTCTAAATCCAATCAGGCAAATGGAAATTCGCTAAGTCTGCATGTTTGCTGCGGCGGGAGTATTTACTTATCATTTCATTTATATACAATAACCAATTATTTTTTTTAAGATTCCTGTGATAAAGTAATGTATGAGTTTTAATTGTAAAGGCCTGTACGTAGGCCTACAAAAATGTTAAGCAAACATTTTAAGATTGCTTCACTTTAACCTGAGGTTTGAGATGGATATAACATCCATAGAATATAACAATAGGCCTGCCAAAAGAATAATAAATTTTTTGAGGGAGCCCATTGGCAAATTGCACATTTCCACAGTTAAAAACTCTTTTCAAAAATTTCACTAAGGTAATCAGGTAGGCCTAATCACAAGGAGGTAATCAGCATACAATTTTTTTTTTTTTGTCTGTTTTGGCACGGAACCTAGAATAAAGTAAAAATAATCAAATGCAGGGGGGAGAGAAACTAACGGGAAACAAGGCATACCTAGGTCCCTGCACTGGATCATAAGCTTTAAATTGACACCTCGATCGTAAGAATTTGTTAAAAGGGATGAGTGAAATTATTGGGATGTAACATAGAAAACCCTTATTGTAAGGATCAACTCACCAGACAAAACATTTGAGTTTGTTTTCCAAAGTTGATATCGCATCTGTTGTTTTAGTCCAGCTTATGCTCATTGTTCCGCAATCAAAGCTGAAAACTCTCCTACATAAAAATATTTTAATGGTTATGGCACTCACAAAGTAAACAAATAAATTATAATAACAACTAGAGAAACTTGTTGAGAAACAAACAAGAATATGACATAGGCCTATCAAGGATCACATTCCTACTCTGTCAAGGCATGGAACTGCCCCATAACTTATTTGAGTTTGTTGTAAAAATTCCTAACTTAACTTGTGTTTTAATTAAACTAAGTTACCTATTTGTGTTCCTTAACTATGGTAAATTTTGCCGAGGTCTGCTAAATTGTGTTACACTACTGCCCCCTTTCACCAGTCACCACCATCAGGTGGACAGCTAAATTTTGTTAGGGTACATTACCCTAATATCTATAGAAACTAGGAAGCATTCTGAACCCCACGGGCTAAAAGTGTCAAATTAAATCTACAGGCATTTTTTGTCTAGGCTACTGAGCTCAATAACCTATGGATTGATTGTTTATTATTACAAGCTTTAATTCTACAGCTAGGCCTAAGTAATATTTTAATTTCTTCTTACAAGTTTAGGAAAACTGTGGAAAATTCTTAGAAAAGAGTATAAGGCTAGGCCTTTATATATATTGGAACAACTAAGTCTCTTATTACAAAGATAAGTTTAGGCCTATCATAATGGTCGCACTGTCGCACTTAAAAATACCTGAAGGAAAGTTAGGTCTTCTTAATTATTTAGTAGAAGTTTCAGGGAGATTCTTCGTTAAATAATATTAGAGGGATATATGAATCATCGTACCTCAGCGAAATGGATTTAGTTCGGTGATGTGATGTGTGATTTATTAAACTTGAAAGTAGAATTCGAACTCGAATCGAAGTGTACGTAAACAAAACAAAAGCAAGTACAGTAACTATTTAACTAACTAGTAAAAACTGAACAGCAACAGAACGAGAAAAGGAAGATTAGATTAGATTATACAGACTACACTTCACTCTCACTGCAACTGCAACTAGCAGAACATAAAAAGGCGGGAGCAAGAATAATCATTTCGTCTTCACTGCGGTTATAATTGGAGCGGATTGAAAATGTACGCCAGACGAGTAGCGAAAAGTACGTTTACCTACGACCGTTTTTTAAAGTAGCCATTTCAGTCCAGTTCTTAGAATTGAAAAGTTTCACTTTACAGCTGTTTACTTTCATATCCGTATAGTTTCATTTCATATCCGCATAGTTTTCTCATATCCACACAGGTAACGGACCAATGAGGTTCAAGTATTGAGAGAAAAGAATTAAAATTGTAATGCTTCGAACGTCAACTAATCAGCTGATCAGCTGATCAGTTGACCAATTTAATTGTTGATCCGACTTGTTCATGTTGATACTCGCGTATTCTTAATTAAGTTGGTGGAAGTCCAAAAAATAAATGAAATATTTGCCGAATTGTACCTGATACAATATTATTTATGGTAAGAATGCTGCTAGCAATGTAATATTTAACAGGTCCGTGAAGTTGGCGTACCCATATTAGCGTATCCACTTTTGATCATACCAATCGTTAGTTCATCGTTAGTTCTCGATAGTTCCCAATTTTTTTCGTTAGTTCTCAAAAAATAAAAAGTTATAGCCGATTATAAGTGGGTACGCTAACTTCACACTTCCGGGTTCTAGCACGCACCGTTTTCTGGGGAGAAATGTTTACATCTATATACCAATCGTTAGTTCTTCGTTAGTCCTCGATAGTTCCCAAATTTTTTCGTTAGTTCTCAAAAAATAAAAAAGTTATGAGGCATACAAAGTGGGTACGCTAACTTCACAATTGTACAATTTCCTGCGGGAACAGTTTTTTTTACTATAAATGCCTATATCTATATACCAATCGTTAGTTCTTCGTTAGTTCTCGATAGTTCTCCAAAACTAACGTTAGTTCTCAAAAAATAAAAAAGTTACGAAGCATAAAAAGTGGGTACGCCAACTTCACAGTTATAGAATTTCCAGCGGGCACAGTTTTTTTACTATAAATGCCTATATCTATATACCAATCGTTAGTTCTTCGTTAGTTCTCGATAGTTCTCCAATATTTACGTTAGTTCTCAAAAAATAAAAAAGTTAAGAGAAATACAAAGTGGGTACGCCAACTTCACAATTATAGAATTTCCAGCGGGCACAGTTTTTTACTATAAATACCTATATCTATATACCAATCGTTAGTTCTTCGTTAGTTCTCGATAGTTCTCCAATATTTACGTTAGTTCTAAAAAAATAAAAAAGTTAAGAGGCATACAAAGTGGGTACGCTAACTTCACAACTATACAATTTCCAGCGGGAACAGTTTTTTTACTATAAATGCCTATATCTATATACCAATCGTTAGTTCTTCGTTAGTTCTCGATAGTTCTCCAAAATTAACGTTAGTTCTCAAAAAATAAAAAAGTTACGAAGCATAAAAAGTGGGTACGCCAACTTCACAGTTATAGAATTTCCAGCGGGCACAGTTTTTTTTACTATAAATGCCTATATCTATATACCAATCGTTAGTTCTTCGTTAGTTCTCGATAGTTCTCCAATATTTACGTTAGTTCTCAAAAAATAAAAAAGTTACGAGGTGTACAAAGTGAGTACGCTGACTTCAAAATTATAAAATTTCCAGCGGGCACCGTTTTCTGACTAAAAACGCTTATATCTATTTGCCAATTTTTAGTTCTTCGTTATTACTTGTTAGTTCCCCAATATTATTACTAGTTCTTAAAAAATAAAAAGGCAATAAGGTCTTAAACGTGGTTATGCCAACCTCACACCCAAATCATTCCTAGCGTGCACCCTTGTCTGACTAAAAGTGCCTATATCCTAATATTAATCGGAAGATCTTGATAGCTCACCGATTTTTTTGTTAGTTCTAAAAAAATTAAATAAATAGACGTATAGCCAGTAATCAAATCAAATCAAATCAAATCAAATCAAATCATCTTTATTTTTGCACAGAAAAAAACTGTATAATAGCGTCACAAGAATCTTATTATATAATAAAACTAAATTATAATGCTGTTAGAACTAAAACGTAACTGAACAGTATCTTAATTCGATCGGCAACTTAAAAAATCTTTCACAGTGTAGGGAGCTTGTTCCAAGAGTATGCGTTTGACCGCTCTCCCAAATTTGTCTTTGTCTTGCTCCACTTTCAGGGGTTCAGGCAACACATTGAAAAACCTGATACTATTATAAAATAGGTGTCTCTCAAAGAAACTTGTCCTGTGCTTAGGTAGCTTAATATTGTTTTTTTGTCTGAGAGTGTACTGCATTGAATGGAACTGTGGTTGATACAGATGATAATTTCTTTTTAAAAACGATAGACAAGTAATGAATAGATAAACTTATTTAATACTTCTGATTTCCAGCGCGCACCTTCATTCAACGAAAAATGCTTACAGTATACTACTATACAACTAAATAAATATTGTCTCGACCCCGCCATACCCAATACGCCATGCTAGTAATGTGTTGTACACATTTATTCCATCCACCACTCCAGTCTCCAGTTTGTTCAAGTCCGTATGACCTTCCAGTCTCGATCCGTGCAACTGTCACTCGTTACGTGTTACGTTTAATGATGTAATTTTATAATACTAATACCGAACACAAACAAATAATACCCCCGCCGCAGCAAACCTGCAGACTAAGCGAATTTCAACTTGACTGCTTAAATTTTTACTAAAATATTTCCAGAAGACATATTTATTCTAAATTTAAATAACATTAGATTTAACGAGTACTTAGGTTTGCTGCTACGGGGAAGTAAAACGTGTTTACTGTTTTTTTACGATACTTCAATAGTATTGGATGAAATAAATAAATTTGCCAAATTTTATCAACATATATCCATAAACAAGTAAACTACGACAGTTTTCATTTTCTCCATAAGAATAACATGGGAATTAAAAAATTACACTTTTTTTGAATTTTCTCCGCGACCGTTAGGCATACAACAGTGCTTCAATATACTAAATTCTTTCTTTTTTTAAGCTCTACAAAATGGTTTAGGAAGAAATTGCAGAATCTTTTGTTTTGAGGGTCAAAAATGGTAAAAACCCATTTTTACCCCATAAAACCCCCCATAAACCCCCCTACCCATGGTCCGATTATGCTGGTTTGCGAACTCGTTCGAATAAACATAGGTTTACACGTTTGTACCAAATTTCATCAAAATCGGATAATTTTTGCTCGAGTTATCGCGCTAACGGACACATATATAAATATATATATATATATATATATGAATTTGAACGGATGGTGTTTTTGACCTCTGGGGACCTCAAATCAAAAAAGTAAATCGGTCCCGGGTCCAGGTCTTACCATGAGACCTACGGTAATAGCTTATTCCCTATATGGGAAATTCGCTAAAAATAATACAAACGATTAGTTCAATTAACCAAACAGAAGTTCTTTGATCGTACATATTTTATCTGCTTAGTCCAATTCAAATAATCACTGCTTATAAATTACTTTATACCATTTTACTTAGCAGACTCTGGTTTTCATTTTGATGGATAGTTTATTTTGTTTCCATGATGGACTTTATATAAAATGCACTTTTTCACACAACTAAGTAGGTATAAATATGATTTCATTGCTTTTCTAAAACCAATTTTTTGAAGCGTTGTCTTTTTTGGATGTTCTAATTAACTCAACATATTCAACTGTTAATCATTTTGATACCGTAATCAAAATTATCACTCCTAAAAAATAATCTAACCGAGTGACACCTGCAACTACTATTGCGGATATCACAGATAAGCGCTATCCTGGAACTGATAAGCAATCCTTTCTCTTCGAGAGAATCATAATGTGATAGTTATTCTAATGTCAGTGTTTCTTTGATTTTCATTGTGTGAAGATGAATCAAATTACAGTGCATGGAACTAAAAATTGGTATATAGATATAAGCGTTTTTAGTCGGAAAACGGTGCCCGCTGGAAATTGTATAATCGTGAAGATAGCAAACCCACTTTGTATGCCTCGTAATTTTTTTTTCGACAACTAACGTAAATATTTGAGAACTATCGAGAAGTAACGAAGAACTAACGATTGGTATATAAATATAAGCATTTTTATTTAGAAAACTGTGCCCGCTGGAAATTCTATAATTGTGAAGTTGGCGTACCCACATTATATGCTTCGTAACTTTTTCATTTTTTGAGAACTAACGCAAATATTGGAGAACTATCGAGAACTAACGAAGAACTAACTATTGGTATATAGATATAGGCATGTATTGTCAGTAAACAGTGCCCGCTGGAAATTCTATAGTTGCTAAATTGGCGTACTCACTTTTTATGCTTCGTAACTTTTTAATTTTTTGAGAACTAACGTTAATATTGGAGAACTATCGAGAACTAACGAAGAACTAACGATTGGTATATAGATATAGGTATTTATAGTAAAAAAACTGTGCCCGATGGAAATTCTATAATTGTGAAGTTGGCGTACCCACTTTGTATGCCTCTTAACTTTTTTATTTTTTGAGAACTAACGTAAATATTGGAGAACTATCGAGAACTAACGAAGAACTAACGATTGGTATGTAGATATAGGCATGTATAGTCAGTAAACAGTGCCCGCTGGAAATTCTATAGTTGTGAAATTGGCGTACTCACTTTTTATGCTTCGTAACTTTTTAATTTTTTGAGAACTAACGTAAATATTGGAGAACTATCGAGAACTAACGAAGAACTAACGATTGGTGTATAGATATAAGCATTTATAGTCAGAAAACGGAGCCCGCTGGAAATTGTATAGTTGTGAAGTTAGCGTACCCACTTTGTATGCCTCTTAACTTTTTTATTTTTTGAGAACTAACGTTAATATTGGAGAACTATCGAGAACTAACGAAGAACTAACGATTGGTATATAGATATAGGCATTTATAGTAAAAAAACTGTGCCCGCTGGAAATTCTATAAGTGTGAAGTTGGCGTACCCACTTTTTATGCTTCGTAACTTTTTTATTTTTTGAGAACTAACGTTAATTTTGGAGAACTATCGAGAACTAACGAAGAACTAACGATTGGTATATAGATATAGGCATTTATAGTAAAAAAACTGTTCCCGCTGGAAATTGTACAATTGTGAAGTTAGCGTACCCACTTTGTATGCCTCATAACTTTTTTATTTTTTGAGAACTAACGAAAAAATTTGGGAACTATCGAGGACTAACGAAGAACTAACGATTGGTATATAGATGTAAACATTTCTCCTCAGAAAACGGTGCGTGCTAGAACCCGGAAGTGTGAAGTTAGCGTACCCACTTATAATCGGCTATAATTTTTTTATTTTTTGAGAACTAACGAAAAAATTTGGGAACTATCGAGAACTAACGAAGAACTAACGATTGGTGTATAGATATAAGCATTTATAGTCAGAAAACGGAGCCCGCTGGAAATTGTATAGTTGTGAAGTTAGCGTACCCACTTTGTATGCCTCTTAACTTTTTTATTTTTTGAGAACTAACGTTAATATTGGAGAACTATCGAGAACTAACGAAGAACTAACGATTGGTATATAGATATAGGCATTTATAGTAAAAAAACTGTGCCCGCTGGAAATTCTATAAGTGTGAAGTTGGCGTACCCACTTTTTATGCTTCGTAACTTTTTTATTTTTTGAGAACTAACGTTAATTTTGGAGAACTATCGAGAACTAACGAAGAACTAACGATTGGTATATAGATATAGGCATTTATAGTAAAAAAACTGTTCCCGCTGGAAATTGTACAATTGTGAAGTTAGCGTACCCACTTTGTATGCCTCATAACTTTTTTATTTTTTGAGAACTAACGAAAAAATTTGGGAACTATCGAGAACTAACGAAGAACTAACGATTGGTATATAGATGTAAACATTTCTCCTCAGAAAACGGTGCGTGCTAGAACCCGGAAGTGTGAAGTTAGCGTACCCACTTATAATCGGCTATAATTTTTTTATTTTTTGAGAACTAACGAAAAAATTTGGGAACTATCGAGAACTAACGATGAACTAACGATTGGTATGATCAAAAGTGGATACGCTAATATGGGTACGCCAACTTCACGGACCTATATTTAACGAAGTTTAACAAACACGTAATTACAGGAAATCAGCTGATTATACAACAAGTCGTTGCATCACTTTCAGTTGCAATGACAATACACGAAAACATAACCTCTCTAAAAAGTTATCATTAGTGATTGTTAGTAATTAAATCCAGATTGATAGTAATTAAAAAACGGTCGTAGGTAAAGTAGTGTACGCAACTCGCGTTAATAGTCTTTACGACACTCGTAGAAGTTTTTAAGGCACTCGCCAAGGCTCGTGCCTTAAATTTTCTACTCGTGTCGTAAAGACTCACTTGACGCAAACGTTGCGTAAACTACTATTTCCTTCGTCATACGTATGGTCATACATACATTCATGTGATAAAGTTAAGATTTTATTAGACTGATTGTTCCATATTGTATATTTTTCATAAAATAGTTCTTTGAAAAAAATAGTGTATATGCAGTGTATCTTGGATAAAACCATCAAAAGTACAAAATTATCTGACCTTAGAAATCTGCGTAAAATTAAAATAGTGTATGTGAAAAATCCAATTTATACATCTTAATAACAGTATATTTTTATCACTAGGGCCTAAAAGTGACCCTTCTTGACCCGATGACAGGTTTTGCGATCGAGGCGAAGCCGAGGTCGGAAAATAAGCGGGGTTAAAAAGCCACTTTTTGCCCGTTTGGTGAACTATATTTTTTCGTCATATTGCATCATTAATTTACAAACAAAGCTATAGAAAACTAAATAATTTATGTAAAGATAACATAACTTCTCAAAACGACTTCCAGTTTTTTTTTCAATTCTGCTAATTCAAATAAAGCAGCTGTTTAGTAATTTATTCAATCATTTCGTCTATTACGGTTGTGCTACAGTACAATTATACCATCGATATATTGAGCAATCGACAATAATATGCTAAAACCTTGTACCAATAAATCAATCGATAAATAATTTCTATCGATACGATTGTAACAATCTAAATTTACAAATTTATACAACAGCTGATTTTTACTGCCTAGAGACTAAAATTATAAAAATGCTACTTTAGACCCCACAACGAATGCATTAAAAACGGCCATTTTTGCTGCAGTATGACGAAAAATTTCTTTTGTATAAGAAAGTATACGCTTAAATTACTCCCTATTTTACAATGTTAAAGAAAACATCATAATTTATTTATTTCGGCAAATAAGTGTGTATTAATAAAATGTTTAATTGTCCTTCAGGGTACAACACACAGGACGCGGCACGTTATGACGCGTTAAAACAAATATGACTTAGTAATGCGGATTTATAGTCAATGGTAATGCGAAGAAACACACGAGATCGTCAAGGCGCGGCGCGCGTGCCGCGCAGGTGTGTTTATACCAAAAGCCAATCAAATGTAGTTTATGATCTATACGTGAAGTACACTAAAATAAAGGTTTTCTCTGTAAAATTCCTTTTTCAGCCGCCTTACTTATAACTCTGATTCTTACAATTGAGATTGAGATGTCCCTTTTAAAGCATGGCCCAGGGGAGGGACAATTAGTGGCAACGAAGAAGGCGATTTCCTTTAGGGCTTCGCCCCCTTATTTGCGTTTACTCTATTTCTAGAGTTCACTTGCAAAGATCCAGTGATGTTGACCATGAATTAAACATGATGTACGTCAGTTGAATGTTTTAAGGTTTTACCCAGAGTTAAACGACAGTCAGATTCTAACAAGAGACAACTCAGTTTATGGACATGGATTTAAAATAGACTAGAGGCTTTGTTTAATAAGCTGTACCCTGATTTTGGTAGGTAAATCACTGCTTTATGTTGTGTCTAATATCAACGTAAGTTATTAATTTTGTTCACCTCCAGTCTTAAACAAACCTAAATCTTACAAAATATTCTTTGAATGATAAAATTATATTGAATTTTCTTCGTTTTACTATTAATTCAGAAACAACGACAATATTTATTTCAGATCTAATTACGATGGTAATTAAATAACTGCTTTTAATAAATTTAGCAAAGAGCTTCCAAAAAACTGCAAATTACCTATTACATAAAAAGGTTATAAATTAATAATTGGTTCATGGACGATGGACGTACGAATGGTTTTGGTAAAATCTATTTACCAACATAATTTCGTTCTATTCCCAAGATTGTACAAGACAAATCTTTCTTAAGAAGCTGGGGTATTTGAATCATCGAATTTCTGTTGATCGCTAACTATACTATGGTCCACGAGAGTCTGCAGTTGGCGTCAGCCAATCACAAGACAGGGCTGGTGTGGTTGCCATATCGCCTGTTGACGACACTAATAAAAATATAATAAATGTTTTCAAATCAGCTGGTATTATTAGATTTGGCAACAACGTGCAGCCTCATTGGCTCCTTCGAAGTCACATGGTAAATAGGCTCCTCCCTCAACTGCAGACTCTTGTGTGTGGACCATACTGTAATTTACTGATTCGGGATTCGGCCGAGGGCCAAGATTAATAATTAAGATGGATTGTTAGGTACTGGACTAATCACTTAAAAAACTTAAAATCGAAGGTAGGTACACTTGTCCGTAAAATTGGAGGTAATTATATGGGTTAAATCGTCTATGGAATAGCCTATCACATCACCATACCATTGCTATGGTTTGGCGACAGAATTGTTTTTAACTATATTTTAATATTTGTTAACACTTATCATTGTTATTTATGGCTGGTTAACTTTTCCCCTTTATTATTTAAAAAAGAAACTTTGGATATTGAACCAAGTTCAACTTTAAATGGTCTAATACATTATTGAAAATACGCACCTAATGGCGTCCCCATCTTAAATAATTGGTTAGATTGATTGAAATTGATAAAATTCACCATTCATTACTCCTTCTTCGTTGTATAGGTAGTTAATTACCTGAAATTACCTTAAAATTAATAGGTAGTATTAATTCCAATATTTATTGATTTGACAATAAATTGTAGTTTTGTAAGTTAAACATTTCTTGTACCAAAGATTCGAATTGTACTCGTTTGTAATAAAATAAGAACTATTTCCAAGAACTGAGCCGTTTATTGATTAAGCGGTTACATTTTAAACCAACTGTTTCATTAATCCAATAACGAGTACCCTAATAGGTTTGGTGGAATCAATAAAAAGACCTTGGTAAAAACGAAAGCTTGTCAAGCAAGATTTAAATTTATTAAAATATACGTTTACAAATGATCGTAATATAAACAGTAGAGAAACAATCTCGAACGTATGTACATCCCTGTATTCTCGCACAAGCAGTCCTTTTCACAGAAAAAATAACGACCGTATAACTCTTGTCAGAATCGATGTTATAGATTTGTACAGGAAGACGGTGGTGTTTCGGTGGTTTAACGGCTTAGAAGCATTTCCTGTGTACAATGCCAGGGCCGGACTCGTCGTATTCTTGCTTGGAGATCCACATCTGTTGGAAGGTGGACAGAGAGGCCAGGATGGATCCACCGATCCATACGGAGTATTTCCTCTCAGGGGGAGCGATGATCTTGATCTTGATGGTTGAGGGCGCCAGGGCAGTGATTTCCTTCTGCATCCTGTCAGCAATACCGGGGTACATGGTGGTACCACCGGACAGGACAGTGTTGGCGTACAGGTCCTTACGGATGTCGACGTCGCACTTCATGATGGAGTTGTAGACGGTCTCGTGGATACCGCAAGATTCCATACCCAGGAAGGAAGGCTGGAAGAGGGCCTCGGGACACCTGAACCTCTCGTTACCGATGGTGATGACCTGACCGTCGGGCAACTCGTAGGACTTCTCCAGGGAGGTGGAGGCGGCGGCGGTGGCCATTTCCTGCTCAAAGTCCAGGGCGACGTAGCACAGCTTCTCCTTGATGTCACGAACGATTTCTCGCTCAGCTGTTGGGGTAGAAAAACGGTGGTTAGTTAAATGGTCAGAGTTGGTGGTAAAAAAACACAGTGCTTGTAACTGACTAAAATCGTCCGCCTAGGAGGAGTTGGTTTGTTAACTTAAACGTTTTAAACACGCATCTAGAATGGGTCGTAAGGAATTGTGAATTTTAGCTATAAAATTAAATTCACAAACAATTACCTCTTTTTTGATTTTCGGCTCTTAGGTCTAATTATTTCAAATTTTGAATCTTTAGAAACGAATTAAAACTTCACGTACGAGCCAAAATACTCTTTTAATACTTTTTATCTTAAACAAATCCAGCAGGTCTCTAGAGGCGGGGTTTATTAAAATATTAATTTATTTAATTACCAAAATATTTAGCTTAACATTTTAACGTTGAAGGTTGCACAGGATTAGGTTTAATTTTCAATAGATGCCGTTAATGTCAACACATACTATCGTTCAAAATTCGTGTTGAATTTTATGTTAATTTCAAATTTCAAAGTTCCTGAGAATTTTATTATAAATTATTTATCTTTACATTTTGACGATTAATGTTAACGTTTTAAGGTTTCGTTTACTTTAGATGCAGCTATATCGTTCAAAGTTCGTGTTATATATTGTGTTAAATTCATATTTTTGTCATAATTGATTTCATTACTTGTGGTTTAATTAGTTTCCCGATTGTTTTAATAGAATATACGTACCAGTGGTTGTGAAAGAGTAACCACGCTCAGTCAGGATCTTCATGAGGTAGTCGGTCAAGTCTCGGCCAGCCAAGTCCAGACGGAGGATGGCGTGGGGCAGAGCGTAACCTGGTGTAAGAAGAACAAACATTAGCATTGGTTATACCATAGACTAACCAACACAAGGAGTAATGTTTTATCTATGGTTATACACTGTAAGTAACATATGACATCGTGATCAAAACAGTCCTTTATCACATAGTTGTTTTTTAAGGATAGTTGTAATTTTAAATTCCCAACGTAATAAAATACAGTACTGTTGTAGTCTACAGCGAAAAATTCGGTTGAAGTTCTTCCCCAACCAATAATTTTGTTCCTCAATAATAACTTGTATTCGTGATTTGGTTTTCTCTCAATCTGCTATTCAAAGTGGGCGTTTAAGTTTTCACAATTGTGTTTTTATGTTTAGGTTGCTATTACAGGAATACGTATGTTAAATGCAGGGTGTTTTATTTTGAACTTGTGATTGGTGCGGACTTGTCTGTGTGTAGGTGAAAAGGAAAGGTTTCGATGTGAGCAGAAGACACTAAAAATCTCTAATATCGAATTCAGTGTGTGTTTTTGTAGTAAATTAAATATTATACAGTTTTAAGCTTTGATAGTTTTTAGAGTGTTGTCTCGTACCTTCATAGATGGGGACTGTGTGAGAGACACCGTCACCAGAGTCCAGCACGATACCGGTGGTACGACCGGAAGCGTAAAGGGAGAGCACGGCCTGGATGGCGACGTACATGGCGGGGGTGTTGAAGGTCTCAAACATGATCTGGGTCATCTTCTCCCTGTTGGCCTTGGGGTTGAGGGGAGCCTCAGTGAGCAGGATGGGGTGCTCCTCTGGGGCGACTCGCAGTTCATTGTAGAAGGTGTGATGCCAGATCTTCTCCATGTCGTCCCAGTTGGTGATGATACCGTGCTCGATGGGGTACTTGAGAGTGAGGATACCTCTCTTGCTCTGGGCCTCGTCTCCTACGTAGGAGTCCTTCTGACCCATACCCACCATGACACCCTGGGAACAGAGAAGAGAGATTTAGCGGCGAGACATCGGGGACTGCAGGAAGCGTCGGGTACTTAAACGGACATCGTCTTGCGATTCGAGGATTTAAAATTATTGTACAGATAAATGAATTTTGCGTTTGTTCGTTTTGGTTTGAAATCGAGTTTTGGACGAAAATTCATACATCACCGATACATTACTTTGAGGAAAGATTAGACAACGCGACGGAAATAAAATACATAATAAATTCAAAAGCTTGCTGGATTCTTAGTTTACAATTTGGGAAGAATCGGTGTAATTTTGATTTCGATCGTGAGTTAACAATAATGTGAACAACGGCATAAAAACAATACTACTGCGGTTTTGTCGAGACGCATTCTGGCAAATAAAAACATGGACCTCGATCTTTTCAGTTTGATTATGAGAAACCAAATTCTGTTACAATAACAATACTATTAGTTAATTTTGACGATTGTATCAGTTTTATGAATTACTTAGAGCTTAAGTAGTGCTTACACACTTTTGCGTACGTGCCAGTACGACTCAAAATTACCAAATTGGAAAGCAATTCCAATATTTATTTAGTTTCTTATAAAGCGAACTTTAAAGATTGAACAGCAAAAAATATGAAAAAAAGAAAATCTTTTTCACCGCTTGATCTTGACACGTGAATTACTTTACTGTCTGAGTAATGTTTTATAGCATGACGTAAAATTTTAAGTAAAAAGTCAAGTTAATATTTGTTTGCTAATTTAAACGAACCAATCCATACACTTACACATTGTATTGTTGTAGCTTGTAGAATTCACTTCCAAATAATTTCTTACGTGATGTCCTATATTTTGGAGAACAAAATGTTTGTACTTTTTAATTTAAGGATGAATTTTACAACCTGTTATTATTCTTTTGCGAATTTCGTTTACCTAATTTCCTAACCTAATTTCGTTGCTCACGATTAAACTTATTTAATTAATATACCGGTGTATTTTCATCTTTCAGTACGATTTTCTATTCTAAGTTTCATTTCAAAGTTAATTAATTCAACTAACTATGTGGATAAACAACTTAAGAAAATTGTACGCAAATCTATTACTTCCGGTTGAGTTTATCGTTTTTCCTTTTGTATTTGACATTTAATTTTGATAATTCACGTAAAGTTTTTTTTTTTTCAAAAATGTAATAAGTAATAATAGTTTAGTTTTCTTTCTCAGTAAATGTCATCACTATTATTTATTGAAACGTTTCGCAGAGAGTATGAGTTCTTTATAAATACAACGGTGCCAAGGGGGACTCAGACGCGGGGGGTGCTGCGGGAGCGAGCTATAAACAGCTTCAGTGAGTTTGTTCTAAGTATAACCCCGCTACGTATAAGGGCATAGAGCAGTGCTCGTGCCGGGGCTATTTATATCGTCCTCAATCATAAAGAAATCAATTTATAATTTTTAATTCCCGTAAAAAATTTTCCGAAAATAATGTTGATATTATGAATATTATTTTACACAATGTGTCACTGTTTTTAAAGGGTAAGTTATGATTTTGATTAAACATATTTATAATTGTTGAATAACGTTTATTGGTAAAACAATATGTTTTAAAGGGGGTTTCTACATATTTTATTTTGGTTTTAGTTTTATATTGAAAGTTAGTTATTATGTTTGAAAATTACAGCACCCTGTGATAGGTACATAGGGTTTTAGTAAAACTATGGATATTTTTACTATCCTCATGTAGTAAGAATGAGAGCGTGTTTATTTATCTTATCAAATATAGTTGTATGATTGCATGGTTTGTAATGAAACTATTATTCTGTTTGAAAGTCATATAATATTGAACTGTTACGACTTAAGTTTTATTTTTGTAATTCAATAGGCCAACGAAACTGTTTTACAAATACCCTAGCTTGCTCAGGAAATATTCCAGTTTTGGTTGTAATATGAATATTGTACACGAAGTAAAAAGGGCAAATTATTACAACAACAGATTAAAGAGTATGGTACTGGTTGATCAAAGTGTATAAAGCTCATTTAAATCACGAATTTATAGTTTTGAAATCCCACAATATTTAAAATTCAAGGAAAGTTGTTAGACTACAATGTGAGAGAAAATAATATTCAAGACTTATAAAATATAGTTTGTTTAGGATCGAATATCCCTAAATGATTAAATTAGTGTAGTACTGTGGTCTGTGCATTATAAACGTAATACTATATTAAGACAGTTAGCTAAATATTAAATTTTAATACGAAGTAATATTCATCAGTATATTTATGTGTATGTTTATATGTGCATGTGTATATTTAGTTAATAACTAAGTAAGCAAAAACATAGATTTTTGTATGAAAAAATTATGGACCGTATTTTGCATGTTTCACAAGTTCGTGAATAATGCGAAAAAAATAAAAAAATGTAATACATTATACTTATTTATTTTAATAAATAAATTTAGATCGGCCTACTGTTCAATTGTTTGCATTTTGTGTCTGTATTTAACTACATTAACAGATTTGATTTAACAGTTTAATTAAATTCAATTAAAACGTAATACAAATATTCAGGTTGGTAGTACATTTAATAGAATAACATTATAAATTTACATTAAAATGTATCCATTATTTTATAGTTAGTGGTCTTATAGCTACTGAATACATTTAAGTTATCTTTAATTTTATCAACCTCATATTTATTTTGGTTACAGTATAGCCTTTGTAATTATTTTTTTCTTATCGGTATTCACGAAAACTTGATACTATCGTGATAACTGAAGCGTTAAAAAATTAATATTATTTTCTAATTTTTATTTGTAATACGTTTGACATAATAAACTGTTGTTTTGTAAAATTAAAAATTAAATGGTTTGAAATATTGTAAGAACTATCAAATAAAAACGTTTAGTTAATTAAAAACATAAAAACAAAGCCACATTGTTTTAGTCCTAAATATATTTAATGTGCAATGACTTTTGTCCTTTGGTATTATCTCCCTGTTATAATTTGAAGTATTATTTTACTTAACCATGCATGTTTAAACAAAATTTCCAAAAAAATATTTAGTCTTAGCATGTGAGTGAAATATTTGTCAACCAGTCGTTGGTTATTTTGTTATTTTCCATGTAAATTTTATTTCCATTGAGCTGTTAATGTAATTTGCAATCTTATTACTTGACAATTCAAGTTTTTTTACATTTCTACCTTATAATATTAAAGTATTGTCTATTTTAAAGTGCAATTGTTTGTTTTCAAACTAAACCAATTCAGCTATTGGCTATTGGTATGTTTTGTATGATAGGCATATAATTTTAAGCTGGTGTATTATTTATTTTATTTTTGCATATTACTACTTTTATATCGTTTAGGTTATTATTTTAATCTCAAATTATATTATTGTTAACCTCAACTGCTATTCTTTGTTCTAACCCTTTATTTCTTGGTTTTCAAAAATGTTTTCTTTAAGATTATTTAGTTTGATTGCTTTATTTTATATACTTGTTTCGGTTAATTGCAAACAGTCCCATTTTAAATTTATTTTAGAATTATTATAATTAGTTAAAACAATTATTTTGATTTGTTATGATTTGATTTGTTGTTTTCTTTTTGTATTTATTTATTTCTGTTGTATTGTTACATATTCTATTTAATTTTCTAGATTTTTTTCTCAAATCATTACAATATTGTTTTCAAACGATAATTTGTTTCTGTCTGTATTTGCAGTCTGTTTCAAAGCCATTTCAAAGATTAAAAAACAAAAATATTTTTTTTTTACAAATTCTGACTCAGTATTTTGTTTAATTTCTGTTGTTTATATTGGTTTACATTTTCATTTATCATATAATCTTTAAAAATCATTTCCCTATTTGTTAAATTGGTTTAACTTTTTTTCATAAATATTTTTGTTTAAGTTCAACTTTGTTATTATTTTTGAATGTTATAAACTCCATTTGTATTTTATATTTTTTTATAATTTAATATTTGTTTAAATTATTTTTCTTTACTATTTATTGTTTTATTCACCTGATGTCTGGGGCGACCCACGATGGAGGGGAAGACAGCTCGGGGAGCGTCATCGCCGGCGAAGCCAGCCTTGCACATTCCGGAGCCATTGTCGACCACAAGGGCGGCTACATCGTCGTCACACATTGTGAAGTTGTTGGTTGTCGCTTATTGTACCTGCACAGAGAACCAGACACTTTAGCCACCGTCCACTGAGTCCAGAAGATATCACTGTTATCACTGATGACACTCAACTCACCTGTAGACCGCGAGCTCCTGCTCTGCCGAGTGTTGAATAGCGAGTGAACACTCCTGCCGCGCCGCCACTCTCTATATCTCCTCCCGGACTCGCGCCAACCCCGAAATATCACCCGCCTTACAAGGGAATGGAGGGAACGCTTTTGGCCCCGGCCTCGTGTGACGCGCCCCGCCCCTCCACAGCCTTATATGGCCCGCGGTCCACAACCCACCCCGTCGTGCACCGACCTTGTATGCACTTTGTTTACCTTCCGCGTCACTAGGGTTTGTTTATTTGTTTGAGTTCATTAGATGGGACAGTAAGTTGGTTTAGTATGTTGGGCTCATGGGTGCCCCATTCAGGGTAGGCCTTTGAGTTCATTAGATGGGACAGTAAGTTGGTTTAGTATGTGTGCTAGGCTTATGGGCACCCCTTCAGGGTTGGTGCAGTAAGATAGGAGATTCTACCATAGATCAATTTTGAAAATTGACTTTGAATAAGTTATTCTTTGCGTCTGACAACAGTTTATACAAACCTTGTATTTCACCTCACAGATGTTAAACAACACGTAGAGTCAATTAAAAACACAATAGAGAACTCAGACTACTAGTTTAGGTAAAATACATGATAAAATATCCTTGAGTCTGCTATACAATGGCATTCAATCTGATACATGAAATTCCTAATCACATATTTCAACGCCCACAATGATCTATACATTTCAAATAGACTATTGTGACGCAAAATAGTCTTTCATTAATCTTTGGTAAGAACAAACTTTAATGTTTCTACTTCAATAACAAATCTTTTACAGAAAACAGTCTTATCCCACATGATTGTAAAACTCATCGGAGCTCTTTTGTGTGTTTCAATGTCATTGAGAAAATCTTATGTTCTTATGAATTTTTTAAGTTTTTTTGTGATGGAACGGTGGAAAATCTAGGTTTTTTACCAACGTCGACTTTAAGTTAAAACCCTTCATTAACTGGTAGATCCATGACAATACAAAATTTGTCAGACAAGCTTACAGAAAAAAATGTTAATATTTGAACGATGAGGGACAATTTTCTCTGTGATAAATTTATGTAAAGCGAGAAAACTTCAATTTCATCATTCTCAAGCTCAAAAGTCTGTTGATTAATAAAGGATCTACATATATATAATAGGCAAGAATGTATCTTTAAAACCCTTTTTCTCAGCTCGTGTGCATTTCAGAGAAAATCTACGCATACTGTTAGAAATATATTCACCTGTAGATGTGCAGAATCCCTTTATAAATTAAAAAAGGCTAAAAAATAAGAAGAAAAAATGAATTTGAATTTTAAAAAATAACATGGGCCTTATGGGTTGCCATGCTGGTGACGAAATAAGAACGAAATATAGACAGAAAATCAAAACAAAGTGAAGAAATTCATATCACATGTTTTATTTACAGCGTGGGGTGAAAATAAAAAAGTTTGTACTTAACATATTTTTTGGTCGAGTTTTCGACCACTGGATGACCTCTAGTAGATTTAATTTGCTAGACAAGCTAAAAAAAATGAAATGAATGATGGGGGTTGATTTGGTCTGTGATAAATTTATGTAAAGTGAGAAAACTATTTTGATAATTCTCAAGTTCAAAAGGTTGTATAATAATAAAGAATTTAAATTAATTATCAAACAGCAATTTAAAAATAACTAGATAACATGTTGCTCTAAATCGAGCAAAACTGAAACTTGTATTAAAAGAACAAACAAAAAACATAAACAGCAAGACCTTAATGAAAGAGTCACTCTAAAATAATCGATATGACTGAGACTGATTGTAGAATATACAAAATATTATGATGTAAAAAATATAAAAGTAATCTACAATATTTAAATTCACATTCACTATCATACTGCTTTGGTTATCTCTTATGAATCGTAGGCAGGTGCACTCTATGAGCACATAGATGTCAACCACACACTGTATAGTGAGCTTTTGACCTAATGAAGCTCAATTCCTCTCTTGACGCCAACCATTGCTACTCTTATTCTAGCATTGTTAAATTATTTCTACGATATGTTCTGTTTTAGGCATGTATAAATTAGGGGCCCCAACCCAAGTCAAGTCTCTGATTGGGAACATAAGAGGGGAACATAATGGATCTAACGACAGATCTAGAATGGATACGCGTTTAACATTATTAGTATTGGAAAAAACTATAAGATTTATTTGGCCAGGTGGTGCTTTGTTTTCACCTTTAAAAATTGATGTGACATCTACACAGGTAGCACCATTGTAGCGAGGGAAGACACTTCTTCTGTCTCTTATTATGTACATAAGAGTCTCACTTGACTCCTCGGAGCTCTCGTCCCTACAGAATGTCTGCCACTGTCTTCAAAGATTGGCAAATGGGCATTGTGACCCTATTTCCCGCGTATTTTTTCATTGAATTTTTTGTTTGATTTGAGCTTAATTCTCCTTTGGGCTCTAGTAACATTGTTGTAATTACTTATATATCTATGCGTATTCAGGATCATCACCTTCTTGAGGAATTAGAGGACCTACTCGGTGGTAAAACGTGTCATGAATCTTGAAATTGTCGATCCCCTGTAGAATTTTCTCGTCTTAATGAGCTTCGCGGAGCTGACCATGGTAAAGGCAGAATTGAATTGACGAATTTTATCCAAATAATTTCTGGATATAAGTCTCAGTCCTTTTTTCAGATTGGGAGTTTCCAATAAGATCCTGAAGGTATGGTGAATTGCACAAATGAGGTAAACGAACCTTTCATTTATTGCAACAAAGAGTAAAAACTTAACTGTCTCGGCCAGTCTTTTCTTGCTTAAAATGTAAGCCACTACAATGTAAACATTTAAAGTTCTTTTGTCCGAGATTGGATGTATCACAACGGTGGTACTACCACTATGTACCCGTCAAATGTTTAATTGAGAGGTTGATGCAAGCGGTCATGTCCGCGTTCCCTCCAGTCACTCACAGCTCTTCGTCGTACTCATGGCATTTGATTTTAAATTGAAATGAAATAAAAAAAGTTAACCAAACAACAGAAAACACTATAACGGAATTGGAATTTTGATACACATTGTAAATTACATGATAATATGGTAATGTAACAGATAACTGCCCTGTGAATAATCACTTTTAAACATTCAATTCATCGCATCAAACTGTAACTACATGATAATTACTAAAGTACGATGTAAGGTAAATCAATTTAATCATAGTCAAAAAGAATTAAATATTTATTAAATATTTTTACAAACACTTTGTTGTCTAGTATTGCTAGGAAACTCTTTAATATTGTTGGAAATATCGTCTAAAATAACAAGTCGTCTTGTGGATCAAAAATTAAGTTAATTTAATAGTAAAACTGATAGAATGAAAAACTTAGATTTGTGTATACATCTTACTTCATCAAAATATAACAAACAACTAAACTCTGTTGCCAAGGAAACATCATATGTTCTTTTCTAACATAACTATTATGGACATTATAATATGAATAAATTACATCTTTAACACACCCCCGTAATGTCCATAATACATTTTAGAAAAATAAGTTTTAGTTAAGAGGTCACCATCCCAATGAAAGTTTTCATTTTAACATGTTTCAATGATGATAAGCCCTTTGTTAAAATATCAGCGGTTTGTTCTTCTGATGGAATGTATCTGACAGTGATCTGTTTCCCAGAGACCAACTGTCGAACATAATGGTATCTCGTCTCAATATGTTTAGAGCGATCGTGGAACATTGGATTGTTCATAAGTTTAATCACACTTTGATGGTCCACATGTAGTATAGGAATAGACTTTTCTTCAATTGCGCCAATCTCTTTCACAAGATGAAGGATAAGTTTAATCACACTTTGATGGTCCACATGTAGTATAGGAATAGACTTTTCTTCAATTGCGCCAATCTCTTTCACAAGATGAAGGGATTTACAGGTCTCGCTAGCGGCAACATATTCTGCTTCCATTGAAGATTGGGAAACACACCGTTGAAGCTTACTCTTCCAAATAGTCTCATCAAGATTGCCATTCAAAAATGCTGTTTTAACATCAAACTGTTTGATAGCAAGATTGTACTGAACTGAATAGCCTAACATAGTTCGCATCGTCTTAAACCGAGCTACAGGGCTGAAAGTGTCACCATAATCAATACCAGGACGCTGAGTAAATCCTTTTGCGACCAAACGCGCCTTGTAACGAATGATCTCGTTCTCAGAATTTGTTTTCAGTGCAAATACCCAGTGATTATGGATGACTTTTCTTCCTTTTGGTTGATCAACCAAATCATAAGTTTTATTTTTTATTAATGAATTTATTTCTTCATCCATAGCGGATTTCCAATCGACGACATGCTCAGATCTAATTGCTTCATCATAATTTTCCGGTACTTCGTTTGTAAGTATTGCAGAAGCTAAAAGCTCATTTTTATCTCTGTCACTGACACACATGACAGAATCATCTCTATATCTCATAGGTATTTTTATTCCATCACGTTTTCTCAGGTTATAAGTCTCATCTTGTAATACATCACCTTGAATAGCGTTATCATCACTAGGACACAACATGTCTTGCTCATCAGTATCATTGGTTCCTGGATACACAATATCTTGCTCTTCTTCATGGAATATATTGTCCTGATTACTGTCAACAAGCTGATTTCTGGTCTCATCATTTAGAATTGATTGCCTACTGTCAAGGGGATCATGCTCGATATCATTGCTACTCTCTTCAATGTTAAAGTAGTGTTTATCATCGTTATTGTTTATTTTCTTCAAAATAAAACATGATTCTTTTGGTGGAATGACCTTAACAACCATATTATACAATTGATTAGCTGTATTAAATATAGCCAAAGCAATGACTGTTCCATTTTGAGAAAACACCCATGACTTACCATTGTTTTTCACAGTCTGGTGAATGCCTTTTTCACCTGCTTTCCTCACAGAGAATAAGTTACAAGCAACATCAGGACAGTACCAAACATCATCGAAATACCTGTAAGTCCACTGTTTACCATCAAAAACCATAACGTCTATTTTTCCTGACCCCAAGGCCTGAATATGAACACCTTGGCGAGCACTGTCCATCTTTTTAGGAGTATCAAATGGTTTGTAAGTGGCGAACCAGTCCCTGCGGTTTGTCACATGGTGAGAAGCACCACTGTCAACAAGCCAGTTGTCACATTCACTGAAAAATGACTTATCAATTAGGCCTACCTCTAGATTTGATCGAGTCATCATTGCAGCATTTTGTATCTCACGGGTACATTCATTTGATTTATGTCCTTTTGTGTGACACTTAAAACAAATTACACCTGTTCGACAGTTTTTAGATAGATGACCATTTTTGCCACATGAAAAACATTTTATCGCTCCTAATTTTTGCAAGTCTCCCTTTTTGGCATTTTTGGCTCCCATATATTTTGGCTGTTTAGAACTTACTTTTATTTTGGAAACCATGGCTACTGCTACATCCATCTCGTCTCTGTCCTTTAGACGTAATTCAAAGTTGAGACATTTCTTCTGTAGAATGTCCCATGTCTTCACCTCCCTTGGTGAGTCGTGCCAAGTCACATATATGTGATCATATTCCTTTGGTAGAGTTTGAAGAAGTCGAGCACACAAATCGTCTTCATTAATAGGCTTACCGTATATTGTTAATTGGTTTTGGATTTCGTCAAACTTTTCCAGATGACCATTCATTCCAAGGGTAGGTTCCCAAGAAATGTTATGGAACTTATTTCTCAATATGTCAATATTTTCAGTTGACTTCACATCATAAATTTGGACAAGTTTCTCCCACATCTCTTTTCCTGTAGAGCAATTGCTTACTCTAAGTAGAGGATTCGTCTCAAGGGATAAAACAATATATTTTCTGGCTTTTGCATCATTTTTTGACCAATTTACCAATTTTTCGTCATAATTTGGTGTACCTGCTGTTGGTTTTCCGAATTCTCCACTAACAATTCCATAAACTCCTTCACATTCTAAGATTACCTTCATGACTATTTTCCATGTTGTGAAATTCTCAGTCCCTCTTAATTTTTCAATCTGTTTTTCATTACTCATCATTCACTATTCTATTAACTTCTTCTCAATTAATTTAACCACTCTGTTCTGCTACCATGTTGGAAATATCGTCTAAAATAACAAGTCGTCTTGTGGATCAAAAATTAAGTTAATTTAATAGTAAAACTGATAGAATGAAAAACTTAGATTTGTGTATACATCTTACTTCATCAAAATATAACAAACAACTAAACTCTGTTGCCAAGGAAACATCATATGTTCTTTTCTAACATAACTATTATGGACATTATAATATGAATAAATTACATCTTTAACAAATATGAACCAGACTTAGTTAACAGATTGAAACAAAATATAAATTCTAGCTTTGCTCTGGAAGTTTTAAGTCCTGAGGTCTGTGGTTAACCTTAAAAACTATTTCAAACTACGTACATATGTTATTTGTAAACAAAAGGAAATAAGTTTGATCTAATGTCAACAGAGAGCGCCACCTTCCAAACTTTAGCCCTTAAGTGTACTTAAGTGGTGCCCTTTCTTAATATTTTGAGACGTATTTGCACATCTACGTGGAAATACCTTTAATTTGACACCTCAAACGTTAAAATCCGTCAAACCGTTATCGAGTTATGACTGTGAAAAGAAACCTGCTTGCGTATTAATTGAGCGGAGCGAGCGAAGCGAGCGAAGCTCTTATACGTCGACTTTTATGCATTTCGTAATACGCAAACTCCTCCTAGACGGCTGAATCGATCGTTTTCAAATTTTGGATGGTGATAAAGACCATATCGGTGAGTGCCACATCTATATGGCGTTAAAAATAACTCTCAGGAATCCGCCCCACTGGGTCTCAAAGTTTCAATGTAATCCTTATGGAAGCAGTATTTGACACATAAACACAAACATATGATCAGCTGTTGACTTTTGAATACAGTAGATAAAGAAATAGCTGATAGCATTATTCCACAGATATTAGAACAAAAACGGTATGAATCATAAATATAATCAAATGACGACACTAGCTTGAGGTCCGTGACGTAGAATATGCTAAAGGAAGTACGGGAAGCAAGGAAGTAAGGGTGAGCAGTCTGGAGTGTGGAAACTGTTTATGACGATTAGATTTAGGTATCTGCATTCCTAAAATTCTATGGGAAGGGAGGAAAACGGGTCCGCGACGTAGGCAGTGGTGAAGGAAGTACTAAAGGTGAGCAGTCTGGAGTGTGGAAACTGTTTATGACGATTAGATATAGGTATCTGCATTCCAAAAATTATAAGGGAAGGGAGGTAAACGGGTCCGCGACGTAGGAAGTGATGAAGGTAGTAGTCAAGGCGAGCTGTCCGGAGTGTAGGAACTGCTTATGACCATTATATTAAGGTATTTCCAATCCTATGATGCTATGGGAAGGGAGGGAAACAGGTCCGTGACGTAGGAAGTGGTGAAGGAAGTAGTAAAGGCGAGCGGTCCGGAGTGTGAGAACTGTTTATGACGATTAGATTAAGGTATCTGCAATCATAAAATGCTATGGAAAGGGAGGAAAACGGGTCCGCGACGTAGGAAGTGATGAAGGAAGTAGTCAAGGCGAGCTGTCCGGAGTGTGGGAACTGTTTATGACGATTAGATTAAGGTATCTGCAATCAAAATCTGCTATGGAAAGGGAGGGAAACAGGTACGTGGCGTAGGAAGTGGCGAAGGAAGTAGTATAGGCGAGCAGTCCGGAGTGTGGGAACTGTTTATGACGATTAGATTAAGGTATTTGCAACCCTATGATGCTATGGGAAGGGAGGGAAATAGGTCCGCGACGTAGGAAGTGGTGAAGGAAGTAGTAAATGCGAGCGGTCCGGAGTGTGGGAACTGTTTATGACGATTAGATTAAGGTATCTGCAATCATAAAATGCTATAGGAAGGGAGGAAAACGGGTCCGTGACGTAGGAAGTGATGAAGGAAGTAGTCAAGGCGAGCTGTCCGGAGTGTGGGAACTGTTTATGACGATTAGATTAAGGTATCTGCAATCATAAAATGCTATAGGAAGGGAGGAAAACGGGTCCGTGACGTAGGAAGTGATGAAGGAAGTAGTCAAGGCGAGCTGTCCGGAGTGTGGGAACTGTTTATGACGATTAGATTAAGGTATCTGCAATCAAAAAATGCTATGGAAAGGGAGGGAAACAGGTCCTTGGCGTAGGAAGTGGCGAAGGAAGTAGTAAAGGCGAGCAGTCCGAAGTGTTGGAACTGTTTATGACGATTAGATTAAGGTATCTGCAATCATAAAATGCTATGGAAAGGGAGGGAAACAGGTCCGTGGCGTAGGAAGTGGCGAAGGAAGTAGTAAAGGCGAGCAGTCCGGAGTGTGGGAACTGTTTATGACGATTAGATTAAGGTATTTGCAATCCTATGATGCTATGGGAAGGGAGGGAAATAGGTCCGCGACGTAGGAAGTGGTGAAGGAAGTAGTAAAGGCGAGCAGTACGGAGTGTGGGAACTGTTTATGTCGATTAAATTAAGGTATCTGCAATCATAAAATGCTATGGGAAGGGAGAGAAAAGGCCCGAGACGTATGAAGCGGTGAAGGCAGTAGTCAAGGTGAGCTGTCCGGAGTGTGGGAACTGTTTATGACGATTAGATTAAGGTATTTGCAATCCTATGATGCTATGGGAAGGGAGGGAAATAGGTCCGCGACGTAAGAAGAGGTGAAGGAATTAGTAAGGTGAGCAGTCCGGAGTGTGGGAACTGTTTATGACGATTAGATTAAGGTATTTGCAATCCTATGATGCTATGGGAAGGGAGGGAAATAGGTCCGCGACGTAGGAAGTGGTGAAGGAAGTAGTAAAGGCGAGCAGTACGGAGTGTGGGAACTGTTTATGACGATTAAATTAAGGTATCTGCAATCATAAAATGCTATGGGAAGGGAGAGAAAAGGCCCGAGACGTATGAAGCGGTGAAGGCAGTAGTCAAGGTGAGCTGTCCGGAGTGTGGGAACTGTTTATGACGATTAGATTAAGGTATTTGCAATCCTATGATGCTATGGGAAGGGAGGGAAATAGGTCCGCGACGTAAGAAGACGTGAAGGAAGTAGTAAGGTGAGCAGTCCGGAGTTTGGGAACTGTTTATGACGATTAGATTAAGGTATTTGCAATCCTATGATGCTATGGGAAGGGAGGGAAATAGGTCCGCGACGTAGGAAGTGGTGAAGGAAGTAGTAAAGGCGAGCAGTACGGAGTGTGGGAACTGTTTATGACGATTAAATTAAGGTATCTGCAATCATAAAATGCTATGGGAAGGGAGAGAAAAGGCCCGAGACGTATGAAGCGGTGAAGGCAGTAGTCAAGGTGAGCTGTCCGGAGTGTGGGAACTGTTTATGACGATTAGATTAAGGTATTTGCAATCCTATGATGCTATGGGAAGGGAGGGAAATAGGTCCGCGACGTAAGAAGAGGTGAAGGAAGTAGTAAGGTGAGCAGTGTGAAGTGTGGGAACTGGAAACCGTTTGTAGCAGTTGGATTAATGTATCTGCAATGCTGAAATGCTATGAGAAGAGGATGGAAGCATCCCCCCGACATATAAAATGGTGAAAGAAGTAGTAAAGGCTAGCAGTGTGGAGTGTGGGAACTGTCTTTGGCAATTACATTAATGTATCTGCAATCCTAAAATGCTATGGGAAGAGAGGGAAATAGGTCCACGACGTAGGGGGTGGTGAAGGAAGTAGTAAAGGTGAGCGTGTTGAGTGTGAGAATGGATTGATGTATCTGCAATGCTAAAACGCTATGGGAAGAGGCTGTAGACTGTAGGTTAAAATGATTACGAAGCACGAATCGATACATATTTCGATACATGCTGTCGTTTACAATAGTAATTTACAACTGAGTTGACAACAGCTGATTTTTACTCCATAGAGGATAAAAACTATTTTTACTTCCTTAAGAGTAAAAATGTTACTTTAGACCCGCAACGCATGCATTAAAAACGACTGGTATTACTGCAGTATGACCAAAAGAATATAATATAAACCCTTGATGGCTCCGCTCAATTTTGTGGATGCCTCTGCGAACGCCACCTAGTATATAGATTGTTAAATTGGCATGGATTACAACTCACGAATTCAAAATGATAGATGATTTGACGCTGCAGTCACTTTAATTGTTTACTAATAAAATTACTCTTCTGGAACGTAAGGGTTTATTCATTTTGTAAAGTTTGTTTGAAACAGTATAACATATTTACAAAAAATTGTATTAAACATTACTTTCGTTGATTTCTAGGACTTCATAGGATGATCGTTCATAGCTAGCAAGATCAATGTATTTACTTACAAACATTTACTTCGTATTGAGTTCGAAAACAAATGCTTTTATATCATGGGAATAAAATGACTGATAAATTGTAGCTGGAATATTATTTTTTTTAGACGGTTTGTTTCAAGTATTGATGAAATTTGGTACAAACGTGTAAACATACGTTTATTCAAACGAGTTCGCAAACCAGCATAATGGGACTATGGGAACGGATGTTCATGGGGGGTTTTATGGGGTAAAAATATATTTTCCCCATTTTGACCCTAAAAACAAAAAAAAAACATCATAATGTCTCTCCAAACCATTTTGTAGAGCTTAAAAAAAGAAATAATTTCGTGTATATTGAAGCGTATGTCCAACGGTAAAGGAGATAATTAAAAAAAATGGTAAATTTAAAATCCCCATGGTAATCTTATGGAGAATAAATATTTTGTTGTAGTTTGCTTGTTTATGGATGTATTTAAAATTAGAATATTGGAATATTTTAGTAGGAATCCAGCCAGGTAAATGGAACTTAGCTTAGACTGCAGGTTTGCTGCGGTGGGGGTATTATTTAGCCAGTACCGTTCTTGTGATTTGAGTTAAATTTTGGAATGAAAGAATTATGTACTTGTTAGTTTTGGTTTCAAATAAAATTGTCTGTGAAATTCGTACATCACGATACATCATTTTATGTCAAACTAGATAAATGTACGAAAATTAGGCGGATTTCACATTATAATATACTCACATTTACAATTTGAACGCGATAATCTATATAATGTACATCTTTGCCGTCATTTAAATTAATTTTTGGTTCATGTAATAGCGGATTATAGATCTGAATTATTGAAATGAGTGATTTGGTTTATTTAGATAGAAGACGTGGGTGAAGTGGGTTAGTAGTAGTGATTAATAATTGAGTTTGTTTCGGCTTGATGAGGAATAGAGGAATCATCCGTAAACGGAGTGTGATGTTTAATCTAAAGATAGAACAAGACTGCTTAGACCCGCCTCCCACCGTCACCAACACTGCCCAGTAGTGAATAGTTTAAATTTGTGTATATGCTTATGCTAGTGGATTTTTTTAAGGATATTTCAAACGCTTTTGATGGAATTTAATCTAGACCTCTCAATTTGAGTAGACCATAGATAGTTTACTTCTGCTATTGAATTAAAAATCTCAATAATATTTTAATTGCATTTCAAGCAGTCAACATAAACCCTAGTAAAATTTGTTTAGTAAAATATTTGTCAAAATACTAGTTTTTATTCGTAGGCTTGAGCTACGAGTGTCGTCACTTCATCCTTGTTCTTTCGAGGTAAAGATTGGCATTTAAAATTTATTTTATTATTACATTATTTACAAAACCAGACGGGTCGATCATTGTACTCAAATAATAATTTGTTTGACGCCCAAACGGAAATGTACAGCTGAAGATCAAAGAAAATCTCATTCATTTTATTGTAGGATGACTCTGAAACTCTTGTAGTTATGGATTTCAAAATAAAATGGTTTGTTTATAGCATTTACATAAAGGTACATGTATAAAAATTTGAACGAATATTGTTTATAGCCTCTGGGGGACATCAAAATGAGTACTTGGGTCCTGAGTCTAGATCTTACCGTACCACCTACGTTATAACTACTTCCCTTTATGGAAATTTGCTAAAACCTCAACATGCCTTACTGAAGGAGGGTAAAGTTTAAGGAATATTGGGTATACAGAAACTTTAAATAATGTTCACATGCAATTTGGAATTGTACCTATTGGCAAAATATCACAATTTGTTTTGCTTAATATAACTAGGAAAAACAGCACAAACTAGCAGCTTAGCACTTAAATTAATTTATTTGTGTAATATATATTTTTGATTTATTTAGTTTTATCCCTGATTTTATGTCCCTAGTTAATACACAAGGGCTTCATTCGTGAAATAATCACTATTTTACTGGATCCAAAAAATACAGATTTTTAGTTATTAACTTAGGGTACACGTTTCAAAGTAAGTTAATGCTCGTATTTTAATCTATTATTAATTTATATCACTACCCAAATGCATGGAAATGTTACTGTCAATAGTGTCAAACGTCCTAAACGTGCAGTTTCTGTTGCACCCATTACTTTTCCTGTATAGGTCTCGCCACCCTAAGTTGAGGCAGCCCAGACGGACGGGCAGGGTCATTATCGGCCGGTCCCGCCCGACCCTTTATAATCCGATTAGTGACACTTCCGTGAACGCTCTAGTTCCATAATTGTCATTAACAAAGTTAAAAACCGATGTATAAATTTAGTCTTTTACATTAATAACGTCAATTTAACAAACATTTCCATTTTTGTCCCATCAAAATCGGACAATGTTTACGGTTTGTGAGCTATAAACAAAAAACAAAGTAGTGTAGATCCCAAAATCCAAAAACCGTAAACATTGTCCGATTTTGATGGGACAAAAACGGAAATGCTTGTTAAATTGACGTTATTAATGTAAAATACTAAATTTATACATAGGGTTTTAACTTCGTTAATGACAATTGTGGAACTTGAGCGTTCACGGAAGTGTCACTAATCGGATTATAAAGGGTCGGGCGGGACCGGCCGATAATGACCCTGCCCGTCCGTCTGAGCTGCCTCAACTTAGGGTGGCGAGACCTATAGTCACCTCACGAAGAGGGCTTCCTGCACTGATTATAGTACAGAAAGTTGCTAATTGCTACATTTACTTATTTGCCACATTCTTTTTTTCTTTTGCCGCACTCTTTTTTTTGCCACACTCCAGTATTCCAACCAAACAACACAAAACAGCGTGTTTTTATTAGACACGTAATCCGTGTAGGGATGGTAGGGTACGCTTGAAAATAAGTTGGCAACACGATCAGCTGGTGCAGGGTTTCCCATTTCGTTCAACGCTTGGATTTAAACTAACCTAAACATGTGTTGTATAGTGTTTGAAAGACAAATTATTTAATATGCTTTATAGTACACTATAGCTGTTACCCACGGGCTTCAACCCGTGAACAAGAAAACAAGAATTATGTACTTGTTAGTTTTGGTTTCAAATAAAATTGTCTGTGAAATTCGTACATCACGATACATTATTTTATGTCAAACTAGATAAATGTACGAAAATTAGGCGGATTTCACATTATAATATACTCACATTTACAATTTGAACGCGATAATCTATATAATGTACATCTTTGCCGTCATTTAAATTAATTTTTGGTTCATGTAATAGCGGATTATAGATCTGTACTAGTGAGTTTATTTATGTGAACCAGTTCACGAAACGGTAACTATTATTCAATTTTGACGATGATGGTGAAAATTAAATCACTATAAGATTACACATTTTATTTTAGAGCCTGATTAAAATCAAAGCACTCTTAAAACTAAAAAAAAACATTCTGTAAAGAACGAAATTTTCTATAAGTACCGTTTCATATGAAAACAAATAACAAAAAGATTTGCGAAAGTTTATAACAACCTTTCTAGGGAATAAAAAAAAAAAAACAACGCGTCATATACAAGTAAACAAACAAACTAAAACTAGAAAACCTCTAAAACATTATTATTTATCCTTTTACTATAGGCCAGTAATAATAGGTTTTTGTCCGGAAATAATTCCCGGAAAGCTGGAAATCGTTTTAATACTTTTGTTTTATCTAGAAGTAAAAGGATTTGAAGTTTGTCCCATTTTTTCAGGTAAGCTTCTGACCTGGGACCACAAAAACCTTGAAATTTAAGGTTTATTTTTTATTTTTTGCTAAAACGTCAAAAAAACCGTCCAGCCTACACAAAAGCACACCGTAAAGGAATTGTAGAGCATAAAATTCCGCATCAATTGAGTATCTGGTGATGAAAATCGAACGAATAATAAGTGATTTATAGTAATTTAAATAAAGTAATTTTATTAGGAAATTATTGAATATTGCATATTTATATTACTTCTAGAAAATGAATTCCAAATACATTACTATTTACAAAGGATTAATACAAATTACATAAAAACTGATCATATTTTTTGTCTCTTTTGTGGTGAATCTGGAATTGCAGCTCTAACTTCCTCCTCCTCTATACGCGCGCCATAGCGCCATAGCTTATTTGTGGATTGTCTTTCTCTAGCGGATTGCAGCAAGAAACTTTTACAGTGTTGTACATTTGCCTACGTTCATCATAAAAGTGCAACCACTTTTACACCCCTTTTGCACACTTACTTTGCATACTTATAGTATATTGTGTTAAAAAGATCTGGTGGTGCAGCTTCAACATTTGTTGGATTTGGAATTATCCCATGCTTAGATGACTTCCAGCCCCAATCAGGCTTTACCTCCTGCGTGGTTGAATTGAGTCTTCATTAGTTTCTCATAAGATTCCGCCGAAGGAGTAAATACTTGATGAAACAATGTCCCCCACATAAGAATACTTTCTTTCAAATGAAGAAAATAAACACAATCTCATAACATATGCAATGTTCAATAGTTATAAATAAAATAACATTATTTAAATTACTATAAATCACTTATTATTTGTTCGATTTTCATCACCAGATACTCAATGGATGCGGAATGTTATGCTCTACAATTCCTTACGATGTGTTTTTGTGTAGGCTGGACGGGTTTTGACGTTTTAGCAAAAACTAGAAAATAACCCTAAATTTCAAGGTTTTTGTGGTCCCAGGCCAGAAGCTTACCTGGGAAAATGGGACAAACTTCAAATCCTTTTACTTCTAGGTAAAACAAAAGGATTAATACGATTTCCAGCTTTCCGAGAATTAATTCCAGGCACAGCCAATTTTTAACTAATTTCACTGGCCTAGTATGAATTTTGTGTGATTTGACACCAGTATCCACTAAATGCACTATTATACACGCTGAAAATTGTATTTTTGTAGCTATAAAGAACACGTCTGTGTATTTACAGATTTTTGCCACGACATGTGTCATTTAAGGATCGATTAAAAATTTTGCATTTTTCTTATACGGCTTATAAACTTAAGCTACTTAATATTAATTTACTTGATGAAACACACACAACTTTACCTGCATCGTCGCCTCTTCCAGCAAGTTTACTCGTATAAGCACGAGTTTTTGCATCTAGGGAATCAAAAATCCATTGTCATTTTTTTACTTTACTTTTTTATACAAACAGTAATTTGGTTAACTTCTTTAATTTTGTCTGTTGTCCATAACTTTCCAATGTATTTAATATTTTGTCTACGAAGATGGTTGGTAAATAAAGTTTTTGTAAGTTACATCTTCAAGGATATGTTTTGGTTAAGGTAACCCTTTACTATGTACTACCGCATACAAAGTAGTAGTTACTGCCATTTCTCAATATCTAGGGCGAATTAGTTCCTCAACATATTGCCTTTGTTTATACTGTTTATTGATGATAAAACCTTTATTCAATTTGAAAATTTTCAACATTTTGGTGGAAACAATAGTATTAAAATGCTAGGGGGGGGAATAGTTATCTGTGTAACTAGTATGAGAAGTGGCACTTTATGCTCATGTTACACATTATATTTTTCCTACAGTTACGATAAAGCATAGAAATAATAGGTCTTTCAAACACCAAACGACGTTTTAGGTTAGGTTAAATCCAAACGAATTGGAAAACACTGCACCAGCTGATCGTAGACGAAGTACAGTTGAACCTCGTTTGTACGAACCTCGATAAAACGAATTCCTCGATAAGACGATTTTTTTTTAATCCCCTTGACACTTTCATATAGGTCAATGCTAAAAACACCTCTATACAACGTAGTAATTAAGTTAAAAACCTCCATAATACGAATTTGTTTGTGACATGGGCTAGGACTGATTAACCTCTATACAACGAATATTCTTAGCACAAAACCTCTACAAGACGAACGTGACCTCTATAAGACGAATTTATCAAAATCTTAACCTCCATAGTACGTAGTTTTCAAAACAAACAGAAGCATGTCTCAACATGAAACCCCCACCCATTCCTCCTCCTTCCTCAGTCATTGTTTGGAAAAACCTTGGAGCGAGGAGAAACCTCTATAAGAAGAATAACAACAGCATTAAACCTCGATAAAACGACCCTCTTTATTAAGAATACCTCTATAATACGAATTTTTCCCGTACCCCTTGAAATTCGTCTTATAGAGGTTCAACTGTATCATTAAGTGTTGCCAACTTATTTCCAAGCGTACACGTGTTACGTGCCTGATAAAAGCACACTGTTTTGTGTTGTTTGGTTGAAATACTGGAGTGTGGCCTAGAAAGAATGTGGAAAAGGTAACAAGAGTGCGGCAAAGAAGTAAATGCAGCAATTAGCTACTTTGCGTGCAATTATTAGTACAAGTTACATGAAAGTCCGCTTTTTCAAACTGTAGGAAAGGAAAATGCATTTACCTACCTCATACTCGATTCTTGCTAATAGATTATCAAAGTTCTGAGGCTAACGAAACAACAGTTGTAACTAAAAACTGTTACCATCTTGCAGTTCCACATACAAAACCATCCTTGTTATTATTACAGGTTTTGAATAATACTTTATCAACTCTAAATTTAAAATAAAAAAACTATAAGCTTGTCAACAACCTTTATCAGGGGTAAGCGGTGAGAGTAAATATGATATTTTATAGTTAAAAATCACACAAGTTGCAATAACTTTTGAACCGTAATTTTTGCGGAAATGAGATTTGTGCCATTTTGTTGAGAATTAAAGGAACTATAACTTACTAAATTTTTTAGAAAATCGTTCAGACCATTTTCGAGAAAATCCGATTTTCCCGTTATTTTATGGGGTTTTAAGGGAAAATCCCCAGTAAAGATGAAAAAAAAACTTTTATAGGACAATAACATACTAAGTTAATTAAATCAAAACCGCTTTTTTCTAAAATCCTATTTTTGTTATTTTATGGGAAAATAACATAATTTACAATAGCTTGAACCGTAATTTGTACAGAAATGGGAGTCGTACCATTTTTGAATTGAAAGGGCTACAACATACTTATATATTTTTTTACTTCTAAGATCTAAGAACGGCGTCTTTATTATTCTCTTAATCATTTCAATCAATTAAAATTAGTCAAACAATTTAAAAAAATCTTTTTTTAAATCTAATTAATAACAAAAAATTGTTAAAGTTAATGAAAATTGGTGTGTCATGATGAGTTTTATATTATATTATATTGATGTATGAGTAAAGAAAGGGGTAATGGTCAACCTAATCAGTGACCATTACACAAAATTAAATGTACGTAGAACATACAAGACTATTTCGCTCGTGAATTATTGAAATGAGTGATTTGGTTTATTTAGATAGAAGACGTGGGTGAAGTGGGTTAGTAGTAGTGATTAATAATTGAGTTTGTTTCGGCTTGATGAGGAATAGAGGAATCATCCGTAAACGGAGTGTGATGTTTAATCTAAAGATAGAACAAGACTGCTTAGACCCGCCTCCCACCGTCACCAACACTGCCCAGTAGTGAATAGTTTAAATTTGTGTATATGCTTATGCTAGTGGATTTTTTTAAGGATATTTCAAACGCTTTTGATGGAATTTAATCTAGACCTCTCAATTTGAGTAGACCATAGATAGTTTACTTCTGCTATTGAATTAAAAATCTCAATAATATTTTAATTGCATTTCAAGCAGTCAACATAAACCCTAGTAAAATTTGTTTAGTAAAATATTTGTCAAAATACTAGTTTTTATTCGTAGGCTTGAGCTACGAGTGTCGTCACTTCATCCTTGTTCTTTCGAGGTAAAGATTGGCATTTAAAATTTATTTTATTATTACATTATTTACAAAACCAGACGGGTCGATCATTGTACTCAAATAATAATTTGTTTGACGCCCAAACGGAAATGTACAGCTGAAGATCAAAGAAAATCTCATTCATTTTATTGTAGGATGACTCTGAAACTCTTGTAGTTATGGATTTCAAAATAAAATGGTTTGTTTATAGCATTTACATAAAGGTACATGTATAAAAATTTGAACGAATATTGTTTATAGCCTCTGGGGGACATCAAAATGAGTACTTGGGTCCTGAGTCTAGATCTTACCGTACCACCTACGTTATAACTACTTCCCTTTATGGAAATTTGCTAAAACCTCAACATGCCTTACTGAAGGAGGGTAAAGTTTAAGGAATATTGGGTATACAGAAACTTTAAATAATGTTCACATGCAATTTGGAATTGTACCTATTGGCAAAATATCACAATTTGTTTTGCTTAATATAACTAGGAAAAACAGCACAAACTAGCAGCTTAGCACTTAAATTAATTTATTTGTGTAATATATATTTTTGATTTATTTAGTTTTATCCCTGATTTTATGTCCCTAGTTAATACACAAGGGCTTCATTCGTGAAATAATCACTATTTTACTGGATCCAAAAAATACAGATTTTTAGTTATTAACTTAGGGTACACGTTTCAAAGTAAGTTAATGCTCGTATTTTAATCTATTATTAATTTATATCACTACCCAAATGCATGGAAATGTTACTGTCAATAGTGTCAAACGTCCTAAACGTGCAGTTTCTGTTGCACCCATTACTTTTCCTGTATAGGTCTCGCCACCCTAAGTTGAGGCAGCCCAGACGGACGGGCAGGGTCATTATCGGCCGGTCCCGCCCGACCCTTTATAATCCGATTAGTGACACTTCCGTGAACGCTCTAGTTCCATAATTGTCATTAACAAAGTTAAAAACCGATGTATAAATTTAGTCTTTTACATTAATAACGTCAATTTAACAAACATTTCCATTTTTGTCCCATCAAAATCGGACAATGTTTACGGTTTGTGAGCTATAAACAAAAAACAAAGTAGTGTAGATCCCAAAATCCAAAAACCGTAAACATTGTCCGATTTTGATGGGACAAAAACGGAAATGCTTGTTAAATTGACGTTATTAATGTAAAATACTAAATTTATACATCGGGTTTTAACTTCGTTAATGACAATTGTGGAACTAGAGCGTTCACGGAAGTGTCACTAATCGGATTATAAAGGGTCGGGCGGGACCGGCCGATAATGACCCTGCCCGTCCGTCTGAGCTGCCTCAACTTAGGGTGGCGAGACCTATAGTCACCTCACGAAGAGGGCTTCCTGCACTGATTATAGTACAGAAAGTTGCTAATTGCTACATTTACTTATTTGCCACATTCTTTTTTTCTTTTGCCGCACTCTTTTTTTTTGCCACACTCCAGTATTCCAACCAAACAACACAAAACAGCGTGTTTTTATTAGACACGTAATCCGTGTAGGGATGGTAGGGTACGCTTGAAAATAAGTTGGCAACACGATCAGCTGGTGCAGGGTTTCCCATTTCGTTCAACGCTTGGATTTAAACTAACCTAAACACGTGTTGTATAGTGTTTGAAAGACAAATTATTTAATATGCTTTATAGTACACTATAGCTGTTACCCACGGGCTTCAACCCGTTTCCCGTTTGACTTTATAAGTATTAATAAAACTATTGATTGGTTAAGTTAAGCTGAAATAAACAAAACAGAATGCAGCATTACAAACAAATAACCACACCAGATTTAAATTAGGTAATAAATTGAAAGAATAACATACAAATAAGAACAGCTGAGGTATTTTTAACATTAAGTACCAGTATGTGGAAAGTTCCCTTTGGAAAGCAATTATGCCCTTAAAGGGCAATTTATGAAAAAAATTATAGTTTTGCGCAAGGTTTCTCGTCATGACGAACATTTTAAGTGTATGGTTTATGGGGCTGTGACTTGTAGTTTTCTCAAAAGTTCATGGGTACTTTTGGCTTTATATATAGATGTAGGAAAAAAATAATGTGTAACACGAGCGCAAAGTGCCTTTGCTGCACTCTAGAAACTTTCCACATTCGTCTAGGCTCGTGCGTAGGCATAAACATTTCTCTTGTGTGCAGCAAAGCGCCACTTCGCACCCTAGTTACACAAATGACTATTTATGCCCGTTGTGATGAACTATATTTTTCGCCATATTGCACCATTATTGGAACAAAGCTATGTTACAAAACTGAAATAATTTTTATTTAAAGATTTCCTCTCAAAACTACTTTTTAACTTGTTTTTAATATAATTTGATAATGCAACTAAGAAGCTGTTTAGTAGGCGATTCAATCATTTCGTCTATTACAATTGTGTTAATGTGCATTAACCATCGATATGCCAAACAATTTATTTACAGTAAGGCAACAATTAATTAACTACAATCTACAATCGATTAAACAATCTATACATACCAGTGGCGTTGCTTGGTTAAATTCTAGGGGGGGGAGAAACCTCAAATTTCCCAACTGCTTAACACAGATTTCCCAACTATTACCCTGCTCCAAATACCACAAAAAAGGTATAAAATATATTTCATGTGACTGACGTGAAAAATATTTTTGAATTTCTTGTAAACACTAACAAACAACATAATTGAACAGAAGAGCTACATTGCTTGCACTTTCAAAATTCAAACTCGCAGTCTCGCAGACGAATCATCAACACAGGACAGGATCAAGGTAGCCAACATACGTCCAATAAGGAACAAAATTTCTTGTAAACGAAATTCCAACAAGCTATACCGCTAATTGATTATTGATTTCTTAAAATAAGGTGTGTTTAGCCATGGTTTAGTTTTGTTTAATCAAATTTAAATTAAATCAAAGAAGCGTCAAGTTTATTTGTCCAAGTCAAAGAAATTTTAACTTTGATGGATTTTCGCAAATAGGTATTTAAATTTTGTTTAGTTTAAAAATATATTTTTCTTGTATCTGACTTCCCAACTGTCCCAACTCGTGGCAAGGAAATTCCCAACTTTTCTCTTTCCCAGATTCTAGGGGGGGAGGCTCCCCCCCCCTACCCCCCCCCAAGGCGACGCCCCTGATACATACTTTCGGTACGTGCGATTTTGTTTACAATCAAAAATTATAGTTGATTTTTACTCCCTACGGGCTAAAAACGGTTTTTACCCTCTAAAATGCTACTTTAGACCCATAACACATGAATTAAAAACATCTGTTTTTGCTGCCGTATGACGAAAACGTTTTTTTGACTGATTTCTGTGTGTTGATGTGTCCAAAGGCTAGATACTATACCAGACCAGTTAAGCCTACTGCAAATACTGCAATTCATACAATACAACGAACGTACGTTCATATTTTTTATATTTGTCATCAATTGTCAATTGACACTCCATTCCGAGGTGAAACAGTTTGTACACGAAAAGAAAGAGAGGTAAAGATGCAAACGTCCACCACCAAACTAAAAATACCCAAGGCCCCCAAGCCTTCAATGGCGCGGTGCGTAGTGTACCGTGCAGTGCTGGCAACTGTAGGCTACTGTACACTGGCAGTAATACCAACTGTTGTTATTAACATATTTTCAAACATATGTATAATTGAACAGAATCAATCTTAGTTTCAAGGAGTTTTCTTAAAATACCTTGACAGATAAATAAAATGTAAACATAGTTCAACCATAGACAGTGCTTGAAATAAAGTATCGAAATGCTGTTTATTCTGATGTTCAACTAACTGTTTTATGGACCTTTGTAAGGGTAAATGTATATACTATATTATATAGCTTTCAAGACCACTAGCACTAGGGTGGAGTTTTAAGAGATTTTCAAAGCTATCTTATCGACTTGTAGATTGTGTGTTATTAAATTTTGTAACTGGTAGGTAAGATTTTTCATATCAAACAACAACTACGGTAGAAGAATTGTAATGTGTAATTTATGTGCAAAGTGTATTATTTTTTAAACTTGGTAAAATAGATGCACAAGGTTTCTTGTTTTAAAAAAATCCCACTTTGCTTACTAGTTGCACAAAAATAACTAATCTTGGGTCAAAGGATGTGCTGTAGATATTTTGTTGGGAAAAGCTCTTAATAGAAGGTTAATTTTGTTGTTCTAATTTTACTAAAACAAGTCTACTAAGAAATGTTGATAACCAAAATGTAAACATTCACATTTTATGCGTTTTTATAGAGCTTTATGACTTGAATAAAAATAAAGCTTACAAATCTAAACAGCTAAACGTGTGTTTTGATGTATAATATGGGGGTGCAAGTTTTAAAACAAAAAAGCCTTATTGGGAACACACTTAATAAGGTAATCTATTTAGTGTTAATATATACATTGATGTGCCATAACAATCAGTTCAGTGTTACATATATATGGACCCCTACTAATTCAGAACATATGTATTGAAGTGTGCCACCTCTGTAGAAACTTGCACCTCCAGCTGGTGTAGAGTGCTACACGTGCTGCTAATATTAGCAACGCAGCAAGTCCATATTTAGTTGTGTTTACTTCATTCTCCAGAGTTGGGGAAACTCCAGGCTGAAAGATTCTTCAGCAGGACACTGTTTGATCATATACATATTGTTTTACTATTTGAGTGTAAAACGCCTGTATTGTACGTATGGTCGCAGATCAGATGATGCTTTCAAATAATTTCATGGGCTGTTCAGCCAACTGTGGGCTGGGGGTACGCATTCCTTCTCAGGGAAAACCATTGAACATAACTGTGAACTTGCATTTTATGGCAATCTGAAGACATAGAATATAAAGTAAAATTCAAACATTGCCATGTGTTTTTACATTACCCAAGTACACCACCCTCAGCTCCTCACGTGGTCCACCCAAGTTTCTTTGTCAATAATGTTATCATTCAGTACTTGCAGTGATACTAATCAAATATGATTTTGAAGTTTCTGCTCTTAGAAAAAGATCACATAGAACTTTTTAGGGAATTTTTCAAAAGTAGATAAGAGTGCCTGTTAACCTGAGGATGTTAAAAGTCAAGGGGCTCAAAGATGCACAATAAAAGTCACAAAACGTACTGATATTTGTTTGAATATAATATAAAATTTCTTCAAGGAGTTGTAGGTGGAACATACATTTTTAAAATTTGCATTTTTTCTTCAATTTACCTTTGAACTTTAACATTTAGCTAAAATGGCTGAACTCCACCCCCCTTTTCAGAAGAATTCTTACCAGCCACTTTCCTTTAAAATGAACTGTTTTGGTTTTAGTTTACATTAATAAGAAGACGTTATGAATACCAACAATTTGGTTGGGCATTGTAAAACATTTGATATGGGTGTTGAATGTTGGTCGATTAATACAAAGATGACCGACAAAGGAAGCATCCCCCACCAAGTCCAGAGTCGCAGCGTAAAAACATTGACAGACTGCCAAATGTAAAACAGTTCACTGTCAATTGCTCACTATTGAAATTGCATTTTTACAACTTCGCATTTTTTATCTTCCACAAATATTTAGGTTTTTATGTTAAATGTTTTTTGGAAAATAACTATTCATGTTGTCATAATTTCTTTATGTTATCTATATAAATAAAATTAGAGTTTTGTCTATACATTGCTCAGAATTATATATTTTTAGGTTATTTTTACGTTTTACACATTAAAGAAGTCGAAACAAGTCTTATCTCTATATCTGTCTGTCTGTCACGACCAAAGAGACATTTTACGCGGCCTTCTCCTGAAAAACGAGATTTCATATCAAGATCCAAATCGTTTCAATATATTCACTGGATTGGCGAGAGTGTCTTTAGCCATTAAAATAATATGACCTCACTACTTTGTAAATAAAATTACGGACGTTCAAAACCCCAAGTTTCGCATTAGTATTTTTGTTGTTCCTTCTTTAAATGACAGTAATGTGGTGGGTTAATGACAAAATGAGAGGCATTTGAATACCCGAGATAGCACGCACGATTATTACTCACTTAATAATTAATGTTAGATTGTTTGGGTATAGAAGAAAAGATAAAAATATTAAGGCATTGGCATCCCTTTTATTGTTTATCATACTTTGATAAAGGTTTTTATGTTTAAATATTTAAAATTGGAGAATTTAAACGTAGTTGAGTGCACAGGTGTACTGCGATTGGGGTTTAATATATTTGGACTCTTTCAAAAGTAAAATAGTTTTCTGTGCTGCACTCCGTAGAAATATTGTGGCACTATTTCAAATCATGACTAATACAGAATGTTGTGATTATTCAAACCTACAAAACAGTTGGTGAAAGTAAATATCTGCTTTTAAGTTATATTTATTTGTAAACATTGTAGATCAAAAAGTCTCACATTGGCCCACTTAAAACACTCTGGGGCGGAGCCCTTTTGACGGATCTGCACCAAACTTCACACAAACCATCCTTGAAAGATGCTTAATAATGTCTGAAAGTTTTATTACAATCTGTCGAGCGGTTTCGGAGTCCATAACGTATATACATATATACATACATAAATAGTTCCTCTTTTAATACGTTTTTATTAGCTCGCTTTCTTGTCCGGTACAAATTTTGCAATCAATTTTATACTAAATTTCCGATGAGCTAGAGACTTGAAACTTGAAACATAGCTCACAAATGGAAGACAATGCAATATTATTATGGATATAGATAGATTTAAATATAATTAGTTTAACAAGCACTTTAGGTTTGCTGCAACAGGGAGGGTAAAAAGTGTGTGTTTTTTTTGCAAATGTTAATAGTAAAGTAAGATACGAATGCATTTTCCAAATTTGATCAAAATTTGTTCATAAACAAGCAAACTACAACAGTTTAATTACTTATTCTCCACAAGAATAACATGGACATTTTAAATTTACGAATTTTTGGAATTTTTGGAACCATCAGACGTATAACAATTAATGCTTCAATATACTCAAATATTCGTTTTTTTAAACTCTACAAAAGAAATTGCTAAATTTTATGTTTTTGGGGTCAATAATGGGTAAACCCAATTTTTACCCCATAAACCCCGTTTCCATAGTCGGATCATGCTGGTTTGCGAACTTGTTCGATTAAATGTAGGTCGAGTATCGTGCTAACGAACTCACACACCCATATATATATAGATGAATTTGAACTTGAATGGATGGTGTTTTTGGCCTCTAGGGAGGGCCTCCCGGGTCCAGGTCTTACCATGAGTACTAGGGTAATAGTTTATTCCCAATATGGGAAATTCGCTAAAAAGCTTCGTCTGTTAGATATTATAAAGTCAACTTAGGCAAAATTTTGTTTGGGAGTTATATTTTATAAACCTATGCCATTAGTATTCATGAATCAGCGCCATCGTAGTTTTGTTTACATCGGACAAATCTTGGTTTCAATGTCAAAATTAGTTTTATTTACAAGCAATTTACTAAGCACTAAGCCAATGACAAAGAACTTGAAATGTTGATTTTTAAAGCTACTTTTTTATCTATTTTGGGCCGTTAGTTCTTGAAGTGAATTTCTGTCTCAAAATCCATGTTGGCGTTTGAAATAAGAATTTTCAAGAACTTATAGACCCAAATGGATAATGACATAAGACATAAGATCAATTTATTTCCTTAAGACTTTAATAACCAAGTCATTGGAAAAAGGTACCGATAACTTCTTTCCATGTTAAAAACAATAAAGACACTTAATTTCATTTTATTATGAGCTCTTAAAAATTATATGCAAAACCAACATAATCATAGAATATACTATAGGACTACCTATTTTTTTAGACTGATATGAATTAAGTGAAACCAGTCAAGAATAAACTTACAGTAATTCAACTTTTCGTACACTGCACTTCATAACTCAAAAGAAGTTCTTATAATAGGGTTTAGGGGTTGAACTATATTTATTTACTAGCTGTACCCGCGGGCTTTGCCCCGTTTAACTTCACAAGTGAGCTCGTTAGCATGACTCAATCACGTCCTGGTTGAAGTTCGTTCGCTACGCTCACTCACCTTTAGGTTGGAGCTCGTTCGCTCCGCTCACTTGCCTTCAGGTCAGCTCGTTCGCTACGCTAACTTGCTTCCAGGTTGAAGTTTGTTCGCTACGCTCACTCACCTTTTGGTGGAAATTGGCTGTAGTCAAAGGTTAGCATGGGTAACTCTAGAGCCACTGGGGCGGAGCCCGAGAGTCCGATCAGAATAAAAACAACTTGGTTTTCCTATTTAATGCCTAAAGAATAGGTGTACCGAATTTCAGCCTCCTAGGTAAATGGGAAGTAAGAGAATTAGTGATGAGTGAGCGAGTCAGTGAGTCAGTGAGGGCTTTGCCTTTTATATACCGGGTGTCCCACGAAGGGGTTTAAACGTTTGATTTTATATTACGTGCCCATTTATGCACCGAACCTTTTTAAACTTTACACAGTTTACAAAGTAGGTTCTAAAAATATTCTGGAAAAATTTCAACCCCCTAACCTTAGTAGAAGCAAAATGGCGGCATATTGAAAAACAATGCTTAAAAAAATAAAAAAGATATTTTTGGTTTCATAAAATATTTTTATTGTTACTTTCCAGGGCAATATGACTTTTGAATATAAAAAAACTAGAACATAGCCTAATGGAAAACCTTAATGTCCAAAATTATTCAAACTTTAACCCATCCACAGCAACACACTAAAAACAGCGCGTAACAAATGATTCGTAAGCTCTTAGAAAGAAACTCCGCGAAATCCGGAGAAGTTCCTCTTATATTGATCGTTTTAGTTCCTCATCATTATTTAAGCTATGGGTATAAACTTGTTCCTTCAAGTAACCCCATAAAAAGAAGTCACAAACAGTTAAATCAGGTGATCGGGGTGGCCAATCTAATAAATCACTTCCACGACAAATCCAGCGGCCGTGAAGGTTGCCATTTAGTAATTGCTTGACAGTATTTGCGAATTGAGGTGGTGCACCGTCTTCTTAAAGATTGCTTGATTCATTACAATCATTACACTTAACAATCAAACAGCTGTTCTTCGACAATGAGCGTTAGAACCACAACGTATCACACATATCAGATAATAAATCATGAAAGTAGTTTTATAGAAAGCAAATTGGTAATTTTTTTAATATACCGCCATTTTGTTTCTACTAAGGTTAGGGAGTTGAAATTTTTCCAGAATATTTTTAGAACATACTTCGTAAACTGTGTAAAGTTTAAAAATGTTCGGTGCAAGAATGGGCCCGTTATATAAAATCAAACGTTTAAACCCCTTCGTGGGACACCCTATATATAGATACTAGCTGTACTCGCTATAACTCGCTATAACTGGATATAAACTTGAATGAGTTTGCAATCCAGCATGATCGAGCCATGGGAACAGGGGTTTATAGGGGGTTTTATGGAGTAAAATCTTTTTCTCATGTTAGACCCTCAAAACATAAAATTTCACAATTTCTCTAAAAAAAACAAACATTTGATTTAGTATACTGATGTGTCTTTTTAGTGTTATTGGTTATACAAAAATGTAAATTTAAAATTCTCATGTTAGTCTTATGGAGAATAAGTTAACTATTGTAATTGTAGTTTGCTTGTTTATGGATATATTTTGATTAAACTTGGCTAATTCATTTGTTTTATACTCAGCTATTAATATTTTGATAAAGTCACACTTTTTAGGTCTCCCTGTAGCAGCAAACCTAGGTACTTGTTAAACCTAAATGTTATTTAAACAGATTTAATTGAAAATCTAATCAGGTAAATAGAAATTTGCTTAGACTGCAGGTTTGTTGCGGCAGGGGTATTTTATTGCTTGTTTTAGACTGTGATCATCCTATACATCTTCTAGACTCACTATCTGATCCTTCTACATCCAAGTTCTTCAACCACATCTTGATCCGTATAAAGTCCTTTTACTTCTCTATGGATTATTTATTTAAATCTCCTTCCTCCTTGCCATCAACATTCCTTAAGATTTTATTTTAAAGGGCAATTTCCTCCTTTTTACTGAATGATGTTTCCAAAATAAAGCGATTTACTTAGTATACTTAGCTGAAGGCTATTTTAAAATCTAATTTTATTTTGCAACAGTAATCTTGAAGAAAAGCACCATTGACTCAATACATTGAGGATGAACAATGTTTCAGTTGATATTTTTAAACGATAGCGAATAAATGTTTACCGAATATAAGTTTGCGGGAGGTGGGAGTGGTGCTGAACTTCTGACAAAGCTTCAGTCGCTCACAACTAGATAAGGGTATTTCAGAGTGGCTTTCGCGTAGGCTGTGCTAATTCTGAATCTCCCCTGCTCCCCCCACAGCTGTGCAGTCCACATAGAAGTGTCCATGTGTGCACGCCTCACGTCTCTCACAATAACACACCACTTCCCCACTAACACTCACACAAGTGTTTTTTGCTGAGTTTAAATTTTTGTACGATCCAAAAAATGGTTGGTTGTTTTTGCAGTTAACTGCGCTTGGTGTTTGTAAGTCTTGGACGAGAGAAAATTTTTGTGTTTTCACTGTTAAAAAGTTGTCTATAGGTTTGCAAATAATTTGTATACAAACATTATGTCAGAGTTTGGTATCTTTGAAATTGATATAATATTTTTGTTTAAAAACGTTCTATGATAAAAATATAATAATAAATAAAAAATAATTATAATAAATATAATATTCATAGGTAAGTACATGTTAGCACAGTAACTATAAATGAAGTATCTTTTTCGATTTTGAAAAGAAGTATGGATATTTAAGTAAATTTATAGCCTAGAGGATATACTTATACTACACTCCTGCTTTTGTTTTACAAATACTCCTCCTGAACGGCTGAAGCGATCTGCACGAAATTTAACACAGTCATAGTACCCAACCATGGGAAGGTATAAATCTGAAATGGTACAAATTGGACCATAGGACTTTTCCCTACATGAATGCAAACTTTTAGAAATTTAACATACAAAAATTACCTTTGTTTATATTCTTATGGTGTATTTTGAAAGTTTCAATGAGGACTTGGTATGTAATTAGAATCATCTAATTTAGTTGTTTAGGTAATTTCCTAAAATATTATGTTTAAATTAAAATCTTAAAGTATTTTTTAAAAAGTGCACATTTTGTAAGTATATACTTTTTATGTCGTTTTGAAATCAAAATTAAATATTCAATACTTTAAAAATTATTAATTTTTAATTGTTCCAAATGTTAAAAAGATGTTGAATGTTGAAAATGTACTGCGTGCCACAGATGTTAATAACAAACAATAATTAGTATTTTTCAAACTCATCAACATCAACATTAAAATAAAATAGTTTTCTTAAATTTACTATCTAATACCAGTGACTAAGATCTACTACATACTAGCGGATCAGCTTGTGTGAGTGAATTGTCCAAATTTAGCTTCTATCGCCTTGCCTCCGCAATAGACTGACTGATTAAAACAAGTGTGTTAATATTCAATGGTAAATCATACCTAGTGAGTGCAGTATGTATGTCACAAGCCAACAAGATGATTGCACCACCCTCTGCCTTCCTTTTGGGGGACATTTTCTATTCCTTGCGCCCCCAAAAAATCCTAAACCCTTTCACCCTTGCCCCTTTACTAATCCGGCCCTGAGTGAGTATAAGGGAGTTTGAATGCATATTTTCAGTTTCTGTACTAATTATCTAATTAGAGCATAACATTTTTAAACAAAATTTAATTAAATTTTCAAATAGAGGGTCAATTTCAATATTAAAATTTGAGCGAGTGTTAGGGAGTTTGAATGCATATTTTCAGTTTCTGTAGGCTACTAATTATCATCTAATTAAAGTATAAAACTTTACACAAAATTGAATTGAATTTTCAAAAAGATGGTAAATTTCAATATCAAAACACAGGAGGATGTTGGATTAAATTTAAAACTTGGTCCACAAGATACATAAAAATGTATCAAGACCACCTATTATTTTCACTGCAAATGTCTGGCTTAGTTAAAAATGTTTTACAGCTAATTGTAATTAAATTGGTTTGTTTTAATGACTTGTTTAAGTGTTCATGTTTTTAACAGGGCATCGATTGACCACTAAAAGTAGGGGAGCGAAAACCACCAGGAAAATGTGAGATTATATTATGCAAATACTTCACATTCATATCTCTATATATCCCTTAAAAAAATTGGGACGACCACCCTCCATGCTCCCAATTGCCACTACTATTCACTAATTCATTTAACTATAAAATTCTCTGTATTATGAGTAGTTCATGTCTTACAATACAGCAAATGTTTTGCATTTCAGAAACAATATGTTGAATGTTGATTACCATGTAGGTTAAGTGCACAATTTGTTTTTTCCTACAGTCACCCGACAAAGTTGGCTTCCTTGTACTGTTTATAGTACAGAAAGCTGCTAATTGCTGCATATTTATACTTTGTCGTACGGTTTATATACTTTGGCGCACATCAGGATTCCAACGAAACAACACAAAACAGCGTGGTTCTATTATGCACGTAATCCGTGTACGCTTGGAAATAGGTTGGCAACACTTAAAGATAATAATACTACGAGCAGCTGATTGACTATTATAACTACGATTTAACCTGTCATTTCGTGTTTATAGTTTATGTTCTCTTTTCGGTATTTCTGAACTTTTTTAAACGTTTTTAAAACATTCCTACGATCTTAATAAACAAGAAAATACCTTTAAAGCATTTTTTAGGCACTGAAACAACTGCAAATTATAAAAATATACGGAACTATTTTCTCAAGTCGCGGAGCACATTGCTTGCCGAGGAAAAAATAGCGGAGTGATACGGACCGGGGACTACTTTCTCTAGGGCACCTATTTGTGTTGCCAGCTGAACATAAAATCGTTTTGTATAGTATTTGAAAGACTAATTATTTATATGCTTTATAGTGACTGTAGGAAAAATATAATGCGTAACACGAGTGCAAAAGGCCTTTGCTGCACTCGAGATAATTCCGCACTCGCCTGCAGCTCGGGCGTAAACGTTGCTCTTGTGTGCAGCAAAGTGCCACTTTGCTCACTAGTTACACAAATAACTATTCTTTTGGTTTTGTACAAAATGTCTCTAATATACTATATGGCTTACCCATTGCTCATCAAAATTTAGAAGAAAAAAATTAAAACCACCTGTTTTTAGCTATTTATTGTTGTGACCCTAATAACAATTTTTAATTTGCAGTACCGCTAAATTAAAATCAGTGACTTCTGACTTTGGTGACCACAACTAACCAGATACTCTGTTAAAACTGTGGTTAAATAACAACTCTAACAATCAACAGATGTAACAGTTTATTAAATACTCCGAAGAAACTATAACTATCTTAAATTCTGTTATCACAATGGTGAAAATCTTTCTTAAATTATCTAAGTATAAAACTAACAGATGTGAGTCTTAATCACCATTCCCTCATTAAAAATTATATTCTTTAATAATCCCTTGCTTTGAAGATAAAAAAAAAACTGTGGTTAAAGTTTATTAAATCTTTTTAAATAATAGTTGTCTAAAACAAACCTTGTAGGTCTTTTATATGAGGTCGTACAGCAAAATGTAGTACTTGTTTAACTTGTTCAATCAAGATGTATCGTTACTAATATTTGGTTTGCGCATAGTGTTCAAAATAGTACAGTAAATTGATTTCACAAGATTCATGGTTTTCACGGATTGAACAGAAAATATGAGACGGAATTGATTTGTAAATTTTAAATCACATAATTTTCTTGTAATTTAATTGTTAACTATTGTATTTTGAAAGAATACTTTGCTAATTTACATGTCCAAAGTTCAATGGCAGACTATCATAGTATTTTATTTGTAATAATGGCTCCAAAACAAATTTCAATGGAAAACAAACCGTTATGTTCGATGCAAATTGACTTTTTTCTTATCCGCACTTGTTGCAGGCGGGTTTACATTGGATAATTAAGGCTATACTGTATGAAATTGCTCAATAACAAGGTTATTAAATAAAAAATAGTATTTCGTAATTTTAAAAACCAAAGTAAAAGAGATATACAGTACTTAAACTGGCATATTCAGATAAATGTGATTTCACGGAAAAGCACTTATGATTTTTTCAGAAGTTAAAGTTAACAATCATATTTTTACAAAACAATTTCTCTGTGATTACTACGGTCAAACATAGCAAGTGATAAATAAAGACTCTTAAACAGTTAACAAAGTGATAGTAAAAATAGAAACATTCAATACCTAAAACATAACAATAAAAATAGGAACTCTTCTCTCTACAGTAAAATACCTGAGTATAAACGTATACAAACTTGCTTAGAGCTATAGGACATTTGAAAATCATCACAAGGTAGTACTGCAATCAACAATTTCTTCTTCATCCTCACCGTACAACAGTCATGGACTCTGAAACATGAAAAAAATATTATTTAAATTTAAAATTTTATTTTTAGAAACGTATTGTTTTTTAAACAACCTCAATTTTGATCTTTATCCACATAGGAAAAATCTGATTAAGAAAATGTATTGACAGTAATTTTATTCAATATTCGTTATAGCAAGACAAATTAGGTAAGACAAACGAATGATTAGGATAAGATGCTTGATCTTAGAGGATAACATAATCATACCAGACAATAAAATTGATATAAATATGTTGCTTATTTGTGCATTTGAACAATCTCCTATGATTGGACATTTTTTTATGTGCTGGACTGAAGAGTATGACTCATGTACATATAATATCTACAGAGTAGAGTATTAAAATTATACAATCAATATAACAAGTATACAAATGTCTATAGGTAGATTTAGTTTTGAAGTTTTCCTTTACCTTTATGCTTTTTGCGTGTTTATACAGCTCTTCAGGTCTTACGTAGATGCTTGTGAAATAAACATGTGAATTGTTGTTGATATAAATTGTAAAATAAACAATAATTTTATCAAGTCATGAGGGAATCAATATTCAATGAATTTTGATATCAAACAATAGAAGTGAAAATCTACAGCACTAAATTATTTTTAAAATTTAAAATATAAATATAGATAAAGCATCTTCTCCTACACGTGGAAGTTGATTGAAAAGAGATTTATTTTGACCAGATCGTGTGGTTATCAATAAAACCTTTAGAAAAATCCAACACAATTTAATTTAGTTTTGTAATTAACTAATCTCTGGTTTTATGTTTTTATTTTATTAACATGATTTCTTTCAAAGACATTTTAATTTTTTTAGCTTTTGGAATTTTACAATTCACCCTTATAATCATACAATGATTATTGCACTCAGTGTATAAAATGTTTATTAACATTGGCTCTTACAGTATGCATTTACATTTTTTTTTATTTGAAGGACATTAAAATAAAATAAATTAAAACGTTGAAAAGAATACCAAAAGGAACCATATGCACAATTTTACTGTATTTTTAATTCCTGTAAAAACATATAATAAATTTCAGAGAGATCTTTAGAATTTGTAGTTTGAACTGAATTTAAACATTTATTGTGAACAATTTGTTATAATTTCTTTGAATTGAAAAAATAAATATATATCCTGTTCTAATTAAAGAAAATAAATACCTTCTTAAATGTGTGACCCTTTACTTCACATAACAACAACTTGTGAAATAAAGTATAAGAAACAGACTCGAAAAGGTCTGAATACGTGTTCCATAAATAACTAAATGGAAAATATAAGCTATTTATAAAGATAATTTTTTGTACTTCAAGAAATTTAATCATAAGGTGTGATTCATTTAGTAAGATTGAAACGATACCAGCCACAACTTCGGTATATACAAGCTGTAAAATCAGCTGATTTAATATGTTTTTAGTCCCATCTTCACATACTAGGAAGTAGGCTCCAGCATAGAATCGTTTTACACATTTCTTAAGTCTGCACCTAGAAGGTTGCGGTGTGATCACTTAAACAAATTCCATTGGTGATTGGTAGGATTTGAACCCTGGACCTCGGGGACTGAAGTCCTGCATTCTGCATAGACCAGCTTGCTCCCCACAGAGTTATACTTGCATTTCTCAGCAACATTGGATAACACACATCAAAACACCACAAATGGAGGACTCTCTTCCACTAAAATTAGCCTAATGCAATCTAATTTTCCAGCCAATCCCAGGTTGCCATTGTTTCAATCGTAATGCATAAATCACACTTTCAAATTGAGGAACAAAATTTAAGGATACACAAACACGTTTACTGATCCAGTACATTTATTATTGCTGAGTAACATCTTAAGGACAGTGTTGTGCGAAAAACACAAAATGTATATAATTTAAATTAAAAATAGAAGAGAATAAGAGGAAAAAGAAAGACAATGTTTAACTAGCTTATCAATACAACCCTGATCCATTCCTTTGGTAACACAAAAATATTTATCTTTCATAACTTAAAACATGAAAACAATAAATAACATAACGGACTACGCCATAACAAATAGGATTTGTAATAGTTGTATATCGCCATCGACTAAGTCCAAAACCTGTATACATTTCACTTAGCTATAAACTGACTAGTATCACAATATGTCATTTATTGATAAGTTCAATCTTATTGATTTAATATCAACAATTACAATGTCTTTTCAGTTATTTGTCTAATGAAAATAATGAGGAAACTTTAATCTTTGGGTAACTTACAATGAGGATCATGGTACATATTTATGAAAAAGTGTCAGACTTGATTGGGTAGAGAGTAGAGATTGAGCAGCGTAAGGCTCAATAGTTTGTCACAATTTGCTCTGTCAACAAAAAAATGAGCAAAAAAATTATATTGGATTATTGAGTACCTATTTTAACACGTTCGCTGTGGCTGCGTGATGGCCGTCCGCTGCCAGGAGCGCGGACAGCTAATGCGCTGCGTGGATGAGTGCACGAAAATGAAAATGTTTGAATTTAGTTTCATCCCATAGGAGAGGTATATATAATCCCAGTCGTTGTGGACATAGTTTTACAAAAACCCAATAGATAGCAGCACTAAACAAAACTGCTAGCAAGCCTTCCGGTTTTGCCAAATGGAGGGAAAAAGCAGGGGCGAAGTACCCGGATACACCAACAAAACATACCGCAAAAAGGGATCAAGCAAAATTTTGAGTTTAGGTTCCTTCCACAATGCTACAGTACATTTAGTATCATTATTCTGATCCATATCATTAAATGTTTAACGTGTTACGACAGACACGAATATGAACAATGTCAACAAACGCGAAAATAAATCCCTGTGGAAAATATGAATATTGGTGTTAACCTTGACCAAGACAAAATTAAAAACCCACTACCCGGTTAACATGCACGCCAAGAGCTAAGGCACAATATGCGTATTCTTTTCAATAGCTAGACGAAATATAATCGCATTACAATGTCCATGAAAAATGACTCCAATCAGAGGCATGCACACCCGAGTGGGGATGGTGATGTCTCCGATCGGAGACATGCCGCAGTAAACGTGTTAAGTGAACAATGTTTTAAAAGTTAAAAAAATACTAGTCTTACTTTGGGGTTCAATCAATTTATCAGTCTAAGGAAGTAAAGCAATTGGAAAAATGTAGGCAATTCATTACACCTTTGACTGTTGAAAGAATATAACATTCCATTTCTATGTTATAGTTGGCGCTAGTTTTAGAATGCAAATTGTAGTTGAATCGAACCACCGACAGAGAGTGTTACTTTCAACTGATTTATACAGAGACTTTTTAACCAACTGAAAGAACAGCTTCATGAAAGCTATAGGATTTTTTGTTACATAAATTTAAAATATCAAAAACTAACATAGCAAATAGAATTTTACACAAAAATATTGTTGAACAGCTCATTCAACTACTATTTTAACAAAAACATTGGCTACAGCTAGCCCATATGGATGGAATATCTACCTTTGTACCCAACATTAAAAGATTACACCTACAAAAAAAGTATAAAGTATGTTGACAATTTAAACTAATTCATACAACTTTAAAAACTACTATAAATGTTCTACTCACGAGCCAGTGTGACAGCTTGAATACTGTTTAATCAAACTATTGAGTAAATAAAATTGTCTTGTTATTTGATTAAATGTAAAAGGCATGCCATGGTAGTTTACTTTATTTTAATACCGAAAGCGACTAGTCGTAGAAGCAACACAAGAATAATTTGATCTGCTGATAACAAGTTTTTGGAAAGATATTTTCAAGAGCCTTAAAAATAACTTATATTCTTAACTCTAAACTATTTTAGAAGAAAGGCTACCTATCAACTATCAATTGACTGCCTTATCTTACCCAATTCCTCCCTGATATTCTTTACCATCCCCAACAACCTTTCAACACGAAAATAGATCCACCATGTGTTATAAACTCGATGTCTACAACATAGTACAACTTATATATATATGATTCTTTAATTGATTCCCTGTTTTAATAGATTTTAAAATGTCCATCGATATATTTGACGTCAATTGTTTTGTCAGATGGACTTCACTAACATACTATCCTTGCCATGACGGATGAATTGACATCCTAGGCTGAGATCAGCCAGAACCATAATCGCAAAAGGTACTGAATTTTATCCGATTATGTGGTTGTTGTCAGAAAATTGAAAATATTGGTGGATACTGACACCGTATAAGATTTGAAAAATATGCTGAGTTGTGTTAAAGAGATGCATGTATATCTTATAGGATGGACAAAAGTAGACATACAATTTTTCACTCATTGACTTATACCATAGACTAACCAACACAAGTAGACTTCTCATCCCATTGTAAATTTTGAAGCACGTTTTTCGTGTCTAGTTCATGTACGTGACACAAAGGGGCCAGTGTCGACGAAACTTTGTTTCTATTATTTTAGGGTTAATTTCTTGATTTGTGCTTTACTGTTTGGTTATATAACTAGGGGACACGTTATTGTTTATGATTAGATCGTATTATTTGGTTAAACGAGGTTTTAAATGGCTGTAATAACGGGAAACAAATTGTAAACAAAACACGACCTCTACAGAAAAACGGACAGAACTAACAATAAAATTGGCTTCAGCTGTTCCATAAGGATGGGAAATCTACTAAGGGAGTATGTTTTATCTATGCTTATACCTTCTAGAGACTGCTAAATTATACAGAACTTATCAATACTGAATAAAACCAATGCTTAGCCAACTTAAAATATAAATTTACAAAATAATGATAATACTCATAAATACTATTCTGTTACAGAAAAAAACTTCAACTGAAACTAATTAAGATGAAACTTACATCTAGGAACTCCATTAAAATAATAATTGTGATCAACAACAAAAATGATGACTAAAACATGAGTAAAAACTTTGAAAAATTTTATGACTCCAAAAAGTAAGCTTGGCTCAGTAGTTTTAAAGACTTAAGTAACACTTTTCTTTAAGACCAATATCTTAAAAAAGTAAATAGTAGTAAGTAAAATATAACAATCATCAACAAAGAATACAAAAAAAAACTGTTGATTTTGTTTACATCTATATTATAACATTAAAATTACTTTAATGTTTGTAACTAATTAATTGCTATAAATTTTATTAAAATATTAGGTATTAAAATAGCCAAGTACCTAATTAAAATTAAAAACTGCTCAGTTTGATCTAAATTAAGATTGAAATGTAGACCTAATTACATCATTTTCAATATTTGAACTAATTCAAGGGAAGTAGTCTTTTTGCTAAAACACAAACTATAAGATAAAGGCCTCTACGGTCAAAGTAGACGTCCGAGTCTTGATCTTCAGGAGTTGAACTGGCAAAAATGCTGGCTAACCTTTCAAAAGTGGCGCAATAATCAATCGTCAGAGCAAGCTATGATACAACTGGAAGATTCCCAAGTTTAATTGCAACCTACCTCAAAGGTAATTTAAAAAAATAATTTTATAGTTGAAAGATAAGTCCTACAAGAGGAGTATTGACTAAGTATCACCATTGGACGGTAAAGTTTACAAAAATACTTTTCCTTCAGTTTGTCCTACTTAACCTACAAGTCTGTGTATACAGGGTGAATCAGACCACCCATGCACAACGGTTTGGCCCAACAGCGTTAGTGGGTTACAGTTTTAAAATGTCACTTTAGGCACTTTTCTTTCAATGTTGGGATCATTAAAAGTACAATTATATGTCCGAAAAGTAATTTAAAAATTAAAAACACGTAAAAAATCCAAGACATTCTAAAAACTTTAGAAGTAGGGCATTTTTTGAAGGTGAAGGAGTGTGATTTTTGAAAGATGCCAAGGAGTAGAGCCTATCTTTAAAGCTATAAAAACTTTTTTCTCAAAATAGGGGGACATAAGGAATTTTTTGGGGGGTCGTAGTTTGAAAATGTAATTTTTTGGATTTTCCGGGTGGTTTGGGACCCAGACGGACCTCCATAAAAAATTTCGGATCCCTAGCTATTCCAGGGCCGCGTTAAGGGTCAGTGGAGCCCTGGGCAAACCCAAGAGCAGCGCCCCCCTTTTTTCCTAGTGCTGGCAGGCGGTGGTTTGGGGGCATCCAGTGGGCGCACCCAAACCACCGGCGCCCCTGGGCATATGCCCGTTTATAAAAGCGTGCCTGAGCTATTCTAGAAGTATCCCATAACAAATAGCAAACAAATATGCCCCCCCTAATAAAATGATTAGTAAATATTTGTATACCTGATCAGTGAGTTTAACAAAAGGCTGTATACCCCGTATAAGTTTGTGCACGTTTGATCTGATTCACCCAGTATAGTTTTTTAAAATCTAAACAATAAACAACAATCTCCTAAAAAGACATACTTTAATAATTATTTTATTAAGTGGTAAAATTCATTGGTATTCTTACAGTCTCAAGTTATGAGTTTATTATACTTTAATTCTTTTCCTAGCATTATCTCCAAGAGTAAAAATGTGAATTAAGTAAAAAACAAACATTCGTTCACAAAGTTCAAGTGCTTATAAAAACAAGTTACAGTGCTAAAGAGAGCATAAGCAAAATGCACTAACAATAACAACACTAAACATGTACATAAAAAATCTCAACCTTCTTAAAAATCATGACTCGTTGAAGTGTCCCTAATGTTTAAAGCAATCGGATAACATTTTGAATAAATATGTAAGCTAACAATAATAAAAACAAGTACACAAATGCAGAAATATCTTAAATAAAGTGAAAGGGAACTTAAAATAGTTTAAAAGGCTGTAAGTTATTATAGTGGCAGTTACTAGTTCTACAGTTTTTCAGTGATCTAAATCTAAGACTTAGTACGGTTACAGAGTATGTGAGGTCTTGTCACAGACTTACTGTATTGCAAAACATTATTTGCATGAGTTTGATCAGACAATAACCCTTTATTTATTTACTTTATAAAGGCTTTTTAAAACGTGAATTTGTTTTTTCTGTGGGAACGCATTCATACCAGAGGTAGATCATGAAGCCAGAGATCTACAAGTTTCTCTAAAATCCCATTTGGCTACACCTTACCTTTTGAATGTCCAGAAATCTGAAGAGAATATTTTAAAGTAGATATTGATCAATCTACAAGAACTGTAGAAACAATTATGTTTATATTTGACTTGACTTACTTTAATTATTTCCGTAAGTTCCTAGGTCGAACATAGGCCTACACTAAATCTAGCGACGAAATTCCATTTGAATTTACTATGTTCTTAAAGTTATTGATTTTGTACTATCACACACCCCACAACTGATTGAATTTTCAAAGAAAATTTTACAAATCTGTGTGAGGTAGTGAAGTGGATTTTTGTGCTGCCTTCAAATCTGAAGGTTGCTTGTTCAATCCCAAGGGGTTTAGACCCAAATTCTATTTGGCATAGTTAAAATCTAAGGCTTGCCTTACGATCCGGACAAACATGTCAACAGCCCAACTTTGGAGGTTAGGATTGATAAAGAAGATTATGGCCATGTATCTTTTCATTTACGTCTTAGTAAATATTTATATGTGTTCAATATTTGTACAAATTATACCAAATCGACTATATCTGAAGTAAGGGATGAAAAACTTAAAGTTTAGCCAACCTATGGGACAAAGGACTGACGACGTAGAAACCTAGGTTCCCACCATAAAATAAATTGGATCGTAAGGTAAGCCTTCGATTTTAACTATGTTCAATAATGATCCAGAGGCTATAGCTCCAAATGCTATTTGGCTTTGGGTTATAAATTAACAATGCTATGCAAAGATATGTGTTGGTTATCCCAGATTTTGGACCGTTCCCTTACAAAGAAAAACTTTTAAAAATGCCAATGACGTCATTAAAACACGCAAAATTAGATGCAAAATTGACTTTTGTTTCTATAAAACTGTTTTCAACAGGGGTGTAACTATTCAATAGTAGGTTTATAGATCCAAACTGTGCTTTTATGTATCCTCGCCCAGTTGTAAAGCACTTAGTTGTGTTTTTAATGATTCACTTATGTTAACACTATGTGTTTAAGTGTTAAAAAATACAAAAATAAAATTGCTTTGTTTAGTTTTTGTAACATTCCCCAGAGTCTGGGTAAAAAACCTATCACATACTCATAACTCGTACTTGGCCAAACACGTTTCATGTCGCCCGTACTCAAGCGGCCTGAGGCACACTGTAACATTTGAAAAGTTCATGCTACAAACACTGCATGCATTTCACTGCAGCGACACTATCACATTGACTACAAACTATGTATCTAATGTTCTATTAAAATATAGCTCTCACAATAATCATTGTCTGTGGACACACTGAAGATGAAGATCCTATGTTAAAAGGCACAATTCTAGTAGTCACAAGGAACAAGGTCCAATACTGAGTTAGGAACTGTCTCGTCTAGACATGCGCAAGATCATGCAGGCTTCACTTCGTCCAGAACATGCCCCTCTCTGTCCCGTAACCCCTCCCTTACTCTGTTTATGCTGGCCAACATTTTTCTCCGTTCCTCCCTCTCGAACAATAGCAGCTTCTTCGGGTTCACTGACGAACCTGAAACAGGTGTTATTGAATCACACAACTTGAATGCTAATAAAAATTTAACATGTCAACAGACCTCAATCAAACCATAGATTAACCCTGGAACTGCTGGTTGGATTCGCTAAAATGCTAGGACATTTTGCTGCACTTTGCATAGTTTATTTTTTAAATGAATAAAAATGATTACTTGTTAGAAAGTTATACAATATTGTATATTATTTGTTTCAGGAAGAAACGTAGAGTATAATTTTGTTATTTGTATAGTGATAAAACTTCACCACAGTTTATGTTGTTTTTATTTATAGGTTGTACCAAATATTTTCATACTAATACAGGGTGACAATTACGTCTGAAACCTCTTTTTAAATTTCTAAACCACGATAGAAAAAATGTACTGGTGATGGTAACACAAACATCTGCCCAATTACCGATCGGAACCCATTTGGGGGAAGGTCCACAAGGAGTCAGACAAAATTCTTCAATATCAGCATATTTCAAGTTTGGTATCAAATGACAATTTCCTTACAATTAAAATTAGTTGTAACATAACAAATTATAATTTCTAAATTAATTAGAGCTGTGTATGGTAAGTATTAAAAAAAAAACATATTTAAAAGTCTAAGATCCATAGGTGTAGGGTAAATCTAATATATAAAATTCTCGTGTCACAGTGTTTGTCTGCAAACTCCTCCGGAACGACTTCACCGATCGTTATGAAATTTGGTGTGTAAATTCTGTAGGTATGCGAATCGGACGTAAACTATTTCCGTGTTTCGAAATTCTTAAAAGGGCTCCGCCCCAGTGGCTCTGGAGTTTCCCATGTTAACCTTATGAGAAATGGAATTAATGAATCTTAACAGCTGTTTAAATTAAACAAGTTGGTTCTGTTCTATGATGTTCACTAGCATTAAAGTTACAAGGATTACCAACAGGGTGCAGCACTATTATTTCTTTTACATTTATGACAACAGCTAATTTGCAACCAAAAGGTGAGTGAGCGTAGCGAACGAACTTCAACCTGGAGGCGAGTGAGCGTAGCGAACGAGCTAACCTGGAGGCGAGTTAGCGTAGCGAACGAGCTCCAACCTAAAGGCAAGTGAGCGCAGCGAACGAGCTCCAACCCAAAGGTGAGTGAGCGTAGCGAACGAACTTCAACCAGGACGTGATTGAGCGATGCGAACGAGATCATCTTGAAAATTAAACGTAACGGTACTTTCTTTCCATCGGTCTGTCTTAGGGGAAACCTATAACTTAGGCGATACGAAGTTCGCCGGGTCAGCTAGTATAAAATAAAAAGATATTTTAATTTGGAAAACAAATCATGATTTAATACAAGATAATGAACATAATTTGTACTTTAACTTACCGCAGTATGTAAGCAGAACAGGTAGGAATACCAGACCGTGTAGAGCACCAATAACGACTATTCCCATGTACATTTGGAAATAAAACACCTTGAATATCTGTGAGTGGGCAAATCCCAACACAATGATGCCACCAAACTTGGTAAGGGTGATGCCAGAAAACACCTAAAATAAAAATGAAATGAATGAATAAAACATGCAACATAGGAATACTGTATGTTATACAGGGCTGGATATTATAGGGGGGAGGGGATAAATATGAACCCAACTTCATGACTTTGTGTTTGATAAACTTTAAATCGGACATACTACATAAAATTTACTCGATTAAAAAGAAGATATTTCCAAGTTTTTTTACCATAGATTTGTAAACGGCCAAAAAAGTTATCGCAACAATGGACAGCCATTTTGTCTAGCCATCAGTTGTTAGTAAGATGGCTACCATGCAGCATCAGGTATTTTGTGTGACAGAGTTTGCAAAAACTAAGTCTCCTATTACAGTGCAGCGGGGTTTTGCATCGAATTTGCTAATCAATCACCGACTAGGAAAAGCATAATTCGTTGGTTTAAGCAATTTCAAGAAATTTGTGACACTTAAATTTACGTTGTTTTGAAAAATGGTTTTACAATTTATAACAAATATAGGTATTAGGTCCTAAAATAAATTAAAACTCTCACAGCCTACAAAATGAAACTGTATTTTAAAAATAAGTACAGTTAAAAATACTACAATTATTAGACTGAGAAATGCAGGAAAAAGAATTTGATAAAAACTAAAAACTCTTACATTAACACTTGCATTAAAAAACATGCTAAGAGTAATGTAAAAATAACTTGAAACTGAAAAATGTATATGCTAATGCAAATTTAGTTGAGTACTTGAAAGTTTATTTGCACAATAAACTAACTGCAGCAGTGAGTTTACTGGTGGATGTATAAAGATAGGCATGCCACTTACCAAAGTTTTAGTTTGGGTAGCTATGACAAATCTTGAAAAATTTAGTAAAACTTATACAAGTGTTGATAAAATAATTTGTATGAGGTAAATACAAGATGAAATTTAATTAAGTTTTGTACCAGTCATTTAAATCAAATCCAAACTTTTATTTTAAAGAAAACAATAATATTACAGAACGTACAATGTTTCAAAAATGCACACCACAAAAGCAAAGCCCGCTGGATCGAGTTAACATCAGTCATCAACATAGTATTAGAACCTAATTAACTACTGTTGTAATAAATAATCTACTTATTAATAAATTTACCAAGGAAAAAAAATCAAAAATCTCATTGAAATAGGGCACCAAAGACAGCCAGCCCAGTAATGTGAACGCCAGGTCAGTTCTGGGTTTAGAGAAATTTTAATGAATTTAAAACTGGAAACAGCTGTCCTGATTCACTTGTATTTCATCGAATAAAAGTCTAGGCTTTTGGCAACTTCAACTGGGAACCACGATAACTTGACACCAGAGTACAGTGGTTTAATTTCTCAGATGAAATATATTCCCTGATAGTAGAATGTAGCATAGAGCACTAGAGCCTACAGTACTGTTCACGAGATTCTGCAGTTGAGGAAGGAGCCAATGAGGACAGTGCGGTGTTGCCAAATCTAATAATACCAGCTGATTTGAAAATATTGTTTAGTATATTTTAATTAGTGTCAAAAAGTAGTGAACGGGTGATGTTGCAATGTTGCGCTAGTCGAGTCTTTGTATTGGCTGCCGCCAACTGTAGACTCTCATGGTCCCTAGTATAGGCTTTGAGGTTGTATTCATGATAGCAGGGTTACTTTAGCACAAGAAACAAAAACTCTGTACACTATAATCTAAAGTTTCTGTTTAAGCCTACCGATGTTCCAACATTGACAAGAGCATCTCCAGCCCGTAAAATCTTTGTCTCCTTCATAGACTCAGAGAAAGCATGTACGATGTGGCTGCAGAACTCCACAGAAATGCCGATAGCCTGAAAAACAACAATACACGATTAATCATGGTACAGTTATCCTAATTGTATAGTTAGATTTTTACCAAAATTCAAGGTATATATGGAAAATACTAAATTTTAAATTAACAGTAGGTGGAGAGATAACATGTTTACAGATTATATTGCACATACAAAAAGTGTTATACATAAGTTGTTAGTAGATGTGTGCAGGAGGCTCGATTTTCAATCTGAGCTGAGCCTTGCTTAAAAGCTCGATTGATTGAGCACCTAGTAAAAAATGAAGCTCCAGCCAAGGATTGCAGAGCACTCACGCTTTTGCCGCAGCTGTGTAGGACAATGGTTATGTTTTTGGGACTGCAGAGTTCTTGCACCCTTCAGAGCTAATCAGTAAAATTCATTCTCACAATCACTATTCTATGCGATATCCTTTTAATTCTTTAACCAGTTTAAGTGTTGTGGGGGGGGGTTCTCCGCCCATACGAAGAAAGTCCTTGCCTGGGATACCTTGGTTCACTAAATAAGTGGACCTACAACTTAAAAAAGGGTCATTGTGTTACATTATCATCAAATGGATGAACACTATTTGTGGTAAGCAGAGTTTTAACTTGGACACAAGACCAGATACTGAATTATTTCAAAAACTGTGACCACCATGTTACAAACAAGCTCTAGGTACTCCTAAGCTACTGGTTTGGTGCGTGAAATGTTTATGTTAGACTATTTTACGATTACAAGACAAGACTGCATTTGGTATTTCCCACTATATTTGAATCTCATAAATTGATAAATTCAATTGTGACAAAAAAAACATTGAAATTGTGGTAGGAAACAAAAACGTATGTTTTGCCGTCGGTCAATAAAATATGAAAAAACCAGATTCTGATAATGTTCACTGACCATAACCAAGTTGACGAGGGTGACTGCGTTGAGTGTGATGTCCAAGAAGTACATGAGTCCACCGAGGTTGATGACAATCATGGTGATGGTGACTAGGACCACAAGAGACAAGACTAGATCTAGCCCCATCAGTACCAGAGTGACCAGGAACACAGCAGCAAGAGACACCCCTACACTGTACAAAGTGTCCTGCCACATGGTCAGGTACTGCTCGAAGAACACGTAGAACACACTGGTCAACAGAACACACTCAATCAAACACTGCTGAAGAGATAATGAAGAAATTTGTCTACTAAATCTTCTTGGTATCACTACTGGTTGTTGGAAAAAAATCGGTATCTAGAATTTACATTAAAATGTCACTACTGGTGAAGTACCAGTACAGTAGACTCTCGCTCATCCGGACTATTGTGGCGGATGTCCGGACGGATTAGGAAAAATCCGGACTATCGAGAGTCGAGCAAATACAGTATTATATATAGCCGTTTTTTTCAATTTTGTTCCAGGTCCACAGTATTGATATCCGGGTAAATGCAGTTCCACCGGTAATAATATTTACCACTGTGTTATCCAAGTTTTTGATTATCCGAGGTAGTCTCGGTCCTGTTTAGCTCGGATAATCGAACTTCTACTGTACTGTGCCGCTAAAAAAAAACACGATTGCCGATCCGGACTGGCGGGAATCCGGACTATGCCGATCCAGATAAGCGAGAGTCTACTGTAATTATAATTTTTGTTATATAATTGTTGTCGCTGTACCGAAAGGTACCTACAGACCTAGATCTATTGGCGACAAGACAAGTACTGCTACACCGACTGAATTGCAGACATGGCGACCTCAATCTTCCTCAGAGTTTAAAGTTATTTTTATTTTATTTGAAAGTATAGCAGTTGGACTTTGCTGTTAGTCTTTTTAAACTACAATACATTTCTTTTCTGTACATTTAATTTCATTAGAGGCACGTCTTAAACGTAGCATGAAACTACTACAAAGTGTTTGGTGCCATCACAGAAACCTTCACCTCAAGCTAACTGTTCAATGAAATCTGCAATTGCCACCCTAGAGTGCCAAAATATATTACTTAATCTTTATCTTACTAACGGATAAAGTGTTGGTTGATGTAAGTTATGTTTTACTTAAGTGTATAATAAGAACACCTATGCAATGATAATCAAAAAGATAAACATCTTCAGAAAACTACTGAAGACTACAGAACTACAGAAACTACTGACCAAAGCAGCAACTGACCTATACGGAAAGACATGAGCTGTGGCGTTACTCCCGATGTGTACCAGCTTGTCGTTGATGGTTTCAGTAATGTTGTCTGCTACCTTACGAGCCTCTCTGATCGCCCCGTAGAAGTCACTGGATGACTTCAGTATTGTATGGTAGGCCATGTAGTAAGTCGCTTCTACCACTGTGTACCCTCTCTCATCCAGCCTATACTTGACTGCCTGCAAAAAACAGGGGGGCGTGAATTATACTGTAATGCATACAAAAATTAAGAACCTGTAGGTCCTCAATATTGTTCAATATTTTTTTTATCTGTGGGTAGAGTTAGACCAAGAATAATTTTTCAGCCAACATAAGGTCGGGTTGAGCCGAGCCGAGTTTTAATTTTTGCGATGAAAAATTTACAATTTTGCCACGATTGCTGGTGATGTTCACGGAGTTGCTGTAATAGTAGGAAACTATGATGATGTCACCATTACTTTAGAAGTTGTTCATAGTTTCACCGTAATACGGGGGGAGATCATGTACAATAAATAAACCAATAACTGTAGTATAACAATTAATAGCTTATTAAAAAAAATCAATTCATTCTACAACTCAATTTTAACCCCGAGACACGAGAGTCGACATTTTTTACTTGATCCGAAGGGGAAAAGTATGGCTCACAGACCCCTAATAAAAATAAGCACCACAATGGTAAAATGCAGTTTAAAGCGATACAAATTGATTAAGTGAACACAACAATATGAACAAATTCATAACTAAATTACCGTTTAAAATACACAAGGATGAACGGGTACTCTATTTAACCATTTATTAACTTGGACCTAATGTTTAATAAAAATACAAAAGAGTCAAACTCCAAATAAATTATTCTGAGCATTCACATCTTGATTTTAGTGACTTGAAATCATTTTATGAGCATTTATGTACAAAATGACAACAGTGAATGAACCTGAGAGTAAGCCGCGTGCCCCGCTTTGACACAACTGGCGTCCGGGTTGTCCTGCAAGAAGAAGGAGAGATATCGGTCAAAGGTGGTAGAGTCAGGTCTGGCCAGGTCAGGGTTGATCACCTTGGTGCAGTAATCACAATCATCTGGAACAAGTATTACAGGTGTCTACGCTTTATAATGCACTAAGCTACAATATACCGGGTGTCCCATAATCCCCCCTGGTTAATTTTTGAATGGCTGCATATATTCAGGTATTTACTCAGGGGAGGTATAGAAGAGGCTACGATGACAGCTGAGGGCTTCTTATTAGCTGAGGGAACGCCATTACCGTAACAAAACGTACGTTAGCCATCGGCCTCGGTGGTCTAATGGTTAGCATGCCAGGCTGATATACTGTAGGTCCCGGGTTCGAATCCCGCTGGTAGCATTAACTTTTTGCCCAAGATTTTTTTATTATCAGCAAGTTTGATTGGTTTGGTTTGGTTATTACAGTTTAATTTTATTATTAAGTCATTATAAAATTTTAATTGAGCAATTTCTAGTTTTATTTAATAAACAGAATTATTTTTCCGATTACTAAACTGTTGTTATATTATTTCTTTATCAGCAAGTTTGGTTAGTTCGGTTAGGTTATGATAGTTTAATTTTATAATTAAAAAAAAGTAAAATTGAATTTGAGGCATTTATAATTTTATTTTATGAACAGAACTATTTTTGAGATTAGTAAACCTTTATTGCCAAAGTGCTCTCTACTACAGCGCTGTTCACGGAGGAATTTTGAACTAAATGCCTCATTTGTACCTCCCCTAAGTCAGATCCATATATTCAAACGAGGTTTGATACACGTTACTAGGGTAATGTAAAGTACTTTTGTGGTATTTTGAAATTCGCCCCACCTTAGGGGTTGCTGGGGGTAACTTAAAATTTTCAAACGGCAACCCCTCTCAAGTAGCACATCATTTTAGTGAGCTTTAAAAGGGGTAATTAATTCCACAAATCCGACTTTCATACGACAAACTTTTGAAAAGCTATGGCAAGAAATATTAGACGTTAATTTAAATGGAACTTTACATTCCATCACTTTTATTTTTTTCATGGCTGTAAATTTTCAAATAACCTTCAGTACATGTGACCAGGGTGATGTCACACACTTTTTAACATGATTCTGAATTTCACCAATCACCCCCAAACAGGGGTTGCTGGTGGGGTTTTGATTTTAAAAAATACCAACCCCTATACTTTACATTATCCTAGTAACGTGTATCGAAGCTCATTTGAACACATACAGCCGTTCAAAAATTAACCCGGTATAAACAAAACTTTTGTTGTTACTCGGTAAAACTTACCCCTAATCTGTGCTCTACTTTAGTTTGTGGAACCGTGCTAGCCCATTTGGAGGTTTTTGTAAAAATGACAGACATTTACATTATTTCTCCTCGAGTTCCACCACATAATTGATTTAGTCCTGTCTCTATTTGAATTTTGAAAAGTTGCACCAATCCTCAGCGTGAAATCGAGTGATTGAGTCAGTAATGAAGCTACTAGAAGAGGAGTAGTTTTAAGAGGGAGTGTACTTGAGAAAGATTAAGATGGTTTAAAATTAAAATGTGAGAGTGTAGGAAGGGAAATCCAAGGAAAATGCAGTTGGCGGTGAAATGAAATGAATGAAAACAATATGTTTATTATTTTTTGAATTTTTAAAAATTATTGACAATGTCATAAAACAGCTAAAATTATAGCATAGTCGGTAATTGAGTACAATGCTAACTATACAAAAGGAGACAAGTTACAATACATATTTTAAATATTACAGATCGTCTTATTGTTAAGAAAAGTTTGTGTCGTTTAGTAGAATAATGAAATAATTAAACCACATAACCAACAAAATCCAACAGTAATTAGGTTAGTTTGCTAACTCTAATTAATAAAAATCAATACAAGGCATTTCAAAGAATTCATTTAGAGAATAAAATGGGTTGTTTGAAAGCCATTTGTAGCATTTTCAGAATTACATGTATTAGCTTGTTGTATATTTTTAGTGAGATTACAATATGGCTTTTAAGAGTTTTAGACAATCTAAAAAATCTATTATAGCAACGTTTTTATTCATTGTATTATGAACATGAGAATTTTGTTTAAATTGGGATTGTTTAGAATATATGATACAGAGTCAAATACATAAATACATAAATGAAAGAGGAAGGTGAGGAATTTGAAGAAGAATGGATAATGTGAAAAGGAATGCAGATAAGAGAGGAGAGATGGTGGAGGGTTGTGATAAAAAAACGGTGATTGAATGGTTGAAACAAAGCTTACTTAATGCCCAAACTAAGGATTGCAACAGTATATGATGTGTTGTATTAAATACAAACTAAACCTGATAAAATTCAAAAGAATTGAGTCTTTTCCTCCAAGGATTTTTAACTCACCACCACCAGAATGAGGACAGAATGACAAGGTGTTTGGAGATATCATACAGCACTCCTGAGACACGATCCAGTCAAAGTAATCATCCATCCAGGAGGAGGCTGGTCGTCCGATGTACGTGCTGGAGCAAGAAATCATAAACTCAACTACTCAGTGATGGACACGCTATTTGAGACTAAGTAAAAAATAGGTAGAAGGAAGAATGTGGAGTTAACAGAGAAAAAATTAATAATTTAAAAATCTTCACAAAGTTCATAAATTAAAAAGCTGAATTTCTCAGGCATCAAAGAAATCTATGCTTGATCATCTGACAATAGGTTTATACCAAAAAGTTAAACATTTTGGAAATTTTGTAATGAGTCATCTTAAATTACGTGATATTAGTGTTTCACCAGTGTAATTTCCAATGAAGTTGTTACAGCTTTCAAAGGAAGGCGGACCAAGCACATTAAACTGTGGAGATACAAAGGAACATGTTCTTCTCACACTTACGTCCAAAATGCAAACCACTAGACTATTAACTCACCCATTTTAAATTAAAGTATGGTGACTGAAAGTTAATTAAAAAACTGGGTCTTTTAAACATGTCTATCGATTTGGTTGCTAGAGCTTGAGAAATTTTATATTAATTTATGGTGTTACACTCACATGTTGGACATTTTAGTCGCTTTGTATATCTGCAGCGACAGAGAGTCAGAGTTGCAGTGTTGACCTCCACAGATGGTGTTTTGTACTACAGTATCACTCATGTTCATCTCGCCTGTCAAGACAAAGTAGACTGGCGGACCAATGGACAGGAACTCACTCAGGTACTGGAACCAAACAACCGTTAGATAAAGAACATTACAACTGTATCACCACAATTAGAATCCAAAAACTAAAACGGTTATTTTATACAAACTAGTATATTTCATCACTAAGCCCTAAAGTGACTCTTTTCGACCCGTACTCAACGGAAAATGAGCGAGGATTGAAAAGACACTTATTGCCTGTGTGGTGAACTATAATTTTTGTCATATTGCACCAATGTTTGAACAAACTGTTACAAAATTAAAATGGTTATGATTCAAAGATAGCCACTTAAATCTACTTCTAACTTGTTTTTAATTTAATTTGCTAATGGAACAAGCAGATGTTTAGTAAGTTATTTAATCGTTTTGTCTATTACGATTTTGATAGTGCACATTATACTTTCGATATGTCGAACTATTTGCAATAAGGCAATAATTAACTACAATCAATTAAACAGTCGACATATACATTTTGAGTTATACTGTCTATCAAATCTGAAACCTTTGATCACTCTGTCTTAAAATATGGTTTTAAAGTTATCTGGATATATTGTGACATAATATGTAAGAAATCAAAAGTAATCCCAAGTAAAATAGAATACCGTAAAATATTTGTAGACGTGAGAGTCTTGAGGCATCGACAGTTTGTGGTCCAGTCCGATAGTCAAGTTTGGTAACACTGACATACTAACGCACAGCCACGCAACAAACACCAACACGACAAATGCTCGTGTTCCTCGACTGTACAACAGTTTAGGGGCGTATCTGGAAATTAATTAGTTATATAAGCACACTTGTATGAGTTGTAGTTACTAAATACTATTGTGTATAAAATATGAAAGTTAAAGAAAGTTAGCATTTAGCGTTCAAGTACAGTAGAACTCCGATTATCCGAATCAATAGGGACCAGACCCCATTCGGATAATCAAATATTTGGATAATAGGAGTTTTACCGGAATTCCGGGAATTTTAAAGATAAATCCTAATTTTCGGTACTAAGTGAACTTTTAATTATAATAATAAATGAAATCAGAACATTTTTACAGTTTACAATGATCTTAGTACAAGTGTTCTATACATGTTATTAAGTTAATAGTTTAGCCAGTGTGTAATTTTGGTGTTCCATCAAAGTCCAAAATTACACACTGGCTAAATGTGTTTAATAACAATTCTTTGATATTTTGCAAAACTTATTACTGTAGCTTTATGTTTTTAAAATTGTTGAAGTAAGCGATTTGGATAATCGGAGATTCAGTTAATTGGAGTTCGGATAATTGGAGTTCTACTGTACTTCAGAACGTATCACATTATGACAATTCTACACCAATAAACATTCATAAGCTCAAACACAAATACAACAAGGAAGAAGTAAAACAATGTCACACAAGTCAAAAGAAGAAAGAAGTAAAATTATTTTTGACCATATGACTAGAACCACGCTCCAGTTACAACAATGGCATAATGAAGAAGTGAAGTTTTCTAAGTTCACACTTTCAACATTTACATCTAACAAAACTTACACTTATTTATGCCATCATATAACCAACAGGAATTTTTGGTAGTTTATGAATGATTTGTGTAAGGTTAGTGTAGGTTAGGTTAGGTGTAAGGTCTCCCTTCAAAATTAATCGTTTAATCTTTGATTGCTGGCAAAAGAGTCAGCTTGTATTTATCAGTAACAAAGGATACACTTTAATTCATGTTCTATTTAATTTCTTTAATTCATTCTACCCTTCTCTTTAGTTCATCTTTGCACAAAACAAATGCTTAGTTTGTAGTGTTGTAGTCCAATAAATAATAGTAATGATTGGAAAATACAATAAATTTGTTAAGGTACTTGATATATTTTGAATAAAACTTTCTATGCAAAATTCCTAACTTTTATTTTAGTTGTTTGGAAAGGAAAATAAATAAATACAAAGGAAGAAATAAAATACATATTTTGGAAATTTTAAGAAATTCTCAAAACTAACTATAAGGCTCTAACATATAAATTAGTTACTAAAATTATTCATATGGTAGAAGACAGGAGTAAAACAAATTCACTTTTGGTTAAATGTTATGGAATTTGAACAAAATGACACAAAACCTTTGAGCAAACTTTCAATAAAAATGCACATATAAATTACGCAATATTACCTATCTCTTATGAAACTGAAGAGTGTTCCGTCTTCAATGACAGTTTCTGCTTTGTTGGACGATTTGAGACAGCAAAACATATCTAGCCTACGTTCCTACAACACAAATGTTATTGGGATTATTCAAACTGGTTGTTCTGCCCGTGCTTCGCAACGAGGTGAGAATACTCTCAAGAGAATAATGTTCTCTAAATCTGTGAAAAAAAAACAGCTACATAAACTTACCATGCAAATTACAGGCAAATCTCAATCATGCTTATTTTAATGAAAATTTCTTGTGATTTGCATTAAACTCTGAGGCAGAATCAAAGCTTAACATTTGGATAAACTTTTATTGTCTTGTAAACTTCTAAGTAGAATCATATATAAAACATCCTCCCTTAGTAGATTTCTCATCTTTATAGAAACGACAATTTTATTCTTAGTTCTGTACGGTGCACTGTAGACGTCATGTTTTGTTTACAATTTGTTTCTTGTTATTTCAGTAATTTAAAGCCTCGTTTAACCAAATAATGATCGTCGCACTTAATCGTCCCCTAGGTATATAACCAAACAGCAAAGCACAAATCAAGAAATAAACCCTAAAATAATATAAATTTCATTGACACTAGCACCCAGTGTCACCATACAGACACGAAAAACGAGCTTCAAAATTTACAATGCTATGAGAAGTCTGTTTGTGTTGGTTAATCTATGGTAGAATCAAGGAATTAATTTAGGGAAAAAGTAAACAATCAAACTGTAAATAATAAAAAACCTAACAGTTGACACATCTTCAATATTATAAATGTGGTTAAATAAATACAGCCCTCCAATTGAGATTTGTGGAGGAATTAATTTATTTATTAGTCTTTCTATCTCTTTTTTATTTTCTTTAATTGCCATTTGCTGCTTTTTAAATGTTTTTGACTCGTTAAAGACAAATAACAATCAACAAACTTCCAGCAGTTGAAATTAAAGTGCTATTGGAGTAATTTATTTCCATTTACCTCATGTCTCTTAGTGTCCAGGGTGAGAATGCTGATGAAACAGGAAATTTGAAAGAGGAAATCAACAAACAACGCCATTGCAGCGTACAGCGCAAAGGCTTTCACAGCTGGCATGTCGGACAATGCACCTATAACATAGCATAGAGGAAATAATGTATTGTGCATTTATAAATTAAACTGAATTCAGAGATTAGCATAGTATAGCGAAAAGTACTATCCAGTACAAAGTAAGCTGATTAATATTAGTAGGTACGTAGCAATTACTTTTGGATTGCCTATTGAAGTAGTCATTGCATCTATATGGACCAGATGTAGTGAATTTACTATTATTGCGACAGTAAAACCCAGCTAATCCGACCTTATCTAATAGGACTCCTCGCTTAATCCAAATGTGCCATTGGCTATTGGTATCAATGTTATCCCAGGAATATCATGACCATTTTCCTTGGCCGTGTTGACATCATCACCGTCTACCGCAATCATGGCTAACATCTTGTTTATCCCCCGCAGTCACGGAAACATAATTATTTTTCCACGATCGCAGGAAAACTCTGAACATGTTCACAGTAACGGAAACATCAGCTCCTTCTGCAATCAAGGAAACATTTTCCTCATCCTTGTGTCCTTGTGGTCAAATCTAGGACATCTCCTGCGGTAGCAGAAACTTTATTATCGTCTACCCTGATCATGGTAAAGTACTGAACGCCTCCCACGGGTAAGAAATATTATCATTGTCTTCCCCAATCGTGGAAAAATATTGAACATCTTTCGAACTCAAAGGGACATCATAATTGTCTCCTGCTGTCACAGAAACATTAATGTTATTATCTGCAATTGCAGAAACTCCTGAATGTCTTCTGCGGTAGTGGAAACATCATAATAGTCACCCACAATCACGGCTAAATCCTGAACATACTAGTTCATGAACATGCTGCTCCTCGAATAATCCAACCATTTCACCGTTCCAGCCACGGTAATGGTCGCGTAGGTGACGGATTAGCAGGGTTGTACTATACCCTTGAATCTAGGACTTGGAATGCCTTTAAATTTTAATCAGTGATTTCATGGAGTCGCTAGTAAATTCAGTACTTTTCTTTTAATGAATTTTTTAGCTCCATTGTACAAAAAGTTATTTTTTGTGACTTCACAGCAAAAAACGTATCTTTTTATAAACTCATGACCTTCCAATTTACATCACTTCAATAACTAGATTAAGCATGTCTAATACCTAGGAAGAAGCAGCAAGACTCTGACACACTGGTGAGCAGCATGGATGGACCGACCAGTCCCAGAACTCTGCCAATGTGCTGCTCTGTAGTCTCTTCCTCTAGTCTGGGCTCTCTCTGATGTCTCTGTACGATGATGAAAATGTTGTCCACACCAACAGCCAGCACCAGGAATGGGATCACCTACCAGACACAGGACTACATAAATATGTTTAAATCACTTGGTTTGAAGGTACTACAAAGAATTCAAATCTATAATGCAACATCAGTTGTATAGTTCGGCCGCTTAGAAAACGACCTGCGCGCTAATGCTAAACCAATGCTAGAGGAGGTCGCTTTCTAAGCGGCCGAACTATAGTGGATTATTTTTATATTTCATTACAATAGTCTTATATTTTTCCAATACCACTTAAGTTACTCAATATAGTTGCAAGAATATTTCTTTTTGCAAAGATAGTTTTCATGAGGTCACTGATTGCAGTTGTGAGATAAAAATCGCGAGGTCTTTTTTTTAGGTAACTGTGTCCCTTACACTTAACCACACATCTAATGAAAATGACTAAAAAACTATTCAATCATTGTTGAAATGCCAATTAATTTGATTTTTAGTATGATATTTTCTTTTAAGCGTCGCAGCCTGCAGGTCTTGAGATGATCCTTAAAATGCTGCTGAGTTAATGTATATGAGGATAGGCGTAAATATATTAAGATTATGGGACTAACACTTAAAAAAAAAAACCAACAGGTGAAAACTAACCTCAAAAATAATTAGGGTAGCAGGTACTCCAATGTATCCAAAAAATCCCACAGAGCAGACAATCGACATGAGAACAACCACCACTCCAGCCAACCCCACGGTGATCTTACTGTCCATCTGGAAAAAATAATCAGAACTATTAACTTTACTTTTGTGTCCACATTCTAGGACTAAAGTGAACTCCAATGTCCTACACCAGGTAAATGAATTCCTGATCATTTAAATCAATATTTATTTAGAAAATTATATTTAAAATTCCCGTATTAGCGATGTTGAGGAAGTGGTTGTGCAGTTACTATGCTAAGATGAAAGCGTAAAATTAAACTTGCTAGAAGATTAGGTCAACTATTAATATTTTTAAACAGATAAATCACAGTCTTATAAGATAGTGGCGAGTTCCATGATTATTTGGATGTGTTTCCTTTCCAACTCTTTATAACCTTTTGATTATTGTGCTCTATGTCTGTGGCAAAAACTGAGAACTAGAGAAAAACTATGACTGAAAGGTTTGATAAAGTTAAAGCAACCAATTATTAAGCCTAACATATGTATGCTACATTCCCCCTTTTAAACAAGGCCCACACTATTGAACTTTATACGAACAATGAAAAATATAGTACATCATTAGATACTCGCAAATCCAACATGTTTCAGACTTTAGTAGAGCCAGGTACAACAAAAATGAGCGCTGACCGAAAGTAGACACTTTCAAAGGTAGAATATCGTAAACTTAATTTCCAAAACTTATTAATAAGCTGTTTATAGATATGATTTTTACTATCTACATGATCACTGCTTAGTATGCCCCGCACCGTGTGATTGCCAACAACCTTTTTCCAAACATTCCTGAAAGGCAAATTAAGTGTAAAAAACCTCCTTAGCCCAATGTGAGATTTTTTGTGTGTTTCTATGCCAGTGGCATTTTTTACGTTTTATAATGGAACGGTCCAAACCCTGGTCTTGTAACTATCTAAAATCAACCTTCTTGTTAGATAACATCATTAATTCATAGCCCAATGACAAATGGCATCTTCAGATTTGAAGGCGAGCACTATAACCACTTGGCTACCCAGACAATTATTGAAAGTATAAAAGGTATAAAATTACCTGAGTACTGCCAGAGTGATCCTGTTGGTCCTTACGGATTACGCGTTTCGAGGAGCTTAAGTCCTCATCATCAGATCTTGTACAAGAAACACATCTATCACTTCGAAAAGGTCGTCAAAAGTTTAAATACACAACACGCACACATAATAAATAAACACGTTTTACAATTACGAGTAGGCCTACCGACAAAAACTTGCAATGTCCGACCGCACAGTTGTAGGTTAAAGTCATGACTGCGATACGGGAGGTGGGCGGGCGGTGGACTTTGTACTTCTCGGCTCTTTGTTCATCAGCTGTTCTTGGTTTGTTATTAAAGTATCATACAGAGCGTTGGACTGGAAACTGATTTTGTCGTTTAATAATGTGTTAGGTTGGGTTTTGGTAGTTTTATAAATTTCGAACTCTTCTAAAGCGTCCATAACATTGCCTTTATTGCAAAAATGTAGAGGGGTTAAATTCGTGTTAAAATCACTGTAGTTATGGTTTTCATTTACAAGATGAGCTGCAAAATTGGATTTGAGATGATTACTTGCTTTAGGCAAATGTTCTTTAAATCTAGTTTGAAATGTCCTGCCTGTTTGCCCAATGTAAATTTTGTTACAATCGTCGCATGATAACTTGTAGATACCTGTTCTGTCGGCTGTATTATTTTTTATCAGCACTGCTGAGTAGTTTTTGTAGTTTATTTGAAGTTTTAAAAGCGATATTGATGTTCTTTTTTCCTAATTCGTTTGCTTGAATGTTTGGTAACTTATTACCAAATTCTGAAGTTACAAAAACTTTCCTTTCTTTGGGTTTATCTTCTTTCCTATTGTTCTTTCTCTTTAATTGTTTTTTAATTATCTTATCTATTATAACGGGATCGTAACCATTTTTATGTGCAATGTATTTAATAGTGGTTTTCTCTTTATCAAAGTTTTCAAAGCTAAGTGGTATTGATAGGAGCCGATGAACGAAACTGTTATATGCAGCCATTTTATGCTTAACGGGATGATGTGATGTTTCATGGATTGTAGTATCTGTTAAGGTTGGCTTCCTGTAAATATCGAACGTGAAAAGTTTGTCACCTCGTATGACAGTTAAATCCAGGAAATTGAGTTTATTGTCCATTTCTAGTTCTATTGTAAACTGAAGTTTAGGGTGAATGTTATTAATGTATTTATTAAACAGCTGGAGTTGTCTTAGTTGTCTTGAAATCAGTTTCCAGTCCAACGCTCTGTATGATACTTTAATAACAAACCAAGAACAGCTGATGAACAAAGAGCCGAGAAGTACAAAGTCCACCGCCCGCCCACCTCCCGTATCGCAGTCATGACTTTAACCTACAACTGTGCGGTCGGACATTGCAAGTTTTTGTCGGTAGGCCTACTCGTAATTGTAAAACGTGTTTATTTATTATGTGTCCGTGTTGTGTATTTAAACTTTTGACGACCATTTCGAGGTGATAGATGTGTTTCTTGTACAAGATCTGATGATGAGGACTTAAGCTCCTCGAAACGCGTAATCCGTAAGGACCAACAGGATCACTCTGGCAGTACTCAGGTAATTTTATACCTTTTATAGTTTGTTCTGTGATCCAGAGACAAAAACGACTCAAAATATGAAATTATTGAAAGTTTTATGTTATCATGGTCAATTAGAGGCGTCTTACTGTAGTATCTTACCAGCATGGTATTACACTGATGAATCTGTCCTAGTGCCAAGGCGATGTAAGCGAACATGATGATGTAACTGCCGAGGATGGTGAGAATATCTGAGCGAGACTCCTTGTCCAACTCATCCTCAATAGATCTCTCCGAGGTGAAGGCAACGTCCATGTACGCTGGCTTCTCTGTCGCTGTCCAGTTCTTCATGAAAGAAATGAATCTGAAACATAAAAAAGGTATTTGGATGCTATCTGCTAGAATTAACTTGGTGAGGTAAAATATTTCTTAGAAAAAGTGTGAGTATTTACTAAATTATTTGTCAGCATTGCCTGTTTTGTTAATTTCGTCTATAGTCTGTAAGCTGTAACCTGTCTCTTGACCTTTCATTTACCTGGACTGGCCAGGCTTTAAACCATTGGTTAGACCCTAGATAGATGGAGATTCAGGAGACAGCTTCTAAGGTTCCATAATACAGACTATAATGATTGAGCAAATGACTCCCCTGGAGTAGATATGCTGAAATACCACTTTCCGTATTTTAGCCGAAGACAGGGCCCGGAATCTAACAATTTTTAAAGGTCACATTCTTTTGATTTAGTATCATTCAGTGGCTTGAACTGGGTACTAGTGGCATCATGGTAGCTCTGCTGCAAACAAATACAGGATTCTAGTTGCAGACCAAATTTAGTAATATAATGTACAACCAAAATGAGCTGGGAAGGTTTGATAAATTATTCACAGAAACATTTTGCAATATTAATATAATAGTATGATGTATTTAAAAAAAATTGACTGAATATTAAAAGTAGGCATGTTGAAAACCTGAAAATTTAGTATATTGTTCTGTTTTTATTTTCTAAGGGGAGTTCATAGTTTGGGAATTTTCAGGAGCCGTAACAAAAGGATATTAAAGCAACCAGAATACATGCTGTAACATTATATCTGTAGTCTACAGTTTGAGAATTCTTTGTGATCGCTTAAGTTAATCATTATATCACCGCAGTCCCAGAAAGATGATGATCACAACTTTGCCGTAAACAAGGGATTCTGGGTTCGGTAGTGAATCCTAATACACAAACTGACAAGAATTTTTAAAATCGAAAGTTTTGAGAAATTGTGAATGTGTTTCTATTTTCAAGGTAAAAAGAAATCACAACTCAATCCAGGATTTTTTTAAACTGACAAAATTTACAACTCCATAACTATGTTAAGGTATTTAGAGTTCGGTAGGCGCTTCTTATTTATTTTCATAAATCATTCGCAATCATCATGAACAAAAGATAACTGAGGAGAATTTTTCATTTAGTTTCATTTAGTTCGGCTGCTTAGAAAACGACCTGCGCGCTAATGCTAAACCAATGCTGGAGGAGGTCGCTTTCTAAGTGGCCGAACTATAGTATCAGCTGAACCTCACCTCTCTTCCCAGAGCAGAGCAGGCTGCAGCAGTGTCTTGTTGTGATGATTGTTGACCAGGAAGGTCAGTATAGTGGCAGTAGCTCGCTGGTACGGAGCTGTCTTTGACAGACTCTCACCTGGCCTGAGGAACCCTCCTAGGGCGATGGCTGGGTCTACAGGACCACCGTACGGGGCCAGACACTCTGGGCTGTAGCTGTTCCTGTACATAGACACAAGGTGATGTCAACATTCAGTATACTGGCAGTAGCTCGCTGGAACGGCTCTGTCTTTGACAGACTCTCACCTGGCCTGAGGAACCCTCCTAGGGCGATGGTTGGGTCTACAGGACCACCGTACGGGGCCAGACACTCTTAGCTGTAGCTGTTGCTGTACATAGACACATGGTGATGTCAACATTCAGTATACTGGCAGTAGCTCGCTTGAACGGCTCTGTCTTTGACAGACTCTCACCTGGCCTGAGGAACCCTCCTAGGGCGATGGTTGGGTCTACAGGACCACCGTACGGGGCCAGACACTCTTAGCTGTAGCTGTTCCTGTACATAGACACAAGGTGATGTCAACATTCAGTATACTGGCAGTAGCTCGCTTGAACGGAGCTGTCTTTGACAGACTCTCACCTGGCCTGAGGAACCCTCCTAGGGCGATGGTTGGGTCTACAGGACCACCGTACGGGGCCAGACACTCTGGGCTGTAGCTGTTCCTGTACATAGACACAAGGTGATGTCAACATTCAGTATACTGACAGTAGCTCGCTTGAACGGTGCTGTCTTTGACAGACTCTCACCTGGCCTGAGGAACCCTCCTAGGGCGATGGTTGGGTCTACAGGACCACCGTACGGGGCCAGACACTCTTAGCTGTAGCTGTTGCTGTACATAGACACATGGTGATGTCAACATTCAGTATACTGGCAGTAGCTCGCTGGAACGGCGCTGTCTTTGACAGACTCTCACCTGGCCTGAGGAACCCTCCTAGGGCGATGGCTGGGTCTACAGGACCACCGTACGGGACCAGACACTCTTGGCTGTAGCTGTTCCTGTACATAGACACATGGGTATGTCAACATTCAGTATACTGGCAGTAGCTCGCTGGTATGGAGCTGTCTTTTACAGACTCTCACCAGACCTGAGGAATCCTCTAAAGGCGATTACATTCTGTCATTTGCTTGAAGATGGTATAGCAATGGTGACGATGTTTACACCACTCTATCAGCTGACGATAGTGACGACAACTTAACCAACTAACACTGAAATAATCATCCTATAGCCTACTATTGATAATATTTCATGATGAATATGCCCTTTCAAATAGCCTTAAGTAAAAAATAATCATCATGGTTGACAATTTGAATTTTGTACATAAGTAAATAAAAATATAATAAACATGGTACCAAAGGTATGGACATTTCACCATCAATTCTTGGTTCCGGTACTTTTCCCAAGAACCGGTAGACCCAACATTTAACGTTAAGTCGTCACTTTTGGTGAGTCGGTGGCTCAGTCGGTAGCGTCACGGACTTCGGGCCCAAGGCAGTAATGTCGTGGGTTCGGATCGTGGACACTGCCGTAAACATTTTATCATTACGGTTCACCTTTGCACTGTACCGGCTCATCCTTGCTTTGCTGGATACCAGTACGTTCCCAAATGCAAGGTTAAATCAATGAGGCCGCCAACCTCTTTAAAAAAAGTACTGACCCATCACTAATAAATACTTTTGACAATTATTTCTCAATACCAATACTGAATGAAAGTCCAAGATTGAATGTTATTAAGAATATAACTCATCCATAATCCCTACCAAAACAATTTTTCCTTTAAAAAAATAATAATGTCCTTTAAATGACATGTATAAAGTTTCTAAAAGTTGTGTGAGACCTTTGTAAGAACACCTTTGTAAACATACTTTGATGGGAATCTGTGACACTTCAAATAGCTACTTGCCAACAGTTCTGACACTTACTGAGAACACTTGATGAAGTGGTCGAGGTAGTTGTTGTTCGGGTCCTCAGTATTGAACTCGTCCAAGTCGTTGGAGTAGTAGCCCCAGATGCTCTGCACCACACACTGCGACAGCCTGGTGGGGCCGGTGAACGGGGACGTCAATGGAGCAAAACAAATCTTCTCTAGTCCGGCACCCTCCGCGTGGCCCAGCTGGCGACATTTGACACATACAACTGTCAAACTCATCACTGCATTATTAATTGTTTACAACATACGTGTTATTGTGTTACAAGATATGTTAGTGTTTTTTTTTTATTTTCTAATTCTACATCATTTACTGAATTTATTGATATAAAATCAGCATAATTTTTACCGTAATTACTATGTATTTTATTTTTTATGCTTTTAAAAAAGTCAGTCATTTAATTTCCAAAACGCCAAACAATTTGAAATTTTGTACAAACATATAGACCTACCTTTATTGGAATGAGTTTGTGAACCAGCATGATGGGACTATAAGAGCGGGGTTTTTGGGGGGTTTTATGAGGTAAAAATTGATTTATTCCCATTTTTTACCATAAAAATTTAAAATTTCCCAATTTCTCTTTAAACATAAGACATCAAATTTGGCAAATTCTTTCTGAACCATTTTGTAGAGCTTAGAAAAACAAATAATTTAATATATTGAAGCATTGTTTCTTTATGGATATATTTTGATCGAATTTGGCAAATTTGTTTATTCCATACTAAGCTATCATCATTTTAATAAAAGAACACTCGAGGCGTCGAGAGGCCAAGGGAGATATGTGACTTTAAAAAAAATGTTGTCATGGTAACGGGTTTTGTTAAAAAAGGGTGGAATTTCAACAAATAATTCACTTATATCCCTTGGCCTCCAAACTAAACACCTAAGAGTTGGAAGCCAAGGGGTATAAGTGAATTTATTTTTATTTAGAATTTATTTTTATTTTTATTTTATTTTTTATGACTATGAAAAAAATACAATGACATTTTTTTTAAAGTCACATATCTCCCTTGGCCTCTCGACGCCTCCCTTCCCTTTAGCAACAAACCTAAGTACTCATTAGAATTAATGTTTTACATAGTAAATAGATCTGACAATTTTAAGGAAATATTTTAGTGGAATGTTTATCTATATAATTTGGAATATAATCAAGCCAGGTTAATGGAAATTCGGTTAGTCTGAAGGTTTTCTGCAACGGGGGTATTCTATAAATTTGTCTTAATCCCAGAACCCTCAGAAAGTATTTGACCTCACCAAGTAAAAACAACACTGTCTGATTCTGTGCCTGGGGACAATTGAGATAATCAAATAAAATGCGGTGTACCGAAAAAGTTGGTACGATACGGTTCTGGCCTAGTTACCCCCATTGGTTTGGTACAGCATTTTACTCAGTACTAATTCGATTCGGTACAGCCTACAATAATAAATTACTTTCAATTTACTATCATAGTCAAGGGAAGTTTGTTCAGAGTATATAAAAGGTTTATCAGATGTTTGTTTGCAATTGACATAATTTATTACTAGGGCAATGATGCAATAAAAACCCCATTAAGCAGTCCCAAATCATTAATATTTTATGAGGACAATAATTGTGGTACTCACGTCAAGTACTTCCAAGAACTCGTTAAAAAAACCCACTTTATGATGGCTATGACTTATCTTAGTACTATAAGTAAAGCCTTTATCTTGACTGTGTTTCTTGACACAATCCTGTTAGGAGTAAAACTATTTAATATTGTGCAGTACAGTAATTGTTGTTAGAAAACTACGAATGTACGATTCTATCCATTTTCATAGTGATGGCAATTTAATAAAATTTAAAATGATTGTACATTCCCGTGCCGATTTTGTACCGAGAACCAAGGAACAAAATATTGTACCGTACCGACCTTAAATTATTTGTACCGCAGACTCCTAAAAATAACTGATAAATATAATAATATAAACAAGTTATCTAACCTAACCTCAAATTATTTGTACCGCAGACCCCTAAAAATAACTGTTAAATATAATAATATAAACAAGTTAGGATTTTAAAAAATCATTTTTAGTTCTTGACTAATAAATAGAGGTGGGCCGATACCGATACTCGATACCAAAATACTCTCGATACCAGCGGTATCGAGGTATCGTCGATACTCATACTTGCCTGTTTTGGGTTCGATACCGATACTGACACTGAACCACTGAATGCTACCATTGACTAAGGAAATACAAGTTTCCCTTTTGTTTCCCTTGTCTGTGATGCTACGAATCGGTGCGGATTAAGTCAGTTCAGAGCGGGTAAATTGCCGTTGCCGTTACAAATCCTCGCTGTTTGCCTACTTAGTTAAATATACTCGCAACTCGAGTCGAGTAGTAGAGGTTAAGCCGATTTCGTTGATATTTGACAAGTAAATAACAAGAAAGGAAAATGTTTGAGTTTTATTTAATCCCTTAACCCCTTTCAATATTGACATACTAGGCCTAATAATAATCGGCAACCTAGACATCGCTTGCGTCATCAATTTCACTGACAGCGACAGCTGTGGGTGATAGTGATAGGTAGTGGTGTGCAGCGAGTGCGATGCATTGAAATTTCAATTCGATGCATCGAATCCCGATTTGATCCAGCATGCATCGATTTGGTCACGATGCAGTTCTAAAAAGGGATGTGTCGATTATCGTCATCGATACCACCATCCATTGGTTACTACTTGGACATTGGTATCGGTACCAAGACTCGATTGTCAAAAGTCGATTCCGATGATACCGACAGGGATAAATATTTTATTTTAACATTTATTTACTTTATAGCTACAGTATTAGATTTGTAATCACGGTTAACAATTTTCATAGCCAACTTAGAAACTATCTAGTTCAAAACAGCGACGGTGCCGGTGACATTGTGTAGCCTAGCTTCAGCTCATTGCACAACACAATCTACATTTCAAGATGTCAGACTCAACTCATGAGACAACCGGCGCGCGAATGTCATGCCAACACGAAATTAATTTTACTAAACAATGTCTGTATCAATAAGTCAGACATTTAGATGTATTATTTTTATTTTTAGTACAAAATAAATAACCTAAACACGTCGAAATGTTCAGTTTCATCCCTGCATTATACGCATCATTAGAAAAATTATATTCAACCATTAAACATCATCAACGTCGTATGGTTAGGCTTGCTTTATATTGCGCCAAAAGTAGGTCCATATTTATCTGTACTATCTACCTGATTTAAGAGTTTAGTGAAGTTTCATTTTTAAGTGCTACTATGACATAATGTATTTATTGAAAAATATCATAAGCCTTAGTCCATGTCGATTATGTAATGTTATAACGAATGGCAAATGTTGACAATAAAAGTATGTAACAACAGTTCTCATTGGTCAGGAGGCGACAATGCACTACCATGTCAGCCAATCGACTTTCGTGTTTCAATGGAGCAAATGACGATTGCTTAGACATCGTTTGATGTGCTTATTGTGGTTGGGAAGGGTATCGATAAATATCTTGATTAGAGATCCGATATGTAGGACGTGTTCGTTTATAAATAATGAGTATTAAAGTATAAAAACTGGGTTACAGACAGGTTCAAAACATCGATTGTTCCGATCCATTGTTGACACGCCTACACGGAGGTTATAGTGACGTCGTGCATAAGGGCCAGGCAGGCCGGTTCACAGTGAATCCACTCTGCCGAACCTATACTCTTGGTATCATCGGGAACATAGTTAAACACTTTTGTTATTAAATAAAACTATGGCATGTTTTATAAAAGCACTCTTTTGGAGATTCTAGTCCCAAAACATAATCTTTATTGTAGGCTAAAAGTAAAACCTATCTATTGCCATACTTTTTCTCCACAGACGTCGACATATTCTATGTCTTTAAAAAATACCAGGTTTCAGTCAAAATACTTTTGTAAAAATTGACAATGTGCTGTTTTAGCACAGTCATTCCTTGACCACGATCGTTTTTACTCACTTGAGAAAAGACTCTCCTTACAAAAAGTATTTATATGCCAAGATGTATGTAATTTTTTTTAAAGTATAACTGCAAATTGCTTTTAAAAATAAATACAAAAACTGTCAAATGACCTAGATTAATACTTATAAGCCTATTTATAAATTAGAGGAAACTTTATTAGATCTCATCATAGTCAAATTCAAACATTTACAGTGTTTTAAAATAATTAACACTCAGAAACTTTTGTGTAATGGAAACCTGCAAGCGACTGAAGCCGAGCCGAGGGTGAGGGAGGGCATGTGAACCAGGCTTTAGAGCAAACTTTCTCTTTTCCTACCCCATGTCCCGTTAAACGGTGGGCGGGGCTTCGCACTAATAAACACTCAGTTCATTCATTCACAGTAGAGAATAGTTTTTGTGGCAGTGACGTATGTCTCTTGTCTGCTCTTCATAGCTCACACGTAGATTTCTTTCGAGAAATTATAAGTGATAACCTTTGTTAAAAATAAGTGAAAAACTGTTGACATTTTCAAGGAAGAAAAGTTAAGAAATAAAACATTTGAAAATAAAAAGGTTGTTTGATTAGTTATTCTGTATTTCAAAAATATCCTCATTTATGAATGTGTTTTCAGCTAGACTTAGTGACTTTTTCATAGCTAAACAAATTTTGAAGATATATAACTGTTTTTCATACAACTAGTGAGAAACTGTCATTATATAGGAAGTTCGTTTTTACTCTCTTAGGGAAAAAAACTTACAGAGTATTTGTAGGCCAAGATGTACGTAATTTTTTTTTAATTTCTAGCTTAATGAGTTACCTGACACTATTGATGCAATTTTAAATAAATACAAAAACTGACAAATGACAGATAAATACTTATATAAGCCTATTTATAAATTAGAGGGAACTTTATTAGATCTCATGCTTTAGTCAAATTCAAACATTTACAGTAGGCCTATTTTAAAATAAACACTTAGTTCCATATTTTTGCAATTGTCTTTTGCAATTAATAATAAACCTTTAACACCAAAATATAAGTTTGATACACATACATATTGTGTTTTTTATGGTATAACAGTTTATAATATTATTAGTGGAAGAAACTGTGCAAAAAAGATAGGTATCGGAAGTATCGGTAGGCCTATCGATAGGTATCGAGAGTACTTTGGTGGTATCGGTATCGACAATTTTTGGTATCGGCCCATCTCTACTAATAAATGTACAATCTCACACTTTTTTTCAAAACGACCAAATTATTGTAATATAGCTACACTTATCCTTACCATTTCTATTCGTTCTTGCAGTTTCAGTACTTCTAAAAGAAATTCTCTGTGAAACACTGGTCCAAACTCAATGGGCCCATTGGAGGAGTTGTGAATAAGCTATGATAGAAAGAAAATATTGCATTAAAATGGTGATCTTTGTAAAAAGATCTCTGTAAGTTAAATTATTAGATAAAGTTTAAGTTATGAAGCATTAAAATAAATTGTGATTTAAAAATAGTTTCTTTTTCATCCAACATCTTTCATTATTATTTTAACATAATTTAAAATATTCAAAATAGATTAAAATATAATTTTTTCTTGTGATTGGCTAATTGAGGAGTATGAATTGTGCAACAAGAATACACCATTGTTGTTATGAATAATGGAATTCTTACCCAGATAATTATTGAAAACAAAACAAGACTTCTACAGTGCACCGGACAGAACTACAAATGAAATTTGCTTCAGCTGTTCCATAAGAATGAGAAATCTACTAAGGGAATATGTTTTATAACCAGACATTCCATCCCAATGTTAAATTTGTAGGCGCTTTATAACACAGATTGCGCTGATCTAAATTACTAAATTCTGCCGAATACACAATCTTTTTAACCAAGTCAAACATAGGGAATGACTTATGATGAATTATAGCAACTGTTATGACCCATAAACCTGGTGAGCAACAAAAAATAAGGTATAAAGTAGAATTTTAGACACTAGCACATTCTATGGCTGGCTCACACAACTACATTCTTTTTTTTAGCGAATTTCCCTATAGGGAAGTAGCTACTACCGTAGGTGGCACGGTAAGACCTAGACCCGGGACCGATTTACTTTTTCATTTTGATGTCCCCAGAGGCCAAAAACACCATTCGTTCAAATTTTTATATATGTATATATAATATATATATATATAGACTTATATATATATATATATATATATATACGTCCGTGAACGCGATAACTTGAGTAATTTTTGTCCGATTTTGATGAAATTTGGTTTAAAGGTGTAAAGCGGGATAAACTTGAATGAGTTCGCGAACCAGCATGATCGGACCATGGGAACGGGGCTTTACGGGGGGGTTTTATGGGGTAAAAATTGGTTTTTCTCACTTTTGACCCTCAAAACACAAAATTTCCCAATTTCTCTTTAGACCTTTTTAAAGAGCTTAAAAAAACAATTAATTTAGTATATAAAAGTATTTTTGTTCGGTTAATAGTAACGGAGAAAATTTAAAAAATTTTAAATTTAAAATTCCCATGTTATTCTTATGGAGAATATTGTAAAATGTTGTAGTTTGCTTGTTTATGGATATATTTTGTATTTTGATCAAATTTATTTATTTTGTACTAAGCTATCAATATTTTACAAAAAAACACACTTTATTAGTTTCCTTGTAGCAGCAAACCTAGGTACTTGTTAAACCTAACGTTATTAAAATATATTTAATTGAAAATCAATTAAGACAAATGGAAATTCGCTTAGTCGGCAGGTTTGCTGCGGCGGGGGTATTTCAAATTGGCTACAGCTGGTCCATATAGATGGGAAGTCATGGTTTTATCCATGGTTCTATGTAATATTACTATTCACTAAGCAGTACATGTAAGTCTTGATTCTAATATTATTGATGAATGTGTTACTATTCCATGCAAAAGAACCACAGTCTCAAGAAGTCTAAAGAATCACATTATTCTCTTTCGCGTCTTCTTCCCGTTGCAAAGCACAGGTATAGTAGGAAGTTGACTGTGAATTCTTTCTTTTGAGAAAGTTTAAACTAAGCATGCTCCACTGTAACAAGTGATTGAGCTAGACTAGTGGTAGAGCATGGGGCATCAATTGCCAGCATCTTCTGTCTAGATCACCGTGAATCACCAATGGATTTTATCCATGTGATAATGCCAGGACCCTTAGGCTTAAACTTGAAGTAATGGATAAAACGGTTTTATGCTAGAGTCTAGCGTCCTAGGATGTGAAGGTGGGACGTAAAAAAAACTATTTTGTGAATTACTGGTGGTCCGTTACTCACACTGTCCAGCTGGACGGCGTGTATGATGACTTGCTCCGTGCGGTAGAATGGTGTGAAGTGAGTGTCAAAGTAGGTCTTCTCCTGTCTGCTGCGAGACGAGGGGGAGGCCCACAGTTCCACCGGGTCAGTAGTCAGACGCAGGTAGAAACTGCCGTGGCCCAGTACCAGCACCACACACAGACCAATGAGCAGCGTACGCCACGGGTGTAGTGCACAGTCTACCAACATAAACACGACTAGCGATCGAGCACCAAGTCACAGAATTGAGCCAGCAATTAGAGAAATTTGATACAGTTACACTATTGTATTAAAAGGTATGCAAAAGATTGCATAGTTGAAAATTCACAATGTTCTGCGAATGCAGAAGACGATATTGATGTCTCCACAATTTTGCCAGGAGGCTTATTAATTAAGCACGTATTCATTTTAAACTATTCCTAGATGTGAGTTTTACTCAATGATATACAATAATTCTTAAATTATCACAACACTTATTGGGAATAAAGTTTACATGTAGCAAATTAGGCCTAAATATAAATGTTTCAGTTTGCTTATTTCTTTATAAATATTTAGGAAAATTGCCTGTATGGCTTTAAAATACATGCATCTGAAATTCCCCTGGCCAGCAAGTAAGCCTATAAAATAAATTTCAGGTAGCATAGACGAATTATTTTTAAATATTTATAAGTAAAATAAAATCGTACTCAAAGCTTATAGTCATAACATAAATTGTCACTGATATAAATGGACCATCTGTTAAAGATCTTATGGGATGTGTTCTCATTAATATTTGACTTTTATTTTTATTTTTCATGGGACTGGAATAGTTGATTAACGTTAAAGATACCACAGTTTAAAGATGCATTTTCAGCGTGCATACTTAGCCAGACAGGTTATTTTGCAACAGCTTACTCTGTCATTGGCTCATTTGAACCGAGATCATTTTTTTTCTAAAGCCGTCATAGACTTAGGGGAGTGACAACTTCAAACTCAAAGCAATGTATATACAGTAAAGCTCTTACCAAATTTGTTATGTTAATTTTTCATTAGATGGTAAATAATACATTACGCTGTGAGAGTGGAAGGTTGGAATGGAATACAGAAACTTACAGTAGCCAAGGCGTTCAAATGATTCTTGAAGTAATTTGTCTAGTTCGGCACCAAGTTTTTCATATATTGAAGCAGGTTTGATCATACTTGAATTGCTAACCCTTGCGATTCGTTCAGCATTCTCGCTAGTAAGACCTGAAAAAGAGACAAGCTTTAATTGTTTTCAAAAAGGGTAAACAAGTGTCCCCAAATTATTGTTTGTGATCCAAATCCCAAATCCTCAAAAAATTCCATAGTTCAATGTTTATTTCAAAAATGCAATTTAGAATTATTTTTTCTGACATAAGAAAAAATTAATAAAATTGTGTCTGAAATTTCAGATAACTATACAATTTTATTGTTAGTTGGAGTGCCATAAATGATGAAACACCTTATGTAGTTTTTTTTGTAATGGATTTACAATTTGTTTTCATTGTGTTCTTTCATTGTATTTTACTCTCCGATTAATGTAAAGTAAATAAATAGTTCTAGAAGATGTTCAGACTCACGAATAAATTATGTAAACTCGTTATTTCAAAAGACAAAATTAAACAATGTATTGTAATAAAAAATGAATAATCCTTTACCGTTGCAAACACAAGGAGCCAACAAATAATTACCATATTATAACACTCCAAATTTTATTCCACCAGACTTAGGCATAAAAGATACCACCACCAAAAAATAAGTGCTAACCAAAGCCATAATCAGTTGACAAAAATGCAGTAAGAATCAATAAAAAACCAACGCTTATACTTTGCAGCAACAAATTTTAAAAATAGATTTAAAAAAGTTTGAATTAGTGTAACTACCTGCATATATGTGATCTGATACATTGCAGTATGGCAACTAGATTTGACAAACACACAAGTCATACTCAGGCCATAGATTAAATTTTCTGAGTTCTGTTGGAAATCATATACAGTATATGTATGTTTTATATTTTTAACCTCCCAAAAAAAATAGGACACGCACACTGACATATGTTTTATATTCCACCTAAATATTTGTGTTTTTTATGTTTGTGAGCGTGTTTTTTTATGTGCTTGTTTTTTTTATTTTTGTGTGTGTGTTTTTTTATGTTTGTGTGAGTGTTTTTAAAATTATTAATAAAAATCTAAACTGGCCTGAGGATAACTCGTAAGTAAGTCAAAACTAGTTATACCACAACGTATCAAATTGCATAGATGCAGGTAATTACACCAATCTATATAAATATAAATGCAATCAAAAGCCTAAAACTCAGTATGAAAAATCATTAGTAAGTAAATCCAATATCCAGAGTACCATATCTACTAACATAAAAAAACATCCAATAACTAAAACCCCACAGTCTAGAAGAGAGAGAAACCAGCAACCAAACATAGTAAAATACTCAAATACTACTACAACACGGCTACATCACATTAAGCTTTTCAACACCCAACAAGCGAATGGCTACTAGCATGAGATTGACATACTAGACCGCTTAGATTGTAAAGGACTGGTTTCCTCGTCATGTATCACACTGTTAGAGTGATTCTTGGTGGCCAGACCTCGGCCAATATTCCGGTCCTCGTTTGACGATCTAGGCACCAGAGTTGCTGTAAAGACACTAAAGTTAACATTTGCTCATAGCAGTTAAGTTTAAAATATGAAAAAAATGCTATGGAAATACTATTGTTTGAGCCTATGTAACTCAGTCTTTCCAGCAACATTAAATGGTTTGTAATTAATTGCTGATCTGAAAAGAAAAACATGACCTAGGAGAAAAGGCATTTGATTAAATTTGGAGAATATTTTATTAGTTGGAGCTTACTTGGAATATTGGAGATTTATCTCGTTTATAAAAGGCCGTAACATTGAAATTAAAGTTATTGATGATACCATAGATAAAACATACTCCCTTAGTAGATTTCTCATCCTTATGGAACAGCTGAAGACAATTTTATTGTTAGTTCTGTACGGTTTATGTAGAGGTCGTGTTTTGTTTACAATTTGTTTCCCATTATTACAGCCATTTAAAACCTCGTTTAACTAAATAATACGATCTAATCATAAACAATAACTTGTCCCCTAGTTATATAACCAAACAGTAAAGCACAAATCAAGAAATTAACCCTAAAATAATAGAAACAAAGTTTCGTCGACACTAGCGCCCATGTGTCACGTACATGAACTAGACACGAAAAACGTGCTTCAAAATTTACAATGGGATGAGAAGTCTACTTGTGTTGGTTAGTCTATGATGATACTAACATAACCACATTTTTAGGTATTTAAGTTAAAAACTTTTAAGTAGGATGAATATACTACAATTTTTTTTAAGAAATCTAATAATTTCTGGTTCTAGGAGTCTGTCTTGAAAAAATGTTGCAGACTTGGAAACAAGGTAGCCTACATTTTTAGTCGTGCTTCGTTTGTTTCTAATATGCATTATTGAATTTAGCTTTGGGACAGTTGCAAGTCAAAAAAAAGATTTGAAGAATTATGACTTGTTCTACATACCCAGACAATCAGTAAATATTGTTTAAAGATTTAATGATATCGAATCTTTGCTATTTATAAAAAATAAATCAAATTATGTTCATAAATGAAATTTTTATCATAGCCAGAAATTACAAGAATTTTCAACTACCCATCCAAACATTGATTCTCTCTGAAACCCTATAGGGGAGAGCGGGGCTAAACCGTACAGCGAGACTAAACCGTACAACCAATTTTTTTGCCTAGAGTTCAAGCTAGGTGATCCCGACAAGTGCTGCTATCTAGCAGCAGAATGCACAAGTTTACAGTATCTGTAGGCCTATCGTTTTGCTATGTGTATATTTCAATGTTTCAGTAAAAAAACATGTTTCTCCTCACTTGCTTAAAATTTTCGTCCAGTACTAAATAAAAAGTTAGTGAAGTAGCTTTTATCGTAGTCTATTAACTGTGAGATCATAATTACCTACATCCCTTAAGCTCTCTTTTGGTTATTAGCGATGATTAGTTAAGTGATAGAATTTGAGTTTATGTTTATAATTTCCCACGAGGGACGGATTGGGGCTAAACCATACAGCTCTGGTACAGGGTGCTGCTCATGTTCAGGGTGGGTCCATTCAGCTTACAGTGCTGCGGAGTCTGCAGAGAACTACATTTGTGGGTAAATTCTTTCTTTTTATTTTGGGATGAAATTTTATAACTTTTTCATAAGTTTCATGTTTTTTATGAAGGTTGATTTTTTAAATGTAATTTATTATAAAATTTTAAAATTGTAATGTAGTTTTAATTGTAAAACTACAACCTTTATATAGTAATAAAAAGTGTTTGTACAATAATTTGTTGCAGTAGGCCTACATGGGTTAATGTTTAATAAATTGCTAGTGCATATTAAATGTATTAGCTTAACAGAAACATAAATATTAATGTCAAAACTGCTTATGACGGATAAAGCTTACTACAGTATAGAACATTTTGTGAATTATGATTTTTAACCTACTGTATTTGTAATCGTAATTCCTTCATAAACTATTAGTAGCTAAGTAAACTTTGTTTTGTCTAGTTTTAAGTTAATTTTTATTAGTTATGTGTGAAAAGACGGTTCTCGGTTCCAACGGTTCTTGGAAAAATAACCGGGACCGAGAACCGTTGGAAAATTGCCGTATTTTAAGTCCGACAGTTCCATTTATAATTATGTGTAGCCTACTGTGAATTTTATTGGATGTTTTCGTTTTATTTTAGGGAGTGTCTATTCAGACCTACTGGAAATTGTGTATAGTATGAGTAATTGTATTGTGATGATATTGATTAAGGAAGAGGCAGGTATGCGATGGAATTGGAAGGTGATACCGTTGACTAGACCTATACACTTTCTCAATTTTGATAATTACTCTTTCTACTGTAGGCTGCTATAAATTTTTTCTTTATACGTGTAAGCTAGCTGTTCTGATTTATACACAGTTGTAACTGACTACTCCCGTACGTAGGACGGGCTAACACCTCGTATTTATTGAAAAAATATTAAAATTTTCTAATTTGTACACTGAAGGCGTACAGATAAATAGAAAATAACAAACACTTGATAAACAGCAAAATCTTCCTTATAGAATTTCCTCCTGACAAAAAAAAATCAATTAACAATGTAGTTTTTTCAAGTAGAGTGAAAAAAAACATTGGCATTAATTAGTACTGAAACAATACCCTAAATTGCCAAGGCCAAGAGTTTAGTAAAGCTGAGTTTAAAACAACACTTTGTCTGAGATTTCAATCAGTATAGAAGTTGTGATTATTGTTTTATCGGCAAAGAATACGGACAAGCAAATTTCTCGTATCAAGCTACTTTGTTATTTTTCCTCAATTAGCGTTACACCTTGTATTAGGATATTTATATTTAATCAAAATACAAGTTGCATAGTACACAAGTTTAACATGTGTTAGTTTAGTACTTTTTATGTAAGTAGGTTGACTATATTGTTGTATTATTGTCATATGACTTCTAGTGGAGATAGTAAGTACTCCAATAATGAGAAAGTTTTCTTGGCCAGAAAGACCGTGTCCTTGACAGGAGCACCTACATCAAGGGATATCTGAGTCTAACCTACACAATCACATTGGTAGAATCCATTGGTAATTGCTGGGATTTGAATTTGACCAGTTTGATATAGTTTTGTTTAGTAACTGTAATTGATATGATTAGCGTAATAGGACTGTTGACAGAGTAAGCCTAAAAAATCATAATTACGTTCTTATTACACTATAAAACTACTGTGTAACACTTTCAATCTTTCTAATCAATACATAAAAAATTTAGGCTAAAATTATTTAAAAAAAATTATGAAATAAACTATTAACTGGATAGTAAATTGTTAAAAGGAAAATTTCTGACATTTCATCACCACTGCTTTAGGTTATATGATTCTTCACCTTGAAAATGGTAACTGTACAGCTATTATTTATAAAATACTGTATATGTGTTTGACTCCCTTCTTCTGTCAATATTTCTTAACCCATAGGCGCCAATTTACTAGCGTTACTCGTCTGGCCACTGCAGGCCCAAAATCCGACTTACAAGCCTCGCTCAATTAATTTTTTAATTTTTATTTTTTTAATAAAAACCCAGTCTTATAATTAAATAAGTTACTGTTAATATTTTTAACCAGTAGTGTTTAGCTAACTACATCATAACACAAGGTTCTCACTATCTGGATTAGTACTGATGTTTCAATTCACAAGACGTTGCACAACCAGACAAACATGAGGGTATAATTAATCCGCTGAGGTCAACACTCATGCAAATATTAAACATGTTACGGGTACGTTCCATATTAATGTTTCTACTGACCAAGCAGTTAATAAAAAAATCTGGTTAAGTAACTCAAATGAGGATTGCCTTTTGCATTTCTGATGATGTCCTGGTTCAGTCACCTTCTTCAGCAGACTTCTGAGCCCTCTCCAAATTATCCTGATTATATTCAACACAACCCATCAGTGGTGTAAGATAAAAAGTACATTTCTCAATTTTGTAACTACAATATTTTTAATAAACATTTCAAAATAGTTTTAAACTTTTAATGTTTCATTCATACTAATTTGTTTACTTTTGGTTAGGATAGGTAAGGAACACAGTTGGAAAAACAAATTCTGCACACCTCTATGGCATAAAAGTGCACTTTTTGTTGGTATCCCGATTTCGTCGGTAAACCCAAAATGGATTATTTCCGGGGAAATAATTATAGCCCCATAAGTGACACCTCATTTTAAAAACCATTAGTTTAAAAGAATATCGGCGGATATAGGTATTTATCCCAAACCATACTTTTGTCCAACCCTGTATGTATAGGTCTACTTTTGAAAAGAACCATGGTAAGGAAATAATTGTAGAGAAAAGTTATTAGTGGAGTTTAAGTTTAAATCATTTAAAAGTAGCTATATTTAAACCACAAAGTAATGGCAATCTGGCTGTAGTTTCTTCTCAAGACTACCCAGATCTCCACTCACAAGATTGGTTCAGTGTTTCTTGTTTCAATCTTGGTTATAAAACAGATCTCGCAAGCCTGCTTATCCATTTATTTATACAGTTGTTTATATTTCGCGCTCAGCTTGCTCTTTGTAAATTTAAATCTAATCGAAAAATTATACAGACGGAAGTTTGTAAATCTGCCTTAAATAAATTGGACTACCTATGATTCAGTGATTTGATTTTCCATTTCATTCTCAGACAGCTTATTGATGGATGTAAAATGATAAAAGGTTATCTAGAATAATTATTTATGGAATCCCTCAACAATGTGTTTTACTAAAAAAGTAAAAATATTACTTGCCGTTCAGTTAAACAATAACTATCAATTATTTTTTACATTAAACTATTAGGGATGTAATTTCTTACAACATATGTGGACAAATATACTTTTATACTTATACTTTTACTTTTATACTTTCTTATGAATATCTTGGTAACCTGGTAACTATTAACTAAGAAGGTGATGGGCAGGATTTGAAGACGGACTCGTTCTTCAGGAAAGAAGTCCTGGACTCATATAACTAGAATTGCTAAGTTAGCAAAAATTTTTCATTTGGAGAATGATCCTAGATCTACATTCTTTTGCCCCAATAGAAATATCAAATGATATTTTAATCTTGAATCTTGCTGTGCCCAACAATCTAGTATTATACAAACCAAAAACCCAGATTAACAGAAACCGTGGTAAAAATTCAAATCATTGCATCAACTAGGCAATGGGAATCGTCTGCCGTGGAAAGTGGAAGTTGGCAACCGCTGTGAAAATGAAGTTAAAAAAATTATTCTCAGCTAAAGTTTGGATTTTAATATGAAAGTAATGAAAATAAAATTAAAAACTACTGTTGTACAGTTTGAACCAAAATAATTTAAATTCTAACCACTATATCGAGAAAATAGTTTAACCTAAATGGCCTACCTTTTTTTTGGTTAATCAGGATTTAATTATCTATTGCAAAACAAATATAATTAAAAATTCATTATTCGATGTAAGATACAGATAAAGATAATCAATCAAATACTTACAGTCATTGATAAGCAGCTGGAGTTTCTGTTGGTAGTTGGTAATGACAAGGAATACAGCTGAGGTGATTATGAAGACAGTGGCCATCACTACGTACAGACAAGGCAGTCCCAAGACTAGGCAAGGTACGACAGGGGTAGGCGGAGGTGGAGCCGCAGGACAGCTGGCCTCACAGTCCATACAGCTGCATGCTGATGTCTGAGCCTAAAACAGATAGTTATATCATAGACAAAAGAATTAAATATAGACTGTCAGCCGTGCTGCGGTAACCATAGGTTCTGGCGTATACCGCTGGGAGCGCCGTATCGTTACGTAGCTGTACCTACATGGCGCTCCCAGCGGTGTGTGCCAGAACCTATGGTAACCGCAGCACAACTGACGGTCTATATTTAATTCTTTTTGCTTATGGTTGCATACAGTGTGATTGAAAATTCCTGGAACAATGTATTATACTTTTTACCATTATAGATAAAGTAATGAGACTTGGTATATCAATAATAATTATAAATGTCTGCTCTTTTAAGCTATTATCACTTGTTTATCCTTTAAAAACCCACGAGGAGTCAGACAAAATTCTTAAATAGCAGCATAGTAAGTTTGGTATCAAATTAAAGGTTTTAGGTAGTAGAAAACATTGCTGCAAACCCTAACTCAAACAGACAACTGAGTCAGAAATTACAGCTGTTCAAAGATTCATTTAATTTGCAGTACGCTGCCTCCTCAGGGGCCAGCTAGAATTCGGAAGAAAATCATAAACTCAAACATAGGTCGATGTGTACATCAAATTATAAGCCTTTATTAGTATAATACAATGCTGCAAATTTGAGATCAAAAGAACAACTTAGTAAAAAATGGCAGCCATTCAAAGATTCAAAATGGCAGATTCAAGAAATATTCAAACGGCTGCCGTTTTTGACTTGGTTGTACGTTTGAGTTCGTTTTTGTGGCAATCTATTCTACTAGCCAAGACCTTTAATTTGATACAAAACTCAACCTATGCTACTATTTAAGAATTTTGTTTGACTACTCGTGGGCCGTCCCCCTCGTGGGATAAAAAATGAATAATAGGTGAAAAGAATATACATTTATGGCTATTAATGATGTACCAAATCCCAGCATTCAGAATCCCTTCAACCACAATTTTTGTTCCCTGACGAAACACAGTGAAAAAGATATTAATGAGACTTAGTTTAAATAGACATTTCTCAAACCTGGGGCCCTATTTTTGAAATGGTTGACAGTTGACTCTACAGTCAACACTCAACTCAACCAACAACAGGATTTAATATTTTTGAAATCCAACAGTTTGGAAGTGAGTTGGAAATCACTAGTTGAGTGACTCGTTTTGGAAATGTAGAGCATACGACCGCCCGAAATTCAGATGACGTAATTTTAAACCAATCACAACGCAGAGTTTTTGTGATCTTCGATTTTACCTCTTCTTACTCTAAAATCTGGATCAGCTAATCTCAATCTACCATATTTCGAGATACTGAGGTAAACTGTCAACTCCGTTCTTGAGAGATTGGGGTTATGTCTTGCTTAATCTTAGTGATTGCAAAAGTACCTTATATGAACTTATAAGTATTAACAATAAAATTTACAATGGATGTTTGTTTGTTTTATGGTGTAGCTCATTATAAGTTTAGGCATATCCTAAATACATTATTATTTGCTTTCTTCGTATCTATTTCAGAACACATCACCTTATTTTAGTTTTCTTCATCGTTTTGTTTCATGTTATTTTTAATTGTGTTTTTATTTAGGTTAAAGCTTATGGCTATTTTCCATTGCACTGAAAGCTTATCGTAACTTAAATTAATTTGATCCCTTTATTAGGTGAATGGTATTGAAACAAACTATGATATTGTTTCTCTCTACCACAATCTTTTGTGACGTAATTTTCCTGGCGGACGACAAGAGGTAAATTACGCCACCGGTAAGAAAACGAGATCCCAGGATTCGCCCTAGTCTGGTCGCGGGGAGTTTCCCAGGAGTCGATAGTGATTCGGATAGCCTAACTTTGATAGCCCTGGTTGTCAGAGCTCGAGACGAACGTTGCGGGTTACTAAACACCCTACTCGAAATCACCACTCTAGCCTAGGGCTTGTGGGGAAATAAATAATTTTCACTTGACTCTGTGGGCAGATATCTAAATGACACACTACTAGCTAACTTAACAAATCAACAAGTAAGCTAAGTAGGCACTCCGCTTACCTACGGAGTTACGTCGTCACCCTGAAACAAACAAGGTTAGTACAAGATAGGCCTAACCTAGCCTAACTCCCACAGAGTCTGAATTTACTAAAATGATAAGAAAACAAGTTAGCCTAAGTGGTCCAGGTGAGGAACGAACAAAAAAAACGAAACTAAAAAGGTGAAACTGCTCCTTGAGCCAAAAACGAAAAACTAAAACTTTAACTTCCTCACGTGTTCAACTTAGACCAACTTCGACAGAACTTGTCCAGCAGAAACCTGTCTGCTGGAACAGACTTTGGTACGTCTGGGGAACTTTAAAAAAGGGGTTTTCAGAATTAAAAAAGAAAGTCCCAAGACGGATTATGAAACGTAATTGAAAATATATTTCACCAACTGCAGTACTTTACTCAAATTGTTGGTTAAGGCGTATGACTAGGTCTGCGAATCAGGCCTAGCCTTCAAGTTCAACCAAGTTAAGTACACGAAAACTGGTCAAATAATATACAATAATCTGTAAGTTAGTTACAAAACTTACCCGATGACGAAATTATATCAAAATATTCACTACGAAACAATACGTACGAACTTAAGCTTTCAGAGCTTGCGATACGAACTTAAACTTGCACGAATTTTCGAGAGCGAACCAAAAACGAAACAAACTTACCAAAAGCCGGGATTACGAATGACGAAAAACTTCACAAAACTTCTTCTTACTTCACCTTCGTCTCAGAATCGAGACGAAAGTTAAAACGATTCCTGATTGGTCAACGAGTTACCGAAACAAAAAAAAAAAACTGGCAGCGAAGGCAGGCGCATGGTAGCTTTAACAGGCTTACAGCCGCGTACCGCTCAAAGGTGACCTCGCTGCTCATCTTCTCTCCCGTAGCCCGGCCTCAGATGCAGTCGAACAGCCAAACAACCAAACTGACACCAACGTCGTCTGCGGTCTTGGAATTGGAGGTTAGGTACGACGTCAGTTTAGTGTCGCGACTAGGCTTACTCAACAGCTTATGTTTAGCTGTTTAATGTTCGTGGTCTAGATCGTTATATTTTTACCCCCCTACCCATTTGACTCGTTACACCCCCTCCACACTTCGGAACGAAAAAAAAAGAAAACCGCGAAAAGAAAAAAAAACTGTTGAACTTTCCGGTAGATGGCACCACAGTAGGATCGTGGTTAAGGATGTTGACGACGAAAAGCGGACGAACCTAGAAATGAGGTAGACAGTCTGAGGCCTAATCGCCTCAGAGGTCTAGACGGAAATGACTCGGAGCGAAGAAAACCGAAGATGGTGGGGTTGACGAAGGTAGGGTAGTACGGATTTATCACCCCTGGCAGGGGTTATTCTGCGGGTTCTATTAGCACCACCTCCCAGGTGGTTATTAGGAGTCGACGGCCCCTACAACTGCCCAGGGCGGTTTAGCGGGGTCGATTGCCTCCTTGCTGCTGGAAGCGCCGCCTCAGCTCCGGCAGTCGGCCTCGGACGACTCGCAGCACCTGGCTCGGTCGCAGCCGCACGTATCGGTCGCCTCCCAGCATAATTCTCCAGCGTTTGTTGCGCCGCTGCTCCGGTGTGAGCTGGTTGTAGGCGGCTACCAGCCGTAGTAGGACTGCCCGGGACAGCGGAAGGGCGTTCCCGGTGACCGTCTCTTCGGGCTCTGTCCGGCGAACAGGGGCTCGGGCCAGGCCACTCGGTCGAGCTGGTTCCCAGATGATGGGGGACGGTCTGCGGCGCGCTGGGCCCGCTCCGGCTCCAGCTGGTGCTTCTCCCAGACGGGGGCGGCGAGGAGGGGAGTCGCGACGGCGACGCTCGGGCAGGCGACGAGTCGGCAAGACAAGACGTGGGCGAGGCAGTGCGGCGGGGCCAGGATGGCGACTGGGTGGCGAGGCGGGACGGCAGCTATGACGGGATGAAGAGACGGGACGGCAGCTATGACGGGATGAAGAGACGGGACGGCAGCGACGATGGGGCGGAGAGGCAGGACGGCGAGGATGACGGGGCGGGGAGGCAGGGCGGTGATGACGACGAGACGGAGAGGTGGGGCGGCGATGATGACGAGATGGAGAGGCGGGGCGACGAGGAGGACGAGATGGAGAGGCGGGGCGACGATGAGGACGAGGTGGAGAGGCGGGGCGACGAGGAAGACGAGATGGAGAGGCGGGGCGACGATGAGGACGAGGTGGAGAGGCGGGGCGATGATGATGACGAGATGGAGAGGCGGGGCAACGATGAGAACGGGGCGGAGAGGCGGGGCGATGATGAGAACGGGGCGGAGAAATCTGAAGAGAACGGGGCGGAGAAATCTGAATCCGCCGCCGAGGTGACGAAGCGAACCGGACTCGGAGCGGAGGCGACGCAGCCGGCGGAGAGACGACGGCCGGCTGGGGATCCACCGTCGGCGAGGTCGGTCGGTCGGGCTGAGGAGACGGCTCCGTGGCCCGTGGCGATGATCGGGCCGGGACCTCCCCCTCCTCGAGGTCTGAGCATTCCAGGTCGAGGACGTCCCCGGGGTCCACCCGGAAAGGCCAGGACCAGTTGGCCGCCAGGAAGTCCCCGATCTCCTGGTCCAGCACCATGTCCTCGGGGTCGAGGATGTCTCGGCTCGGCGTAGACGGGCGGGGATCGGATGCCATCGTACCTACCCAACAAAACCAGAACTAAGCGGGACCATGCAAGCTAGGTACTACAAGCTAGGTACAGGTGCTACAAGCTAGGTACAGGCGCTACAAGCTAGGTACAAGCACTACAAAGCTAGAAGGGAAATCAGTTAAGGGATAAAGTAGGCTATATTAGTATATAAGAGTAAAATAAAGCGTCACTACAGAGTTAGTTAGTAGCCACAACTAAGCTCCACCACCTTACCACTAAACGCGCGCACAGAAAGGTTTTAGGTCTTTGGCATGGACCACATGCACCGCCGCGGAGTCCTCATCACGCACCTCGTAAAGGTTAGTTCCCCGACAGCCAACAACTGTGCAGGGGCCGCGATATTTCGGCGCTAACTTCCCGACAATCGCGTCGGCAGCTGAAGACAATACGTGAAGTCGTCGCATCACTCGCGCGCCAACTTCGTGCGTCACCTCCCTACGACGGAGGTTATAATAGGTTGATTGCCTTTCGTAGGCGGCCTTGAGGTTCTTGCGTGTCTGCGCGATCAGACGCTGAAACTCATCCAGTCGTTTGCGATGGGTCTCGCTTAACGAGGGACTTTGGTGAGTTTCGGACACCTCAAACGAAGGGCCACGGACGGCACAGGGAGGTTTCAGTTCGCGACCGAAACACAGCATCGCAGGAGTGAATCCAGTAGAGTCGTGGACAGCTGTGTTCAGGGCGTACTGAAACTCCACCAGGTGGTTGTCCCAAGACCTATGGTTGCCTTTTACGAACTGTGCAATCATGGTCTTCACCACCCGGTTTTGCCTCTCGACTGGGTTCGACTGCGGGCTGTAGGGGGCCGTCGTCTGCAGCGTGATGCCCCACTCCGCCGCCAACTCTCGAACCAGTTTACCGACAAACTGCGTGCCGTTGTCCGTAATCAACACATCCGGAGCTCCATGTCGAAGTAGGATAGCCTTCAGCTTTGTCACCACATTCTTTGCGGTTGCAGACGCAATGGAGGCGAGTTCCGTCCATTTGCTGAAGGTATCCTGCACCACGAGCAGAAATCGCTGACCCCGTTGTGATCTAGGCAATGGGCCTACCAGGTCAGCAGACACTGCGTACCACGGTCCTTGGGGTTGTCGGAAGTACATTTTCCCAGCTGGTTTCGTTTGGGGTACTTTATAGGCCTGGCATTGGGCGCAAGACCGTACATAGGCCTTCACCTCACGACGCCAGTTAGGCCAAAAGTACTCCCCACCAACTCGGGCTAACGTTTTCTTCACCCCAAGATGTCCTGCTGTAGCCGTGTCGTGGTTTTCGTGCAGCACCACGGATACTTGGTCGCTTGGCACACACACCCTCCATGTCGTAGGTCGATCCTTCCTCAAGACAGCACGGTACAGCTTACCGTCGCGAAGCTGGTATCTCGAGTATCGCCCAGGGTGTTTGCTGACCAGATTGCGAAGGCGGTCATACCAAGCACTGTGGCTGCCCGGCGGGTTACCATCGTTGTCCACGTCGGAAGATGGGTCGTCAGTCTCCTGCTGCGTCGGACCAGGAGCTTCGTGATCGATAACGTCACCCGCCGGATCATCACCGAGTGAAGGTTCGTCACCTTCAGCATCGGTTAGGCGTCGTAACCGCAACTGTTCCCTTGCAGCGCGTCTGGTTAAAACTCCGACCTCAAACGTAGGTTGATCGGGTTCACCAGACGGGCTGGGCACTTCAGGGACTGGCTGACGAGACAGGGCGTCTGCCACTCTGTTCGATGTCCCCTTGCGGTACCTTATCTCGAAGTCGAATTGCTGCAACTCCATAACCCACCGAGCCAGGCGCCCACTAGGCTCACTGAGCTTAAGCAGCCATTTTAGGGCGACATGGTCGGTTATCGCAATGAAGTGGTAGCCTTCGAGATAAGCCTTGAATTTCCGAACAGCCCACACGAGAGCGAGACACTCCTTCTCGGTAGTTGTGTAGTTCTGTTCGGCCTCAGAGAGTAGCCTACTGGCATACGCAACGACAACTTCTCGGTCGTTTACACTCTGAGTTAGCGCTGCTCCCAGGCCATAATTCGAGGCGTCGACCTGGAGCACGAAGGGTTGGCTGAAGTCGGGACAGGCGAGAATCGGGGCCGTCACCAAGGCGTGCTTCAGAGCTTCGAATGCCTTAGTTTGTTCGGGTCCCCAGAGCCACTTGGCGTTCTTCTTCAGCAAACCTCGAAGCGGAATGGTTACTGAAGCGAACTTCTCGACGAATCGCCGATACCACGACGCAAGGCCTAGGAAACTGCGAAGTCCCTTGACGTTCGTGGGTGCGGGGAAATCCTGAATGGCGCGGACCTTCTCAGGATCCGTGGCGATTCCATCTTGGCTCACGATGTGTCCCAGATACTTCAGCTCCCTACGGGCGAAGTGACACTTCTCGGGGTTTAAACGAAGGCCCGCCTCTCGTAGGCGGCGAAAAACAACCCCCAGAAGTTCTAGATGCTCCTCGAAAGACGTTGACACTACCACAAGGTCATCAAGGTAAGCGAAGACCTTCGGCTCCAGCTCAGGCCCGATGACTCTATCCAGAAGGCGCTGGAAGGTGGCACCGGCCGAGTGTAGGCCAAACGGCATGACCTTGAACTGAAAAAGGCCTAGGCCTGGCACAGTGAAGGCGGTCACGGGGCGACTGTCGACGGCCAATGGCACTTGCCAGTAGCCTTGCTTCAGGTCCAAGGTACTGATAAACTTGGCCTGCCTGAGCTTCTCAAGGATGGCGTTAATCCTAGGCAGAGGATAGGCGTCCTTGATCGAGGAGTCGTTCACCCTGCGCATGTCGATGCAAAAGCGGTATTTCCCAGTCGACTTCCGGATCAACACGATCGGAGAGCTCCATGGACTCTCGGATGGTTCGATTACATCATCCTTCAGCATGGCAGCTACTTCATCGTTGATGACCGCTTGCATTGCAGGGTTACGAGGGTAGTGGCGCTGTTTGATCGGGACTGCGTTTGGTTTGAGCCGAATGACATGCTCAGTCAACGCCGTAGGTCCCACAACAGCATCGAAGAGAGGAAGTTCTTTCTCGAGAAAATTCTTGAGATGTTGTTCTTCCTTAGACGTCAGCGGTTCCAGTGTGCCCGTCGCACAAGGAAGTGTCGTGGTCGTGTCGAAAGTGCCATCGTGGTTGACGTTTATTCGTATGAGGTTAAGGTTTCGAATACACCTCATACCCAATACGACGTCCGTGGTGAGCCCAGGCACAAAATAGGCTCCGAGTATGAGGTTTTCACCTAAGATCTGGGCCGGGATGTGGTACTTCGTCTCAATCCGACAACGTGTACCATCAGCCATCCTCAGGTCCGCCGAAGATATCTCAGGTTTTACCCCACACTCGTCGAAGTGACGAACAACCTCATCCCCGACGAGGTTTACAACTGCTCCGGTATCCAACAGAGCATGAAATCCCTTTCCAAGGAGCGTGACGTCGACAAAAGGTCGGATGTCTGTCGGCTCAGACGATTTTCCAGCCGACACGTACGAGGTGCTCACGTAATTGAGCTCGGTAGAGGTCATAGATGGCTGCGCTGCGGGCTCAAGTGACCTCACGATGCCTGAACCCGATTCAGTGAAGGCCGTTATGTACTGGAGCCATGAGCTCCATTCTTCGGAGGTAGTGCAGCCACGGGACGTGGGCTCAGGCGACCTCCGGCGGCCTGAGTCCGTCTGGCGTTTCCCGCGCGACAACCGCAGCTCGTAGTGGCCACTCCTACTTGTTTGCAGTAGTAACACCGCAACACCTTCGGCTGAGTACAATCCCGGAAGACATGTCCGCGTGCATCACAATTCCAGCAGATCGGAGGGTTGCGGTTACTCGGTGATCGAGGTGGGCCCGTAGACGGTAGGCCCCAGTTTCTATTGTTAGGAACGCTGGCGGTCGTATGCTTTGGCTGGTTACCCCCACTCCTTGCAGGGTAATCACCAGTGCGGCCGGTCTTTGGCGAGGTAGGTTGCGGTTTACGGTCAGTCTCAGAATAGTCCATCACCGCAACATCGACGAAACGGTCCATTCGACGCCTGGGCGTGTAGGCAGTCTCAGGCACCAATGCTTGAGCGACCGGAGGGGGAGGGCGGAACAGCTTACGCTCCCGTAGCAGCTCCTCGTATTCGTCGGCTCGCTCGATGAGGTCGGGTAGCGTGACAAAGTCATGACGTCGTATCATGAACTTGTATTCCGGCCTCATGTTCAAGTACACCAGGTCGATAGTTTCCTGGTTAGAGAAAGTGCCGCTCCGTCGGATCAGGGTTGTCAGGGCAATCACAAAATCTTTAAATGCCTCTGTTTCACCCTGAGTGCGCTTCCGTATCTCGTCATCCAAGTGGCGATGATAGCCAGCAGGGAAGAACTGGACCTCGAATGCCCGCCTAAAGTCGAGGAAGGAACGCCACATCATTTTGTTGTTCCTGTACCAGAGGAGAGCTTGGCCATGTAGAAGCGAAGGCAAAGCCTTCAAAACGTCCTCTGGCGACAGAGAGTAGGCCTCGCGCAGCTCCTCTAGACGCTCCAGAAACGAAACCGCATCTCGTCTGCCGTCGAAGCGCAAGTTCCACTTCCGGACCTTGTCACAGAGGGCGGACGACGTTTTAGCAACGTCATCAGGTCGGTCATCACTCCGTAGGACATACGAAGACCGGACACCTCCATATCCATCCCTTGGCCGAGACGGGACTGTGTATCGGGAGGTTAGCGGGTCGATCCCGTGGACTGGAAGCTCGGCGTAGTCCTCCTCACGTCGTGAGCCCCGCTGTTCGAGGTTCAACACCTCGGCTAACGTGTGCTCTAGGCTGCGCATGTCAGCATTGGGCGATAGGCCGAGCATCTGCCGCATGCGGTCCAAAGTGTGACGTACCGGATCGGCATCAGAATTTTCCGGGAGCGAAGACCTCGGAGCGAAGTCGAAGGCATGTCGAGCGTCAGTCAAGTTCTCCAGTCCTGCGAGTGAGGGTTCATGTGATGCCGAGGTGACCGCAGCAGGTGGGCTCTGACGCTGGAACGTAGCAGGGGGTAGGCCTACGAGTCCATAGGTACCGGGTGGTCTCCACGCAGTAGGCTGAGGCATTGACCCCGTTCGGTAGTCGAAAGGCGATGGGCGTGGAGTAGGCTCCTGCATCGAACTCCGGGCCTGGTTATCTAACACCTGGCCAGTCGTAAACACCTCCTCCTGGGAGGTTGGAGAAGACGGTGCACCAGCGTTGCTTCGCCAGTACGTGCAGAGACGTTTGCGCATTTCTGCCAGTGTACCATGTGATGGCAATTGGTGTCGGGCCATCTCCACCATCAACTGTTGCTTTGACAGCTCATGTATCCAGCCGACACGTGGATCATCCGTTGGGTAGAGCGGAGCAGTATAGCCGGTCGAGGTCACCGGTCGTGTGTACACCGTTGACGTAGTAGTAACTGTTGATGCACACGAGCAGGTAGGGATAACCGATGACGTAGTCACCACGGCCCCAGCCATGGTTAGAACTCCTGGCGTCGTTGTCAAAATTTCAGGGAGTGAGTTAGGCATAGCTGCAAAGTATTAGTGCACAACAAGACAAACAAATTGCAAAAATAGTTTAAAAGGCTGAAATTGATTAACAATTATGAAAATCCACAATAGGCCTATTTAAATTCAGGCCTAACGTTAAACAGCACTAAATAAGTCCAAACAAGACAACTTTAAAAAAAAAAAATTTTTTTTTTTTTTTTTTTTTATAGCCTAAGTCCCAACTAGGTACTCAAAACCCAGAAAATTTGTTAAAATAGGACCAAGTCCAAACTGCTCCAAAATCCAATAATAAAAAGGCTAAAATGCAATAGGCTACTATAAAGTAAACGTTTTACCTAAAATAAATAGGCTATCACACAAATAGGCTAAAATATTTAACGCTAAACACCAATAGGCTTAGGCTAGCAATAGGCTACAACGACGAAACTAGAAAATATGTAGGCCTAAGCTACCTACTAAACTAGAAATGCTAGGCTAGAACGGTAACGTAGAATAAAAAATAACAGTAGGCCTAGGCAAACACTTGATAGGCTAGAGCGGTTAACGTAGGCTAAAATCTTACAGCTCGACGTCAGCTGCTACAGCGATCTTAGCTTGAGCTCACCAAGTACTATCAGACTATCCAATCACTGGTCCAACTGCTTCGGGCGCCATTTATGTGACGTAATTTTCCTGGCGGACGACAAGAGGTAAATTACGCCACCGGTAAGAAAACGAGATCCCAGGATTCGCCCTAGTCTGGTCGCGGGGAGTTTCCCAGGAGTCGATAGTGATTCGGATAGCCTAACTTTGATAGCCCTGGTTGTCAGAGCTCGAGACGAACGTTGCGGGTTACTAAACACCCTACTCGAAATCACCACTCTAGCCTAGGGCTTGTGGGGAAATAAATAATTTTCACTTGACTCTGTGGGCAGATATCTAAATGACACACTACTAGCTAACTTAACAAATCAACAAGTAAGCTAAGTAGGCACTCCGCTTACCTACGGAGTTACGTCGTCACCCTGAAACAAACAAGGTTAGTACAAGATAGGCCTAACCTAGCCTAACTCCCACAGAGTCTGAATTTACTAAAATGATAAGAAAACAAGTTAGCCTAAGTGGTCCAGGTGAGGAACGAACAAAAAAAACGAAACTAAAAAGGTGAAACTGCTCCTTGAGCCAAAAACGAAAAACTAAAACTTTAACTTCCTCACGTGTTCAACTTAGACCAACTTCGACAGAACTTGTCCAGCAGAAACCTGTCTGCTGGAACAGACTTTGGTACGTCTGGGGAACTTTAAAAAAGGGGTTTTCAGAATTAAAAAAGAAAGTCCCAAGACGGATTATGAAACGTAATTGAAAATATATTTCACCAACTGCAGTACTTTACTCAAATTGTTGGTTAAGGCGTATGACTAGGTCTGCGAATCAGGCCTAGCCTTCAAGTTCAACCAAGTTAAGTACACGAAAACTGGTCAAATAATATACAATAATCTGTAAGTTAGTTACAAAACTTACCCGATGACGAAATTATATCAAAATATTCACTACGAAACAATACGTACGAACTTAAGCTTTCAGAGCTTGCGATACGAACTTAAACTTGCACGAATTTTCGAGAGCGAACCAAAAACGAAACAAACTTACCAAAAGCCGGGATTACGAATGACGAAAAACTTCACAAAACTTCTTCTTACTTCACCTTCGTCTCAGAATCGAGACGAAAGTTAAAACGATTCCTGATTGGTCAACGAGTTACCGAAACAAAAAAAAAAAACTGGCAGCGAAGGCAGGCGCATGGTAGCTTTAACAGGCTTACAGCCGCGTACCGCTCAAAGGTGACCTCGCTGCTCATCTTCTCTCCCGTAGCCCGGCCTCAGATGCAGTCGAACAGCCAAACAACCAAACTGACACCAACGTCGTCTGCGGTCTTGGAATTGGAGGTTAGGTACGACGTCAGTTTAGTGTCGCGACTAGGCTTACTCAACAGCTTATGTTTAGCTGTTTAATGTTCGTGGTCTAGATCGTTATATTTTTACCCCCCTACCCATTTGACTCGTTACACCTTAATACCTTAAATCATAGGTCTAATAACAATAATTATCTTTTAATAAGTTCAATTAGTATGCCTAGTGTATTTCAAACAAATTAAATAGTCTTATAACAAAGTAAATAGATTAAATAGTCTAGTATTAACACAGTAAATAAAATTAACAATCGCATAAAGTATTGGGTGCTAAGACATTGACGACAAATACATAACCTCTAAATCGCAATTAGTTAATTAAAGCAATAACAAAACAATATGGCGTCGACTCAAAAAGAGTAATTTTTTGCCGAAAGAGAGGAAGAAGAAAGTGCAGTCAACCGCCACTCAACAGCTCGATAGGTGTTGAGTAGTTTTGGTTGTATAAGTCCACCGTCAATCGTTTCAAAAATACGAAACGATTGGAAATAGAATGACTCGACACTCAACTCAACAGTCAACCATTTCAAAAATAGGGCCCCTGCTCATTCTTGAGCACATAATTGTCCAATATTAATTATTATCATTTGTATCCTGTATGTATGTTTACATCAACATTTCTGTAAAATTAGTCTTTTTAACCAATGTAGCTGCTACAACACCAGCATCAAGATAAAAATTAAACTAAACTAAATTAAAACTAATAAATTAAACTAAATTAAAACTATTGGTAAATTAAACTATTAGAAATTTAATGGAATACAATCTGGTCTTCTGATTGGTGCTACAAATATTACATAATTTATTTACCTTCATTTTAGTAAAAATTTATAAAGTTTGAAATTTGGCTAAAACCAAAATTTGGAGTTTTGTTAATTTTTGAATAGCGACTGTGGCAAAATCTGAAAGCAGCAATTGCGATTATGGCGACATCATAATCAACTACTGCGATCTCGGAAACATTAACTTTACCCGCACAATCGTTTATGTTAATTGACCCAATGATGTAAAAAATCACCGATGTGATGTTTGAATGGATGCTTACTCATAGGCTATTAGCTGTTATTTTTTAAAAGTATAAAATTTTACACTTTAATTACTGGTTGGCCTAATTTCTTTCCATCCGTAAAATATCTACCAACAAGCAAAATTATTTAAAAAATAATCAAACATAACACCCTGATTGATTTTGACCTCGAACAGGACACCTGCTAGACATATGAAATGCTTATACATTATTGATTTGTTTGTCAGTTGGAAATTGAATTATTTTGAAATTCAATAAGAGTGAATGCACTGCTTTCACCCTTTGCTATGTCAAAATTTCAGACTTTTCTCAATCGCTTGAATCTATACATTCTTGCTGCTAGGTCTTGCTTGGGAGTGTTGGTTGAGGAGAGTGTTGATATGCTGTGCATAAAAATATGATAGGTAAAAATGTGGTAGGATAAAAATACCCCTGCCGCAGCAAACCTGCAGATTAAGGGAATTTCCATTTGCCTGATCGGATTTACACTAAAATATCACATTTATTCCTTATTAAATATAATTAGTTTAAAGAGTACTTAGGTTTGCTGCAACAGGGGGGTAAAAAAGTATTTTTTGTCAAATGTCAATAGTTTAGTAAAATATTAATGCATTTTCCAAATGTGATAAAAATATGTTCATAAATAAGCAAACTACAACAGTTTACTTATTTTCCATATAAATAACATGAGATGTTTACATTTTTAATTTTTTTGGAATTTTCTCCGTAACCGTTTGGCGCATAATAATGGTTCAACATACTAAATTATTTGTTTTTTTAAGCTCTACAAAATGGTTTGGAAAGAAATTGCTAAATTTTATTTTTTTCGGGTCAAAAATGGGTAAAACCAATTTTTACCCCATAAATCCCCCCATAAACCCCCAGAGTTTGATTATGCCGGTTCGCGAACTCATTCAAATAAATGTGGGTTTACACGTTTATACCAAATTTTATCAAAATCGGATCATTTTTGCTTGAGTTATCGTGCTAACGGACATAAATGAATTTGAACGGATGGTGTTTTTGGCCTTTAGAGACCTTAAAACGAAAAAGTAAATTGATCCCAGGACCAATTCTTACCATGAGTAAATTATGAGGGTAATACCTTATTCCCTATGTGGGAAATTCGCTAAAAGAGAGGGTAGAATTAAATGGGGTGAAAATATCATTATATAACTCTAGACAGACATTTGAACCTCTACCAGACATAAGGTATTTTGAGGTTTTTAAGGGATTTTTAAATCACCTGAACAAGATCGACCTGCATGTCTGGCTAAGGGAAAAAATGTCTGTGACAGGAAATATTACAGCTCATTTTGGAGAGTCGTTTTAAGTAAAGATTTTAAACTAAAAGCTAAAATTCCTTTTACTTACTTAATAATTGAACCTAGCAAGGTTTGTGTGTCATGTATTTGATCTAATTCATATAATGAACAACGTACAGTTGGATAAAATATGTTTTTGGAAAAAATATTTCTGTAGAAAGTTGTCAACTTAATTTTCTGAAAAATAATGCTCCGTTCTGCAAACAGTAATGCTACAAAATGTCATGCATTACATAAACAAAAGCTGCTACATCATTATTCGGTGCATCAATCGTGAGGAAGAATAACCGAATTACCAGAGCGGTTCAATGTAATAATAGTAGGTGTATTCAAACCGATACGAGCTTTTGAAAACTTAATTTCTAAAGTAATTGAAAGTTAACTCACATCAATCCTCTTAGTAAGGAATGGAGATACATATTCGAACTCCAGAAAGGAGAAATAAGTCTCTTGATAGGTCTACTTACAGGGCATGGCTATGTAAGGAAGTACCTTAAGACAATAGGGCTTAGACAGACAGACCAGTGCAGATTCTGCCTCTACGACACGGAATCCGCTGAGCACATATGGCTGGAATGTCCGGCGATAGCCCAGAAAAGGTTGAAACACCTAGGAAAGGCATTCCCGATGCCTACTGAAATACGAGAAATGGGTGTGCACCAACTGATTGGCTTCGCAAGAAGACTTCGGTTGGGTGACTAATTAAAAAGGGTGCTACAAAAGATCTTGTAGGTCGAGGTAGCAAGGGGTAATGATACCCCAGCCCCATGAGAGAAAAAAAAACTCACATTGACTGGAACATCACAGGTAAACGTTTCAGGCTCCAGTGGTGAGAATCCATCCACCAACTCTTGGTCAGAAGTGACAGGCACGAAGGCAACTTTTAAAGGCACATAGGAGTTCAAGTTCGGGTCAAACATATAAGAAAACCATCTGCAACAATCATATGATATCCTTGAAATTGTTTATAATAACAGAAATACACTACAATGGTACAAATGTGTCTGTATTTTATGTATTTTTATAGTTATTGTGAAAAATTGTCAACACTGTTTTGTAAATTACTGTAATGTATTATATTACATCTCCAGTGCAATGACTATTTAATGTCAGTTTCAGTTTTCATTTTTTTGCCAATGTAAGCATACCTTAGACGTATAAATTTTAAAAAAATCCTTCATTAGTAAAAAGCTAACTATACTACTATAAAAATGGCACATAAGTTATTTCTACTACGTCGTTTCAAGATAATCTGCCTAGGATGTTGACGTCTATTATCAACGCATAATCAACTCTGTCTACAAAGAACGTAAAATATTCATTGACAAATGTTGAAAGATAAATTAGATTGGAAACCAAATCATGGTCAAAGAAATAAACCTTCTAAATTACTATTATTTTAAAGCACCAAGTCATTACCAGCATCCCTAGTATCACGGAAAAATGTAGTGAGTTATTTAAACTTTAAATTAACATTTTTTGAAAAATTTCTCTGAAAACTGTTAAGAAATGTTTCTCTACAAGCAACTCACTTGTAAGGTGAGCAGCGGCTGGCTCCCCATTGGCCACACATGATGTCCAGAGCCAGTTGATTGGTGGACGGCACCGAAACTTCCTTGCACGCGTTGTAAGTCCGCCACAAGTAGGTGTCGGACACATACACCTCCAGCCCCTCCACTGTCGTAATACCTGAGCAAACCAACGAGTTGAAACATGCGAGACAACTGTCACAAAGAAGTATCCTCAAGTTCATACCTGCTCAAATTGAATGCAGAAATATTATTTTTCCACAGTTCCTTGACAAAGTTGGCTCCCTTGCACTGATTATAGCACGCAAAGTAGCTAATAGCTGTATTAACTTACTTTTGCAGCACTCATTGGTTTTTGCAGCAATATTTTTTTTTTGCTGCACGCCAGTATTTCCAATCAAACAACAAAACAGTGTGCTTTTATTAGGCACGTAATATGTGTACGCTTGGAAAAAAGTTGGCATAAAGATACTACGACTACGATCAGCTGGTGCAGTGTTTAGAATTTTGTTTAACGCTTGGATTTAGCCTAAACTAACATGTTGTACAGTGTTTAAAAAGACTAATTATTTATATGATTTATAGTAACTGTAGGAAAAATATAATTTGTAACACGAGTGCAAAAGTGCCACTTCACACACTAGTTACACAAATAACTATTGTACAGTTTTTTAATACTGATATCTATATACGATAATATTTTTGTTTTAGGGTGACTGATAAAAACCGGACGTTTTTCAAATAAGCATTTTTTATTTGTTTATGTGTCAGTTATAGCTTGTATTACATTAAATTTGTTGTAAAGTTTTGCCATTTAAGAAATACACTATTTACTAAACATAATTGGCTACATTTGTCAGATACTATCTACTTTTGGAAAAACAATGTCAGTCATGAGGTGTCTACTTTCATTCATACAGGTTTAAATTATTATCTTAAATTCTTAAATTAAATTATATGCCTAGAATATCGCAGTCACCATAAATTGTCACCACTTGATGGTAAATAGCGTCATTAAAATCCACCAGGGTTCAGGGTTTGTGAGTGTAGAAACAAAATCCCAAAGAAAAAATCACACACCCCCAAATCATCGTAAATTGTCACCACTTGCCGGTAAGTTGCGTCATTAAAATCCACCAGAAAATTTAACAAGACCCCAAAGAAAAAAATTACAGACGTCCAAATCTGTTTGTGTTTTTTGTATCTGTGACTCTACTTATGTATGTATGTACAGCTTGAATAACGATTATTTTATTTGATTATATGTTATTGTTTTAAATGTAAACCTGTAAACAGAAACACACTTTATAAATTCAACCTGATTACGGAAGCTTTAATTTCCAAAGCTGTGGTTGTTTTGTTGGTAACTGTTTTTATATTGTCAGGATCATCTTTGAAAGCAACAAGACTGTGAGTAGGCCTATATTCATCAAAGAAATTGTAAATGCTATTTCTGTGTTCAAAGCCACACACAATAAAAAAAATTTCAATAAGATCCTGGAAAAAACCTCACTCCAAAACGGGGATCATTAAATAAAAATGACTTAACTTACAATATTGAAGTAAAACCTATTCATCCGATAACATACCTTTACCTACAACACCTAACTCAGTAACGTTAACAAATCTGCTCTGATCCGGGGCACAAGTGAAGTGACAGAAATACGACAAAAAGTTGTGCCAGCAAGAGGGGCATCTAGCTAGGAAATTTGCAGCCATGTTAACACCACGGTCAAAAGATACCAACTGAGCATCATCACAGCAAGTGGTTGTGGGGCCTGTAACAGAAAAAAAAATAATAGTCTCAAGAAAATAGGAAATACAACAGGAGGACTCAGAGAAAGACAAACGATTATGCATCAAGACACGATCAAGAGGATAATCATCAAGATGCTACAAAACTTGGTACAAAGTTACTAGGCATTAAAATCACTTTTCTAGAATACAATGCCGCAAATTTGAGCTTTTAAAACAACAAATGAGTTGAAAAGGCAGCCGTTCAAAGATTCAAAATGGAAGATTCAAGAAATCTTTGGACAGCTGTCTTTTTTTACTTGGTTGTTTGTTTAGGTTTGCATAGTTGTATTTCACTAACAAATAACTCAAATTTGATGTGCATGTGAATCTATGATTACATTTAATTATTTCTTCTGACTCCTACCCTTTTCTTCTGATTTATAAGTCTTTCTGGGGAAGTAGGTTATCACCCAATGATTTTTTAATTCCCAGTAACTGTGTACCAAGTTTAGAAGCTCTATTTTTATCTTTATTATTTTTTGAAATATTTTACTGTCCTGGGCCTTTTTTTCCACCTTTTATGTCTACTAAAATGCTATTTACAGAAATAAATTCCTAATAAAAATGGCATAAAAGAAAACATACTGCATTTAGCATCTTGAATGTCTTTATAACTCAACACTTTCATGATCAATGATCAAAAGTCCTTTATTCGTGTCATGTACATAATATATGACGGGTGCAAACAATAATAAATTTTAAAATATAGATAGGAATTTTGTAGAGTTATTAGCCATATAATTTCCTCTCTGGAATAATAATGAAGAAAACTAAAAACCTTGTCACTAAAGCTTAATAATTATTGTTGTTTAGAAACCGTTTAAGGTGTGTTTATGTTATTTTCCACTTAGAGGCGTTTTGAAAGTATTATGAAAACACATTAGTATTATTAAGGATTACCAAAATCAGGAACAGTGATGTGTTCGGGAATGTACACTAACAGGAAATCCTTTCATGACTAGTAGTAGGAAAATACACAAAAAATACATAGTCTTAATGGACAATACAATACAGCACAATGAACAATGCAATTGGCTCTTTTGCAAATGTCCTGATACTGTAGTTAATACTTCTTGAATACTTCAGGGTAACACCATTAACCATTTATCAACTCTACTCTAACTACCTCCAGGAAGCACCTGTGTGCTTTTTTATATGGTTTTCCGAAGCCAAAATAACGGTCTTATTTTTACACAGCAAGAAAACTACTTAAGCCCTTGCTAACCTGACAAATTCAATGAGGGAAAAATAAAAAATATATATTTTAATGACCGTAAATACAAAATTGATTAGTAAAAAATCCATTTTCCTCCTATTTTATCTGGGATAACATAAGTTACAATCACTTTTGACCCGTAATTTTTACAGGAAGGAGTTCTACCAATATGTTCAGAATTTAAAGGGCTACAACATGATAAATTTTCATGAAAATTGTTCATGCCATTTCCGAGAAACTTATATTTTTCCGTTACTTTTTTTTATGGGAAAATCAAAATTTCCAAAAAGATTAAAAAAAAAGCCTGAAGATACCATGGATTAGTACTTAAGTACCAAAATTTAATCAAAATCGGACGACAGGTGTGGTCAGTAGCTCTGTACACATCCACACATACGGACAGACAGACAGACACACACATGGACAGACATCACTTTGGAAACCACTTTTTTAGGTTAAGGGGGGCCCAAAACGGATAAACCACTCAAACTCAAAACTCAAACTTGAAAAATTTGACGGAAACAATACTTTCTCCATATACTATGGGGTAGAAAGTAAAAATGGGTCAATTAATAGTGAATGACACATTTTACCATCTTGGCAATTTTTTAATTTGTGCTATTCTTCACATATTTAAAAAGTCCTCCATTTCATCTGTTGTTTTTAACACGCACGAGTGAACAATTCACAATATGTTCCACTTGAGTAATTACAGTAACAGTGGCCCATTTAATGCTACACATCACATCAGGTGGGTATGCCCTATGAAAATACGAATTAGTGTTAATCGACCGAAGTAGCTGTAATAGGTATAATTACCATCACGAATGTACGGCCCACACAACTCCTAAAGACAATGGAGTGAAGTGCAGGAAATGCGGAATTTTCAATATATTTTGTATGTTAGGCGATATTACATAGCATTATAAAACATGTTCTGCAATCACTGGAGATGAAATTTGTTTAAACAAAATACATATTAAATATTAAGATAGAAGATGGGTGAAGCTATTTTGATTTCTACTGGAAAAACAAACTGTCGTTTTTACACATTTTTATTCAACTGAAGATATTATTAAAATTAGAAGATATTATGTAAATTAGTAATATAATTTAAAATTATATAAACCTAATTTGAAGTTTTAAAATAAAGATGCCGTACTACATAGGCCTAGAGTGGGTACAAAATGTTCAGAGTATAGTTTGAAAACACATGAACAGAAAACATATACTTAAAAAAAAAATATGACTCAAATTGTAAAAAGCTTAAAAAGACCTTCATTATTAGTTATTTTTTTAACCATTTTTTTGTAGGAATTGGTCCTAATAACTTTTACGACTTGGGTAATAACTTTTAGACTAAAAGACTTATAGGAAAGCTCTTTGGGATCGACTTCAATGCAAACTTTCTAACACTATCACTCAGTAACGGCTGAACATATTTTACCAAACTTACCAAGGTTGTTTCGACAATTGTTTGGAAGGTTTAGGACAAAACCACTTCAATTTTTGATAATACCTATATAATTTAAAAGTAAGTCGAAGTTTTTAAATTTTAACATTTGCTTTTATGGGTTGCCATGATGGTTAAAAAATAACGTAAATGTAAACAAAACAACAAATCAAAATCAAAACAAATAAAATCTAGTCAAAATCCCCTTTATTCATAAATGTACAAGTACAATGAATAGAGTCAGTGAATCACTTATTGTCTATTCACAATATTTTAAATTGTAAAATTCCTCAAAGGAGTAAATTGCTTTTTCTTCTAGGAATTTCTTTAGTTTAAAGTAAATTTCCTACTATTACATTCACTTTTTATATCTTTTGGTAAAAAGTTTATAGGCCTGTATTTAAGGCCTCTATACACTGTGTTTTTTTTTTATTTCTTAATTATATCTGTTTTGTATAACATATATATATGAATTTGAATGGATGGTGTTTTTGTGCTCTGGAAACCTCAAAACGAAAAAGTAAATCGGTCCCGGGTCTAGGTCTTACCATGAGACCTACAGTAATAGCTTATTCCCTATATGGGAAATTCGCTAACAATAATAGAAAACAGTCTTAAATTACAAAATATGTTCAAAAAGAAACCATTCATCTTTTCAACTTCTACTTAAGCCATACACCAGTACAATAGACTCCCTCTTATCTGGACACCTTTTAACCGGACATCGGTTCAACCGGACTACACTCGGTGGAAATGACATCTCTTTACCCGGACAATTTTTATCAGCACATCGGTTTAACCGGACTGGATCAGCAGGAAATGGGCGGTACTGAAACGACAGTTCTTGTAGGAAAGATTAAAGACCATCACATGTCTAAATATGTAATAATCATTATCGTCTTATACAGTATGCATTTAAATGGTCCGTTTTACCGAGTTTTGGGGAACGGCGGTTTAACCGGAAAACCCGTTATCCGGACTGGCCTCGGTCCCGAGGAGTCCGGATAAGAGGGGGTCTACTGTACTTCATTTACATAGGAAGGTTTGTCCATTTACATCACACAAAGCGATGCCACTATTGAGTGAATTTATGAGTTGCACACCCAACCTAACCAAGACGAGTTTAAACCTTTAATATGTATTAATATGTAATATGTATTATGTTAATATGTATTATGTTTTTTTAAGCCAGGTGCTGTGTCCTGGCTGGAGAGTTATCTTAGAACGCTCGTACACTGATCATACCTAAACAACTATACCACAGTGACAACATGGATCAAGAAAATTCAAAAGTGTAATCAAGTTAAGCTCAACCCCTAGGTTATGTATTGATTTTAGACCTTAAAGGGTCAATAGTGCTAACAACAAAGTTTAACTCACCATCATTGTTGACCAAGAAGGGGCACCATTTTTTCAAAATATTAACACTAGTAGAGTTGGTCACCTCTTTGGAAGGACCATCATAGGGACAGTTTTTCTTGTGGTTGGATTTATCGGTATAGCATTCTCCATACCAAACACAATGATATTCTTCACACAGCACCTGCAACAATATGTCATAAATAAAAATGTACCTCATATAAAAATAAAATGTACGCCATCTTTTTAGATTCTATAAGAAGAGATCAAACTTAAAATGAAGTATTATGAGAGTTCAATGAATGAGACTTTTTATTTTCTTTCAGCTAATATCCACTGATTTTCAGCCAGAAGAATTTATTTAAATTTCCAAGAACTTTAATACTAATATTTTAAGTTAGGACTACATTTCTTTTCATTGAAATTGCGACCATACACAGTAGGTATTTTAAGCCAAGTTTGAATGGAGATGAGTGTAGGATGAGTGGCGCAATCTTTTAGTCTTGTTAATTTTGGCTAAGGCCGACATATTCCAATTCCTTTGACACAGCCGTTAATTAATATCATGTTTGAGCACTGGCTCAAAAATGATAATATTTAAATTTTAAATAGTATTCCTAACTATACCTTAGGACACTTTTATTGCAGGAAGGAAGGAATTCCTGATGGTTCTTGCATACTATTAAGGGACAATTTATAATATAAAGTAAGAAATGATTTGTGTGCCTCTAACGAAGATTCTGTTTTTGAAATTTCTTGTATTAAATATCATTGTTGTTTCTATTTACAGAACTCCAAATTCAGATCTTCAAACATTTTCTTAGAAATTTGGAAGGCTTACTAAACCTTCTGATTAAAGATACATCTACTAAAAATGTATATATAGCTGCTGACTTTAATGTTGATATTCTGGAAACTTGCAGCCAACCATATCAAAAGATAAGAGTTCATTCTATTTTGGAGCAATATGGTTTCAAAATAAATTTTTCCTCTTCAACAAGAATTACTCAGTCCACAAAATCTTACATTGATAATATTTTATCACAGAAATTTAATCATCAGTCATTATCAACAATGAATTTAGAATTAGGCATCTCTGATCAAAGAGCACTATTTTTAAATATAATAAGTAAAACTGATGAAAAAAGGTAAAAAATTTAAAAAAGATTGTTTTTAAAAGAAAATACAACACAATTTGTAAACAATGTAAAAGAAACCCTCTGGAATGTTTCTGTAAATAATTCTTTTTATAATAACTGTTTAAATGTTTTTGGAACTTTTCAATATCTATTTGAAGAAGCATTTCCTATGAAGTTTTATGGTACCAAATCTTGTAATAATAAAAAGTCCTGGGTACCAAGAGGTATTAAAATTTCTAGTATTAGAAAAAGGGAACTAAGCAGACTTGTAAGGCCATCGACACACGGGAAGACTTTTTCAACTGACATCGGTAACTAGTTGGACAAACTAGTCGCCTGCGTCCCGACCATTGTAGTTCGGTGGGACAGTGCACACGGTGCGACTGCGATGCGACCAGTTGAGGACCAGTCGGCGATCTGTCGTTAAGCAACCGGTCCTGCCGGTTGGAAGGTGATTTCAGTCGCCTGGTTTGAACAACTTTTCTAGCATTTTTGTGAATATTGTAGACGTTTTCAGAAAATTTCAGCAAATAATGAGTAATTAAAAAAACACAATTTTTTTTAACGGCTATAGCTCGAAAACTGTAAGAGCTAGAAAAGATTTGAAAGATTTTCATGGCCAGGAATTAAATTTTCTACAAAACTCTCTTCTGGGTTTTTAGCGAATTTCCCATATAGGGAAAAAGCTTTTTTTATCGCAATTCTTCACCTACAAAAAACGCCCTACTTTCAAAAATGTATAATTTTCTTTCAAATTTGTTATGGTTTTTTCTGCCTTTTTCTACCTAAGTAATTCTTTTAGAATTACTTAAAGAGAATTACTTAGGCAGCTACAAAGAGCCTACATTGAATATTTGTTTCAACATAAGGATGTACCCAAAACCTTCTACGTCCTCTACACTTTCTTGATTGTCTATAAAAGACCAGGGCTTCTTCATTACTACCACTCATTTCAAATACACAGTACACAGTATCGTTATAACAAAATTAGAACTCATTCACTATCCCAACTCAACTACAATTATTTCAGTCGCCCCCGTGTGCGGATTTAACCAACGCAACTGCAATCGTAATCGCGTCACAAAACAGTTGGTTCAACTTTAGTTTGGTTTCAGTCTTCCTGTCTGTCGACCGCCTAAAGAAATCAAATGATAGAAATTTCATTAATTCTGTTAAAAGGTATAAATTAACTTTCAACAAGGTATGCAATGAAGCAAAAAAAATATATAATGGTAAATTTATAAAAGATTCAGATAACTGAGTAAGGCTGCTTGGCCTATCATTAAATCTGAACTCGGTTGTAAAAAAGTGACATTAACTTTCCTGAAATTAGGGTTTATGGCAATCATCTCAAAAGTGGCAAGGAAATTTCTGAATTCTTTAATAACAAATTTATAAGTATCACAAAAGGAATTGGCCTAATACCTCATAAAGAGGATGCGCTAAAATTGACAAGGTATTAATTAGCAGGAAACCAACCTAATTTATTTGAATTCAGATTTGTAAGTATAGAAGAAGTTATTAATAATATAAAATCTCACAGTAAAAATATCTGCTGGATGGAACTGTATTCCTATCGATCTGATGAAAACTGTCTCTAATTTCATAGCTGAACCTTTATCTATAATTATAAATCAATCTTTTTTAACAAACACTTTTCCCAAACATTTAAAATATGCAGAGCTCAAACCTCTCTTCAAGATGGGCGAGAGACAAAATCCGGACAATTATCGACCAGTTTCCCTTCTACCATCATTTTCAAACGTATTTGAAAAACTAGCGTACCGGTACAAACAAATCTCAAGTTTTCTTGAAAATAATAATATTTTGGCTAGTGAACAAGTTGGTTTTAGAAAGGGTTTTTAAGCACAATGAAAGCTTTATCAGATTTTATTAGTGAGGTTTCATGGGCTTTGGATGGGTCACAGAGCACAATGGAAGTGCTTTGTGACCTATCCAAGGCATTTGACTGTGTCAACCATGATATCCTTTTGAAAAAGCTAAATATTTATAACTTTTCAAAAAAATCTGTCTTATGGTTGACTTTACCAGTTGGGTTTTATCTTGGTTCATTTTTAGACCATTAATCTTGAATCAATGTTCCAGTTCCGATAGGGCTTGTTTAACTTTAGGCGATAATTCTGAATCATTTTTACATTTGACAACTGCAGTTGTATCGTTGGCATATAAGATAAGGTTGTTAGTGACATTTTTAGGCAAGTCAGTTATATGCAAAATAAAGAGTAAAGGTCCAAGAATCGAGCATTGAGGAACACCAACTGTAATCTTTTCCCATTCTGATATCGATTTTTCATTATTTTAAAAAATTATTGTTGAATTTTTTGAACCCCCAAACCCTCAAAATCAATTAGCATTTTTGAACCCTCAGAATTGAACCAGCAACCTACTGATAAGGGGAGGAAAATAACCAACAACCAAGCATTACATCGGGCACAGCCACTTTCTAAGCTGTCTGAAATACAGTGAACATTTCAGTTTTTTATCAGATCAGTGGATTGGCATTGGCCTTCATCACACTCCATCAAGCAAACCAAAATACAAGGTCATGGAAAATCAGCATGCATTACACTACCTGCTTTCAGTAATTGCTTACAAACTAGATAATAAAATACAATACCGTGTTCTGGCCTACATTTTCATTGGTCCATAGGCCTAATATAAATAATGGCAGATTCAAGACATTTTTGAACGGCTGCCATTATTGACTCGGTAGTCCGTTTGTGTTCAAATTTGTGGCATTGCATTCTACTAACGGCCTTTTATTTTATATGCATATCAACCTATGCATTTAGGATTTTCTTATCTTCGCACTCATAGTGGGCAGTCCCCCTTTGGGAATAGCGGATCACTATATGTGATAAAATAGATTTTTATGTCCAGTAACTTTGTGCAATTTTTTTTAGCTCTATTTTAAATATTTTGAGAAATATTAAACCTGTTCAGGACTTTTGGGACAGTTTGTATATTCAAAATTGGTACCGATGGTAACAACAAAAGCATATCCTGTCAAATCTAAAGACGAGATTTGGTTTGATCATTTTCGCATTTTTCGCATTTTCGCATTTTGTTTTGTCATAAGAGCAAGCTCACTGACTACAAGCCCGGTACCTATAATTAAACATACCCGGGCCCCATGATGTAGGCCGAAGCTAATGCACCAACCTTTGGCACATCATGAGAGGATGACTTAAGGTCATCAGGCTCACCGGCTGCCGGAGCAACCCATCGGAGAGAGGGTTTCCCCTCAATCCTAACCAGGGATACCGGCTACTTGTTTAAGCGTCACTCCTCCTGGGCTCCCCCAGGTACGAACCCCAGAAGGACCATAATGGAATACCCTGACGCATTTAGTGCAAGCAACACTCGGGACCTATCTAATCCCTGACAGGCAGAGCCCGCCATCAAATTCAGGAAGAAGGGGACCACCAGCAAGCTGATGGGGGGAACCCCAACCACCTATTTACACCACTACCCGATCGAGGCCTTACCCAGTTGCTGGGAAACCAGAGGTGACCAAGGCGATAGATCCCTGAACACCTCTAGCGGGCTTGAACCCAGCACCCGATCTACTTCATTTGCCCGTCCAGCCCAACATCACTGCCAGGCCATCAGGGTTTCCCAAAAGGAGGCAGGAATAGAAGTGGGTCCCACCCGGATGAACCTATCCACCAAAGGTGGCGACACCCTTTGCTCAATTGAAGTTCCAGGGAGAACTCCCCACACTCTAGATAACCATACCTTCCGGTCTCAGAGACAGGGATTGGCTGATGGAGTGCGCCCAGCCGTTACCCTCACACTGCGGAAAGTTACGCTCCCCTAGAGTGTCCCCGTGAGCTTACGGGTAGGTACTTGCCCGATTTCACCCCCAGGAAAGGCTACTTCCAAATTCGAGGATATGCCACACAGAATGCTGGTCGCACAGAACAAGCAGGCCGAAGCCCAAAGAACCATAGTCACAGGTAGATGGGAGATTGATGGCGCACTTCCACCTCTCCGAGAGCTAAACACCCAACCAACCTGGATGGAAGAATGTCACTGGAGGCTCCCCCTAAGGGGCTGGCGCTTACCAGACGTCCATGACTATGGCCTACTTGAAAAGCCGATACCAACACCGAGCAGTTACCTCCCCTTTGGGGGCTAGGTTTTTCACCTCCCAGGACGAGGCTACTTCCAGAGCCGAGGATATGCCTCGCAAAATGTCAGTCGTACACAACAGGTAGGACGAGCCCGAAGAACTCAAGTCACAACCACAGTTACAGGTAGGTGAGGAGAGGCGGAATTAACGGCGTCACTGAGAGCTAAACACCCCACCACCCTGAATGGAGGGAATGTCACTGGAGGCTCCCCCTAAGGGGCTGGCGCTTACCAGTCGTCCATAAATGTGGCCTACCTGAAGTGCCGGTTCAAACACCGGGCAATTACCTCCCCTCTGGGTTTGATCAACTTAAACTACCTTAGGGCAGAACTTGGATAGCCTAAGCAGCTAAACCGTTTGTTAGCTTGGTTATGCAGCTAAATTGTTTGTTAGCCAATGTAAAATTTAATAGATTTTTTCAAATCAATCTTAACAATATTTACAGTTGGACTGTTACCTAACCTTTCAATCAAATTTGATTCTTTAACAAATAAGCACAAATGTTAACTTTAATGATAATTTGAATCATACTATTTAACCATGTGGTTAGGTTGGATTAGGTTACATTTAATGGTCAAGAGAATAAGTCATAGAATGATTCAATTGAAAATAGGCTATAGATAGAGTTTATAGTTTGACAAGTTACTTTATTTGTAAATCCGATGGAGCAGAACATAAAAATATCACCTGGGGTTACATTTGCATTTAGGCTGAGGAGAAATCACTAGGCTATTTTTTTATTTAAATTCAGCAGCAAATAAAAATTCTGCAAGACTAGGCCTATAAAAAAACTATAAATATTTAACTTAGTAGGCCATTTAAAGGTCTATTAAGCTTGTTAAAGGAGCTGGTAATTATATTGATGTCAGACATCATGATAAAATTGTATTTTTTCCTCAAATTATATTGCAAAATACGTCCGGAATTCAAAAATAATTGTCATTTATCCTAGATAACTTATCCAAATAAACTCGGAAAATCAGAAAATCAAGTGTACCGTATTAGGTACATTAGTGTAGGCCTATTAGATAGGCCTACACAATATAGATTCAATATACATTGTAATCAAATAACACTTAGGCCTAACCCTCGAGGAGACGCTTCACCAGTAAAACAGGTGAGGGCGCATCCGCATGCGGAGTTTTATTCCGCAACACTAATTAGCATGAATTTTACCCATTTAACTTGTTGTTATAAAGAAATATTATATGTAAATGTTGAATAACCTAATCAGAAACCTAATTTCTTTGTTATTAACATTATTTGTTTAACTTTATATGAGTAATATTTCAAATAATAATATTCAACAATTTTCTAGAATAAGGTATGTTACGAGAGAGGGCGCGTGCGAAGTTTTGTTCCGCAATAGGCCTAATCAAAGTCAAAGTCAAAGTCAAAACATTCTTTATTCATTATAGTTTCACATTACATGAACTTGAATAGAGTCATAAGCTAAATTCAAAATTGCTTACTGCTAATTAAATACATAAAAAGAGTACTAAAATTACTTTACTTGAACTTTTAACAAAACCATGACTTTAAGGATAACAGTATTTGGAATTCAAATTAAGTTAGGCCTAACTGTTTTTTACTAATACTAAAGAATTCTGTTACTGAGTAGCAGGGAGTTCTTAAAAAATATTCCTTTAAGAGCTTCTTGAATTTATTAAATTTTGTTTCTTTTCGGATGTGAGCTGGTATAGACTGGAGAAATTTTAGCCCTATGTAAGATGTCTTTTTAGTGTAAAATTCGAGATTATGCCGAGGTAGGTTAATTTTTAATCTGGTGTTATATACTAATTGTTCTGTTGAGCTGGATGATAGTTGGATCTGTTTTGCATAAATTATTGTTTCATAAATATAAAGACTATAAACTGTTAATATTTGTAATTCACGAAAGATGCTCTTGACTGGCTCTTTCTTTTTAAGATTTTTCATCACCCTGATAGCTTTTTTCTGCTTAATTAGTACTTTATCCAAATTAGTTTTTGTTGTTGCCCCGTATAGAACAATTCCATATGAAATACGTGAATGTATTAATGAGAAATAAACAACTCTTAAAGTGTCTAAACTGCATACTCTGAACATCTGTCACAGCGCATGGATACCGGAAGATACCTTTTTAACCACATAGTTCACATGGCCCTCCCAAGATAGATGTTTATCGATAATTAGACCAAGAAATTTTGTTTGCTTTACTTGGTTTATTCTTTCTGATCTTATGCAAATGTTTGGTTCAAAATTTTGTCTACGTTGTTTAGTGGAAAATGATATAAAATTGGATTTTTCTGTGTTAATAAGCAGATTTTTTCGGTCAAGGAATTCTTTAGTGGATAAAAGACTCTCCTGAGAAAACGTTTCAATCTGTTGTTTTGATCTTCCGGGAATAAGCACATTACAATCATCAGCAAACAGACACATAGACCCGCCGTTACCAGGAATCGCTCCTGGCATACCTCTAATATAGCAGAGAAAAAGTAGAAAAAGTAATACAATTATACAATACACGCAAACAAAATATATTTGATAATAACTTAATTATAAATGAAATAATGCATTTAAACATGTTTTTTATAATTTTGTATACCGTATATAAAATATACACACAGTTTGACAATAGCGCATGAGGAAATAAACTCTACGCTAAGGACTTATGCGATAAGGCAAGGAGTAAACCTCCGCAAACTGACACCGCGTCACTGAATTGCAACTGACAACAAAATGAGGAGGAATTCGGGGGTAAAAATAGCTTTGGGGCATCCCCAGGATGAGGTGCGTGAAGTGTAGAGCCGGACACGACTGCCGACACCAATTATGTATATTTATATTAACAAAAACTACAAGTGCGGAGATAAACTCCGCAAGCGCCCGCTCGAGGGTTAATAAGGAAAAGCGGTCCAAACTTATATGTGTTGCAAGTGTGCCGGGAGACTAACTTAGGCCTATTGTAGGTTTTCACCAATAATAATCTAAACAGTAATGCAATAAACTCTTCCAACTTAACAACATTGGATAACTTGGTAGGCCTTCATAAATAAAAAATGTTCTTAATTTGTAAGGCTTCAAATGTGTGTCAACAAGTGAGAAATGGTTAAAACACCAAACGCCTACAACGTCGAATTTGGCCCTTACAGTATCTGGTAAGTTAAGTTTGATCACCCACCCCTCCTATGATTCATACATTCCAAAATGAACCTGATACTTAAAAGTAGAAGCAAAGACCACCTTCGGTAGGTAAGTTATAAGCAAAAGTAGGTCCATTTTAAATCAGTAAAATAACCTAAGTAGACCTTACAATCGCAATGTACAAGGCAAGTCAAAATTTATCAAAGAGAATTAATTGGCCTGCAATGAGTGAAAGGTAGCGTAGGCGATATCACTTACCTGATTTAGGAAAAGGCACACCAAAATAGTTGTACATATAGTTCTTGTGTTTAAAAACAAACATCGAGGTACAATAACGACTATTAAATTATTTAAAAAACACATAATAAGTACAGCTTAAGGGGGTCTACTAAAAAGGTGCAGTGAAGGCTTTAGTTCAAAGTTTGCCACAGTGCATGATCAATAAATGAGGTATAAATATTTTAGTGTCCACTAGTCTATCACCATCGATTTGATTGATCTAGGTAGACGATAGGTGTTGTCTGTCGGTTAAATAGTATGTGAGGAGACTGGTCCCGTATTTAAAATGTTAACATGACAGAAAACAAAATAACGATCTAAAATAAAACAAAACAGCTCCTATAAGTTATAGACTTTCAGTTAAATTTAGCACCCACGACGCTTCACTTCCCAAATGACTATCTCACGTAATGAATCAGAAGTTTCTCTCAAGCTGAAGAAAAGTTCACGCAAGACACTGACAGACGACAACAGACGCATACGCATGTGTTAGCTGTCAGCTGAAAAGTTACCGGTCAGCTGAGCACAGCCTGCTTGAGTTCTTCGCTAAAATGACAACAAAAAAGAGACACATTGATATAGTGTACATTATACTGTAAAGCTATAATCAAGGCCAAACTAAAAAAACTTAAAAAAACGCCATGGACCGGAAATATTTACGGATAAACGACAAATTAGACAAACTCGTAGAGAAGAATATACCTAATGAAGACTTGGATAGGACCAGTACAGAACACAAATTCCAGAAGAGAGTCATTAAACTTACAGACATTCAATTCAGTGAAGAAATAACGAAAATACTGAACTACGGAATGAAGTACAATTTCGCAATTAAGAAGAAGGACGAAAACGAACTACTAGTTACTGGAGTTGAAAAAAATGTAAAATCACTCAGAGACGTAGACCATTATGCCGTTCGGAAGGAAGTGACTGCCAACGATTTCACCAGCCAAGGACCCATAGATCCCAGCAGAAATGAAGAACTTAAGACGTGCAACAAAATAAAGAAGAAACTGGAAGAGAATAGCTCAATCGTTGTGAAAGCAGACAAAAGCAACGCTATCGTAGTGCTCGGAAAATAAGAATATGGAAAGAAGACGGAAGATTTCATCAAAGAAAATAACTTCAAAGAGCTGAAAAAGGATCCAACGCAGAGGTATCAAAAAAGAGCTGTCCGACGTCGTGAAGAGATGCACCAGAGTGATTCACAAAGAATACCGACAGAAGATGAACATCCTAAATTCTTAGGTGCCCGTAATGAAAGGGATCCCAAAAATACACAAGAAGAATGTACCCATCAGACCCTTAGTTAACTTTAAATGCGCTCCTACCTACAATGTTTCAAAATTGTAAGCAAGTTAGCTCAGCAATGATTTAGAATTAGAATATGTATAATGGACCGATTTTTACAAACGACGTGTCAAAATAAGGTATTTTTTGTGTAGACGCCCCCTTTCACCAATTCCTGTAATAAAAATCCTCGGGCTTTGCCCCACAGAGTTGGAGTGTCTCCCATAAGATTAACATGGGGGAATCCAAATATTTAATTGTCCCCACTTATTTGAGAGAACGGCTGGGCGTAGAAACTTGGTAGAGGTGTCCAAAGAAAGATCTTGGTCTGTAGATGAGTTATCAAAAGAAAAACTAATCTAAATCCCTCAGGACTCTGCCCCAGAAGCCTTTAAAGATCCCTTTATAGAGTTGTTAATTACATTTTGGCCATGTGAATAATACTTTTTAATGAAACAGCTGTTCATTTTTCAGTAGTTTGCTGAGTATTTTATTTTCAAAAAATATAACATCCCATAATCAGTACTCGAGGTAACAATCTTTTTTTCAGAGGAAATTATATACAACCATTAAAATCTTTGTTGGTTGAAATATTGTAATTCACCTCCGACTCGTTCGATTTCAGTGATCTACATGTCAAATGGATGTCAATTGTTTACTAAGTGTTTTTTTTTTTTTGCAATACATACAACATATAATAATAATAACTCAATGGGTTGGTCAAAATTTAAACTTTTATTTTTGAAAAAATATTGTTTCTTTGGAGTGAAGATGAATAGATTGGCCTTAAAGTCCTTAAATACAGGGTGAATAAAAAGTCAAGACCCCCCCTCTAATATTTTTCCAAGTAAATATATAGAGATATCCTTTTGGTGGTCAAGCAATCTTAGCAGGAAGTTTCATTTTATCATTTTGAAATTTTTGAGTGTCCCCCCAAAAGGGGGGATTTGGGGGGCAACTCAAATATTTTAAATGTAAACCCCCTTCAAGTGACACCTCATTTTGAAGTGTTTACAAAAACTTAAAGAATGGTGAAAACTAGAGGTCGCTATCCCTTCTCTATCTAAAATGGTAGCCTGTCAAATGTTGTGGAAAATCAACGGTAAAATTGTTAATATTGGCTGCCATTTTGGATAGAGAAGAGATAGCGAGCTCTGGTTTTCACCATTCTTTAAGTTTTTGTAAACACTTCAAAATGAGGTGTCACTTGAAGGGGGTTTACATTTAAATTTTTTGAGTGTCCCCCAAAAGGGGGGATTCGGGGGACAACTAAAAATGTTTCAATAGAAACCCTTATCAAGTGACACCTCATTTTGAAGTGTTTAAACAAACTTAAAGAATGGTGAAAACCAGAGCTCGCTATCTCTTCTCTATCCAAAATGACAGCCAATATTAACAATTTTACCATTGATTTTCCACAACATTTGACAGAATACCATTTTAGATAGAGAAGGGATAGCGACCTCTAGTTTTCACCATTCTTTAAGTTTTTGTAAACACTTCAAAATGAGGTGTCACTTGAAGGGGGTTTACATTTAAAATATTTGAGTTGCCCCCCAAATCCCCCCTTTTGGGGGGACACTCAAAAATTTCAAAATGATAAAATGAAACTTCCTGCTAAGATTGCTTGACCACCAAAAGGATATCTCTGTATATTTACTTGGAAAAATATTAGAGGGGGGGGGGGGTCTTGACTTTTTATTCACCCTGTATAAATAGTTAACAGTTCAAATTAAATTTGATAATTTTACAAACATTTTAATACCAAAAACAGCCAGAGAGAAGTGCCGGATGGTCTCAGGAAAGATGTAACAATGTTATTGAACATATAAAATATCCTTATTTTTAATTAAAAACAATTAAAAAGTTATTTTCTAACGCTTTGTTCTGGCGTTACTCTTGGTCTAACAAAACATCCCATAGATGTATTCGATACAAAATTTAAAGCTCAACAATCTTTATAATTTATATTATAGTCATATTTTGAGTAATTAAGGCGCAAAATTGAAATAAAAATTAATATGTAATTATTTTTTTATAAATTATAAACTTTGAAAAGTAATACCGACCTTGAAACAAATTATATATGGTATTTCTGAGTAGGGAATTTAACCATAAACCTTTTAAAATAACATGCATTGCTCTACCTTAAATAGTTTTTTAATTACATTGGTTTAAGTAAAAGCTTACACTGAAATTTACGTTTCCCGCCATTTTCCAATATGGCGGCTGTTGCCCAAGGGTACCAAAAAAGTACCCGGTGGTTTTAGGTTCTACTTACCCTAGATATCACATATCAACAATAAAAAAAAACTTAATAGGACAAAACCAGGTTCGGGTCAATTCTGCCGGACTATTTTTTGTGATATTTCAGTCCAGGGAGATGAAAACCCGTCAGAATGCGGCTGTTCTATGCTCTTCAGCCTTAATCCGAGGGTTAATTAAGACGCATTTGCTGACAAACGCTATTCAAGAGATCGGAAGTTGGCATTTAATTTCCCACCTCGTTTCTACTTATAAGGCAGTTCTTTTAGTGAGGATGTTAACCTTGGATGAGGGTGGTGATTTGATCTCTGAAAGGGCAAAGAAAATAATAAGGGGAGTGGCTAAATAGAAAGGGTTTCGAGTTGATGAAATATAAAATGTTGTGACTGAGCTGCAATACCCCGTTTAGTCTTCAGTCTTCACTTTGTTTTAAATCAACGGAGCAAAAAGTTAGTTTTAAGTCTGTCTGTGCAGAAAAAAATCACCGTTGGTTTGGTTGTGTTTGGGCCGTTTCAAGGGAGTGGAGTGGAGTGTCGGTCATCAAGTTCAAAAAGTTCAAGTGTCAGTGTCGCCAGTCAGAGTCAGGTCAGGTTTGAACATGTATAATTAGTCTCGTTTGTTTGTAGTAAGAAAACAATAGTCTACTGTATTTGAACATTTCTCTGCTTAGTGCTTAGCTTAAGAGGCTTTAGAAACTGAAACTTGAGCATAATGAAGTTAGCTCCCCTTTTCATCAATTTCTAGCTTGTACTACTGTAAGGTAACTTATGTCATAAAATATTGCACACAACTCAAAATTGTCTGTCTTAACAAACAATCCACGTACATCTTGCCACAAAAAAATAAACATTGCTCATTATAGATTATAGCATTGTATTAGCAATCAATTATAATGGCAGCCCAAAATGGTCATACTAATTCTAATTTAATCGTGAATTATTTGCCCCAAACGTTTAGTGATCGAGATTTGTACAGAATGTTTTCAAGCATTGGACCAGTCAAAAGTTGTAGGGTCATGAAAGATTTCAAGACTGGCTACAGTTTTGGATATGGATTCGTAAACTACACAAAACCAGAAGATGCTGAACAGGCTATTAAGCAACTTAATGGTACAGAGATATTTAATAAGAGAATTAAAGTTTCTCATGCGAGACCTTCTAATAATGAAATCAAGGATACAAACCTGTATATCATGAACCTTCCAAGACACTATACCGATGCAGACCTGGAAGCACTCTTCAGTAAATATGGATCAATTGTACAAAAGAATCTTTTGTTTGATAAAATCACTGGTTTGCCTCGAGGAGTCGCCTTTGTTAGATACAGCCGAAGAGAGGAAGCCCAGGAAGCTATCAAACACTTGGACGGACAGATTCCTGAGGGTGGTTGTGATCGCTTGACCATCAAAGTTGCTGAGGAACACGGCAAACAGAAAGCAGCTTACCTTGCTGGATTTCATGCAGGTTACGCACGAAGCCGAGAAATTACAAGTTTGGTAGACGGTCTCCACCAGGTAATGTTCGGAGAAAATTGGCTACAAATTCAAGAAATGAATAAAAAAATTAATGAATCCCTAAAAAATAAACGAGGAAAGAAACGAGCAATTTGTTAACATTTTGTCATTCACCTCACCATAAAATTTATGTCAGTTTAAGATAAGGATATAGTCGTATTTTTGCTCAAGAGCATAGCCTAAAATAAAGTTTTAAGAAGATGTAGTTATAGGCTACAGATGTAGGATAAGTGATCGTGTGAACTTAACATGATGATAATCTTCGATACAAACAAGCAAATTAACTAAGGGTAGCTTAAAATTTTTAATGAGGATGGACTGTGTTGGATTAGGCCCTATATCGTTTTATGTATCAGTAAACAAACTATTTACTACTTTGAAGTTGTAGGCTAATGGAGAAATGTTTTCTAGATAGATGTTAGATTAATTTGTCCTAACACCTATTTACAGGTTTTGTACAAAACATTTTTCTTTACTAGATTATTTTTGTTTTATGAATAGGCCTAACAGTTTTTGTTGTGTATGTGAAGATAATTTTTTTAAAGATGTTTAGTTGATATTTTAGGTTTAAAAACCCTCGCCCACACAATGTAGGCATACTATTTTCAGATTTAATGGTTTCATTGGTTTGTATTAATTTTTACTTTTTGTAATGTGCAAGTGCACTTTTTTGTGTGTTTTTTTGTTAGTCTTTGTTACCTAAAAAAGATGTGTTTTACAAGAATAGCCTAGCTATAATTTTTTGGGTTTTATCTTCCGTTATCTTCACTAATTTTTTTGCTTATTGTATAGGTGGTACATGGTACCTACCATATAAAAAGGAATTAATATTATTTGTGTTTTGATTCTCATTACTGGTAACAAAAATTTTTTTGTTGGAGAGTTATTCTTAGCTACATTTTAAGTACAAAATTGTTAACAATTTCTTGTGTTTTTAAAACAAAATTAAATTGTTTCTTGTCTTTTCCGATTTATATTATGTGTGGTATAAAGTTGTAATTGAATAAATGTATTATGATTAAACTATAGGCCTACCTCAATATACCTCTCTTTACCTCATGCGAGAAATTCCTATGGGTGCCCTTGTTTTATCACCATATCCTTCCCTCATATATGGGTCAACACTCATCTCCATTCATACTTTGCTTAAAATACCTACTTTGTATGGTCACCATTTCATTGAAAAGTATCAAAGCATAGGTGGTGTCCCCATATGATGATAATAATAAGTAAAGTTTGGTTACTGGCTCTGGCTGGACAAAATCTGTTTATACATGTAGGCCTATACAAATATTTTATAAATGTTAAATTATAAAGAGATCGCGCATGTAGCGGAAACTTTTATTCTAAGAATTAGCATTTCAGTATATCAAGCATTTCAACTCAAATATCTTAAGTTGGAAGTTATTAATAGCAAAACGAATCCTTCACTATCAACTATATCCTATTTAACTCAATCAAACAGATTTCAAGTCTCTGTGGCAGAGTACAACCTATAATAAACTGTGAACTTGGTTGGAAATTAACAAGATAAGATAGGTGGATTCTTATAGAATGAAGACGTGTTTACACGTTCCAATATTTGTTCAAACCAGGTTTGAATAGGCACGACTGTTTAGAAACGCTAAGATATTTAACTCAAACCTTCTTTCGATTAGCACGCCAGTCCTGTTGTGATCGCTAAGGAGTTGCTGTTATGGTCTGTGAATGCTGATGCTGTTTTTTAGTGACAATAGTTAAAAATAATTAAGGCATAAACTAAATAACTAGGCCTAGAACTAAGGGAAATACTCAAACTGAATAAAGAGTTAATTTTTTTAGCCATACTTTCATGATTGGCGGTGGGTTCCACTTCTTCATGATGCGATCAGAGTAGTGCTTACTTTTAATGTGCCACAGGCAAGGAAAACTACGGTATAAGTTAGTTCAATTAAATCATTGAAAAATTCACAAGGTTCAGCCATGATGCAACATACTGAAATTTACTGACAATGGGATGGGAACAGATGACTACAAGACCTAGGTTTGAGCAAAATGGCATGAACATCCGTTAATATTTTCCAACCATTACTCAAACCTTCCAATCTGATTGCAAGGTTGATTAAAATTTTCCACTCACTCGAATCTTATCGTTTCCATAAATCTGCCTTTTACACGTTACGATGATTTGTGCAAATAAATTGGAGCGAGTAAACTGTAAACAAGGCTTAAATTAAACAATCTCTAAGGCCTTAAAGATGTTGACAGAGGATGTACCTCCAAAGCCATGATCACCCAGAGCAAAACATAGTTAAAAATGTAGGTTTGGTTAAAGAATAAGAGAGTACGATACTCAATAAAATACCCTAATTGCAGCAAATCTCCATATTAGGCACATTCCAGTTTTAGTGAAATCATATTAACAAAAGTTAAATACAAATGTATTTATTTTCATGTTAAAAGCCTGCACTAAAATATAAAAATACTTTATTAAACTGTAAAACATTTAAATTTGTTGGGGGTTTTATCATAGACAAATAGAATAAATATAGACTGAAAAGGAAGAAAGGTTCCGGCACCTACCGCTAGGAGTGCCGTGTAGTTACAGCGCACACTGCTGTAGGCGAGGAGCGCAGGAGCCGTATGCGACCAGCAGACACTGCACCGGTGTGCGCCGGAACTACAGTACTTGGCAAACCTAGCGGTGGACGCCAGAACTTATGCTAACCGCAGCACAGCTGACGGTCTATATTTATTCTATTTGTCTATGGTTTTATCTACCCAAAATTGGTTAAAGGTAAGATTGTCAGTACCAGTAGACATGTTGGTTAAAAACCTCATGAAAATGGCATTTCTGAAAATTTGTGCATCAACATAAACATTTTGAATTAACGTTTTTTTTTTGTTTCTTGGGACTCTTAAACGAAAGTACATTTCCTTCTCTTGGACCAAATCTATACCACAAAAACGATGGTACTGTAATTGCCGTTTCCCTGTCTGTAGAATTCACAACGCACTGGAAAACTAGGACACAAAAAAAGTTGTGATAAAAATTATCAACTGTGAATTATATTTACTAAGAAAATATCACAAAATGCACAGCTGATATGATATAGAGTTATTATTCCCTCCAATAAATTAAACATTTAAAAATATTTATAAGAAAATCTAAAAGATAATATTTCACATAAAATTAAGTTCTATCTCTCCACACAAGAGTGACTATTTCCAAAAACAGTACAATAACATAATCTAGGCCTAATGGTTGATTTAACAAGACTTATTACAAAATCCCTATGCCTGAAATTCTTAACTTAAAGGCGGCTCCAGACATGGTTAGTTGCCAAGCACGAAATATTTTACGTTCGGTAATCTAGTTGTCATGCTGTTTGCCGATTAATAAGTAGACATCTATACTACACATGTGTTGTTTTACAAGCAACTGTTCGTTTTTTGTTTGTTTTGGGGATAGCAAATATTTCTTTACTTTGATGTGTAAAAAATACGGACCAATGAACTGGAAAACACAAATACCAATGTTTGCTGCTTGACAAACACCTATTAACACTACTCGCGATCCAGCAAGTCGCTGCTCGGTGCTTGGCAAATGGCGCATGTCTGGAGCCACCTTAAGACAATGGGATACATATTGTTTTTTTAAAGTGATTTATAATTTTTTTTTAAATACACATTATCATTCTTTTTTATCAAAATTTCGTACTATTGCAGTAGCGAACGTGTTAACAATGCATAAACTTAAAAATTAGAGCGGCAATTTATTTTTTTGGGTATAAGGATAGGTTTACATTAGCAAATAGACGAGGCATCCATTGCTGCAGCAGTTGGTACCGTCACAATTTTCGCACACATCAGTTGGATATATCAATGTGTATTACAAAGTTGTTCTGTGACATACAAACAGGATTGTATAGCGAATGGTAGCGAAATATTGTTGCATTTCAAGCCTTCAAAACCAATTTTCCCATGAATTTAGTTAGGGTTTGATTTTTCCTTATTGTGTGATGCACTGTCCTGTCTCACTCTAAATTAATCTGCCATAATTTGACGTGCAACACACTACACTGCAAATGAAACGCCAATTGAGGTTACATGGTTCATTTTTTGCACCACTTGAAAGCCAGTAAAGAAATCGCCACTTTTACCTAAAGTACGCCTTGATTAGAGTACTGAAAAGTTTCAGTAAACCATAAGAGGAGCTAAATCACAAACATGGTCTACAATCCATGTATAATTTATGACTAAACAATGCTTTCTTTTACAGTGAATAGGAAGTTTTTCAAACATTTATATTTTACCAAGAATGACCTAAAATATTAGTAGTTTAACCTCTCACATACATAAGTATTATATTTTAAAATAATGATCCAAACAAGATATCTTTCCAAGATACTATTAGGTAAAGCTATAAAATGTCTCAACTGGTTGATTAGATAAGATAAAATTACTAATATTTGCTAATTCGAAACCAATATATGTCTATCGAACAAAAAAAGTTTTACATTACAATTCTTAAATCTATCTAAAACATGAAAACAATTATCTCAACAATAAATTCATATTCAAACGTAATGTATAAAAGTAATTTGTGTAAAAAAAAGTCTCGTCAAACTATCTTACATGAACACCATATTTAAATATGAAGATTAAAACTAAACAAGTGATTATATACATTACATTTAATCCCACAAACTCTGCACCTTAAAAATAAACCATCAGTACGGATTCCTAGGCCAACATATAAATAACTTTCACTTAATTTACAAGATCCCTATGCTGGAGTTATTTACAACCCTGACTCTGAATTACAGAGCTCGGTTGATTCAATAGTTGCACAAATTGAACCTAGGGGCTAGGGATACTTACGATCATTAAGATTAACACATTTTAGTTACGCATACATGACAACCAAAGCATTAGTTTAAGTAATGAAATGTATAATGAAATTTACAAGTTCAACAAGGCCAATATATAATTATTTTATTTTATTTAGTTTAATTGTTAAGCCTAGCCGGTTAATCTGTTGGTCAACACCATAATCATAGTTAGAAAAAAGGTAGGCCTAAGTCATGCGCTTTCCTTATCAAGTTTAATGTACCTATGTACTCCAATGGTCTGATGTGAATATAGTCCTGTTTTGAGGAAATAAAAGGAACATTCATTAATTGTTTTAATTTTTGGTCCTTTTTTTCCTGATTACCCCCTGCAACGGTAGGTAATCCCAGCTAAATGTAGATTAACCCACTGCTACTTTGGGTGACGTAGCTCAGGAATAAAAGACTCAGCACTCGCTTACAAAACCCAACTATATTATCGGACCACAAAACATACAAAGAACACTAATATGAGTAACAATCAAATTATAATCCATATTTTCTAGCCCCTGAGCTGGTTCTATAACTAAATTCAGAAATTCAAATATTACCTTTGTCAGCCAGCCCCTGTATTATTGCCAATGTTACGGCCGTTTCAGCATCACTGTGCCATCATCAGACTGTTCAGCCAAAAGGCGTCGTTAGAACACAAAAACATTTTTACACGAAAAACACACATAGTAAAACGGGGTTTTAAAAACAGGCCTGTTGAGGAACGTACATTTCCGCAATCGAGCAAGTACCTGTCAAATGTACGTTTTTTAAAAACCCTGTTTTGACTATGTGTGTGTTTAGTGTAAAAATGTTTTTGTGTTCTAACGACGCCTTTTGGCTGAACAGTCTGATGATGACACAGTGATGCTGAAATGGCCGTAATTCAATTTAGTAACAATCAAAACCGTGGATTTGGCTGGAACAGTGATAATAATTAAGTGTAAAACAGAAACCCTAATTTAGAAAAAGACTTAAAATCAACATTTTGAAAAACCTTAAAGACCCCAGGTCAAAGGCCTTATGCTCCGGCTCCCCCCAGCAGGACCCTGTCCTCAGTACTCAGTACATTACGATTCACTACACACAAAACTGACCCACTTGATCAAGTGCATTGGCCTACTTAAAGCCTTCTGTAGGTCAGCACAACAATTTATAGTTTAACAAAACATTCAGCCTACTTACACAACATTAATCCAATATTCACAATATTTGATCCCTATTACACCCCCATTTCTCAAACTGCACACCCTTGTGGACCACATATTGATATTGGGTTGAGTTTGTGGGACTGTTCTGCATCTATCTGCAATTTCTCACCTAACCATAATATTTAAAATATTTTAAAGCTATTAAAGTAAATCTTAGCATAATTATCACAATATCTCATACAGAAATTCATCAAGTATAAAATTGCACATCTAAGTTTAAAAAATCAGGTACAACAGACATTAACTTAATTTTCTACGTTAAAATAAAACCACAGCTAACTACAAAGAAACTTACTAGATAATTGAAGTTGGTTCAATTCCTAGTCACAGCAAGAAGAAACCTTAACTATTTCTAATCCACAAAAAATTACCAAGAAAAGTAAGTCAGTCCTTAAATTGAATACATTAATATTTGAAGACGCTGAAATTGGTTAGTCTAGTCTAAAGAGGCAATGCGAGTTTTATGGCTATCGAAAATCTACTTAGTATGTACAGTGCAAGCGTCCTTAAAGTTTGAAGCGTTAAAGAGAGCGAAGTAGTCGTTATGTAAAAACTGAATAATGGTATGAATAGGACACAAAAATAGAGTCTGAGAATTTCCTTTACTGGAGGAAGATTGCACAATGACTGTGCCTTTGCAGAACTGCACTTTATTGGTGAAATCTTTGCCATTGAAGAGAAGTCTGAAGTAGTATTCTCCACTTAGATCAGCTGTGGCTTTGTTGGTATTCCTGTAGACCTGCAATTCAGAGCAACATATCAAACAAAATCGTACAGTTAAGATCCAATAATGCTGAATATATACAGGGTTATTTAAAAAGAACTGTGCAAAAACTTAACGGTTGGTACGTCCGTTTCTGTTATTTCAAACAGCTGATTATTAAACCAACAGAAAGGGCATGTTCATATGTTTGTTTTGACGGTTATGTTTTGTCTCAGTTGAGTACCACTGCATAGCTCGTTGGATGAAGCCAAGTTCATTTGTTGGGAACAGTTTGGGCCGTCCTCAGACTCCGCCAGACGCTGTGGAGAGAATCGAAGCTAAGTTTGCGCAGTGACCAAAAACCTTCTCAGTCAAACCTGGGAGGGAACTTCACATACCACAGTCCACAATTTTACACAAGCGTTTGCGTTTGAAACAAATTCGTACAAACTGCAGTTATTACAAGCATAGGCCTGTAAGCTAACTGACAACCAAAACACACACATATTTGTCATGACAGCTTCGATTCTTGTTGATATTCTTTGATTTTGTTAACAGGCTTCATGGTACTCAACAAAGCAACTGAGACAAAACATAACATTGTCAAAAACAAACTTTTAAACACACCCTTTCGATTGGTGTAACAATCAGCTATTTGAAATCAAGGAAACAGATGTACCAACCATTTAGTTTTGCACCAATCACAGGGGTGCCCACAAGGGGGGGCTGTGACGCAGACTGCGTCATTGAAATTCTTGGGGGGGGCTCAAAAATTCAAATGGGGGGGGTGGCTAAAGCTAATTGCAACAGTGTTCAACGTGACAACAATCCAAAATATATTACGAAGTCGCCAGATAGAAAGTGGGTTAATTAATGACAATATTTATATTATTGAATTCAATTAGTTAAAATAGGATTTTAGGATGGTTTAGGATTCGTGTAGAAAGTTTTTATTCAAGATTAGCAAGACGTGAGATCTAAGAGGGAGCGCACGGGATGGCTCAACTGCTGTGATAGATAAAAGATGACGCGTGGGTACAGACACGTCCAGCTACACCGCGACTCAGCACAGAACACTTTGTTGACATAAAGTTCGTTAAATTACAATTAAGTAGCATAGGCTACAATACCTTGCACAATTGTGTAGATACTCGATTATCTGAGTTAATAGGGAGGGGGAGTAATGAAAAATACGGTTAATCCAATATAGTATAAAAACAGAATGATGACAAACCCATTAAAACGCTGTAAACAGCCATTAACGTCACGTTTTTCATTCTTATAAACGAAATTCAATATTGCGCAATCATTATTATTGTGCAATAACATTATTATTTTAAATTTCAAATCATTTATCTTGGTTCAGTTGTACAAACGGCAACGTTTAAAATTATAGCTAACTAAACTCAACTAATAACTAGCCAAACACTGCATTGCTATAAATAGCGTTAACATTAAAGGAACCTTTAGAAAGTGTTATAAGGTACTGCTCATGATGGACATATAGGCTACCGAGGTGCTGTATCACAGCATAGGAATTGATAGATAAGTAGGCCTAATAAAAAAGTGTAAAATTATATTTAGAGATAACTAAAACACTCTTAAAAAAGAATGTAACGAGAACAATCTTGTTATTATTTTTCTTTGTTCTTCTGTTCTCTTCAATTCATACACAAATTCAACAAATCGCCATATTTAGGCCTACTCAATGGCCAATCACAGCCTTACTAAAGTTACCATACAATTACTAATCATTTAATCACAGTTTACTAAGCATTATATTGTCATCATTCCCCAGCTGTTGTACAGTATCTGAAATCTGTTGTAACATAGCGCACAGCAGACAGAAGTGTAAAACGGAGCAGACGATTGTTGGCGCAAGCGTTGTTTCCATTTCATTTTCATCAAAGGAGCTGTGATGTTTCTAAAGGGAGGGAGAGGGGATCGTTATATCAAGAGAAAGACGCTGACAATTCGTTAAGCAGAGGTTACGAATGCTATATGGATATTCTGGCAATAAAACAATTCCTTAAATTGAGGTGACTTATAAACTCTAATTTTATTTATATAGAAAGATAAGTTTTCCAGCCCTGTAGTACAAGTACAACACTGATTCGCGGTCTTTTCTCGGTAATCAAAATTCAAGTACAACTACAGAACATACAGAATTGATACACACAGAATCTCCGGTACCCGACCTGGATGATGGCTAGTTATTTAATTTAATTTACAGTTACATATTAGTACCCGTGATAAATCAAACCCGTTATGTAAGCCAAGCCACACGGTTATTGATCTCACTTGGTTTCGGTTTTCCTTACAAACGTGATCGGAAATGGTTAGGGCCTACACAGTATTCGTAAACATCATTTATGTAAACATATCAGTGGCAGCTAGAAAAAGGAAGCTTTATCAAAACAGCTGTTCATAGTTTCATATATGACGTCTTCTCTTAACAGATTATTAGTATTTCATAAATGACGTATGTAGTAAACATAGAGAAAATAAACTAGAAAAATCACACAAAATTGGGTTTTTGATCGTCCGTTATTTTATTTCCAAAATAATGAGGCCATATTTTAATGGATATAAGGACACTCTCGCCAATCCTGTGGATAACAATTAAACCATTAGAATCATAATCGGCACTCTAGTTTTTTTTTTTTGAGTAGGCTGCGTAAAATGCCTTCTGGGCCGTGAAAGATGGACATAAATTGAGATAAGACATGTTTCAACTTCTTCAATGTATAAAACGTAAAAATAACCCAAAATATGTATAATTCTGAGCAATGTACAGACAAAACTAAAACTTTATTTATATAGATTAACTTGGTTTGAGTTTTAAATATCCAAAAACAATTTATTAAAATTCTTTTATAGTTTTACAAATAGTGCTGGGCGGGGGAATAATGTTTCTCACTTGTTGTGTACATCATTTATGGTGGGGGGGGGGGCTGTTGCTCAATGGGGGGGGGTGCGTCATGAGTCTAGGGGGGGATGGGCACCCCTGCCAATCATTTTAAATAACCCTGTAAAAACCGTTGTTAAACAAGTTGACAACATTAATTACATTAACAAAAATCTTTTAAGACAAGGACACACACTGAGTGAATATTTTAAGCTGAATGTGCATGTAGGATGGAGTGGACGATCTGTGTAGCTTTGATAATTTATCAGCTATTTTTAAGCAGGATCATTGTTTATCTATAGGCCAACTGATTAGTGACAACTAAGCCCTGTTTTGATTCATCAAAAAGCCAGACTTTTTTCACGATTGAACCAGCAAGCTTCTGATTATTCTGAATAATAAAATAGGTTACAGATTACTAGGTACAGGCAATGGTAGATACATACCTCAATAATGAATCTAGAAGCATAGTGTGCCAAATATGTAGTGTCTGTCGCAATTCCTAGAGCTGTTGTTAAGTAGAGTATTGTCTTGTCATGGCCAGAATATAACACAAGCTTCGGTTTCTTTTCCGAGATAATCCTCACCAAATGTGAGACTATATTCCTCAACATGCCGTAAGCTCGTAAGATGCACGCCCGTTTGAGCGTGGGACTCCTGGAGAACTGACGAGCTTCCCATTCAATGTAAGAGAGTAAACTCGTCACCTGTTCTGTGTGAACACAAACAGATCTGTCCTCCGAACACGGCAGTCTAGATCCATGACAAACGTAGGCTAGCAGAGCGTCTCTCAAGGAGTGAGGGTCACTAGCCAGATTCTTCTCGAACACCTCGTATACAATGTACGAAGCGGAATTCACCAATTTCAAAACGGCAGGATGCAAGTTTAAATGATTGGACTTTTCATGATTGAATTTTTTCAAGTACACTTCACTCGCAGGGCATGCACAATCCTCAAAACAAAACTGTAAACTAGGTGTTTCTCTGAAGACGACGTTGCGAAGTAGCTCAGGAGTTAGAAACGTGTAGAGGAAAGCCAATGCGCTCTGGAATGTTCTGCGGTATTTTGTGCTGTACACTACGATGTCATCAGGAACAGTGGCGTTGGATAAATTGAGTCTGTCAGCGTATGCGGCTCGTAACGCCTCCCCGAGGGCTAACAGCTGGGAGACCCCCACGTAGGTTAGCTGACCCAGATTGCAGGACCGAGGAGGTAGCAGGGGGAAGCCGTGGAAGGGACCGAGCATCTGTGAGAGTTGAGGAGTTCCCGTGATGTTGTCAAGGAGAGTCTCGTAGGCAGGCAGCTGGGGGTGGGGGTTGGTTGCACAGTCGATACTGACAATGTCCCTGACATGAGTCAGTGGTCCGCGATCTCCGTGTCTCAACAGGATCAACACTCCTTCCAGCTGATACGACTCTTTCAGTTGACCTGTGACATGGGTACATCTTATAATCCTACTAAAATATCGGACAAAATATTACATTATAATTTAGAGACAAAATTAATTAGTCAAGTTTGAAAAAATGTTGTTCCCTTACTTGCATTTGACAAAAAACCATTGTTTACGCAAGAGTTATTATACCTGAGGAGTTAACAAGAACAAATAAACATAAAAGCTAATAGTTTCATGCAGTGCAAAATGTTGAGACTCTGAAATACAGAGAAACACACAGGAGAAATAATATCTCTCCTTTGCTCTCCACTAAACCTCTAGTTTCACTTTGTTTGAAAACAAATGTGTTTAGGAAAAAAAATAATAACTGTTAAACAATATGAATCTTCAGTAATGTTTGGAAATGAAATGTTCTCTTAAAAATGGCTGGTAACTTAAATCAACATTTTCTCTAGAGGAAGAGAGAGAGAGAGAGGTGTCGAAATTTGGTTCCATTGCATTTCTCTCAAATCGAGAACTGGTTTAGTATGATATTTGTTTTTAAGAGTCAGGGACTCTATTACCTTCACTGACAGTCCGTATTTCTTGTGGCAGATTGCACATTCGCAACACTCTCTGTGTCTTGATGTCAGGGTGAGGATTGCTGGGGAAACTCCTCGTAGTTTGATCATTGACGGAATTCTTCAACACGGTTAATGTAACATCTTGAGTCTCCATATACTTGTACATAACTGAAAACAGTGAAAACTTAATTAATAACTGATAACAACATAGGTTACACTTTTGGTCACCTGGAATCAATGAAAAGATGCAAAATTTCATTTACAGTAGAGTGTATATTATTCAAAACAATTGGGATATAGGGGTTTTCGGATGATTATTTTTTGGATAGTCATACATCAACGTAAAATTATCGTTATTCTTTTTTTAGCCTTTAGAATCCCTTAATCTTAAAATATAAGTTTATTGTAATGCTACCGTGATGATCATCATCACAGGCCGAGATCTTTGGCATATCTATATCATTGCGATCTTCCTTAGTTACTGTACATACAGCGATAAGGCCCGAACTACGTTGCCAAAATCGGTAACAACTATTAGCATTATCTGACCTCTCTTATACGAGTATGTACTCAATGATAAACAGAGAAGGTATTGGCTGGTCCAGTAGTTTGTAAGGGCTTGAGTTCAGACTTAGATCTCGCCATTCTCCTAATGCAATTTGCTTTGTGATGATGTTTTGACCCAGTGAATTAAAAGCCGACCTTGAACTTAGATCCACCATCCACCAATCAAGTAGGATATAAAATGACGTCAAGTTAGAATGTTGCCTACTCTAATATATGTTTGAAGTAGGTTCCTAGTTTTTGAAAAAATATACTACTGTAGTTAATTTTATTAACCTTAACTACCTACTAATGTTTTTAGTGCTTTTACAGTAGACGATGATTTTACTTTGGAGGTTTGATACATATTCATTTGTCAATCAGACAACTATATAAAATACAAACATGGAAACTAAAGTAATTTGGAATACAATAGACCAAAGTAGATGGTCTATTGACAACCAAAATGTTATTCAACAATCATTATAATAGCTTTTAGGCCTAATTTACAGTTACCGATGTTCAAACATATTTATCAGTCCACACTCCAGGATTCACAAGGTTTTAAGAATTAGGCTATACAGATATAAGCATGACCTTACCAACTAGAAGTAGAAACAGCCATAAGCTCATCACGAGGTAGCAATAGAAAGGTCGATGCTGTGAGCTTAGCTTCTTCACCAGACTTGGTAGCTGCATTCTTGGCATCAGGATCAGCTTGAACGGAAAAGTATTAAATAGGACAACACCTATATATGAATAAAATTCAACTATTCTCTGTAAAATGCTTGGAGTGGCATGATATTCATTTCGCCTTTCGTATCCAATAGCCAAAACTGATGTCATCTGAAATTGAGTCTGTCTTTTGCGTGCCCAATGCTCGACGGCACATTACTGTGAACGACACTTGAAAGGCAGTTTTTAATTCCAATTTAAGTTTAAACAGCTCTACGGATTTTTATGATAGTTGCAACTGTTATGGTACTACGTACAGCAGAACCTTGATAACAAGACTCTCAAGGGGATTATTAAATGAGACTTGTTATCAAGGTTGACTCCTTATTGAGGTTTGCAATAACATGATATTTGGGGTAAAATAAATTCAAGGGGATTTGAAAATGACACTTGTTATCAAGGGTGACTTGTTATCGAGGGTCTTCTTATCAAGGTTAACTACTGTAGTAGTTTTTACTGTTTTAAGCTACTTTCTATGATATGACCTTAGGGTTCCATTTGATGCATCATAAAAGTTAGTGTTGCACCAAAATTGTAGGAAATGTTTATTTGGTCACGTATAGTTAATTAGTCGCCCGATCATAAAACTACTCACATGTTTAGCCATTGCTCTCAATCAAATGCACAGTCATTCCTGAGTCAAGGACTGATTCTCAAGCTGTAAATAGTAAATTAGCCCATCAAATTTTATAGATGGGAAAGTGGCTAATAAGTTACTTTTTCTTCAAATATCAAGAAAGGTGAGTACGGTATTTAATGGATTCAAGATGCCTTGTGTTTTGGGTTACCAGCAATGGAATTTTTTTCTGCAACGTTTGTTGAAAGCAAATAAATTGTACAATAGGCTACTTGCATGGACTTAAAAACTTTTCTTTATTTCTTTGCTTAACCATTGTTTTGGTAAAAACCATGATCCAAACGGGAATGTTGCTGGAAGTCAACAGTCCCGGAAGATCAAATAATTTATACCTGTGCCGCTAGGTCAAAAACTACAATGTTTGCAGTGTCAGTAGATCAAAAGTCCCAGTAAGTCAAATAATACAGTCCGAGCTAAAAACGTGGTCTATGTTAAAGCAATTGACTTATTGGGAATTTGACCTAATGCAACAGCAGTTTTAATATAACGAAATACGGTAAAATACAAGTTCAGTTTCGCTGAGTCAACAGTGCCGGAGGATCAAAAGCAATAAAAGTGAACGTCGATTCAGTGTAAAGTAGACCTCCTGCGAACGCTTACTACACCAACAAAACTCGCTTTTAGTTACTTCGTGTTTTGTCATAATTAGAATAGAGCTAAAATTATCATATTTGGTACATAGCTTATCTATTAATGCTTCTTGCCAACTGTTTGGTCAACACTGTAAATAGGTATAGCCTTTCGTCAAAATTTGTGGCATAAAATACCCGCAAGGACGATTTGAAAATTTCTGGTTATTATATACGTTTGTAAAAGGAGATCCATTTAATTGTAGAACTATTTTATGAGTTATAATGTAGTCTACATATTGTAATGGTCACATTTTATTGGGGGGTTCGTTTTAATTATTTAAAGGCCGCGAAGGCTTGAGCGCGCTTGACAACAATGTCACACATGTCCACTGCAGCTGGTCATGTCTCCTAGTTCGAGACTCGGCCGCTGTCACCTTGAAGCGCTGCCGTAGACGTGGTGGGGAGAAGCCGAGACCAGCGGACAGTGGACAGTTCTTGAGACAGTCGGCGTCGAGCGTTAGGTTCGCGCACACCAACCAACCCTCCTTAGGCCGTGCGAGCGAACCAAATAATAAGGTATCCGGACGAAGGCGAGAGTAACCCGGATGCAAATCTGGAAGTGTCGTGTTACGTAAGTACACTGTATATAGCTAGCGTATACGTTGTATTCATCCCCGTATCCACTTTGGCGAGGGAAATTGCGTTATTTATTAGGCTATTCTAGGACGTTTATCGTAGTTTATTATAGAATAACGTAGTTTATCGACCGACGCTGCGAGTGTAGTGTCGCAGTCACATACGCCGACTTTTAGTCATCCAAAGTGGTTTTGTTTTATTGTAATCAAGAGTTTTTATTTATTTTCCTTAAAGCCAAGAAGAATTGGTGTATGCGCCTTCTACGTTTTAATTTTATTTCATTATTTACTTATCGCGAGTTAGCGTAGTTTTTCTTAATTCCGAGAAGATTATTTTTAGTTTTATTTTGAGAAGTGAGACCTTTTGTTAAGCCTAGGAGCTGGGTATTTATTTTATTTTCTAATCTTCACCTAGTTAGCTATCAGCCCTAGTAGTTAGCTTAGACTTGGCCTTGTCAGCGCGTCGCTGTGCTGACACCAAGTTATAGGAGTAACCATAGTTAGTGTATTCCTTAATAGCAACTCGTGTACGGTGCGTCGACGTGCCGAGGTACACAGTGTGTACTTGTGTACTAGCAGATCGGCGCGACATTAACATCTACGAAGATCTAGAAGTGGTAAGCGAGCGACGAGGACTGTCAGCGAGACCCTGGACTACTCGAGCTGTCCGAGCAAATCGGAGGTAAGTTTACGATAGGTGCCCTACCCGACATAAACACCTCACAAAGTGGCGCCTCCGAACAGGGACATTGAAAGTTTCGTTATTATCGTAATATTCATACGTGCTTCACGTATTGGCGCCCGAACGGTAAAATCGATACCGTAGTGGTTTTTCTTTGGAATATAAGAAAAAGCGAAAATGGTAGGATTGAGTGTTAGCGCGAAAACTACGCCTAAAACGGTCAAAGCAGTGACTGAATCGACCACGACAACCACGACTACGACTGCAGGTTCTTTACAAGCTCAAGTAGCACAAACTATTTCACAACCAACTGTGCCATCGACTTTAAGTTTTCCCACTACGACCGCAGAGGCTACTCAGCCTCAAGTAGGTACAACTACGTCACAGTTAATGGTACCAACGACTTTAAATTTACTTACTACGACTGATCGTACGTTGACGTCTAAGAGTCCCTCAGAGGATGACACGCGAATTGGGTGGATTCACACGTTAACCAAGGATGAACTTCGTTACGAAATGAGTCGATACGGTTTGCCTAATATGGGGACAGTCGACGAACTTCGCAAGTCGTTTTGTAAATTTTGGAAACATGGCATTCCCCGGGCAGTGTACGGTAAGGACGTGAATGATAGCGTGGACGGTGCGACTGCACTTCCACTCGGCTATGACATGGGATATGTCGACTCGCGACCGGGTAACAGTGACATACGAAGTGCTGAACTCGACAGAGTACGGGAGATAGTTGGTTTGCCTCCAGGAACCAACTTTGAGGACGTTTGTCGTTCGTTATCAAGCCTAACAATGCGCGCTGATAACAATCAGGCCAACAATCAGGCTAGTAATTATCCAGTCAATATGACACAATCAGATCGTTTTACAAATTCCGAGGGGTAAGTGTATAGTACACTAACCAGACCAAGTGTTAACTATGCTTTCGACACCTCCCACTCTACAGATTCGATTCATCGAACTACGGTGCCCGGTACCGGTCAGCGACCGTACGGTGGGTTCGCGAGCGAACAACTAGGTATTGCTACACAGGCAAGCGTGAATCACGGATTCAGTAGTGGTTTGCCTTCGTGTCACGAAAATTCGAACGTAATTCGTAAGGTTGGTGTTGATGTCTCGGCGTTGTGTAATTTAGTTCGAAAGTGGAACGTTCGTTTTGACGGCTCAAAGGACCCCGTTTCTTTCTTGGAACGCCTGGAAGAGCTTATGGAGGCCTACGAAATTAATAAGAACGATATTATACGAGCACTCCCCGAACTACTACATAGTAATGCACTGTTGTGGTATCGAAACTATAAAGACTCCTGGCATAATTATGAGTCATTTAGATCGAGTTTCGAACTACAATTCCTACCACCGGGATACCAGCGAAATCTAGACGAAGAAATTCGGCGTCGGACTCAAGGTGACAACGAAGCTTTTAGAAACTTTGTTGTGGCTTTAACTACTCTCTTGCGACGCAAGGGAACCCTCAGTCTCCACGAACAATTGAATATTTTGTATACGAATATGAGACCCGAATATAAGTTGACGATGAGGAGACACGATTTTTTCTCGGTCGACGAAATGCTCAGACAAGCGGAACACGTTGAGAGCTATTTTAGGGAAAAATCTCTTTTCCGTCCCCCTCCCCCTCCTTTGGCAGCGTTGGTCCCCGAAACGGCTTATCACCCGAGACGAGGACGCGATAATAAATCAGGAGATCATTTCGGAGTTTCGACGATTGGCGAGTGTCAGTCATCAAACGGCGTGACGGGACGATTAACCGAGAAGCGCGTAGGCTTCCGGTCAGAGGCAAGACCACGTAGGTCACGAGAACACTCTCCGAACCCCCGGACGGGTAATTTTACGAGGACTTCGTCATCTACAAAACCACGACGTAACTCGGAGCGTGAGCGCGGAGGTTCACCCCGAGAAAACAATGCAGTTTCGCGATGGCCGAATAACATGAGAGATAAATCATATCTCACATGTTGGAACTGTGACAAGAAAGGCCACATGTTTCGTGACTGCCGTATGCCAAGAACTCTAAAGTGTTTCTATTGTAAAAAGATGGGTATCCGAACCCATGATTGTCGGTGTCGAGAAAATTACCAAATGAGGTCAACTGAATCCTCAGTAGTGCCTTCTACGAAGACCTCCCCGGACTGGTGCGCTTGGTTAGAGAAAATTAAGAAATTCCCGGAAACCGAGAACGCTCAGATTCAGACTAACGACAGACGACCGCACGTATCGGTGACGATAGCAGGGCGAGAGTTCGCCGCGCTAATAGATACAGGTGCCGTAGTCACGTTGATCGGCACGGCGGTGGCACGTCACTTGGAACAGTCTGGAATTATGTCTGTTTTGACTCCTATGGTAGTGAGACTCGCCAACGGTAGTTATTCGAAGTCGCACAAGTCCTATCACTTCAAAGGTCTATTGAAAGGACGAATGGAAGAGTTCCATGCTCTGTATCTTCCCTCGCTTACCAGTGACATAGTTCTCGGGATCGATAGCTTAGAGCGACTGAACTTGGTGACATACCACGTGGAGGTAGAGAATACGAGACCGGACGCGGCTGATGGAGTGAACGAACGGCACGGTATTGAGGCTCAGTACCAGACAGGTACCGCCAACAATGTGGCTGGTGCGTTATCGCGACCGGCAGAAGGTGTCGCCGAGTATACCTCCATCGAGACAGCGGTGTGTCCCCTTCAAGTATGCGTTAACTCGGACGCTAAAACACCAGGGAGTGATCCAGAAAGGTTGAATAAACGATCTGGTGGCACAGACAGATGGTACGATAAACTTTGGACCAAGGTGAATGTTAATCCCGGGAGTTTCGATAAATACATTATTCGTAGCGGCAAGCTATTTCGGTTGAACGGTCGGAAGGATACGGACAGTGATAGTCGCGATCAGAGAAGGAGGATGGGTGCTCTTAAAAACGAGCGCCAAATGTCCGTTGCAAGTCGAAAGGATAATCGGTCGTCGCCGAGTGATATCCATGTCAAGCGTAGGAACGGTTTCCTGAGGTTGTGCGATACAACTCAGCCAAATCGTAGATTGACATCTAACTTTGACAAACAGGTCGATACTTCTCTTTTGCATAGGCGTGAGAGGAGAGCGTTCTCCCCGCCAGAGAAGAAGGGCCGAGCGTTGGGTGCGGGGATGGTTTGTCGCCTCGCCCACTAGAAGAAGCGTTTGTACGAGCGAAGATACCTGTAGGCAGGTACTTTTTTTTGTTTGTTTTTTTTGTCGCCAAAGTGAAAAGGGGGTGTAATGGTCACATTTTATTGGGGGGTTCGTTTTAATTATTTAAAGGCCGCGAAGGCTTGAGCGCGCTTGACAACAATGTCACACATGTCCACTGCAGCTGGTCATGTCTCCTAGTTCGAGACTCGGCCGCTGTCACCTTGAAGCGCTGCCGTAGACGTGGTGGGGAGAAGCCGAGACCAGCGGACAGTGGACAGTTCTTGAGACAGTCGGCGTCGAGCGTTAGGTTCGCGCACACCAACCAACCCTCCTTAGGCCGTGCGAGCGAACCAAATAATAAGGTATCCGGACGAAGGCGAGAGTAACCCGGATGCAAATCTGGAAGTGTCGTGTTACGTAAGTACACTGTATATAGCTAGCGTATACGTTGTATTCATCCCCGTATCCACTTTGGCGAGGGAAATTGCGTTATTTATTAGGCTATTCTAGGACGTTTATCGTAGTTTATTATAGAATAACGTAGTTTATCGACCGACGCTGCGAGTGTAGTGTCGCAGTCACATACGCCGACTTTTAGTCATCCAAAGTGGTTTTGTTTTATTGTAATCAAGAGTTTTTATTTATTTTCCTTAAAGCCAAGAAGAATTGGTGTATGCGCCTTCTACGTTTTAATTTTATTTCATTATTTACTTATCGCGAGTTAGCGTAGTTTTTCTTAATTCCGAGAAGATTATTTTTAGTTTTATTTTGAGAAGTGAGACCTTTTGTTAAGCCTAGGAGCTGGGTATTTATTTTATTTTCTAATCTTCACCTAGTTAGCTATCAGCCCTAGTAGTTAGCTTAGACTTGGCCTTGTCAGCGCGTCGCTGTGCTGACACCAAGTTATAGGAGTAACCATAGTTAGTGTATTCCTTAATAGCAACTCGTGTACGGTGCGTCGACGTGCCGAGGTACACAGTGTGTACTTGTGTACTAGCAGATCGGCGCGACATTAACATCTACGAAGATCTAGAAGTGGTAAGCGAGCGACGAGGACTGTCAGCGAGACCCTGGACTACTCGAGCTGTCCGAGCAAATCGGAGGTAAGTTTACGATAGGTGCCCTACCCGACATAAACACCTCACAATATAAACTGTGTAAATGAATTACGCCTCGGAAGGGTTGAAACCTGTCCAAACTATCATATATACTATTAAAACGTAAATGGGTTTTTTCACGATTCTGAATCAACCAGACGATGGATTTTCATTAGTTTTCTGTTGAAAGAAAGACAATTTTGAGAACTAGGGAATTTCAAAGCCATAATTTAAAATTAGTGTCCCAGTTTTTTATAAATTAAGTTTTAGTTTTTAAAAAGTCTAGCAGCCGATGCTAACCTTCTCCAATAAGTCAATGCTTCTAGCTAGCTTTTAGTACAATATAATTTGCTTAACATAACAGCTGTAACATTCAGCATTTCTGACACAAATTCAGGATTTGGAAGAAAATTCAAATACATACTTATGGTTGGCTTATTTATACTATGTGTAATGCTGACCATTGATACATTTAATTCTTCGGTACGAGGATGGCAGATTAATTAAATATGCATAGTAAAATACAGTAGTAGGAGGTTCAAATGATTTTTTAAAGTATTCTTTGTAATCGTCGATTGGTTTTAGTCCAATATAATTTGTTTTAACTAACAGCTGGTTGAATGTACTATGTATAATCATAGACTAACCAACACAAGGGAGTATGTTTTATCTATGGTATAATTATAAAAGGCAAAGCCCTCACTGACACACTCACTCTCACTCACTCATCATCACTAATTCTCCCACTTCCCATTTACCTAGGAGGCTGAAATTCGATATACCGATTCTTTGGGCATTAAATAGGAAAACTAAATAATTTTTATTATGATAGGGCATTCGAGCTTCGCCCCAGTGGCTCTGGAGTTTCCCATGTTAACCTTATGATTTTTCATATTTAAAAGGAATTAACGAATCTTAACAGCTGTGGCAATTAAACAATTTATGACAACAGCTAATTTGCAACCAAAAGCTGAGTGAGCGTTTCGAACGAACTTCAACCTGGAGGCGAGTTAACCCCAAGGCAAGTGAGCTCAGCGAACGAGCTCCAACCTAAAGGTGAGTGAGCGTAGCGAACGAACTTCAACCAGGACGTGATTGAGCCATGCGAACGAGCTCAGCTTGAAAATTAATTAGTTAAACGGGGCAAAGCCAGCGGGTACAGCTAGTTATTCTATAGAATTATTAGGTTTTTAGCGAATTTCGCATATAGGGAATAAGCTATTACCGTAGTACTCATGGCAACACCTGGACCCTAGACCGATGTAATTTTTCGTTTTGAGTCCCTAGAGGCCAAAAACACCATCCGTTCAAATTCATATACAGGGTGTTTTTTTAAAAACTTGCATCTTTATTTATGTAAAAACCGCAATAGATAGAAATATGCAGTTGGCGGGAATCATCTATTGACGTGGAGGGCAAAATTTTTTTGAATTCAACGTTACATTCACATTCCCCCCCCTTTCCCCCCTGCCCCTAACTTAATTTTTTTAAATAGCAAGGTACCCCTTGTGACATATCAAATAAAAGAGCATGAAAAAAGAAAATGTTGGATGAAAAAAAATTGAAAATCGGTTCATAAATTTGTGAGATATTCCCCCCCTCTTCCCCCGGAACTTAATTTATTTTTAATAGCAAGGTACCCCTTGTAACATATCAAATGAAAGAGCATGAAAAAAGAAAATTTTTGGTGAAAAAAAAATTAAAATCGGCTCATGAATTTGTGAGATAATCCCCCCCCCCCCCTTTTCCCCTACCCATAACTTGTTTTTTAATAGTAAGGTACCCGCCCTTGTACCCGCCCTTGTGACATATCAAATGAAAAATAAATTTCACCAAACATTTTCTTTTTTCATGCTCTTTCATTTGATATGTCACAGGGGTACCTTGCTATTAAAAAAATTAAGTTCCGGGGAGGGGGAGGGGGAAATATCTCGAAAAATTTATGAACCGATTTTCATTTTTTTTTCATCAAACATTTTCTTTTTTCATGCTCTTTCATTTGATATGTCACAGGGGTACCTTGCTATTAAAAAAATTAAGTTCCGGGGAGGGGGAGGGGGAAATATCTCGAAAAATTTATGAACCGATTTTCATTTTTTTTTTCATCAAACATTTTCTTTTTTCATGCTCTTTCATTTGATATGTCACAAGGGGTACCTTGCTATTTAAAAAAATTAAGTTGGGGGCAGGGGGGAAAGGGGGGGGAATGTGAATGTAACGTAGAATTAAAAAAAAATTGGGCCCCCTACGTCAATAGATGATTCCCGCAAACTGCATATATTTCTATCTATTGCGGTTTTTACATAAATAAAGATGCAAGTTTTAAAAAAAACACCCTGTATATGTAAGTGTATAAGACATTTTGGGGATCCGACTTGACTTTTTCGGGTCTCAAGAATTTATACGAAAATACACTATTGCAATATTTTGAGGACTTGAATTTCCGTATGTGTATAAGACATTCTGGGCACTTGACTTTTTCGGGACTCGAGAATTTAGTACTTTTCGAGGACCTGTGCAATTTATTCCATTCCAAATGCAGCGCGTTATCGATCTTCACCCTTGTGTGGGCCTCCCATTCACTGACGGAATGTCTCGTGGCGTATGACGACCGGATATAAATAGTCACTTTACACTCACTTATCTCGTTATTTTTTTCAGCATATTCGTTGACCCGTCTGCAGGTCTTATGTTGACGGGCTGTCAGACCGTCTGTTGTAATAACTGGAATTCCTTATGTATGTTTGCTGCTGATTACGGTGAAGTATTGTTAGAAATTCCACCTAATCTTTTAAGTTACCCATTAAATTCATAGAAATAATAATATTTAACTGTTTGACGAGTACCCCTATTGTATTCAAAATACTAAACGGCCCAATCCACTGTCACGTTTCGTATTTTGTATTCTACCGTTAATTTACACGGGTAAAGTGTTGTGTAAAGTAAAGTAGTGTAGTGTAAAGTAAAGTGTTGTGTTGAGAATTGTGTACATGCGGTGTGCATATAATGTACAAAAAGTGTTCATTAGAATTTCGTCGTACATCTACATCTATATCTATACTAATATATAAAAATGATATGGTGTGTGTTTGTCTGTCTGTCTGCTACTTTATAACGCAAAAACCACTAAATCGATTGAAATAAAATTTTACATTAAGGTAGCTTATATACCTGGTTAAAATATAGGCCTATTCCTTTTATCATATTCCCCTTGGGCTACGCCCCATGGGCTTCCAAAGTTTCAATGTTTACATTTTGGAAGAATGTAAATAGTCAAAAATATGAATTGAAGTCAGCTGTAAATATTATAATTTGACAGTTCAAATAGCAGGGGTTAAGAGGTACAGGTTCTGCTGCCAAGATTCTAAAGCTTTATGATTATGAGAATAGTCTGATTAAAATATTTATGAAAATATACTTATTTTCATGGAAACAGAAGGATTTTATACATTACAATGTATACATTTTTGGAATAATTGTTATATGGTACCTTTTTGTTTACGAATTTGAACTGATAAACAAATGTTTGGATCAGGATTTTAATAGGTTTTAAAAACTAAGAGATGCCGTATATGTACTGTACAGTTTATAAAATTTAACTGACTCAACGTTTACAATTTTTGTATTAATTAAATTTACAAACTAAATTTCAACTACACCTACTTTCATTCAGTCCAGAGGTAGCTATTACTTATACTTTCTTCTATCATCTAATTCACATTCACTTTTTTACATTTACTGAAACCTCCTTAGTAGTTGTGTTCTTACAACCCTGCTTTAATTTGACTATGGAGAATACATATCACAAACTAAACTGCACGAAATTCACTTTTGTTTCTAAAATCAATTCAATATCTATAACATAACTATTTTTCATTGTCAATGTTTTACACGATGATGTAATTACAAATACATACACGTTTCGAACTATGGAACGAGTTAAAATAATAACTAATTTGTATTATGTTGTTGATTTATACTTAAATTGATGAAATTTGTGCCTGATTAAGAGTAATAGTGGTTGGCTTTCTAACAAAAGGTAATACAAGTTTTCCATTAGTTTGTCTTTTCTTGTTATTGTGATATATACACACTGATCTGCAGGTAAAGATTTAACTTTGAAAAAAGCTCAGTTGCTACGGTAAAACATATCAATTATATATGAAATCATTAAAAACGGGGTTTTTCTTTACTACAGTGCTTTAAGTTGTACGATTATTTTTCCCTTAGTTACTTTAAATGTACGTTTTTCAACGAAATAAATAAGTAAGCTTATCATTTGAAAATTGAATCATAAGGGTATATTATTTCCATCAGCACCTCATATCATTCCTAGCCTTATAAACTTATAGAAAAAAACATCTTTCTAACTAGCCTAGCCTTAAAGAAAGATATTTTTTCAAACTAAGAGTTTCAATTGAGTTATGTTCCAGAAAACAACGGGGAATGTGTAACTATTTCATACAACAGAGTTCAAGATCAAATTTTTCGCTTTAGTGTCCTCTCCGTTGCGAAGCGCGGTTACAAGCTATAGTTGATAATATAATTGTATTTAATACAAGCCAAAGGTGTCTTATAGATTCCGAGTAAATTATTATAAACTATCAAATGGAGCATGTAAAGTGCATTATAAATAATCAACAAATCTCTGTTGATCCTGTTTTACAAGCAACCCAAAAAGATACAGTAGTCACCACTCTATGCGACATATTCTAACCAGAAAATTGTAATCGTATGATTCTATAAGCATTGGTAGGATTGCAAAGTACTACACAAACATTATTTCAAGGGTAATAACCGTCACAATTTCCTCTGACTTTAAAAGAGTCAACTAAACTATTATACTAATGGACACACAACTAAATGGAACAACTAATGGAAATTCTCACGATGTACATTCGTTCGATATAAGCATTGAGTATACACGTCAGTACATACGTGTATACCCAATGATATAAGCAACGGTTCTTGCAATTTATTGCTTATTGTTTTTTAGAGTTGTTTTCGGACTTACTCTGTTTTCGGACTTACTCACACTCGTATAAGGTTTTCCACGTTTGTCATTGATAATGTAGTCATGTTGCTTTGAAATGACGACCATACAAATGTATGCATTTTAAGCCAAGTATGAATGGAGATGAGTGTGGGATGAGTGGAGCGATCTTGTTGTCCTGTTTGTGACTAAGGCCGACATAATCCTTAGACACAGCTGTTAATTAATAGTGCATACAGTAGCAGAGGTCAAGTTTGGTATCAAATTAAAGGTTTTATTCATAAAAATACATTGCCGCAAACCCAAACTCAAACGATGATGATGATAATAACGATAATGATGTCGCTAAAACGTATCGTTTGAAATTTAACAGCTGAAAATAAGTGAAATAGAAAAGGTTTTGGTTAAATCCATCAAATTGTAATTGGACACTAGTAAATACTAGTGCACTTGTTGCTACCTCCCCCCTTCGGTTTCATGTATTCCTCTCAATCAGTTCAAACCTAGGAGGATTAAACATTAATGTTACCTAATTAATGTTAAATCCTCCTAGATTCAAACCTGAAACACCCAGATCGAAACTCACCTGTCGTTATTTTACCATCGCCTTTTTTTAAATATATTTTTCAAAAAAGAAAGATTATATTTATTTACTTTGGATTTTTAAAATGTTAACGTTTTATTTTGTTAAAGATTTATGGTGAAACGTAAATATTGTGGTGTAGTAAAGTATATTGTATATTGTAGTTAAGTGTTAAATTTTGAAATTTTAGGGTGAATCGAGATGAATCTTTTTTTATAACATGGGTCTCTCCTACCTTAACATACATACCAAGTTTCATAAACATCGGTTGGAAAAGTGCAAATATAAATATTTGTATGTAAAAAATACAAAATGGTGGATATCTGGTTAACGAAACGATTTCGGAAAAAATGTTGTCCTTGATTTTCTGTTTATTTTGACCCAAGGAATTACTAGGTAAAGTATCTCCCCGCTTATTTTTAACACCCTGTTTATGATGTATTCTTATAAGTGAAAAATGTAAGCTGGTAATACAGAATGATGTTTTATAAATAATATGAATGTACTGGTGATCTGTATATTAATCTTTTTCTTGTTCTTAGAACTGTAAATTAAAAGTCCACTCAGCAGTCGCATCGTACGATGTAGTTCTTTCCATGCGTTGCGAAATGCTAAATTTGCCGTCCTCTTCAACCCAAGTTATCTATTGAACCACTGATTGTAAAAAATTAAAAAAATAAATATTTTACGCATCACACTTTTGGCTACAACTTTGCCACAGACAAAACCTCTCTAACCCAAAAACAAAAAAAATCTCGCATGCTAACTTTTTCATGTTAGAAATCACGATTTAAAACTATTTCACCATACTCATATCAATTTTTATTAATTAGATCGGTAAATAGTTTAAAGTTCCAACAAAATAGTCATCGAGTAGGACTAACCAAGAAGCTCTATGCCAATTTTCAAAATTTTAGCACAACGTTAAGTACACCAAAACACGAAATTATTGAAGTCATGCGTCGAGAGGACTATCGTTGTTTTTAACAGATTATACTTTTGACCTTCCGGCACTGTTGACTCAGCGAAACTGAACTTACATTTTATCTTATTTCGTTATATTAAAACTGCTGTTGCATTAGGTCAAATTCCCAATAAGTCAGTTGCTTTAACATAGACCACGTTTTTAGCTTGGACTGTACTATTTGACTTTCTGGGATTTTTGATCTACAGACACTGCAAACATTGTAGTTTTTGACCTAGCGGCACAGGTATAAATTATTTGATCTTCCGGGACTGTTGACTTTCTGCAACGCGTCCATCCAAACATCCATGAATGTTAAAGAGTGCATGTTTACATAGCTAGAAATAATTTAAGCTGGATAAGCTAATTCCTGTCATTTGTATGTTGATTTTTTCTGCTCAGCCTCTAGTAACTTACATATCCTGATAAAAAGGTGAAAACTAAGCCGATGCTAAAATATTATCTGAAATTTTACAATAGAGGTGCTCTACTGAAGGCTCATTCATCCTCTACGGCTTGCCTCTACAAACTGTGGCTCTGTAAGTGCATTGAGAGCTTTTATACCATGCGGTTGCTACAGAACGCTGTTGAGACGGGCCAGATACATGACAGCGTACCTGAGCCGCAGAAATGTGCGGGCTCAAATTGCTGTAGAATTGTTGTATGGGAGCTTTTTTTTGTGAAGTTGAAGTCAAATGCTTTCAATGGAAAGCGGTCCAAACCCATTAAACCAATCTTGGTCCAAACCCCATGCTTGGTGAAGTAAGATTATCATTGGTTTTACAAGCTCACTCTGTGACATGCCACAGCGGCAATTTTATGTACACTCTGAATTCTGAAATAATTATTGAGTAGACTTCCGTATCTGTTGGCACAAACAACCGAATGAAAATATTGATTATTCGATTGTTTCATTTGATATATCGATCAATATTTTCATTTGGTTGTTTGTGCCAACAGATACGGAAGTCTGGACACTAGTTATTTTATTAGGCTATAGACAATATTTTTTATTGCTATTATTTAAATGAGCTAATTTATTTTGTCGTACTAAGTAACAGTCAGAGTTTTAGCGTCATAATATAAATCTCCCAGGAAGTAACATAGTATTTCGATTCCGAGTAGACCTGTATTCAAATTCTTAGTAGGGCCTATTCTTTTCTCCCACCACTACACTCATACTATTAACTTTTAGTAGTGACTATAATTTCTTTAAGTTGGAAGCCTGACACCCTACCACTGCCACAGACGCCACTCAAACTTGCAGCGCCTCCGGTCGCAGCACCGTGTGAAGAATGGGCGGGGTAGCGGATTTTTATCCCCCTGGAATTTTACCCCCTGGGCAAACGTGACGTCACAAACCAGGGGGTAAAATTCCGGCCGCGAACATTTGAGTTTCGCGACATCAGCTCGATGGATTAAACGCGGAATTAAACATATATTTTCACGGTTGTGAGTTTAATCAGAACACATCAAATTAAAAAACCTAGAATGTACGGCCCGGAATTTTACCCCCCGGAATTTTACCCCCGGAATTTTACCCCCCCGGAATTTTACCCCCGGAATTTTACCCCCGGAATTTTACCCCCCGGAATTTTAACCCCTGGCCAGATATAAATTAGTGTGAATGATTAATTATCGTCATTCAGTTTTAAGTTAATGGTAAACATTTTATTATTAAGAAGCCTATCTTAATTTATATGTAACATTAACTAATCGCACAGGGTTTTAATATTAATTTTGAGATTCGAGTGTCATTGAAGCCAACTGTTGGTTAATATGATCAAAATAAAACAGCGAATTCTGTTTACTCAGTTGAGATTACAAAATAAATAAATAAAGATAAGCTACTAAATAATGAAATGTTTACAATTAATTAAAAACAGAAGTTAAGAAAATCAATCATTCAATTTCTAAAATCAGCCAGGGGGTAAAATTCCGGGGGGTAAAATTCCGGGGGGTAAAATTCCGGCCCGTACATCTTCAGTTGCCTAAACGCTAGTTATATGGACAGGGGGTAAAATTCCGGTTTTTGTCGCTAATCTAATTAATCACGCTCTGACTATTTTCATTAGACTTCCAAATCAGCGGGGGTAAAATTCCGGCCGCGAACAAACTTTTGGCCACTCAGGTTACTACGTCATAGTGACGTCAGCTTTGGCCAGGGGGTAAAATTCCAGGGGGATAAAATTCCGGCGACCCGAATGGGCAGAATATACAAGGAGCCTAACTGGAACTTTGGTCCTCAGTATGTCAAGTCTATTTTTCTGTTACCTTTCAAGGTATAGCCTTGACGTTGATAAATTGAAGTAGAGGTCAAACGTTTGACACACGTATATGATAGATCATCATTTATAGCAATGTCAGACAAAACTACTAGGTACAATTCAAAACTAGGGTCAATCAATAATATTGATAAATGAAGGTTTACTAATCAAATCGATGGTTTCATTCGATATTTGCATAGCCCAGTTAAGAAACTGTACCCATAAAGTAGTATGTACTTACCTATATTGTATACAGGCATTGAGAGGGATGTAACGGAAAACCAGGTCGACCCTAGGGCCTAGAATGTAGCCCGTAGTGTAACCACGACACAATTGGAACCTTACCAATATTAAAGTTAATTAATTAATAGCATGACACATTTTAATCGCTAATAGAGAGAGTTACTGTACTTATGGTTTCATTGCTAGAACACTTTTAAACCATGTAAACCTTAAAATACCTCTATTTTTTTACATTTATCACATATTCGAAGACATTTTGCCATTTCGGCACTCGGCAGCGTTCGACTTGTCGTTTCGTTGTAAACAAAACAAAAACAAAATAATCCGTGAATCCGTCTGCTTTTTACATAGAGGATGAATATTAAGCTTGCAAAGCATTGAGTTAGTTGTAGTTGTATTCATACTGTAAGGTATGAATGAATAATCAGTTAAGAAGAGTTATCGATAAATATTGTAAATCATGGTGGAAATACATTGTAAATTATAATAACAACTCATTGTGGAAGGAAAATACATATATATTTTCATTATCAATATATAATACATGTATTTTCCTTCCACCATTATAAACACCTAATAGTATTGTGAAAATGTTTGGGATAATTAACTACAGAAATAAATAACATTCTATAGATCTATATACCTTAATATCTAACAAATCACGTTACTGAAATTATAGCTAATAATAATTTAGTTTCATAAAAATAAGCCACTTCGAAAAAAATGGTTTTAATTACTTTAATTTCATAGTTTTAAGCCCGGGTGGTTATATATGGTGGCGCATTTCCGTCAACCTTCGGGATAATAATCGAGGTCTTCACTTCACCAGCTTTCAGCAGTTTCATATTCCTCTGAAGACTACACACGCTATTTAACACGTTATTGTTATTGGTTAAAGCAGGCTCCAGATTTTACAAAAAGACAAGAAATCTATCTGCAGTATCCAAAGTCAACGTTGTAGCCAATGCCCGTGGCTTGCGACTCAGACTTTCTGCAGTATGTTTGAGCGTTGATGTACTTGTCTATAAACAACATTAAAATACTAGCTGGCCCGACAGACGTCGTCCTGTCCTAATGTGGTTATATGTAAAAAGCTCGTTCATTTTTAAGATGAGCTCGTTCGCATGGCTCAATCACGTCCTGGTCGAAGTTCATTCGCTACGCTCACTCACTTTTAGGTTGGAGCTCGTTCGCTGCGCTCACTTGCCTACAGCTTAGCTCGTTCGTTACGCTAACTTGCCTCCAGGTTGATGTTCGTTCGCTACGCTCACTCACCTTTTGGTTGCAAATTAGCTGTTGTCATAAATTGAAAAAAAGTAATAATGCTGCATCCTGTTGGTAAACCTATTAACTTTTTCAATACTATTGAGCATCACAGAATAAAATTGATTAGTTGAATCAGCTGTTAAGATTCTTTAATTACATTTAAATATGAGTACTCATAAGGTTAACATGGAAAATTCCAGAGCCACTGGGGCGGAGCCCTTTTGATGGATCTGCACCAAACTTCACACAAACCATCCTTGAATAATGCTTAATAATACCTGAAAGTTTCATTACAATCTGTCGAGCGGTTTCGGAGTCCATAAAGGACAAACAATAAAACATACATACATACAAACAAACATACATTGGATTTTATATATATAGATGAATGAAGATTCATTAATTATTTTGTAGTGTATGGCTAAATAATTCTTCAGCCACCAACAGATTTAGTAGTAGACATCAAAATTGAATGTTTACGATTCATTGATCGATCATAATTTGACTACTATAAACACGGTGTACATTCTATAGTTACATGGAACTTCTTAAGTTTGCGAAATGTTAGGTTCTGAGAGAGGGAAAAAGGGGAAAAAGAAAGGTCCATTCCATTTCTTGGCTGTCTGCTGAACTGTCAATGTCAAACTGACAAGCGAAGTGAGGTTAGAGTTAATTCTGCGTAACATTGCAAATTTATTTCAAGTTCACATTCCATTTTATTTTAAGATTAGAAAGTTTACTCCGAGGCAGTGTTGATAAAATTCATATACACCAAGATGTCGCAGCCTCAGCAGACCATGCCTAATTACGTGAAATTCGTTTTTGGTGGAGTATCAGGGTAAGAATGACAAAACGAATTTTTAATTAACCCCAAACAAGTTGTCTTATCAATCCTTTTATTCTATTTTTATTCCTTGGATAATGCAAAGCCAACTAACACAAAATTAGTTTGTGCTACTCTGCCTTATAAATTTATTTTATTTATTTGTGTAACATTTGACAGATATTTCCCTGTATTAAAATGATAATTAGGCTAATTTTACAGTGATGTTATGATTAATTTGTATAATTCACTATTATAATTCAAAGTTAGCGTCCCCATCTCAATGATTGATAGTTGATTTGTTTTATAATATTTCATTCAACAATTCTTAAACTGCTCTTCCAATTTTTAAAATAAGTTAAGTTTCTGCATGATGTTACTAGATGCACGACCAAAACCAACAATTCCTCTCACCGGGTCGAGAAAATCCTATTTTATCTTTATTTATTTATTTATATACTGTACAACAATATAATGTAAAATCCCATTATATCGTGCTTATTTGCCCCAATTCTATTCTGAATGTACTTTTTGATATAGGTAACCTATAATTTTTAAATTGCTCTTTAAACCTTGCTAAAATATTGTGCTAGAATAGTTTAATCATTTGGAGCTATTTTTTTAAAAGCATTAGGCCTATAATAAACAAAAACAGGTATCAGACCCAAAAGTTCCGTTTTATTCCATATCCCGTTTCCATCCTGTGCATAAACTAAATTTATGGGATGAGTCTAGGAATCCCGCGTTTAAAACACTTTATGTATGAAAATCTATTACATTCATTTAAAAATGTGAATTTTAAATTTCATTACACTCCATCCTATTCCTAGAGGACTTCTTTCCTCCGAATCGGTAACAATTTATTTTATTCTTAACTTATTTAAAGCAGTTTATAATTTCTTACTTGATTCCAAAATTTCAAATTTATAGCTTCTTCTAATAAATTGTAGAATTAATGTTTAAAATAGCAGTATGACTTGCAAAATGAAAAAAATAACTGTTGATACATTTAAAGCTGATAGGCTATGGCTACAGCTCTCAATATTGTCCCATTGACGCTGATAGGCTATGGCTACAGCTCTCAATATTGTCCCATTGACAAGTAGTTATTATTTGGATTAATATTTCAGAATGACTGCAACATTGTTTGTTCAACCTCTTGACCTAGTAAAAAATCGAATGCAGTTGAGTGGAACTGATGGCAAAAAAGAATACAAGACTAGCTTTCATGCTTTCCGTGCAATCCTTCAAAAGGAAGGGTTTGTGGGAGTATATTCGGGTCTCTCAGCCGGATTGCTAAGACAGGCAACATACACAACCACAAGACTGGGTGTTTATACTTGGTTGTTCTCTAAAATGACAGGGTAAGTGAAATCTCATATTGATGTTATTTGGTCCAGGATCACTTCTTGAATATTAAAATGGTATAATATTACCTGTTTCCGTCTGTGATCCTATATTTGTTGTATAGAGCAACCGGTTTCAAGGTTATAACCTCATCTTCAGGCTCTTGTTGTCACTCTTGCGAGATCGGCGAGTTTTATAAACACACAAAAACACTAACATTGAAATAAATAAACACGAGACATTGACAGACGAAGACGATTAACATAAATTCGGGAACTAGTGCCGCGTCGACAGTCATGACAAAACGTTTGCCCGTGCCGCGTCGTGTGTGGAACTAGTTCCCGAATTTATGTTAATCGTCTTCGTCTGTCAATGTCTCGAGGTTTATTTATTTCAATGTTAGTGTTTTTGTGTGTTTATAAAACTCGACGATCTCGCAAGAGTGACAACAAGAGCCTGAAGATGAGGTTATAACCTTGAAACCGGTTGCTCTATACAACAAATATAGGATCACAGACGGAAACAGGTAATATTATACCATTTTAATTTAAGTGAAATCTGCATTAACAAATTTTTGGTTTGTTTTAAAAATTTACAAAAGTTTGATTTAGCCTCCAGATGAGGTTGTGTCTTTGTGATGTGATCTTTTTGGATGAAAATAAAAACAGTTATAATTAAATTATATGTTTGCAGTTATTTCTTAAAGACTTTATGATCTAACAGGAAGTTTGAGCCTGAACCCTGTTCAGAATACCTTATTGTTCAGATTAGATAGAAATATGCAGCAAAATTTTAACATAAATAAAGATTTGAAAAAATATATTTTGTTTACTGCTAAATAACCATCTTTTAGTATCCGATGAATAATTGTCTCCCGCCCTTGTGTTCTTCTTACTACGCAATGACCTTAGAAGAGAACCGAAGAATGCCGTTTATGCATGGACGTTTGGTCATAGGCTGTAGGCAATTATTCAAAACTGCCAGGTTCTCTCTACATAATTCACATAGGCTACAATTCATGGACTTTACCATAAAAAATTATGTACAATTGCTGGCTTTTCTCGGTTTCTATGTTATAGTTAGAGCAGTTTTCAAAATATATGGTTTGTTTCTAACAAATACAATTTGTTTACAATTTGTTCCCCAACAGGTGGTTTGGATTAGTCCGACGTTCTGATAAAAGGGATTCAAATTAGTGAGACCCCGATTTTGAATGGAACTTTTGCATATTGCATCAAACATGAAAATACAAGATGATCAAACAATTTTAATTGTATTGGGAAAGTACCTATTGCAAATCTTATGACACAAAACCTAAGATTTCATGTGCATGCTCTATCAGGGACCTTTGGACTCTCCTTTGATCTCTTTAGACATTTTAAAAAGAACAAGACAAGATATAAATTAGGCCTAAGGTGCTTTTTTGTTTAGTTCTGATGGTACACCACCAAACTTCTTCATGAAGGCGGGTCTGGGTATGGTTGCCGGGGCTTGCGGAGCCTTCATTGGAACTCCTGCAGAGGTAGCGTTGGTGCGTATGACATCAGACGGGCGTTTACCACTTGACCAGCGTCGTAACTACAGCAATGTATTTAATGCATTGATGCGAATCGCGAGAGAAGAAGGAGTCTTGGTAAGTTTTTACAAATATTTTGGTAGCTGAATAAGCTGCCGGTACTGATTTATTTCCTTAAACAATTTTTGCGTTTATAATGAAGTTTGGTGGCTTTGTAAGTTTTTATCTGAATTATGACAGCGAGGTTTGTGCTGCTTATTTACAGTTAAGTAATTGTATATGTTGGATTACAAAATAAGATAGTAGGCCTAATATGAAAGCCTAAAAAGAAATACTGGTGTTACCGATTTCATTTATAGCGAATTAGGGAAGAAGCTATTAGGGCCTACTGTAGGCGGCATAGAAAGACCTAGACCCACGACTGAATTACTTTTTCATGTTGATGTCCCCAGAGGCCAAAAACACAATTCGTTCAAATTTCTAGAACAAAATATTGTCTGTTTTATGTCTCTTCTGTGTGTTCTATGACACATGTACTTCTTCTTATCCTCTTTGTTCTACCATCAAGGTATTGTGGAGAGGAGCCATCCCCACGATGGGTCGGGCGATGGTAGTCAACGCGGCCCAGCTGGCGTCTTACTCTCAAGCCAAACAGGCGCTGCTCTCTACTGGGTACTTCAATGAGAACATATTTCTTCACTTCTGTAGCAGCATGATCTCTGGTCTTGTCACTACGGCTGCGTCTATGCCAGTTGACATCGCCAAAACCAGGTAATTATTATTTTTCCTGTAATAGGTTGTAGTATAGGATGTAGTGGCATACTTTTAGGTGATTGTTGGAGGATGAGGGTAGAACGCAGTGGTGCAGTGGAACATTTTCAGTGCTGGAATACTCACCATTGTCTCGTACAAAACATAAGCTGCTTATAAAATATAGGACTTCAGAAAACCAAAGTGAGAACGCTGTCTTTGCATGCGTTCCCGCTTCTCTATACCACTGAACAACTGAACACATAAAAATGTCACATATTTACGTGAAGAACACTAGTGTTCACTCATGTAGTTAACACTACACAACAATTTTTAACAATAAGATTGTTATTCAGTTGTAATATTTAAAATATGAATAGTAACATGACTCATTTTGTGTAGTTAGCTATATGTATTCATTAACTTACTATGCTATAATTTTAGCTGTTTTATGACTTTGTCAATAATTTTTAAAGGTTCTAAAGACAATAGACATATTTAATTTACTTTCACTGTTGGCATAGGGTGAGGCTCTGTAAGTACCGTAGCTTTTTTACATCAGCTGGTCTAAGTTTGTATATCTACAAAACTGAAATGAACTGTTATTAAATTGTTTAGTATGAATTCAAAAGTAAAATCAAATTGTAAATTTTTACAATCATGAAACATTCATCTCACCCCATCTCACTTTAAAATATCCAGACTTGTGTTTCATAAAGGAATGTAAGTAGAAAAACAGAAGTAAAAAATTATATTGTTGGAATTAAATCATCCATCTTATTGACAATACATGTTTTGTCATTATTTAAGACAATTTCATTGATTTTTTCACCAATTGTTCTACATTCAAGTACCAATGTGATAAAGTACAGTTCTCAACTTCAAGTACAGATTGAATTGTTGAGTGTTTATTTCTTTAGTATGTGTTTTATTTTATCCGTATAATATCAATCACCCACACCTATGATAAACAAGGAGTTATTTTAGTGGTTTGCAAAATTCATTGTATTTATTTATGGTTTTATTAACTTGCAGTGATTTTAATTTTGGAACCAAACAGCCACTAAAACAGCCGCTGTAGCTAAAATGTGTTTAAGCTGATAGTCAGTGTAAATATTTTGTGCCAAAGGGTAGACTTTTATGTACATTTGTGCCGGCTAGATGTCATTTGAAACCTTTGTGGCAACTTAATCTATGGTCCATTTCATCAACTAGCACATTATTGCAATCAGATACATTTTATTAATACACTTTTAGGAGGTTTTTGTTAAATGCCGCGATGGTTAAACCAAGGTTTTTTTTTATGAGTATTTTGAGTACAGTATTTTGTTTCACTCTACTGAGAATTTGACATATGTTGATATTGTTATCCTTTAAAATGAACTAGAGGTTGTCCAGTGGTTGAATACTAGACTAAAAATATTGAATTTACAGACTTCACTATTTTCACCCCACGCTGTAAATAGAACATGTGATTGGAATTTGTTTTGATTTTCTGTTTATGTTCCGTTATTATTTCGTCACCATTATGGCAAACCATAAGGCCCGTGTTAATTTTTTGAAGTTTTCTAACTAATTTCTTGTGCTTATTTTTGAGCCTATTTTAATTTATAAGGGGATTCTGCACATCTACAGAAAAATATCTTTCTAACAGTATGCGTGGATTTTCCCTGCAATGCACACAAGCTGAGAAAAAAGTATTTATAATTTGTTTTATTTTATAATGATTTGAACCACTTTTTGTTTTTTGTTTTAAGCACCCTACAAGAATTTTTTAAACTGTTCATATTTTAATCAGCCTTTTAAACATTTTCAAAGATTTTATTTAATTTAATTTCATTTTAAAGGAGTCCATTAGATTGTAACATGAAGGTTTTGAATAACATCCAGTCACAACCAACGTACATAAAACTCCACCTTTTGACACATAAAAAATGTACACCGAGTATCCGTTTAAACACATTTCAGATGTTGCAAAAGCGTATGTCTATGAAAGAATAAATGAATTTTCATACTGATAAAATTATCTTGTCTGGTATAATAAATGGAAAATGTAATATTGAGCTGTATTAAAATATGTTATTTTAGTTTTCAAATATTTGCAGGAACAACATTATAGTGCCTTCTAGAGACTAAATTTGTCATGTTGACGTCAGAGATTGAGGAGGCAGTTTTCCAGTCACGGACACTCAAGTTTCGTTGACATGTTCTAAACTAACCTAACTTAACCAACCAAACTTGCTGTAATATATAAAAATTCTGTATGATACCACATGCCCTTTCTGTAATCAAACTAAATTAATTGAATTAAAATTATAATTACATAGCATCACATTTTCTTAGGGGGGGTAGTATTCCAGTTGCGGGCACGGCTACCATATTGGTTATTTGGCAGATTTCGTGATGTCACGTTTCACCTGGGAGGGGGGTGGTTTTCCGGGGGGTAGTATTCCGCATCCCCGTAATTTCCTATGAGATATTATTACGTAATTTATGATATCACTAATATGATTTGTTATATTTTCAGAATACAAAACATGAAAATTGTCAACGGCAAGCCAGAATACACCGGTGCAGTTGATGTCTTGACAAAAGTGATCAAGAACGAAGGGTTCTTTGCGTTGTGGAAAGGCTTCACTCCGTACTACGCGAGACTCGGACCCCACACTGTCCTCACCTTCATCTTCCTTGAACAGCTGAACAAGTCGTACAACGAATACTTTCTGGGTCAGAGTGGAAAAGGGTCCGGTTTGTAATGTTTCTAATCACTATTTTATTGTGATAACGGGAAGGGTTTAATCAATGTATGTAGGAACGGAAAGGTTAAACGTCGTAAATAGTTACCAAAATATAATTGTTGACAAGTAACTTCTTGTAAACTAGTTGTGATTTATTGTTTTTTTTCAATTGGCTATTGGCTCTCAGAGCTATGTATTGTTACTGTAAGATTAAACAAGATATAAATTAAGCTATAACGGTTTAAACTGCCAATCTAGATTGTATTGCCGCTAAGTGCCTTTGAATGATTTAGTGTTAATAGATTTTTTTACCTTTTTGCCTATATCTGTATCTAGCTGGTTTAGTGTATAAAGTTACATTCATGCAGACTTATGCATCTGGTTTCCCAGTATTATCTTGTGCATTTAAATATCTCAATTTTTCATACTGTTACTTACACAGTAAACCCTCTTTAATCGGTGTCCAGAAGTTTTATCATTTGGCATTCACCCCTGTAAATTTAATAGTTTTGCTGCCGATTTTACAGTGCTGCAGCAGTTTTTTGGTTTTAAGTGGTTTTCTGTTAAAAGTATTCACTACACAATAGTATCAAAACTGTCCTAAAATATACTACATTTCCTCTAGACGTTTGATTCTCAATTTACCCAAGATTAAATTAACGAAGGTTTGCTGTAGTAGCAAAGACAAGCCCATACAGAGATAAAACAAACATCCTATATTTGTTGTGCAGTGTTTTATTTCAATCTGTGTAGGCTAACTATGAACAGGTTATGCACTCCAATGAGAAACATTTTATAACCTAGGGTCAGATGCTTGGTTTGAAAAATGAATCAAATAAACTGTTGTATGAGATTGCATAATTTTTCAATAATTTTATAGACATTTTTATCTGCCAAAACAAATTGTCTTCAGCGTCAAACAACACTGTTAACATCGCACAAACAACTAAAACAAACTGTTTGCATTCTGCACTCAGTCTGTGCACAGATATTTTATTTTTCTCACTACATTGAAACTGTTACACTGAATTGAATCTCACTTTTCTAAACAATTTTTTATCTTCAGTGGCATCATAAAACTAGCGTCTTTCCTGGTCTGGAACCGATAAGAACCTTTTCTGCGTAGGAGAGGGGGTTGTTGGCTCTCCAACAACGTCCCTCCTCATGTCAAATTGAGAAAAATTTTAAATTTATTTTATAATTTTTAGTTATAACATAAACTTTTTAATTATAAAATTAAACTGTAATAACCTAACCTAACCAACAAAACTTGCTGATAATATAAAAAAGATATAAGATAAAAATCAAATGAAGATTTACTAATAAAAAAAAAATAATTTTGTTCTGTTCATAAATAAAATTATGAATGCCTCAAATTCTAACAAAAGATGTACAGTTAAAGTATTCACATTCTATGTAGAATCTTTGACAAAAAGTTTGAGTCCCCTGCGGCATTCGATCTGGAGACCTCTAACATACCAGTCCGAGACGCTATCAACTATATACGAATGCCAATGGAATCACATCGTCTCTTTGTGGTAATGAATGGTGTTCCCTCAAGAGAAGAGTGATGTCACACACCCCCCCTCCCACTCCTTTGTTAAAGAGGTTCTCATCGCTTCCTGACTAAGAAAACTAGGCGCTATAGCATCATAAATGCTTTGTTAGTGTATTATGCAGGAGAATGGTCAGATACAATTTGAGAAATTTTGCCTGGTTGAATATAATAGATGTTTTAAACAGCTGCTACAATTTTGATTGGACTATTCTTGTGCAGCTTGCTCCAGTAATCCAATGAATACAAGACTTATAAGAAGCGCAATGCCTTTGTAAAAAATTCAGTCTGAGAATATTTGAATTTTGGCCCCCGGCCGCTAGGTAGACTATCGTGAGCGTGCGGCCGAGTAAGCTGACTGAGTGAGAGAGAGTGAAACAAAGAATCAGCTGAGAGAAAGAGAGAGAGAGATAGAGTAGCATGGCCACCGCTTGGGCGATTGTAGCGGCAGCCGCGCGAAGCTCATTTCGGCAGTAAAATTCCAGTCTGACTATTCTCCATAAGCATTTCGCTTCTTAAAGGGTTTGTATTCATTGAGTAATCTTCTGCTACCATGACAAAACAAAAGATTCATTTTAGTCTATTTGATAGCATTTTAATATGTAGAGATATATATTACAGACTAAAGAGATACCCTTTCCGCCAACAATACATATGATTCCAAATATTGTGATGTTCAACAACATTCAAGCCAAGACAACAGAGTGTTGTAAACATTATTTTAATTAATTAAAGTAGATTACAAACTGATATTTTCTGATTTACTGTTTGGTGCTTTGCCAAATACTTTTAAGTTGTCAGTCAGTCGCTTTAGTTGTACATGGCAAGAGATTAGTTATACAATGATTGTCAACTTTCATCATTAGAATCTTTCTTGTTTGGACCTGTTTGATTTGGACTTCAGATGGTTTGGTTTACGCTTGCAAGTGGTTCACACACTCACTTTGTACATAGATTCGCAAAAAACAATCTTCTGGTACTGTTCGCTCCTAGTATATGTGTCCTAGTTTTTATGATGTTTCACACTGAACGTTTTTAACAGAAGGTGGTCAAAACTCCTAAAACCTTTGGGGATAAGACGGAAATTGAACCCCTCCCTCTTAATAAAAAAAACATAACTCAGCAAGTAACAAAATTCAGTTTTGGCTTAAGTTCCGACTCAGAGAAGTAAGTACCAGAGGATACATTCCATGGTACACTTAAGTGGCGTCTAGCACTAGTGCTGGTGTCTAGGGCCAGGTCCCGCACTACCCCCCTCACCTTCATGTACTACAAGGCTCACGGAGGTAGACTCTACGTCTTGTGCAATAGGAATTTCTGCACAGTGCTCGTCACAAGTATATTTCCGCCCCAACATACCAGTGCTGAAAGCGCACGGATGTCCATTAAGCTTGTTTTCTCTGTACCTAAATTCTTTGTAGTTCCGGTCCTAAATCGTTCAAACAAGAGGGTATCTACCGAAATGATTGTTATAATGTTCAATAATGAACTTATAGTTTACAGTAATATTATTTAAAAAGTTCAACATTCTTGTAGGAAATGTGTGACTGTGACTAAATAGTTTTTTAGGAACAAAGTTTGAAATTAGTAGATTTATTATTTACAAAAATTGTTATTGTTACAAGTTATCTGTTAAAATCTAATAGTGCTGTGTTTTTATATGTTGTAAACCTTAACATATATTTGTAAATAAATACCTTAAATGCAGTTTAAGTGTTGTATCATTTTCATTAGGAACTAATAGTTTTTCGAAGAGCAAAAGAGCACAGTAAAACTCCTTGTATCTGACCTGGGTATATCTGAACGTCTATGTTGGTCTGCAGCTATTATCGTACAAGTCCTTGTCACAATTGTATTTCACTTTTACATTAAACATAATTTTTTTTTATCTTTTATGTATGTTTAAGCAGTAAACATTGTTCGAGGATTATTCCAAAAGTAAGGTCTGATTCGCTGTAACTATTTGAAGTGGTCGCCAAGGACAAAAAACACATGCACGCTGACTCCCAGCAAGCCTTGCACGTCAAACTCCGCCATTAGTGTTGTTATTGTTGCTGTCTTCTGTTTATAGTGTCAGTTCACAATGTTTAAGACAATTGATCGGCCCGCCGATTGTGAAGTAAGGGCAGTGATACGGTTTTTGTCTGCAAGAAACGTTTCAGGCTGATTACTGAAGTTACGGTCCTAACATAATGAGTGACAGTAAAGTAGGCAAGTGGGTGTGAGCTTTTATAGAAGTACAAGAAAATGTGCATGATGAATCTTGGTCTGGCCGACCATCAGTGATTTCAGAAGATTTGGTCAGTGCGGTTGACCAAAAGATTCGTGAAGATTGACGATTCACTATTTCAGATCTCCACTTGTTTTCCACTTTTCGATTTCCACTAGTTTCGCTTCCTAAAAAAGTTTCCTGGCGGCAAGCGCTTGGACACAGATGATGAAGTGAAAAAAGCAGTTTTTAACTGGTCATCTTCCCAGGCGGTCGATTTCTACAACTTAGGCATTCAAAAGCTTGTTGATCGATATGACAAATGTTTGAATAAACATGGAAACTATGCAGAAAAACCGACAAATATACAAGGAATGTAAATAAAACTTTTATTTTTAATTAGTTTTTCTTAACCGGACCTTGCTTTTGGAATAACCCTAGTATTTTACCTCGTCTAAAAGCTATTTGTGTATTTAGAGCGCAAAGTAAGTCATTGCCGCTTGAGAACTGTAGATGGCTGAACAAAACCTAAGCTGAGTGTGGCCATATATTTCGAGAGCGGCAATGACTGTTTTTGCTCGTAATACACACAAGATTTTTCCTACCACCAAAATTTAACTTATAATAACAGACAGATTAACTTTTTAAATGTATATAAATTATAAAATGTTATTTAGGTTGTGTTTGCTTTTTTAAGGTTAAGTTACTTGCTCACCAAAAATACACACATACAGAATAACAGATCTCAGTAGCATTAAAAAAATAGTCTTAGACCACTCTTTATCATTGAAAATATACTTCACAATGTATATATATGGTTTCATGATTATAGATTGTTTAGATTAATTTATTACTAAATATTTAGTCACTTACTTTAATTAGTTTAATTCACTTAACATTTTGTAATTTGTACCAGTTTCTAAACTTTCTGTATTCCTCTTCATATCTTTCCTGCGATTTTTCTGGTGGAAGGGGATTAGTTCTGAAGCTGTTTTCATCAAATCATCATTAATGTTAGAGGGTACTTTGAGCAATTTCAAACACATACTATGCTAAAACACAGCAAACAAACTAAAATGCCTATTTCAGTATACATTTAAATTGTGCAACAATGAAAACAGCTGATTTAAATCATTGAAATAAACCGTAACAAAACACTAGCGCACGTAGTGAATAAATGGTGAACTAATCGAGATGCGAAGGAAAGTTAATTTAGAGCCAGGGAAAATCTGCTGATTGTCTTTCCCACGCTCTAAATTAGAGTTTGGGAAACAACTACTTTCTTTGATATCAGCTGTTATTGAAAATTGTTGCTTTTGATAACTTACTGAGTGATGAAAAAGTATTTTTGTCTTTTAAAGATGCAACATTAACATTAACTCACCATCATCACCAACAATGAACTTCAAATAAATAAAGTAACTTACATCAGCACAATCTGTTAGTGGCTCCCTTCAACCACCCACATTTTTATTTTAAAAACTGGTAACAACTTTAACATGGAGATGGAAAGTTTAGTTCTACCATAGACTAAGGTCTGGCGCACATGGTAGATTTTTTGATCGGCCGATTAAAAAGTCGGCCGAAAATAAATTGCCCTTGATTTATGTTTAGGCGCACTCGTGGCGATTTTTTAGTCGAGAAATGGATTTTTTCGAGTGCGTTTAAGCTATCCTAAAATGGATTTTGATGGATTAACCTGTGTTTGTGCTCTTATAATTAGATCAAAGAAAAAAGAAGATAACTTAAATATTAGGTCCGTTCGACAGTTTTATAAACCAAATCAACTGTTTTATAAACCATAAACTTTACAAGATGACAGTAAAAAATTCTTTAATTACTATAGAATGTCTGTTGAAAGTTTCATTATTTATTATAACAGCTGTGGTATTTTTTAGCAAAGAAAACAACACAACTCACACTGAAGTTCACTGACTTCTGTGGAGAACAACAAGCGACTGGCCAATTTTTCAGTCGACATTGTGCGCGGACTGATAACAACCTATATGTTACAGATTTCCGGGCGAAAATCGCCTCGCCTACGAATCTGCAGCAAAACCCAAATTTTAAAATCGGCGCAATTCTCGATCACCTGTGTCCACGCTTCCATTCTACACATGGTGCACAGATCGGCCGATGAAATAATCGCTCGTGTGCGCTTAGCCTAAGCAACACAAGTAGACTCCTCATCCTGTTGTAAATTTTGAAGCTTGTTTTTTGTGTCTAGGTCTTGTAAGTCCACACTGATCACTGGGCTAGACGAAATTTTGTTTCTATTATTTTAGGGTTAATTTCATGATTTGTGCTTTACTATTTGGTTATATAACTAGGAGACCAGTTATTGTTTATGATTATATCATTTTATTTGGTTAAATGAAGTTTTAAATGACTGAAATAACAAGAAACAAATTGTAAACAAAAGATGAGCCCTACAGTTGCCGTACAGAAGTAACAATAAAATTGGCTTCAGTTCAGCTGTTCCATAAGGATTACAAATCTACTAAGCAGGGAGTATGTTTTATCCATGGTATGTTTTACCAATAGTCAAGGATACTAGGTAGTGTGATCTTTTAAAGACAGTACCAAAATCTCCAACGCAAACCACTTCTCATGTCAGCGAGCGTGGAGGTTTAGTAGAACGAAGTTGATAGTAATTTTTTAATCCTCAGTATGGGATTCATTGCATTAAATTTTATGTGATAATTTAACTATACTCTCATTCTTATCCTAACAGCAATACCGGGGATTAGGTGTCAGAAGAAAGTTTGTATATGACTTAAAGAGATGCAGATTTAGAGAAGACCCCTCAGTATCAAACCCAAGACTGGGCGCAAAAATCTGATAAATTTCCTATGTACAGGTTATTTTTTAAACACAACCCAAATCACAAGAACTCTACTGTGATACACTGTTAATGACAAAACAAGCTCATATATTGGTATCCCTGTCTTCTTTACTTTGTTACCCATCAAATTATACGCACTGTTGCATACTTATTTATGAGGTTTAGTGTAATTGGGAATTTATTATAAAGACTCAACATTGTGTTTTCACAAGCTCGAACAGGTGCAGGAGCTGGTATGGGATTCAGGCCAATCTTTTTTGTTTTCCGGTTTCAAAAAAATTTTGAGAGTCTATAAATAGTTGATTTATAAAGTACTAGAATCACATCTGAATACTTTGTTTCAAACCTTCTTGGTAAAAAACCAAAGATGTACTTTTAATGTAATCTTCTACATTGATTATGTTGAAGAATAGTTTAAAGTAAATCATACATTTTATGCTAAGTAAGGTTTGAAATTAAGTTTCCTGGTATGATTCCAGTACCTAATATACCAACTTTTGTAATCAACTTTTTATTGACCTGTAAAAAAATTGGAAACCGGATTCGTAGAAAACCAAAAAACGTGAAACTACAATATTATATTATACTATTTGAGCTTGTGAAAACACAAAACACAAGTCTTATTTGCAATAAACTCTCAATAACACTAACCTCATAGGTAACTATGCAACAATGCATATCAGCTGATCGGCAATGAAGTTAAGAAAACAGGGATACCAACATATAAGCTTGTTGTGTCATTAAAACGTGTCTTACGGTTATTAATTTAGGTTGCGTTTTAAAAACACTCTGTACAACCATTTTATTTATTCCTATGAAAAAACAGATGATGTAGCAAATTTCAGATAAGGCCTCGCAAAGGTATAGTAGATAATTAAGGGTGTTGAGTAAGGTCGACAACCGATGATGGAGTTCAAGATAACGAAGAGCTCTGTTGCAGACTATGTCCACTTATGGCACCCCAAGGTAAAATTTGAGATGATAACTTGAGTCTTAAACCCTAGGTCTTAAACCTTTGTAGCATCTGGTTGATGCTGGTGGTCAAGGTCAATATGGTGTGTCCATGTTGGAGTAAACTAGTAATCTAAAGAAATGTGATGCATTGATTTACTTTTTGTAATTTTTTAGGCTCTTTATTGGTCAAACATAATCAACATTTTGTGACAGTTATTTAGCTGTTTTCAGAACAAAATTCTGTTCCACTTGTGTGTTTCAAACTTGGTACACCACACGTTATTTTATTCCAAGTTTATCTTATAAGGTTTGTAACATGGAGCTGGCAAATTAAGAGTTTTAACCTTAGTAGAAATTTTTCATGACAAAATACTTTCACCTTTTAGTCAATTGTTGCACTCATTAAGGGACTACGAGTACTTAGCTTGTAGGCAACATCTTTTATACCTTTAAGTTTGTATAATCAAAGAGACAGTCAAATTTGTGTTCATTTTTATAACAGTACTTTATACCCCTTGTTTAACAGTGTTTTGTTATTTGGTTTTTCTAAATAAAAATATAGGCATATGGTACATCAAAATGAAGCTTTAAGAGTGTTAGATTTGTCAAAAGTATTGTTACTGTATGAACAAATTTCCTAATGGCTCTGCCCCAAAGGAAAATAGTGGTATCGACACATATATGTCCGTTAGCGCGAACTTGAATAACAATCTTTATGAAATTTGGTACCATCGATATTTGGTACAAACGTGTCAACCTTTGTTTATAACGGGGTTTGTAGCAGCGAACACAGAATAAAAATTTTTATTCTGTGTTCGCTGGCTTGTAGAGGTTCTATTTCGTAAGAATTGGTTTTTACAAATTTTTTACCATAAAAACATGAAATATCGCAATTTATTCCCAAACCATTTGGTAGGGTTACCAAAATGAGAATAATTAATTTAATATTTTGAAGCATTTTTAAGGAGAAATTGTTCCATAACCATAATGGTTAAGGAGAAAATAAAAATAAAACTGAATTTAAAATTCCCATGTTATTTGTATGAAAAACAAGTACCTACTAAAGTAGGCCCTAACAAAACATTTTACATTCCCGGACAGATAAAAGAAACCCCTGTTCGTGTTTATGTAAAATGTTTTAAATAAAATTAAATGTATTTTGTGAAAATTAAAGTTTTTTAGTTAATTGATCTCAACTAAATTTCGAATCTATGTTTACCAACCCTCTTTCCCCCCACGGTTTCTAACTGTTGTAAAATTTGTATTACGATTCATCAAAACAAAACCTGTTTCACGATAAATCTAGGTTTACTGAAATCTAAAAATTCCTAATCCTTGCCAAAATGTAAAAACAAACCTTGAAATAACTATAAAACGAGAGAGCCGACCTTGAAGCATTAATACAGTGAGTCAAGGCTTCCAAACACGATAAGTTGAACTTATCATATTTATGAGGGAATTTTCTTACGAAAAGAATTCGCGTAAACTTTGACTGGTTAAATTATTCAAGTCCTTGACATGATTCAAGATGAACAGCAAAGGATTCAAAATATGTTTCTCTCAAAAATAGTCACATTCATTAATAATATAACATATTGGCAATACAAATTCAATGGTAACTTTTAAATAGACTTGTTAGTGTTTACACCAATACTCAGAAATATTGAGAAACTTTGTAGTAAAAAGGCGAGCATTGGCCGCGACTTCTCATGATAAAGATTGTACCAAAGTTCAAAGTTATCTTAATTAATTAAAAACCAGAAATTCCGTTTTATCTGGAAGAAACCAGATTTTTACTTTTTCATCGTATGAATTTTGCTGCTTATATTTTAGCATTCTTGTGAAGAAAAAAGTTGCCTGTTAGCATTAGGATTATAGTTTTTCAAAATCTGAAGATTTTGTTATTGCGAGTTTCGTGTCCTGTTACGTTTGAGTACGTTGCTTTCAAATAAATATTTATCTCTTATTTCAAAACAATTTTACAGTTTTTGCACAGTTTATTTATATGTAATCATGAAATCAAAAACTTTACATAAAAAATATTTTTGTATAAAAAACAAAATGGCGGATATCTGGGTAAATATGCATTTTTGGACATACATTCACCTAACTTTTTCTTCCTTTTAGCATGAGGATTCAGTGTTTATAGCACTCAAAGTAGCTAATTACTGCATTTACTTACTTTTGTCGCTCTTTTTTACCGCACTCCAGTATTCCAACCAAACAACACAACACAGCGAGCATTAATTAGGCACGTAATACGTGTACGCTGGAAAATAAGTTGGCAACACTTAAAGATACTACTATAGATCAGCTGGAGCAGCGTTTCCCATTTCGTTCAACGCTTGGATTTAGTTATAAAGAATGTGGGTCAGCATCTTACATCTTTGAAAGTCAATTCGTCAAATATATCAAACGCTATGGGGGCGAAGCCCTAAATTAAGATACCTCTTTGGTTGCTATTCGTGGAACCACCTGCTAGTGGAAATCGTGTACATGTTATACCATCAAGAAGAGAGATCATAGCTGCTGGTCGATTTAAAATTCTGAAAATTGGATATGACGAGCAAAAACACTAACAGTAAGCCTAAATAGTAAATAAGAATAATAAATTTGACATTTCTTCAGTGAAAAGGATTAACAATGTTTATTGTAGCCTAACTATAAAATATGTCACAATTAAACAGAATGTATTTTATTGAAAGTTATCATTAGTTCCTCATAAAATAACCCCGTCACTCACCCCCTCTCTATGGAAGGTGTGTCCTGCTTCTGTTTATCAACACATAAAAACACAAAAACTTCACCCCAAGCTGTAAAAAAAAAGTGTGATTGGAATTTCTTTAATTTGTTTTATTTTATGTTGTCTTTATTTATATTGTGTTGTTATTCCGTCACCATCATGGCAACCCATAAGGCCCATGTTATTTAAAACTCATTTTTGTGTTTATTTTTGAGCCTATTTTAATTTATAAAGGGATTCTGCACATCTACAGGAAAATATCGTTCTAACAGTATGAGTAGATTTCCCCTGCAAAGCACACGAGCTGATAAAAAAAGGTTTTAAAGAAACATGCTTGCCTGTAATAGAAGGATAGATATACAACGTCAACCAACTATGGTATTCTTATGTCCCGTCAACTATCACAGTATCAAATCCAAGGGAGAAGTATAATTTTGGACCACACTCAGTGAGTTGTCCGTTTCATAGAGAATTGGCTCCAGTTGGCCTATGAAGATGGTTTATCTAGGTATCTGGATAAAACTCGAAGGAACTGAGAAACATTGCCATCCGTTGACGTTTCGTTTGCCGCGAAACTCCGCTCTTTTTCAGGGCCGGTTGATTCAGACTCCCGCACATGGCAGATTAGCACGCTTGCACGGCCCATTGGCAGTCAGGAAGTAGGCCAGTGGTCATTTATTGAGCACATATCGAGCAGATAACAAAGTCCATGGACCTCTGATAGCCTATGGGAAGCTCAATGTTAGAACAGAGGCCATTTGATCACTACTAGTGACAGAGTAAGTATCACCACAGTCCATGTTAGACCTAACAGCCGTTATCTGCATGACCTTCTGTAGAATAAACATTATTGGTAGTGTTTGTTGCTAAATAGTTTGTTGTTATAGATTATCTGTTAGTTAATGTAAGAACGTGGTAGGTCTAGCACTGTTGTCCGAGTTTAGGTTTTCTGTAGGGTTACAAGTGTGGAGTTGATAGGTTGTAGCGTATGGGATTTGACTATTTTGAACTGCAGTTTCTTGTAGCCAAAACATCGTAATCACAGTTTCAATATGATAGAGAAGATCAGTTTTAGGTGAGTATTTATGGGTATTTATGCTTTACATGTATTGTAGGAGTTAAGGAGTTAACCTAATTCATTCATTCAATGCGATTAACAATTTACATTTTGTTATTTTTAGTCTCGGGTATCTATATGTAGGCATAAGCAATAAGCATGTTTCTTTAAAACCTTTTTTCTCAGCTCGTGTGCATCGCAGGGAAAATCTACGCTTACTGTTAGTATATTTAGTAGTATAGATAGTTTAAAATATTTGCCTGTAGTTGTGCAGAATATCTTTATAAATTAAAATGGGCAACAAATTAACACAAAAAATGAATTTAAAATAAAAACATTAACATGGGCCTTATGGGTTGCCATGCTGGTGATGAAATAACAACAAAACAATAAACAGAAAATCAAAGCTAATGAAAGAAATTCCTATCACATGTTTTATTTACAGCGTCCGGAACATAGATAAGTATGTACATTACATATTTTTGGTCAAGTTTTCGACCACTGGACGACCTCTAGTTTATAATAATTCACAGTTGATAGTTAGTAGCTTATTTTGTAAAGTTTGAAGTAGTAATGATTCTGAGCATTTAAGAGAGCCCAGAACAATGTTCCGTGAATATAAACACAAAACCATAACATATAACAATTTGCTTTACTAATCATAGATCAAACATACGTTCTTGATGTAGTGATATCTTGCTTATTCTAGTGTAAGCTGAATACAGGGTTTCCATAAAGTGTTTGTAGAGGTTTAAAGTTTATTATTTATTCCTTGTGTTACGATTACGAACTTTAAAGTCGCGGCGACCAAATAGAACTGCTGTTTGTAAACGGCTGTTTTTTCTACGGTAACACATAAACGGGACGTAAACACCACAAGATTCTTTGTTAGAAGTCCATTGTTGGGGAGTTTTTGTTATTATTTACGAAATTAATTATCTATAACATTTTCCACCGCGTTACAAAGTTATTACGATACGGGGTCTCGATTCCTATCCCGTAGTCAGGCGAAGTACCAAAAACATTATATCATTTAGTCACTTTCTGCCCTGATGACGGGATCAGATTTCAGATCCGGAAACGTCCTGACCTCCTTGTTTTTTACTAATTATTGTGTTTGGAGAATTTCCAAAATAATTTTATAGATAACACTTTAAGGTTGTTTTAGCTGGTGCACAAAGATCAAAGATATTGAATCTTTATCAAACATGGCCTACATAGTTATTCGCCATTATAAGTATTAAAACTAAACACTGAACATCTAAATACTATACTACATACTACGAGAAAATATGCCTATGCTTGGTCTATGTTTTAAGTAAATCTGACCTAAACTAGTCCAGTCAAAATAAAAAAGTTAATGCCCCAACCTCCGAAATAATCTGAAAGTTCTGAAACTTTGCCTAGGAACCTAGGGAGGATTATACCATTGACTTTATATCTACACTATTGATTGAAACCTTTAAAAATCAGAATTAACTTGCAATTTTATATTCAATTAGCTGCCATATTTTACTGTGTTAAGATAGAGACCTCCAGTTTGCGTTGTTAGTTTCCTTTTATCGGGACCTTCAAAATGAGGGGTCACTCGATGGGTCTTACTATTTGAAAATTTAGAGTTTCCCCCAAAATCTCCCATTTTGGGGATGTACACCAAGGGGCGGTTATGCCCAAAAAGTACTTCATAGCATGCCATAAAGGTGTGCAGAGTTTAATTTTTCTAGTATCGGCCGTTAAAAGATTAACAGGGGTCTCCACACGTTTTACTAACCCTGTATATATATATAAAGGCTTTTAACATGCTGAGGTAAAAAACTTGGTTTGTCAGGCCCAACATTTTTATAAATACTATTTAAATCGTTCTATGATAGTTCCTAACCAAATATATTACCATGCTTGATTTCTAGAAGCATGTTCGTTCGTTAGTAAAAGAATGTTATTCTTATATTGGTGCAAACCCGCTCTACTGTAGTCATTGGTATAAAAAGTTGAAAGCAAAGATTACGCTTTATGAACGTTGTAATGTTTTAAGCAATGAGTTTCGTTAATACGTAAAATCATAATATAAATTAATTAAGATTGATTTTTTAAATAACAATTTATTTTTGTATTAAAAACAAAGTATTTTTATATTGAAACAATGTATTTTTGTATGTGTAATGCACATTGTACTTTTTTAACAACCTAACTACATTTTCGCAACCATTACACCGCAATTAATGTTTCCATATCTTTCTAGAATAGTTTCATCTTATCATGCAACATGTAACTGATATGCCCGATCAGTTGTGTAACTATGCACACATTGACGGTGTGAATGCGCTGTAATCTTGTTTGGTCAAATTGTATAACAGAGGATAACAGCTGTTAATTCAAATTATCAGTAATCAGTAGTGAAACAAAGTCTTCTAATTTACATTAGGTCCAAAGTCACTTTTACATTTTCTACACAGTCAAGGTACAATGATTGTTTCCTCGTTGACTACATCTTAACCAGATTGGTCATATGGTAAAAACATTAACTATATTATTTTCGTTTAGCTTTTGCTATCGGTTTGGTTAGTATACAGGGTGGTAAAAAAGTCCCTGGACAGTTAAATATTAAAAGAAATAATGCAGATAGAGCAACAATACTTGGTACAAAGTTACAGGGCATAAAACTATATTTTAACACATATTCAGTGATCCAATAACTCTTCAGGGGGACGGCCCACAAGGAGTCGGAAGAAAATCTTAAAAGAAAGCATAGGTCAATATGCACATCAAATTAAAGGTCTTCTTTAGTAGAATACAATGCCGCAAACCGCACTTCAAAAGGTTGATCCTACGCAAAATGGCAGATGTTCAAAGATTTCTTGAATCCGCCATTTTGAATCTTTGAACGACTGCCATTTTTTACTCAGGCATTCTTTTGAGCTTGAATTTACGGCATCGTAATCTACTAGTGAAGACCTTTAATTTGATGTGCATATCGACCTATGCTTACGTTAACAATTTTCTTCCGATTCCTAGGGCTGTGCCCCCTGAGGAGAAAGCGTATAATAGCATTGTAAATTAAATGAATCTTTGAACAACTGTCATTTTGTGCAGGGTCAACCTTTTGAAGTGCGGTTTGTGGCATTGTATTCTACTAAAAAAGACCTTTAATTTGATGTGCATATTGACCTATGCTTCCATTTAAGATTTTCTTCCGACTCCTTGTGGGCCGTCCCCCTGAAAAGTTATTGGATCACTGAATATGTGTTAAAAAAGAGTTTTATGCCCTGTAACTTTGTACCAAGTATTGTAGCTCTATCTGCATTATTTTTTAAAATATTTAACTGTCCAGGGACTTTTTTACCACCCTGTATACACAACAAAAATTTGAAACGAGTTAAATGTAACAGAAAGTTAGTGAGCAATGGCGACTAATGGAAGTTATCAAATCATTTTATTTGTTAACCTGTTTATCGTAGAAAGTACAGTCTAAGTTTGTTTGTCGCCATGGATGAAGTAAAAACAAAATACTCGGATTTGGGAAGTAAATATTAGTTTGATTAATTTTATTCACATGTTGCAGCTGATCGAATATTGTAAATGAACATTTCAAGTGTAAATTACTTGCAGAATGGTATAATAGATCGTTTTCACAAAAAAACTATTTGAAAATGAGTGATTTGTATATTTTTCCCATGGGTAAAAAGAGCTTTAAAATTACAACTCGTTTATGGAAATTGGTGAAAAATTGAGGAAGTTATAGCTGGGAGTAGTTTTATCTATGGTTGTAGCGTGCCAACACAAAAAGGTACTTCAGAAACAATAATATATAGATATTAAAAACAGCTGATTTCTTATAGGTATATTGCTTATGATTATTTGAATTCTCAACAATTAATAGATATTACATTATTTTGGTGGTGTCATTTTTGTGAAAACAAGTACAACGAACAAGTACAAACACAACTAGAAAATAAACAAATGCACACTATAACATGTCCAACAGTTTTATTTTAACCGGCAAATGCTAAAGTTTCGTCTACACTCTTACAGTTTCCATAGAAACACATTCTATAATCTTTCTGTTTACAAAATATATACGCAATCGTCTTGGATGTTACAAAAAATTATAAATAGTAAAGTATTTGTATATAAATGTTATACAGTGGACAATAGAGATAGATTTGTCAGATTAACTTGAAGTACAGAATTATGTATACAAAATAACGGTGTTTAAAATTTTAAAAATGTTTTAAAACACAGTGTTAGTATAATAAATCAGCTGTTACAAGAATTATTTTATATTTTCGTAGTTTTGTTCTCTTTTCATTCGCCATAAATCCACAAAACATGAGTGGGCCCACGATATGTTGTGACAGTATGTTGAGAAGACAGTTTATTGATAGGATAGTCCCAACCTAGGAAGTGTCCAAGGTGAGCAGCAATATAAATAATCAGCTGATCGCTTCAGGCAACTCGCTGTAAACAAACCTGATGACGTCAATGTGTCAACACCGCTTGTTTTTGTACAGAGAATTTTATATAACAAGATTTTATATAATTACCCCCGCCACAGCAAACCTGCAGACTGCGAATTTCCATTTGTTGGATTCACATTTAAATGTCTCCTCAAAAACATCACATTTATTCCTTATTTTAATAGAATTAGTTTAACAAGTACTTAGGTTTGTTGCAACAAGGAGAGTCAAAGTATTTTTTATGTTAATAGTTTAGTAAGAAATAAATGCATTTTCCAAATTTGATCAAAATATATGTCTTATAAACAAGCAAACTACAACAGTTTACTTATACCAATTTTTACCCCATAAAACTCCCCATAAATCCCCATTCCCATAGTCCGATTATGCTGGCTCGCGAACTCGTTCAAATAAATGTAGGTTAACACGTTTATACCAAATTTCATCAAAATCTGATCATTTTTAATCGAGTTATCGCACTAACTGACACACATATAATTTTGAACGGATGGTGTTTTTGGCCTCTGGGGACCTCAAAACGAATAAGTAAATCGGTCCCGGGTCCAGGTCCTACCATGAGCACTACGGTAATAGCTTATTCAGTTATTCCCTATATGGAAAATCCGCTAAAAACTTATGTTAAAGAGAATGTAGGCCTATTGGTAACGTATCAAATCACGTAAATTTATGAACTTTTACAAATAGCCTGATTTTGTTTTCTGTACCAATAAATTTTACTACGTTTACCATGACGAATACAAAACGTTTTATGGTTACTCTTAATAAAATAATTCCACAGTAATTCCCTATATTAATTCTTTCAAACAGAACACGGGTTTACAGTTTGCAAATTACATAGGCTAAAACAAAATGCATTCTAAACGTATTTAAATTCTAAAAAATCTGAGAAAATCCAACGATAAGAATAATTTTACCAGAAATGTTCTATATCAAAACCACATCATATGATAATGTGTCAACGATTTAAATCCATCAAAATTATTACAGGTTGGCACTTGGCGAGGTGAACGAACCTAACACGGTTATTTAAATTCAGTATCGCGAAGAGAGCGTCAGCGGTGGTTTTCTCGTCCGATTTTTCAAGAAAGTTGCCGCCAAGTTGGCAATGGTTCAAGTGGGAAGACAGGTAAACTGGTTTGTCACATCCGCACGAGTCGCGCTCGCGGACAGTCGGACTATCGGTCAGCTGTTGCATTGTTGATCAGCTGTTGCATTGTTGTGTTCGGTTTCAATATTCCCTGATTGTGTGACACTTGGACATCATGCGAGCTGCTCTTGGCGATATGAGTCCTCAGATGAGTCGTGGACGTTTTCAAAACCGGCGTCCGGTATCGCCTACAGGGCCTATAGTGGGAGCCAGGTTAGTTTAAGTAAATTTATGCGGAGTTTATGTAGCTCTGAATTTTGTTAGCGTCGTACAGTTTAAGGATTGACTTTGTATCATACAAGTACACTTTTCACTCTGTGATAAAATCTTGAGCTTTTTTTTTCGTGTTGGTGAAATTTGATTACGCTGATGTCGACTATAACAGTGTTTCCTTTTTAGTGTATAATTTTCTATGTGTACTTTTCTCCTTGGTTTAATGCCTTGCAGGCTATAGTTTAAACAAAGATTTTTTGTTATAAAGGTTTTTTTTAATGAGGGAACAAACAGTAAACTATCTTAAGCTTTTATGATAACTGTCTCATTAGCTGGTTTGTTTTCTTTAACGTTTTCTATAAAATCAGGGACTGAAACTTTTCTTATTTAGTACTGTAGTTGAACTGAATGGTTTTAGTGTTCGCCTGAAAATCAATAGGCCTCGGTTCAATCACGATAAAAGTCAGCCGCTTTTTGATCCTTAGAAACTGGATCCAGCTTTTAATAAATTGATTGATAAACAGCTGATTTTAGCCAGTAATAAAGCTACACAGATCACCTCACTCCATATTAAACCACTGCATTCACATTAAGGTTAAAATTACAAAAAGTACGTCGGTCTCAATATAGTGGAATAGTGATAATAATTTACCAAACATTCTCCAAATATAGCCAAGTTGCTTGTGGAGCCATTCTCAGTTGATAAACACAATATGAAACTAAGCAGATGCCTCGACGAATAAACGGAATAACACAGCCAAAAACGTGGGTTTGTACATCTGAATTCTTATAACCATAGATTAAACATATTCTCTTTTACACAGCATTCTAAATCGGCTGAAGACAGTCTTAAGGTATTTTCCGTCAGATTGTGTTTTAGTTACGATTTATTATCTACTTCTTATTTTTTAAACAGAAAGGCTATCTTGACAATACAATCTACAGTATTTATAAACTAGTTTACGAATTATCAAGCCGCTTGCCCGTTGATTATATAATTATATAGTATAGTAAAATATAGACAAGGGTAGCAACACGTTGTAAAATTAACCCAAACAAGAGAGGAAATACATTTACATCACTTCCACTAACTATGTTTACTGGGTATAAAAAATTCATTAGAACATGCTTCATATTTTAAAATATGATGCAAATTCAATTTGCAGTGAATGAAACGCGCTTCCGTTATCCGAATGAGATTTCAGAAGCTGAATCACAAACTGACGAATTGTGTACACCACCATAGACCATATTACCATAGCTAATATTGCCTATCGGTGACGTCATGAGTGAACTAATTGACTCAAACCAACACACATTTGGTCCGACACTCTTGTTTTTTCTGATTCGTCACAGTTATCAAACCTGCGTGCGTCTTCTGCGCGTTCTGAAGTGTTTTAAAGAAACTGTTTATTTGAATTATTGTGTGAATATTACACTCATGCGTGGGTAGACCGATGCTTCTATGTATCAAAACTACTGCGACAAAAATTAAAACAAGCAAGAAATTATTTGTCATGTTAATGTTTGTAAAGTTTATCATTCTATACTTTCAAAATCATTACAATGCTAACTGATATAATTATTTACTACAGTTATGAGTGAGGAATCTTCAAATACTCTTGTACAAATATTTACCAGGTTTTCGAATCAAATATAAGAATCTAATCTTTCACACGGTCTTCACATTAGTAGCCAGTGCAAATTAAATCTTAACATGTGTGGAGTCTATACAGATAATTAGCTGTGTCGAGTCTTCAACTGCTTACCCATATTGGGATTGTTGACAAGCTAATGGTAGAAAGTATTTGTCAGACAGCTGATAATATTTACAAAGCAGTAATCTTCTCTTAAAGATTTTAAAAATATTCTAGCCATATTCTCGATTATGAATCACAATTCAATCCAGGCTCAACCCATACCCATAGGCTACAGCTTGTATAGCAACCCCTCCCCCCGGGCTTTAAGAGGGTAACATCTGTTATCCCAACAATTAAACAGTAAACTTGTTAGTCAGCTGATTATTTCAAGTATTTATTAATTTCCCAACAATATACGGTTAACCAATTATTTTAAGGGGATTTTTCACTAGAAAAAACAATCCTTTTCCTAAATTTGTATAAACATCTTGGATACGTTTTTTTGTTGCTTGCGATTTTTGTGTAATATTCATTCAGGTTTGTCTAACAACGACAACAGTGTTGCCAATAAACAAAAACATAATTGAATCCATATCAGTGCGAAATGTGATTGATAACGGAAATGGCCAACCAGTATGATATGAGCAAGTGTTAAAACACTGCATAAGATGCCACTGTTAATGTTTCGAGAAATTGCTTGTGTAACAAACTTCCTTTAAATAATAAACTTAATAAAGACATATAATAATAATAACATGGAAAGGATTTCTTACGTGGAATGTAACGTAATGTTTTTAACTAGATAAGTAGACCTACTTATCTTGAGGAAGGCTTCTAACGTTGACCATATAACACTATAGTGTTATATAGTCAATGCTTCTAAGCACTGAATTCACCATTATCACACAGCAAAATCTCGTTGGCGATAGGAGGGATTTGATCCCGGTAACATTCGACAGAAGTCCTAATTCCTAGACTTATTATGCCCGTGCCCCAATGGAATAGGTACTGTAAACACACCCCTAAAATGTTTAAAATATGTAGTCCATACCATAGATTAGTCTATACTCTACGAAGTTTTTAAGTTCAATTTAGCTTAACCTACTCTAACAAATTGCAAAACTTGTTGAAGTCCTCATTCCGGGCCAAAACTTGATCAAGTCTTTTCACCAGACCCACTAATAAATCACGACCTACCCGCAGTTTGGCCCACAAAAACTAACCAACCAATACATTTTTTAAACGTTGAATATCCATAATACTCCCGCGGCAGCAAACCTAAGCGAACTCCTATTTACCTGACTGGATTTATACTCAAATATTCCCTGAAAATTGTCAGATTTATTTCCTATTTAAATAATATTAATTTTATGAGTACCTAGGTTTAGCTTAGTATGTAATAAACAAAATTGCCAAATTTGATTAAAATTTATCCATAAACAAGCAAACTACAACAGTATTCTCCATAAAAATAACATAAACATTTTAAATTTAAAGTTTTTTTTTTAAACTTTCTCCGTAACCGTTAGGCATTCAACAACGCTTCAATATTCAAAATTATTTTAAGCTCTGCAAATAGTCTGGAAAGAAATTGTGAAATTTTATGTTTTTAGAGTAAAATGGAAAAAACCAATTTTTACCCCATAAAAACCCTCATAAAACCCCCGTTCCTATAGTCCGATCACGCTGGTTCGCGAACTCGTTCGAATAAACGTAGTTTTACACGTTTCCACAAAATTTCATCAAAGTCGGATCATTCTTGCTCGAGTTAATCGGAAACATATATATGAATTTGAACGGAGGGCGCTTTTGGCGTCTGGGGACCCAAAACTAAACAGTAAATCGGTCCCGAGTCGAGGTCTTACCACGAGTACTACGACAATAGTTAATTCCCTATATGGTAAATTCGCTAAAAATTGTTGTTGTCGAGTACGCAGGGTTGCCGCGTCAGGGGTGTCAGGCGGCGAGAGAGTGAGTGATGAACTCTCTCTTTGTTTCGCAGGGCTTCGATGATTAGAAAGAACAAAGTCTAAACAACAACTGACATTGTCGGCATGACCGTGTAGTGTTAAACGACAACTGAACATGAGTGTGCGTCCAACAGCTAGGTAGTATATTGTTAACATAATTTACTCAATTTTATTATTTAAATTTACTGTAAATGTTTTATTAAACAGTAGGAAATTATGTGATCATTTGCATACTATTTTATTTTTGTTGACGTTGTATTATTATTGTTACTATGAATCTGAACTCGGATGCCCTTGATAATCTGGATTTTAATAAATTGACAAAACAGCTGATCTTGGTCAAGATCAGCTGTTTTGTCAATTCATTAAAAGCCAGGTGATCAATAACGAAGCTACATAGGTAGGGGCCTAATCTCAATGCGTATACTCACCCTTCATTTATGTTTATAAACAATTTATTTTCAGTCTATTTCACTAAAAATAATACTGAGAATTTCAATCGCATAAATCTGTTTGGAAAGTCGAGTGCCTACACTAAGAATTTATTAGAGCGTCTATAATATACAAAAAAATCTAAAGATCTAAAGATTTTTTTGGCGTACGGATTCTTTTCTGTATTCGGCGTGAAAACAAAACAAGTCGATGTATAAAAAGCAATTTCTTTCTAGAAGCTGTAGCCCGGACCATCGTGCATACTAATCAGCGACCACAGAATTAAATTTTAATTTAATTAGTTAATTAGTTAATTAAGTTAATTAATTAGTTTTAAATTTTAATTCTGTGGTCGCTGATACTAATTCAGGCTTGGCCTTGAGGGGTTGTGGCATTATCACTTCGCAAAAATCTATTGGGAATTGCTGGGATTTGAACCCGGGATCGATAGGGGACCGAAGTCCCGCGCGCTATCACTAGACCATCTCGCTCCACAATTATCAAGACATTGAAATATAACTCATTTAATTGTGTATACCATGCTGGATTACTGTGCATCTAAAATTTTATTTAGTTTACATTAACAAAATAATTGATATTTCAAGGGCTTGCCTTAGCAATCCTTATGTTGTTGATCCGATATTAATTTCGGACCGTATGGATGCTCCCTGGTGTGGATTAACGTCCGCACTAGTGATTACTACGACTATCCGCAGTACTATTCTGATAATTATACCAATTCGTTAATTACAAGGAAAACATTTGGAAACTGTAGGTCGCTTAGGTTTGCCATTTGTATGGGCTATTAATTAACAGCTGTGTCTAAGAAACATGCCGGCCTTAGCCGCATGCTTAATTCAGACGTCTTGGTGGCTGGCTAGATATGGACACGGATGGTTTGAAACATATTTTGATGTTGACTTCAAACGTCAAAAGAAGGGATTTCTTGTAGTTTCGGGATTTTCATCAGTTTTATTTAATTGAGGGTTCTTAAGCAGGAATATTGGTAGGAGTTGTTGACAGAAAACATATTTAGTTCACATATAATTTTCTTTTTGTATACAGTTATAAAACTTCTATTTAACAAAACACATTTGATTTTATTAAATTATTATTATAATGTTTTTATTATTTTTTTATTTTATAAGAAGACACCCATTGTTGAATCACATGCTTTTGGCATTTGTTTTCTGTCCGGCAACATCAGGGAGCGTTGTTATTGAAATGTTTCTGTTTTTAATATCAGTTTATAGACTTTTCCCACGCTAAATGTTTTGACTACACTACGTTTCGGAAGATTAGGAAACTTTTCCCGTTTTCAAGTGACTAACAATTCATCTACATTTACCTAACTACTCTATAACCTACCGTACCTAAAGCTTGAAACTGTCTTTGGCTGATTCCTCACAACAATATCTACGAGAAAGTCTGTTTAGTACAGTAGTTGTTTTTAATAATAGGCTACAAGTGGTCTTCTCACCCTATTGTAAAATACAGTATGATGCATATTTTGATGATTATTTAGTTTTGGTCACGTTTTGTGCGTTTGTAAACTTAACGTATCATTCTTATGTTAGGGCGGATTTTTCCAATTAACTCTTCATTTGGTTGTATTGCCATAGGACAAGCAATGGTTTAGTTAAATTGGTTTTTAAGTGGTATAAATAACGAAAACAATCAACAAACAACATAATGCACCCTACATAAAACGGACAAAACACACCTTAAGACTGTGTTCAACTGATGTATACGATGACTTTACAAAGGAGGGTGTTTAGTTATTATGCAACTTACCTTTACATGCAATAGTTGTTTACTACCAGAAGCTCAATGCCTCATCCAAGAAATGATTCAGTAACCACGAACAAAAGGGTATAACTTTCTTGAAATACAATCCTAAGCGTATATAAACGTCCTTGGGACTTGTTTACATGCACTTTTGCGTACAAACAGACCGCCACTAATCAGGAAATAGGACTTTGTAAAAAGAATACAAAAGAAAGTTAAGTGTAAATTAAGCTAATTAACCTTTATAAACGCGGTAGCCTAATAAAGTAATCATTTTCATTCAACACATTTTCCAATTACAAAACACTCGAATGTACATTTAAAATCACAGTTTTAATTTATTGCAAATCTTAAATAAATTATATGCGTGAATATCATTCTGCAAGAATTGCAACTTATTTTGTCAACGTGAATCAATCATTGCGTAAATAATCAGCTGAAGTATCACCTGTTCTTCGTGTCATCTTATTCATTGTTCATTCATGATTAATCATCTCCTGTTTTGTTTAAATACGACATCAGCTGATCGACTTCTAAATTATTCAAACTCTATTCTATTCTATTCTATGGTTGTAGAACTCTATTATTGTGTATATGTATATCTTTTCTAGCATAATTCTTTTAGATGCGTTGGAAATCTATGTTATAATACGCTACATGAAACTTTGTAAACAATAAGGCTTTTTTGTTTTAAGATTTAACCCAACATATTATATAGGCTACCAATATGTTCGCCTAGGTGTGTAGATTTGCAAACTGACTTTACATTTTTTAAAGCCCCTTGGGCTCTGCTCCAGTGGTTTTTAAAGTTCCTATGTTATCCTTAAGAAGAACATATTTGTTTACATTATGATCAGCTGGATAATTTAATTGCTGTTAGTATTTGAGTTACAATTTGAGGAAACGTGTGCTAAAAACATTTACTGACTTGGTTGAAATGAAATATTTACCAGTTAAATTTGTGTTTGAGTAAATATTACAATGAAAACAAGCGAGAAAGCCTGGTCAATTTGATATACTAAAATGAAAACAGAATTAACACTGTGCTGCATTTCTTGAGCAATCATTGAAAGGGTCTATTTGCAAACTGGAAACATAATATGAATGTCATAGAAAACCACCAAGTAGGAGAAATATAGATAATGTGTTTTTTATAATCTAATTTTAAATCTCATTATTATGGGCAACCTAATGCGGCTATGAGTGTATTAACATTTGTAGAAAATACTAAAAAAAAACCAGCTTTTGAAAAATGATAATATATTTAAGATAAATGTTGATTATATCGAACTGTTTTGTACATCGTGAGTATTTCCATAATATTTCAGTCGACTCTTTTAGTCATCGGAAATTATGACTGTTATTCGTTTTCAAATAACACCTGTACTTAATACAAAATACTTCGCAATTGCTCGAAATCGAGCAACAGGTACACTAGTGTGTATTTGAAGGCGTTATAATTTGTAATTCTGTAAGTTACGCACGTAATCGTACATGGTGCCTGATCAAATTTATAGAATTCAGCAACAAATCTTGACGTGGGTTCTCAAATAACATTGAAACGAGTTTGTGGGGTTGGTAGTTTTTACCTTTCGAATTTATTTTTCATTCGAATGTTTCACTTTGTGAAAATTATGCATAACAACAACAAGGATCAATTTTTATTCTCTTTGGAAAATTCGTTTGTACTGTAAATCATAGTCCTTGCAAGGTGTTCAAGGAATTAAAACACTGCTTATTTGACATATTAAGCTATATCATTGACTTTATATCTACACATATAGATAGATATAGTCATAGATATAGTGTAGATATAAAGTCCAATGGCTATATTTTCTCCTACGGATCTTAATAAACGTAGAGCTAACCACTCACTCTATTATAAAATATATACCGGGTGTCCAAAACCACCCGTACACCCCTTTCAAAACGATGGAAACCTTTTCTTACAAACAAAAAATAATACAGAACTAGCTAAATTGGGCACGGTCTACCAAATGGTGATAATTTCAAATCCAAAATCACACCGGAAGTGGCTTTTTCAGACCGGAAGTTGATTTTTTTAAATGTAAACTACCAGTTTTGATTACAGAATCGGATTCTACGTTGAAAAACACATAACTTTTGTCTAAAATATTTTTTGAAAAAAAATGTTTTCTACCTCTAATCCCCCATTAAAGTCAATAATTTTTGGTCATTCATGTGTCAAAGTTACTCGAAACAATAATAGAGAAAAACAAATAACAAAGATTACATAAAGACATATGATGAATAGAATCAGCTGTTCATTGTAAACACCTTAGCAACTGATTAACAGCTGGTCTACACATTGCTTAATTTCATTTTATTTTAAAAATAAATCATTTGTTTTTACATTTAAGGGGTCAAATGTAAAAATAAATTATAAAAAAATTAAACTTAGCAATGTGTAGACCAGCTGTCACTCAATTGCTAAGGTGTTTAAAATAAACAGCTGATTCTATTCATCATGTGTCTTTATGTAATCTTTGTTATTTGTTTTTCTCTATTATTGTTTCAAGTAACTTTGACACATGAATGACCAAAAATTATTGACTTTAATGGGGGATTAGAGGTAGAAAATTTTTTTTTTTTTTTTAAATGTTTTAGACAAAAGTTATGTGTTTTTCAACGTAGAATCCGATTCTGTAATCAAAATTGGTAGTTTACATTTAAAAAAGTCAACTTCCGGTCTGAAAAACCCACTTCCGGTGTGATTTTGGATTTGAAATTATCATTATTTGGTAGACCGTGCCCAATTTAGCTAGTTCTGTATTATTTTTTGTTTGTAAGAAAAGGTTTCCATCGTTTTGAAAGGGGTGTACGGGTGGTTTTGGACACCCGGTATAAGAAAAGTATTTTTTAACAACCGCGTAACCTAGAAAAATGAGATTTTGTCGACTGCACAAATAATTTTGTTTACGCACAAATAAACTCTAGTATTCATATAATATTCAAAGTACTGAGTTATTTTAGATGATCAACGGCAAGGTCTTTGCTATATTTACAAACAGTTATCGGTTTGCTCAACTCATTACTACGCGTTTAACAAAGGTTACAAGGAGGTGGTGGTGGGGATGTTTACATGTAGCGGCCAGCGGGTTATCAGGTCCGGCTAATTGAGCATCAGCTGCTCACGTGAGTGCGAGTGACCGGAACCGGACACTGCCAGCATTGCCAACTTGGGCGCGAAAAAACACTAACTTGCTGATTGATTACTATATTAAGTGCTGTAAGGTTTATATTAATACATTATTGGTCGAATTTGTAGATTGTGAGTTTGTTAATGGGTGTTACGAAGCTGCGCAATAAAGCTAACAAATATATCTATGTAATCAATTTAATGTGCATATAAAAGCCGAACATTATTTGTACTGTAATTTGTTTTCCCAAGGTGATATAAATACTGTCACAATTGATTTGAAATTAATACAATTACAAAAATAAATACCGAATACGATTTGTTAACAAGTTAGCTGATCACTACAACATATATTATGATGCTATAATAGGTGACGAGTAATACCTAGCTTTAACAACGATTTATTTCCCTGGACTGTTCCGAAAGGGACAGGTTTTGTGATTGGAAGTCCGGGAATGAATCAAACTTTAGTACAGTATATCTGTCAAAATTATCACCGATATGTTTTGAAAGGCATGCATTGAGTAACCGAAACTAAACCTTAAAAGAACAGGTTGCATCTACCAGTCTCTTAGCTCAACAAATTCCAGTTGACAGCATCAGTCAGGTAGGTGTGTGAGTTACGCAAGTAGCACGCGTCCTGAGTGTGATCACAGCTAGTGTTGTGTCAATATCACACGTGTGTCGTCTGTAGCTGTCAGTCTGTCACTGACCAATACATTTGTCCGCAGCATGGGGCCCAGGATCAGTTAACAGCATCAGTCAGGTAAGTGTGAGTTACGCCAGTAGCACGCGTACTGAGTGTGATCACAGCTAGTGTTGTGTCAATGTCACACGTGTGTCGTCTGTAGCTGTCAGTCTGTCACTGACCAATACATTTGTCCGCAGCATGGGGCCCAGGATCAGTTAACAGCATCAGTCAGGTAGGTGTGTGAGTTACGCAAGTAGCACGCGTCCTGAGTGTGATCACAGCTAGTGTTGTGTCAATGTCACACGTGTGTCGTCTGTAGCTGTCAGTCTGTCACTGACCAATACATTTGTCCGCAGCATGGGGCCCAGGATCAGTTAACAGCATCAGTCAGGTAAGTGTGAGTTACGCAAGTAGCACGCGTCCTGAGTGTGATCACAGCTAGTGTTGTGTCAATGTCACACGTGTGTCGTCTGTAGCTGTCAGTCTGTCACTGACCAATACATTTGTCCGCAGCATGGGGCCCAGGATCAGTTAACAGCATCAGTCAGGTAAGTGTGAGTTACGCAAGTAGCACGCGTCCTGAGTGTGATCACAGCTAGTGTTGTGTCAATGTCACACGTGTGTCGTCTGTAGCTGTCAGTCTGTCACTGACCAATACATTTGTCCGCAGCATGGGGCCCAGGATCAGTTAACAGCATCAGTCAGGTAAGTGTGAGTTACGCAAGTAGCACGCGTCCTGAGTGTGATCACAGCTAGTGTTGTGTCAATGTCACACGTGTGTCGTCTGTAGCTGTCAGTCTGTCACTGACCAATACATTTGTCCGCAGCATGGGGCCCAGGATCAGTTAACAGCATCAGTCAGGTAGGTGTGTGAGTTACGCAAGTAGCACGCGTCCTGAGTGTGATCACAGCTAGTGTTGTGTCAATGTCACACGTGTGTCGTCTGTAGCTGTCAGTCTGTCACTGACCAATTCATTTGTCCGCAGCATGGGGCCCAGGATCAGTTAACAGCATCAGTCAGGTAAGTGTGAGTTACGCAAGTAGCACGCGTCCTGAGTGTGATCACAGCTAGTGTTGTGTCAATGTCACACGTGTGTCGTCTGTAGCTGTCAGTCTGTCACTGACCAATACATTTGTCCGCAGCATGGGGCCCAGGATCAGTTAACAGCATCAGTCAGGTAAGTGTGAGTTACGCAAGTAGCACGCGTCCTGAGTGTGATCACAGCTAGTGTTGTGTCAATGTCACACGTGTGTCGTCTGTAGCTGTCAGTCTGTCACTGACCAATACATTTGTCCGCAGTATGGGGCCCAGGATCAGTTAACAGCATCAGTCAGGTAGGTGTGTGAGTTACGCAAGTAGCACGCGTCCTGAGTGTGATCACAGCTAGTGTTGTGTCAATGTCACACGTGTGTCGTCTGTAGCTGTCAGGCTGTCACTGACCAATACATTTGTCCGCAGCATGGGGCCCAGGATCAGTTGACATCATCAGTCAGGTAAGTCTGAGTTACGCAAGTAGCACGCGTCCTGAGTGTGATCACAGCTAGTGTTGTGTCAATGTCACACGTGTGTCGTCTGTAGCTGTCAGTCTGTCACTGACCAATACATTTGTCTGCAGTATGGGGCCCAGGAAGGACGTCAGTTCTAGTTGACAGCATCAGTCAGGTAGGTGTCTGAGTTACGCAAGTAGCACGCGTCCTGAGTGTGATCACAGCTAGTGTTGTGACAATGTCACACGTGTGTCGTCTGTAGCTGTCAGTCTGTCACTGACCAATACATTTGTCCGCAGCATGGGGCCCAGGATCAGTTAACAGCATCAGTCAGGTAGGTGTGTGAGTTACGCAAGTAGCACGCGTCCTGAGTGTGATCACAGCTAGTGTTGTGTCAATGTCACACGTGTGTCGTCTGTAGCTGTCAGTCTGTCACTGACCAATACATTTGTCCGCAGCATGGGGCCCAGGATCAGTTAACAGCATCAGTCAGGTAGGTGTGTGAGTTACGCAAGTAGCACGCGTCCTGAGTGTGATCACAGCTAGTGTTGTGTCAATGTCACACGTGTGTCGTCTGTAGCTGTCAGGCTGTCACTGACCAATACATTTGTCCGCAGCATGGGGCCCAGGATCAGTTGACATCATCAGTCAGGTAAGTCTGAGTTACGCAAGTAGCACGCGTCCTGAGTGTGATCACAGCTAGTGTTGTGTCAATGTCACACGTGTGTCGTCTGTAGCTGTCAGTCTGTCACTGACCAATACATTTGTCTGCAGTATGGGGCCCAGGAAGGACGTCAGTTCTAGTTGACAGCATCAGTCAGGTAGGTGTCTGAGTTACGCAAGTAGCACGCGTCCTGAGTGTGATCACAGCTAGTGTTGTGACAATGTCACACGTGTGTCGTCTGTAGCTGTCAGTCTGTCACTGACCAATACATTTGTCCGTAGTATGGGGCCCAGGAAGGACGTCAGTTCACCGCTGATCGTGGTCTCCAATCGCCTTCCCTTCGTCCTGGCGCGTCATGATGACGGCACACTGGAGCGCAAACAGAGGTAAATATCAGCATTCTAATTAATTGTTATGTTTCTAATCTTGATTATCATTATAATGATCCAGCAAGAATATGCATCAGAGACGTATACAGTTTTAGAATGAAAAAATGGTGCTTAAAATAATAAGTGGTACAGTAAGTGAGGAAATTCATGAAACGTGATTAATTTATCATCGAAATCACCTTTTTGTATCACTTTTCAAAAATTTCATATTTCTTTTCAAAATTTCACAGGTCAAACAAAGCTCTATACAACTCACTGATAACGATAAGGCCCTCTCAACTCTAATGTAATGTTTTCCCTTGCAAAATGTCTAGCAGGGGTAGTGGATTTTTATCCCCCTGGAATTTTACCCCCTGGGCAAACGTGACGTCACAAACCAGGGGGTAAAATTCCGGCCGCAAACTTTTGAATTTCGCGACATCAGCTCGATGGATTAAACGTGGAATTAAACATATATTTTCACGGTTGTGAATTTAATCAGAACACATCAAATTATACAAACCTAGAGTGTACGGCCCGGATTTTTACCCCCGGAATTTTACCCCCGGAATTTTACCCCCCGGATTTTTACCCCCGGAATTTTACCCCCTGGCCAGATATATAAATTAGTGAGAATGATTAGTTATCTTCATTCTGTTTTAATTTAATAGTAAACATTTTATTATTAAGTAGCCTATTTGTAACATCAACTAATCGAACAGGTTTTTGATTTTAATTTTGAGATTCGAGTATCAGGATTCGATCTTTGAAGCCAACTGTTGATTAATATGACGTATAAACAAACATCAGAATGGTAATTGATTCGAAGATTTCTTTAACGATTTATTATACAACCGTGGTAAAACAATGTTTTTCGTTTGTATTGTAACAATAACAAAATATGCCTTATTGTTTCTTTACGAAGAAATGTTCACCCAATTATCATTTAAGTGAGCTACCGTACTCAGTTTATTTTACATACTTATTAATCAACAGTTGGCCCCAAACGCAAATCCCGAACATCAAAATTAAACAGCGAATTCTATTTACTTAGTTGAGATTACAAAATAAATAACTAAAGATAGGCGACTAAATAATGAAATGTTTACAAATTAATTAAAAACAGAAATATTGTAAACCCATTTGGTGTTCCCACTATAATTTTTTATATGTAGTATTTTATACATTCAATATCTAACTGATGCATTGGATACTTAGATAGTGGTAACAAACGAAGAAGGCTCTGCTCAAATATTTATCTTTTAAAGCCGGTCAAAACCTCCTGGAATCATAAGTCAAATGACGTAAAATTTCAGGTTAAAACAATAAACTAATTACCCATGTGTTGTACAGTGCCGGTGGCTTGGTAACAGCCGTGGCCCCCGTAGTAATCGAGTGTAAAGGACTGTGGATTGGATGGTCCGGCCTGTACGACCTGGGTAAGGACGAGAAGATACCAGAGGCTAACCCTAACGACAAGGCCCCTACTGCTGGCCTGCTCTCAGAACAGGTAACAGGCTAAAAATTAATCACAAGGATAGTGGTTAAGGAAGCGAGGGATGGGTTTAAATTTGTTGTAGGTAACCAAGTTCCATCACGGCCGCCTTTAACTCCTGGTCACGGCCATCGAAGTGGCAACGTCACTAGTAGGGTTGATACAGCTGTTTTGTTTGGAGGCAGCTAATGGTATTTGTGTATGTTTCAAGAATAAGAAAGCTTGGTTACTGCGTTATGAAAATATTTACTCCATTTTAAATGAACACAGAAATCGATTTTATATTTATATTGTTTTGGTTTTCAATTCTAAATGTTTTATTTTCAATCTTTTAATAAATAGATTCATAAATTTTAATTTTACTAAATAATACGTGAATTAATGAGTGTTACCAATTCATGTTATCGGGAAGTCTCTGGCGCTAAGTAACATCTTACTTATGACGTTGCCAATTCTACCAAGCCGCGGCCTGGAGTTAAAGGTGGCCGTGGTTTCTCATTATGAAATCATACAGGCATAAACCAATTTACAGTAATACTACTGATTATTTCAAAATAAGCAATTTGAACTCTTATTCCCTCCTGGGTAAGTCTTGAACAGATTTGCCTACATTTTATTTAAAGTGGTACTTTACTGTTTTCTCAGTGCTTCACCACCCGGTAGAATACAGCAGAGAATACTGTAGGCTAATGACTTTAAAACTAATTAGAGAAAATAGTTACCCAGACACCATTGATTATAGAACAATCTCTCTTGTACCTCTTTTAAAAATATTCTTTAATTAATTTTAATTGTCTGCTGCGTGGTAAGCTACGAGTACATAAAATTAATAACTTATTGGTGTGTGATTGAAGTAAATGTATCCTATATGTGAGGATGTAAAAGTAGAGTTTTTCTTATTTGTCCATTAATATTAACTTCCGAAATCTACATCCAATCTCTGACGTCCATGTGGACTCAACGGAACAAAGCCTCAAGAGGATTTTACAGACACGAATAAGAATAATGTCAATATTGTTGACAGCGGTTTTAAGATTTAGCTTTCCGTGTGTTCAGCAGTGTTTGAGTCCAAACACGGCCGCCTTTAACTCCAGGTGGCCGTGGTCCAAACCATAAACCTTGTCTCCTTTTTCATAACTTTAGAACCTAGGTGTTGATTTAGACCTAGTTTATTATTCTTTTTAGAGACACAAGTCTTTGATTAAATTAATTATCATTGCTGGAAATCACTTGAGAGCTAAAGGGGTTTTTTTATTTGAAATCTGTTTCTTTCTAAATTTCTCACCAAAATCTAGATTTGCGATGAATTTGAAAAATGTTTGTAATTTTGCAGATAGTGCCAGTGCATGTGGATGAAAGGGAGTTTGAAGCCTACTACAATGGTTGCTGCAACGGAACATTCTGGCCCCTGTTCCATTCTATGCCTGACAGAGCTGTTTTCAAGAAAGACACATGGAAGGTAGGTTATATACATACAGGGAATATTTTATGAGGGCCGGTCACCTTGTAATAAAATTGAAAATCGTTTTACTGCATGTTTGAACTTAATAACTGGAAATGTTTTTAATTTAATATGAAATCACAACTTGTATGCTTAGGCTTTCGCATCTAAAGAATCAATCATAAGAATCCTTTTTTGGCGTCGAGCAGTTGGCAACGCATTTCATCTGACAAAATGGTTGACGCAAAAAATCAAGGAAATGTCAATGTATCAAGGCAATGGAATTAATAGGCTTGGTGATGTTTACGTTCGTACAAAAATGCCAAAAGAATATTTCCCGTGTTCAGTTTAGAACGAATACTTAAAAATTAAACTATGAATTTTCAAAATGTACTAATACTACATCATTTTAATTAGCCTAATCAAATAAAGCTATGGCGTCCAGACCGAAGGTCGTCTGTGAGCATTCATTTCCCTGTTTAGATGCAGCATTTGTTTTTACGTTTGAACAAAGATTGGACAACTTATTATTTACTAGTTTGTTTGCTCAAGATTACCAAATCAATACAAACAGGAAAGTTGCTATCTAAGTTACGTTCTGTAAGATATTTTGCATTCACCTCCTCATTCATTACAGAATTATTTAATACAAAGTGTTCAATTCGTATCACGTATTAGTTTTAACAAAACATATAAAATAGAATAGAGCATTTTTCTTCTACAATTACCAATTTAATTTAATTCAATTTAATTCAATTTAATTCAATTTAATTCAATTTAATTCAATTTATTCAATTTAATTCAATTTAATTCAATTTAATTCAATGTAATTCAATTTAATTCAGTTTAATTCAATTTAATTCAATTTAATTCAATTTAATTCAATTTAATTTTTATTACAATTGTTACTTGTGGGTCTACAACACCCACAAGTAACAAGTAAGTAACAAGTAACAAGTGACAAAGTCGGCTTCCTTGCACTGATTATAGCACGCCAAGTAGTTAATTGCTGCATTTACCGACTTTTTGTCAACCTCTTTTACTTTTGCCGCACTATTCCAAGCAAACAAAAACAGTGTTGCTTTTATTAGGCGTAATACATGTACGCTTGAAAATAAGTTGGTAACACTTAAAGATACTAGACTACGATCAGCTGGTGGCTGATGCAGCCTTTCCATTTTCCAATTTCGTTCAACTCTTGGACTTAACCTTAAATGTGTTGTTGTATAGTGTTTGAAAGACTTTAGGTCTATTTAAAGTGACTGTAGGGAAAATATAATGACTTTGCTGCACTCGAGAAACTTTCCACACTCACCTGGGCTCTTGCTAAACATTTCTCTAATGTGCAGCAAAGTACCACTTTGCACATTAGTTCCACTAATAAACTATTTTTTTTTCATTGCCATTACGTTCCTTTTCATTACTTGAAAAAAAATGACACTAAACATAAACATTGAGTTTTAGATTCTCGCTAAAACTTTGTACATGCACATTATGACTTGTTACACAAGCAATCTTTTAACTTACAGATTATACACTTTAACTTAATATGAGTTTTAACATTCATTGTACAAATGATTATTTCAGCAATTCCTACAATCAGGATTTGATTGTGCTTAACCCTAAAATGTTATCTCAAAGCAAAGGTCATGATCTAGTTTGATCTTGATGTACATTCCGTTCTTTTGACTTTTGTTATGTTTTGTTTAAAAGTCTTGTGTATTTCTTTTTATACAGCTGTATAACAGCTGACGAATGAAACAGCTGATCTTAGTAACAAAGCTACACATCTTATTACCCTCCATTTTACACAAACTTTATCTTTCACCATAGGCAACACTAACTTTATATTTCACCATAGACAAAATAATGAAATATAGACTGAGAGCAGTGCTGCGGTTAGCATAATATTCTGGCGTCCACCGCTAGGAGTGCCGTGTAGTTTCGGCGCACTCCGCTGCAGCGTCAAGCGCTAGCGAGCGTTGCCATGACAAACTGGTAGGTACAGTAGTTATAAAGACAGGGCTGCCAACTTCTGGAGAATTCCCCGGAATCCGGGGAGTAGCAGTTTGTTCAGTTATTTTTCTGTGTTTTAAACCTTTCCGGGGATTGAAAAAAATGGATTTTCCGTTAAAATTACGGGATTTCAGAATTTTGTACTTTAACCATATTTAAAAGTATGGGTCTGGTACATTGGTAGCATTTCGTTTGAAGGGTGGTAGTGCTGGTACCAGACAATGAGTCAACAAACACCACTGAGACATACAAAACACCATTAACACCACTGAACACCATTATAGACCAACACTGAGCACACTCTAGCGGGACATCACAAAACCTTCCTTTGACAGTCTATATCTATTCTGTGTCAATGCTTCAGTCACTCCTTCAATATTTGGGTTAAAATATGTACATAGGTGAGTCCCCATCTCAATTATTGATACCTAATTGATGTGTGAATAATTATCAATTATCTATTTAATTATCTTACCAATTATCTACATTATGTTTTCGAGCCATACATTTTTCCAAAATATGTTCATGCAGTAAACAAATAAACTCATATAAAAATACTAAAATTTTGCTAATATAAAAAAGTGATGTGCCTCATCTGCTCTTAATTTGATTAACAATCACTATTTGAGTAAACTAATTGTGGAAGGCTCGGATTTACAAAATAACCGATTCTTTTTGATAATATTTTTTAAATAGGTGTTATTTTGCACAGGCGTACTGCAGAGTTAATGAGGAGTTCGCACGTTGCACGCTCCAAGCTTTGCGCAAGGTGATCAAAGATCTGGACGAGGAAGGACGGACCAATGTAGCACCTGTGGTCTGGATACATGATTATCAGCTGTTCACTGCGGCTACCTACATCAGACAGGTGAGAATTAAACATAAGTCATATAATAATTACAATAAAAATTTTGTGAAACTAGCTGAATACGTATTCTTAATACTGGGTTGGCGTATATTGATCAACATGTTTATTGCCCTACTGTACGTTTCTATTGCAATGGCACATACAACTCTGCATATTCTTAGAAGATTCCCTGAATATTTACTAGAAGAGTAGTCATATTTAAAAAGAATCAAAGATCAAAATAATCTTAACTTGAATGACATTTTTAATCTCCTTTGAAAAGGAAGCATGATGCTTAAAGGACAACCACAGAGAACATCGTGGTCTCATGGATAGAAATCTGCAGACCTCCCTTATAGGCAATAAGTAAAAAATTAATCATTGCTGCTTAAACGAATAAGTTGGGTTCTGGTTCTATGGTGTTCAATAGAATTCAAATACACAGCGTTTAACAACAGAGAGTAGTACTGTACTATACATTTTTTTATATGAATTTTCAAAATATAGTTTTCTGTTGTCATTTAACTCAAGTCTAATAGATGAAGTGTTGCTTTTTCTTTATGAGCTCTTCATGGAAAAAAAATATAAGAAAACACTGCATTTTTCTAAAACTAATGGTGGATGTGTAGCTATTTTAACCCCTTTATTATTATTATTTTCTTTTATAAACTCTTTCTTACAATTGGGTTTACAAGGGTTGTTAAAGAGTAAAACAAATTTAAAGAACAAAATTTTCTCCTCTGCGTCCACTCCCAGTTGCCAAGCACGGGTGCAGCACCTAGTTCCTACATAATTTATAAATTGGATTTATAAGTTAATTAATTTATAGGTTGGATTGTTTTTAATGCATATCAAGAAAATTAGGTTCTGATGTAATTTCATGCATTTTGTGATAAGCTTAATAGGTCAATGACACAAGCCCATTCCGATGTTTTTCTGTCTGAGCTCACTAATCGCTAATGGCCAGCAATTAATACATCAGTTATCACTATGATCTCATGACGAAATATGCAATCCAGATTGCAACTAATTTTGTAATTGAAAAATGTAATATTACTGTAGGCTTAGATAAGTTGCACATTTTACCTGTCTTTTACATTTGGAGAAATATTTTTCGTATATTATTAAAAAATCTAGTGGTAATAAAAATACAACAACTCTCGGTAACAACAACTCTATTATAGTTTTTACTTTCACAGGTTTGTGAAGAAGAAAATTTAAGATGTAAACTTGGGTTTTTCCTGCACATTCCTTTTCCATCATGGGACATTATGAGGCTGTTTCCGTGGGATGATCAAATTTTGCAAGGAATGCTCGGTAAGAAAAGTTTTGTGTAATCATAATCACCAATGAGTTGTGACAAGGGTTTCAAAAAGGTGTTCTACCCCAATGTCACATGATTGAGAAGGAAATTCATTAAGTCTAAGACACTTGTTTATTTTAGATCCATAAAAATGAAAAATAAATCAATAGTATATTGGCTAGTCAGGGTTTTGGATGGGTCGACTTCTCTTTATTTTTTAAAGTATTTTCTTCTTCAAATCTATTCCAAAAACCTAGCTGATAACCATTTTGATGGCCTGATCAACAGTTGTGCTAAGACACAACTCACATTTAACTTTCTGACGACTTTTCCACCAAGCCCCACTTCAAGCCAAATTGTTCCAGTTTTTTTTTGTTGGGAGAAACATTGCTGAATAAGAAAAATCAACTAGAAGTAGACTATTGAAACATTGTCTAGCAATGTATTCGATTTGTTGCCTTTTTAAGGAGAGGATAAAAATACTATTGACAAATGAATAGCCCGATTTTTGGCTAGGTACTTTCTTCATGGGATATAGGATTGATCATGTTATTATTTCCCAATTTTAAATAATTTAGAGGCATTATTTTGATTTGAATATTTTTCAGCGTGTGACTTTGTGGGCTTCCACATTGAAGACTACTGCTCCAACTTCATAGACTGCTGCAGTAGGAGGCTTGGTTGCCGAGTGGACCGTAACAACATGCTGGCCGAGCTTGCGGGCCGCACTGTACACATCAAGGCTCTCCCCATCGGCATCCCCTTCGAACGCTTCGTCCAGCTGGCAGAGAATGCTCCTGTCTTCATCAAAGACACGGACAAGGTCAAAGTCATCCTGGGAGTTGACAGGCTGGATTATACTAAAGGTATTTAGCATTGGAATGTCTGTGATTACTCATTAGCATGTATACTCAGTGACAGAGTCATAGTTAAATTTAAAATCAACTAAGACTTTAGACTCAAGTTCATTCAAAATATGTTGAACCATTGGAAAAACAACATGATATTTGACAGTCTGGTGGTTGATAAGTTGTGTTTGAGAGTTTCTATTGAATGAAAAAAACTAATATTGATTTTGCTAGTCCAAACATTCAGGAGACTGCGAAAACAGTGTGAATTCCATCAAATTTTGAGAGTGTGTCCAGTGCTTGATTTGGGGGGGAACGCGGTGGAACAGAGTACCGGTAACTCTCTTTCAGAAAGATAAAAATATTGGCATAAATAGGTATATAAATTTCTTATCAAATTAAATAGGTTACAGTTCCGGCACCTCATTTTTTACAAATCAAGCACCGCCAAGACGTATTGTGTTGCCATTTTATTAAGAAGTGCAAAAGTTCCAGTAGTAAAGTATCATTTGAGATGCTACTGGATGATTTGCACTTTCATTTTCTCCTAGTAAAGTTACTGTAGGACAGTATGATCTCTAGCATCCTTCAGCTATAGAATCGTGTAAATAACTGCCCAACACTGTTTATTGTTGGGCCAGGTTTTAATTAACTTTCATCTTTTTCAGGTCTCGTTCATCGAATCAGAGCATTTGAGAGGTTATTGGAAAAACACCCAGAATACATAGAAAATGTTACACTCCTTCAAATAGCCGTCCCATCAAGAACCAATGTGAGAGAATACAAACAGTTGAAAGAAGAAATGGATCAGCTGATAGGAAGAATTAACGGAAAGTTCTCTAAGCCTAACTGGGCACCCATCAGGTACATCTATGGATGCATTAGCCAAGAGCAGCTCGCATCATTGTACAGAGACTCTGCTGTAGCATTAGTAACACCTCTCAGAGATGGTATGAACTTGGTAGCAAAAGAATACGTCGCATGTCAGATCAAAGAGCCTGGGGTGCTCATACTGTCACCATTCGCAGGAGCTGGAGGAATGATGCACGAAGCTCTTCTAGCTAACCCATACGAGATTGACGAATCTGCAGAAACCCTCCACAGAGCCTTGCAGATGCCATTTGATGAGAGAGAATTGAGAATGACACAACTGCGCCATAGAGAAGCTTTACACAACGTTAACCACTGGATGAACTCTTTCTTGTCATCTATGGGAGCCTTGTGCAATGATGACGAAGAAGATCCTTTGACTAACAAAATGTTGCCTTTGACATTGGAAGACTTTGATTCATATTTTATTAACCACATCGATGATGTCTGTAAGCTAAGTATGATTCTCGACTATGACGGAACCCTCACTCCTCTCACTTCTCATCCTGACCTAGCCATAATGTCCGAAGAAACTAAACGGGTTCTAGAGCGACTCTCAAACATGTCGGATGTCAATATTTCTATCATTTCTGGAAGGAGTTTGGAAAACATCAGCAACATGGTCAATATCGAGAAAGTTACATATGCAGGAAGTCACGGTTTAGAAATTCTGCATCCCGATGGAACCAAATTCATTCATCCTGTTCCCAACGAGTACGCTGAAAAGTTGCGAGAGCTAATGAGGTTATTGCAAGATGAAGTTTGTCACGACGGAGCCTGGGTGGAGAACAAAGGAGTCCTTCTGACCTTCCACTACCGAGAGACACCTGCAGCTATTCGGGAGGACATTGTGAACAGAGCCAGTGAAATCTTTAAGAAAGCAGGGTTTGAACCACATTTCGGGCACATGGCGATCGAAGCTAAACCTCCAGTCAAGTGGGATCAAGGCAGGGCTTCTATTCACATCCTTCGGACGATGTACGGAGTAGACTGGTCCGAGCGTGTCAGGATCATTTACGCAGGGAATGAAGATGCGATGCAGGCTTTGCAAGGTATTGCATTCACTTTCAGAGTTGACTCGTCCCCCACAGTGCGGACAGCAGCTGACTCTAGACTGGCGGGTCCAGACTCTGTGCTGACAATGTTGAGGTGGGTAGAAAAGCAGATGAACAAAAGGGTTCCTCGAGTTATCACGAAATCTCCTCGTCTCTCAAGATCCCCCAAAGTGCAGAAGAAAAACAACTCTCTAGAATGCATCCATTCACAGATGAGTTTTGAGGAAGAAGATGAAAAACCAAATATGATCAGAATCACACCACCAAGACTGACAACAACGAAACATTGATTAGTCATCAAAAATGTTATTGTAAATTTTGTTTTATATATTTTCTAATTGTTATATGTTAACTAGTTTAATTTTTTAAATGTACAAACTTCTACAAGCTTATATTAAGTCATGTTAAATTTTAATCAAACTCAAAATTTTGTAATAGTCATAATTTTATTGAATTTCAGCCTCCTGGTCATATTTGAATACTAAAAACTGATGTAAATACCTGCATTCATGCGATCTGGATTGTTGCAGTATGGTATTTATTTGCAACGGTCCAGATCTTATATATCATGAATACAGAGGTATTAACACAAATTTTTTTTACTATCATAACTTTAATTTGTTTAAAGTACAAAAACCCTGTGTATACTGGATAAAAAGTACAAAAATATGATATTTTAACGTAAAATGTTCAACATAACTTTTTAATATACAACATGGTAAAAAATGTAAAATATACCTTACAGTGATTACATTTTAACAATATTTACGTGATAAACATATTTTAGACATAACAAATGAGTGTACTTGATATTATGTAGCAGTAGCCTGATAGAATTCCATAGCATACGTTTTTTAAAGTAGGCCTCTATTTTTGTATGTTAAATAGTCCAGCTCAGAATTCACCCTTAAGTGGGTGCAATATACTTCAATTTTAGTTTAATGCACACCTAATTGAGTTGGTTGTAAAATAAATAGTTAAATAAAACAAAGTGTGTACCTATCTAAAGAAAAATATACAACTCTGTTATTTAAAAATCAAGGCATGATTTACTTTTATTTTACCAAACTATTTGTACAAACAATTTTCCATAAAGCTGATCCTATATAAAACTCATTGAACTAAATAATTGCTTTAATTAAGTGTATTATGGATTAGCTTTATGGCCTATTGTTACATTTCTTCTTATTGTAGATAATAGATTATAACTTATTTATATGAATCATGAATCTATGGTTGTTTCAAACCCACATACTATAGGCAAATTTTCATTGCCTAATTGAATATACATTCAGGATTCATAACATAACAAAATTTAATATGAATATTTGTTATAGTTATATCCTCCCATATAAACAATAACCAACAATACTTTAAGTTTGCTGCTACAAGAAATATACACAAATTTTAGTTCACAAATAAAGTGTTCTTGCTTGGATTTTAAAAGCCCATACACAAGGTGTCTCACCTAAAATAAGTTAACCATTAGCCAACTCTTTTATCATGAGAAAGAGAAATAGAGTCAACTTTCTTATGGGGCACTCACCTTAATTTTTTCAGTGTCGCACTGACAAAAAACACTTCAGAAAAATATAATTATATATATATACTAGCTGACCCGGCGAACTTCGTATCGCCTAAGTTATAGGTTTCCCCTAAGACAGACCGATGGAAAGAAAGTACCGTTACGTTTAATTTTCAAGATGATCTCGTTCGCATCGCTCAATCACGTCCTGGTTGAAGTTCGTTCGCTACGCTCACTCACCTTTGGGTTGGAGCTCGTTCGCTACGCTCACTCACCTTTAGGTTGGAGCTCGTTCGCTGCGCTCACTTGCCTTCAGGTTAGCTCGTTCGCTACGCTAACTCGCCTCCAGGTTGAAGTTCGTTCGCTACGCTCACTCACCTTTTGGTTGCAAATTAGCTGTTGTCATAAATGTAAAAGAAATAATAGTGCTGCACCCTGTTGGTAATCCTTGTAACTTTAATGCTATTGAACATCATAGAACAGAACCAACTTGTTTAATTGAAACAGCTGTTAAGATTCATTAATTCCATTTCTTATAAGGTTAACATGGGAAACTCCAGAGCCACTGGGGCGGAGCCCTTTTAAGAATTTCGAAACGGGAAATAGTTTACGTCCGATTCGCATACCTACAGAATTTACACACCAAATTTCATAACGATCGGTGAAGTCGTTCCGGAGGAGTTTGCAGACAAACACTGTGACACGAGAATTTTATATATTAGATATATATATATATATATATATATAGGTATATAATGTATACATTTTGCTTAGTTATACAATTTCTCAATCCATACTTCTAATCTTAGACTACCCATTTCATAAATCCTGATGGGTCTTACTCAGCGATAGCTGCTATATTTTTACAAGTACCTTTAGCAATAAAAGTAAATCACACTTACACGCTAACCCCATGGTGGAAGGAACCCCGTACAAAGGACGGATACTCGGCTAATCTATTTTAACAATTCCGACAATAAAGCAAAAAAAAATCATGATTTTTAACATGTAATTGTCAAGCACTACGTGGCGCTAGTCACTAGAATCGTGGAAAGTTGCAAACAGGCCCTGATAGGTCCTGAGTCATGGCTGATCTTAGTCACTAACAACACGTTATATTTTCAATAAATCTTATACCGGTATGCTTCACAAATCTTCAGCTTAAAAGATGCACCTTTTCGTGTGTCGACCTCATAAAAATCTATAGCACAATGGCCTCTCTTATTATGGAGGAAGTGCGGTGGCGTGTTGCCAACTCATGTTAAGACATATAATTAAAAGGCTAAAAAAATAGACAAAAGGATTATGAAAACACTAGTGACTCAGAGACCGCAAGATATGCTCCTCCCGATATCCGACCCATCTATATTAATATTCCAACCATAGCTCGGCCCCGTCATGGTTGGATATAAGCATAGGTAAAACAATATGAGCTCTTTAGGATTCTACTATATACATATCGTTGAAAGATAAACTCAAATCCATACAGCATAGTTTCAATGCATTTATAGAAATATAAAATAAAATTTGTCAGCTCGTTCGTTATTTCATTCTTTTTGTCTATGGTTCAACTGAGCTCTCTCCCCAGACAGCTTGCATTTTAGCGGGAATCTGCTGTTGGTCATTGGTCGTTTTTCACCAATGGTTCAATTCAATTCAAACGTACTGATTCTTCTCTCTTCTGCTTTTGTTTGTCTGCTGCTCAGCTGCCGTTACGCCGCCGTGGCCGTCTGCTCCAAAATTCCAAATTTTCCAAATCCAATTAAATTTGTGATTAATATACAAACAATGCTGTTGCACTCATCTCATCATTGCATTTATTTTGTAAAATCTATAGTGTAAACTTAATAGGAAAACGAAAACAGGTAAGATAGAAATATTGACGAAATATACACGTTTTATTTATTGTGTCAGAAAAGTTATTCTGTCTGTAGACCTGAGGAATGGAATGATGTGTTACGATTTTTAGACATGGGTATAATTATTTATGAATAAAATATCAGTTAATTTATAGTTACACCCCAGATTCAAAGCTAGCGTTTTTTATGAGTACAAGTTCTGTAAAGCTACTACATTACATAACCTTCATTCTAATGGGTTTCATTCAACATTGATGTGATTCAACACACTTTAAGTTAATAACTTCTTAAGTAACTTAGGCCTAGGTAACCATAAAAACTATTACAAACAGTACACAATATAGTTTCTAGTCAAGTTATCTTGCTACCGTACCAGTGTTATTTCACGATATAGAGGTAGGCATTCACCTTGTGGCAGGCATTCCACAAGACTTCATAACCAACATAATTTTTTAAATCTATATTATTTAGGCCTAAACCTAATTATCAAAACTAGGGATGAACATCAATAAGTTCATCGGTGTTTACCGATAACATCGTTGCAAAAAAATTGATGTTTTTTTTTGTTTTCCCTCTGTACAGCAACCATTAGGCCTAAGTTAATTAACTTAAGTTAACCTAATACAGAAAACATAAATATTTCAATACTTGGTCAAAAACATCGGTAATCTACCATTGATGTAAAAAAAGCAATAGAAAAACATCAATATTTTAAAAACATTGACTATCGATGCTCTTAAAACCTTAATCCAAACCAATGCAGTAAGTTACTGCATTAACTTAGGCCTATTTTTAAAGACACCCTACGTTGAGCTAAAGACCTCATTCATCAACGAGTGTTTGCTATTGATAATTTGGTTAGGGTAGCTTAAAAGTACTTTGGTATTATCTGGAGGCCACTGATTTTAGAGAGATTTTTTTTAAGTACCAGAGACCAAAACTAACTACATAGGCCTAATTAAATTAGAAAGAACATACTTTTATTGACTAACTGTCCAAATTTGACATGATTACCTAATTTACGATTAGGCCTAACTTATCGGCCTTTGAGTTCTGCCTCCCAGAAGGCAGCGATGTCGGCGAGGACTGAGTTCCCGCTATACTCCGCCAAGTAGGTATACAGCGCGCTGGGGCGGTTATGTTAGGCTGGGTTATCATAATTATGTTTGTAGGACATTCCTCGTTTCGTTATGAACCAAACGATACCTGATGAGTCATACTTTTGCCCGCAAAATACCCCAGATACAGGCGGTGACAAGTGATGCGCACGCTCCGGTCAACAACCTGACCTTGGCCTACTAGGATGGGATTTGGCGTGCGAAAGTATGCCTCATCTAGTATCGTTTGATTCATAACAAAACGAGGAAAGTCCTACAAACATATTTATGATAACTGATGATAACCCAACCTAACATAACCGCCGCAGCGCGCTGTACAAGGGTGGCCTTCGAATTATACCATAGTAGGCTACCCACTTAATTAAGTTAGCGGTATTAAATGAAATCATTTTATTTCCCGTCAAATATACAGGGTGTATTTTTTTAAAAACTTGCATCTTTATTTATGTAAGAACCGCAATAGATAGAAATATGCAGTTTGCGGGAATCATCAATTGACGAAGGGGGCCCAATTGTTTAAAATTCAACGTTACATTTACATTCCCCCCCTTTCCCCCCTGCCCCTAACTTAATTTTTTTAAATAGCAAGGTACCCCTTGTGACATATCAAATGAAAGAGCATGAAAAAAGAAAAGTTTTGATGAAAAAAAATTGAAAATCGGTTCATAAATTTGCGAGATATTTCCCCCTCCCCCTCCCCGGAACTTATTTTTTTTTAATAGCAAGGTACCCCTTGTGACATATCAAATGAAAGAGCATGAAAAAAGAAAATGTTTGGTGAAATTTATTTTTTATTTGATATGTCACAAGGGCGGGTACCTTGCTATTAAAAAACAAGTTATGGGTAGGGGAAAGGGGGGGGGGGATTATCTCACAAATTCATTACCCGATTTTAAATTTTTTTCACCAAAAATTTTCTTTTTTTATGCTCTTTCATTTGATATGTCACAAGGGGTACCTTGCTATTAAAAAAATTAAGTTCCGGGGAAGGAGGGGGGGAATATCTCACAAATTTATGAACCGATTTTCAATTTTTTTTCATCAAACATTTTCTTTTTTCATGCTCTTTTATTTGATATGTCACAAGGGGTACCTTGCTAAAAAAAATTAGGTTGGTGGCAGGGGGGGAATGTGAATGTAACGTCGAATTCAAAAAAATTGTGCCTACTACGTCAATAGATGATTCCCGCCAACTGCATATTTCTATCTATTGCGGTTTTTACATAAATAAAGATGCAAGTTTAAAAAAAAAACACCCTGTAATCAGTATATTGCATTGTGTTTTGTTTTCTTATAAATAATGCAGCAAACATTACTAGGCCTAAGTTATCTAGAAAGATAAAAAAAATTGTATAGCCTAGGTACTGTAGAAATAAAGTGAACAAAAATTTAAAAGAGTATGACACTAACTTACTTGGTTGATGGTGTTTGACATTAGGCTATATTACGTTTTTCTCACAATATTCTTAGAGTAAGAGCATTATGAAAGAATATTTTTTTACACTAATAGGCCTACCATTATTTTTTTAAATGGAAAAGTTTGACCTACCGGTAACTTAAGTTATACCGTAGGCTTAACAATAATAATGTTTGTATTCTCCCTAGGTTCAACTCTAAAGAAACAGCATAGTTTTCGGTACTATAAACACTTGAAGAAAAGTGAATAAAAGATCAACAACATGGCTGAAGCAGGCACAATTACATGTGGTTTGACAATTGAATATTTGAATCAGCAACAATCAGTTACAAGAACTGCCAAATGGAGAACATCTACTTTGACCTTAGTTCGCAATGAATTTAGAGAAATCTATCTCGATGTTAGAGCTTCTGATTCTAGCCTTAGATTCCTGCTTCAAAATATAAGTGTTCATAAAAAATTTGTTTCGGAAGGTAAAGCTACGATACATTTCCAGTTACATCCTGCTAAAGTATATATATCTAATGCACCAGCTTCTCAGTTATTAGTATTTCTGAAAACATTATTTGTCAAGATGAGCAGTTTCAAATGTTCACCTAAAGTTCCTCTACGAGAACAATTGTTGACAAGTAAAGGCAGAAACGTTGAAGAAATTAGCCCTATAAACGCTAAAGATGTTACAAGAGTCAAAACTACAGTTGGTACTCAAGTAGATGTCAAACGTGCTTCTAAACAAAAAAGTAAACATAGTACTAGTAATGTTCAGGTAAGTTCCTTTCAACTATTAACCATTTACTTTAATTTTAGACAATTTTTTCTATTAGTAGTCTATGAAAAAATAAACTAAAACTAGTGAACTTATTGTCTTGTACCTAGAACTAGAGCTATACCATTTTTATGAACAATAGAATACAGAATTTTGTTGTCTGGAGCTAAAGTTAAACTTTTTTAAAGGGGATCATTTTATTTTGTCCGTGTTTTGATGCCACTAGCATCTTAAATTTTTTTAAGGATTCGTTCGAACTGTGGTCTTGTTAACTTAATAATGTAAATGGCATATGGCTTCACAATTGCCACGTTGATTGAAGCTCTTGATTACCTATTACAATAAAGGATATTACATTTTTATAGGATATTACTTATTTATCTGGTAACTAAAGCAAAAGGGTTTTAAGGTTAGTTGTTAAGTAAGGTAGGTTCCAATTGCAAAAAACAGAAGAAACATTGATTAAAAAGAGCTACAGTGCCATAGTCATATCGTTTATTTAAATGTTGTGTACAAGAAATGTAGAGCATGTACCGATTTTGTTGTAAAAAGGCAACAAATCAATACAGGGTAACGCGAAGAACAGTCAGCTGGTTTAAACAATAGATCAGTATAGACCAGAATGCAGAGCACTAAAGCAGGAGAGGGGAGAAGTCTAGCCGGGTGGTCATTTGCTCCCACGAGTTGCCAGTTCCTATCCAAATCTCATCGTAACTAGTTCGGTAAAATTGTTTTTCGTTCGTGGAAATTAAATTCATCTCGCGGCGTTTGGTCGGGCAATCTTAAATTTCCTTAAAGTCGTACAGCCTATATCCCTAAGGGATATAATTGCCCCGCGATTGGAAATTAGAATCAGTGTCATTGTCAAAAAGTGAAAAAGTTCGTTACCGGCCAACGCAGTTCCGCCATTTGAAAATTACACGTTCGTTTCACGAGTTCAATTCATCGCGTCTTGTAGAATACCGGCTAGTTACATTTCCCAATCCCTTCCCCTTTATTTGTGTTATATTTGTGGACGTCCAAACTGTAAGTAATTTGTGTTATTTATTTGTTAATTTAAGATTTCAGTGAGTCGCACTTTTGTAAATTTTTCCTGTCTTGTTTTGTCATTTCATGTAGAATAAGCACATGTTCACAGGTTCGAATCCAAATCACTGATTTTCATATCCATTCATATTGTAGCAATCCGCTTTATTAATTAGATTGTAATAATCCTATAGTATTAAGAATAAATAGGTGAAAATGTTTTTATAGGGCAATTCAGAGTTATTTAATAAGATTTTTATAGTGTTGGAATTTTTACACAGAGTCATTGTTAGTTTTCATTGTTGAGCAAATGGTACAATTCCTTTAAAGAGTGTCACAGTCAGTATCTTTTGGGGGAAATAAATTATTATCAGAGGAGGGAGCAGGTAGCTGGTTCGATTGATGCGGAAGTGTTGTTGGAGGTTGTGCCAGTTTGAACATAGATGAACCACCAAAGTACCAAATTAGCCATAAAATAATAAAGCAACATTCTGATAAACATTACTACGATTGAATACAATATTGTTCAATCAGTTGGACTGCGAGACGACCTTCGTTTTTAATCGTTGGCCAACGAAAGGATTTGCTTGGTACAGGTCATCTCAACTATTAGATTAAATACCACTCTTCCATTGATACTTTCGAGATCGGTGTGAAACCGCACCATACCTCCCCTTTGATAAATCCATTCAACAGTTTCAAAAAATTTCCAACTGATTGTGTATCTCAAGGTCATTTTTATTTGAAAGAACACAACAACGACTGTAAACTGAAACAAGTGTATTTATTAAATTCTGTGCAATAAATTCAAATTGTTACTCACTTTTAGTTCTCAATAACCTTGGTATTTTAGTATATGCAATAGTATTTAATTGATAAACAAAAGGTAATTCAGTAAATCATAAGCCACTACAAAAGATTCACCTTTTAAGTGCAACACTAGTCACTAGTGTAGTAGTGAGCAAGTAAATTCAGTGTAGAATTAAGACTGGTAAATTGATCTCATTAAAGGTATTACTTTTTTGGAAGAACTACAAACAGTGCCAGGGGCGTCCCCTAAGGACCTTTGGGGAATATTTATATTTTGCAGGGTCCACTCATATTTTTCAATTACATCAAGCTTCCACTGCCAAAAGCTCTGTCTGATATTTTTATTTTCTAGAGTTCTTCCAACCCAGGGGCAACCAAAATTTGTAAAGAATTCATTTGAGAGCATTGCAAGGAGCAAATATATTTAAATATAACATTTAAATATATGAGAGTCTAAGTCAGAGTTTCTTTTCTTTTTTTTCTTTACAAGCAAATTTATTTTTTGCAGGCTGCCAAAAAGCGATGTGTTGAATCATTGCTGACTGAGAAACTTACGGACGAACAGCAAAGAGTTGTTGATGCTGTAATGAGAGGGAAAAATATATTCTTTACAGGTAGGGTAGCTAGCGAACAATGTTAAATATAAGGCACACTGCACACTAGGTCACCGCTTCAAGAAGCTCGACCTTGACCGGGACGCGGTGTAGGTCATAAAGTATCTAAATGCCAAAAACTTGGCCTGACTTGAAGTAATGTGACAAACAATTCCAGGTCTGTGTCCAACAGAGTAGAGGGTTTTTTTTAGTGAGTAGTTTGTGATAGATTCACGAGTCGCACACTACAGGCTGGCTACCTGTGTGCGTAGAAGCATTTTCCATCCTCTCCCTTATATATATAAAATAAAAAATAAAAATAAACACGCTAGGTCACCACTGTGGCTCCGCCTCAGAAGATAAAAGCCACTGAACCAAAATAAATCAGATTTATTGATCTCAGAGACTGATCAAGTTTAGAAGGTATGCAACCGAGAACAGCATAACAAACAGCGTAAATATAAGCAGTCAGAGAATTTATTACATTCTCACTTATTTTAAATTGGATTTTTCTATGTGTCTCTTTTATTTGAGAGTTTTCCCTATTGACAAGACTTCACCCCTGTTGTATGGTTTGTAATTTGACTGACTTGTTGTCCAGGCAGTGCTGGTACAGGCAAGTCATTCCTGCTGCGGCACATAATCGGAGCTCTGGTACCAGACAAAACTGTGGCAACGGCCAGCACCGGAGCAGCGGCTTGTCTCATCAACGGCACCACTCTACACTCGTTTGCTGGTAACTAAACTTATCAGTTATTACTGTTCCCAAATTAACCATTTTGTGCCGTTTAATCATCGCTAGGTACTCCAATTATTACATTAATGTATGTGGCCAAGGTAGATAAGGTTAACATAATGTACAAAATATACTTGTCAAGACAAAAAAAGAACGCTTTTTCAATTGACTTCTAGTTCTAATGAAATCAATTAAAAATTAACTGGACCTAAAAGATGTAATATATTACCTCTTAACAATATTTCACATTTAGCTTTCATTGTTTTCACTTGCAGTTCTATTTTTCCCAATTGAGAATTAATAAAATTTAACAAAATAAACTTTTCCTTTAGAGTATTTTTTTTTTTTTTCTAGAAATGTTCAAACATTAAGTCAGTTTATACTGTGTCACATTATAATCAAAATAATGTTATAGTTATGATGATAAAAAATTATAACCACATAGAAGGTCAGTCAGTGGACGTTTTTTTATCTTGGTAGACTATTTTCACATAATTTAGTTTTAACCCAGTGTGTCGATACATGCAGACACAACTACAACTAACAGTTGTTGGTTAAGAGGGTTGTTAAACAATGAATACAAAACCCCTTAAGAAGCGCAATACCTTTGTTAAAAATACAGTCTGGGAATATTTGAATTTCAGATAGTTCCCGTGGTAACCTCTAGGTAGACTATCGTGAGCGCCCAGCCAAGTCAGCTAACCTAGTGAGACAAAGAATCGGCTTAGAGAGAGAAAGATATAGATAGAGTAGCACGACTGCCGCAGGAGCGATCCTAACGGCGTCCGCTCGAAACTCATTTCAACGGCAAAATTCCAGTCTGACTATTCTCCATAAGCATTTTGCTTATTAAAGAGTTTTGTATTCATGTTGTTAGTTATCAAACAGTGCATTATTGAAAGTGATCTCTAGTTGGACTAACTATGGCAGCATAACTTATTCCCTTACTACTCAGGGATGTAATAGCTACTTAACTTGTAGTCAAATTTGACAGTTTCAACTGCATTTCAGGTATTGGAGATGGTGAATCTTCATTGGATCGCAGTGTACAGCTGGCTCAAAGACCTCAAGTCTTGTCTAACTGGAAGCGGTGTAAACACCTCATAATCGACGAAATATCCATGGTAGACGGGAAATACTTTGAGGTAGGTGTTGTATTAGGTAAAGTAAAATTAAAATCAATTATTTGTTCAGTTTCTTACCTTACCTATGTGGCCACTCAAACCTCAGTAGGTTTTTGGCCTCACCAACAACTTGTCACCACCTTTCTCTGTCTTCCATCCATTCTGTCTCTGCTCTTAGCTTTACTTTGTCTCTTCACACCTGGTCCATCTTAGCCGAGGTCATCTTCCCCGAGGGAGATTTTTAGACACCATTCTTAGCAAAGAATCTTCTTCTTTTCTCTTTATATGACATATATAAATAAATAAATATGACTTATAGTAAATATTGATTCGTCTCCATGGCTGGACGAGGAGTAATATCACACTGTTTACCTTTGCATTGACATTTCAATGTAAACAAGCAGAACTGCCAAATGCTTATTTCACAATTCAGACAGCTGATCCAAGCAAATTAAATATACTATTTTACACAACCGATGCTGTATCAACACAGGTTCTGCATGGTTATATAATTTAAGATTAAATTAAATGTAATCATTGAAAGGCTAACATTTATGAGATATTTTTAACTATCAAGATATGCTATGATATTAAGGGGACACCTGAACTTCTAAACTGAAGTTTCTTTCCATTGCGAAGCACGGGTACAGCTAGTTATGTTTAAGTGCTCAATAGCAATCCTTGAATCCAAAACATTGCTGTAGCTAATTTATTTTCTACACATATATTTTCTCCAGAACTATAATTTCCTTGTGGTTTAATGTTCACATTGTCTTTCCCACAGAAAGTTGAGAAGGTAGCCAGGATTATTAAAGGTGTTGACAAACCCTTTGGGGGGATCCAGTTGATTGTTTGCGGGGACTTTCTTCAACTTCCTCCGGTCGTCCGCGACTCCCAGCGACCAAAGTTCTGTTTCCAATATCCAGTTTGGAAGCAGTGTGAATTTCAAGTGTACAATCTAGCCAAAGTTCATCGGCAGAACGACACAAAGTTCATCGATATACTCAACAATATCAGATTGGGGAGGTGAGTAATACACTTAATATTGTAAAATATTTAATCAGGACAATCAATTAACGATGCTGTCGAAGAAAAGGTCGATATTACACAGCATCTAGACTATGGTTGAGAGCGTTCTCTTACAAAAAACTGAAAAAAACTTTAAAAATAACGCCAATGGTGTATTTTGTATGAATATTCAAAGAAACAGAAAAAGTTCACTGATTCTTTTTACTATGTATTAATTACAGTCGAACCTCGGTAAAACTAATTCCTCGATAAGAAGAAATTTATTAAATCCCCTTAAAACTTTCATAAAGGTTAATTAATGCTAAAAACACCTCTATGCAACGTAGTAATTAGGTTAAAAACCTCCATAGGACAAATTTGTTTGTGACACGGGCTAGGACTGATTAACCTCTATACAACGAATATTCTTAGCACAAAACCTCTACAAGACGAATTTCTCATGATCTTAACCTCCATAGTACGTAGTTTTCAAAACATACAGAAGCTTGTCTCAACATCCTCCTTCCCACCCATCCCTCTTCCTTCCTCAGTCATTGTAGGCCTATAGAGGTTATCTCAGAGCGAGGAGAAACCTCTATAAGATGAATAACGGCAGTATTAAACCTCAATAAAACGAAGACTATAATGAAGAATACCTTGATGATACAAATTTTTATCCTACCCCCTGAAATTCCTCTTATAGAGGTTTGACTGTGCTCCAGTGTCATGTGTCTATGCAGAGAGTATGTTTTGTAACTCAATCAAAACTTCAAGTGGCAAAAATCTAGAAATTCTACAAGTAATTTTAGAGCTATCCAAATAATTTTTTTTAAATCTATCACTTGTCTGTGCAGGGTGACAGAGGAGATGACACAAGAACTGTTACGGACAGCATCACAGACGATCACCAAGGACAACATTGTAGCCACAAAACTATGTAGTCATAATCAAGAGGCTACGTCCATCAACAACGCAGAGCTTAACAGGCTCCCAGGTACCTACACCTATTGTATAGGTATTGTAAGCATTACCTGTTGTGTATTTGTCAAACTGTTGTCATCATTGTTAGTCAACGTAATTGGCTATATTTCATTTGTATTTTAGGTGCAGTGAAACCCTGCTTCAAAGAGTCACTCGGTTCAAACTTTTTTTAATGTCAAAATAAGGCTATCTATGATTATGTCTTTTCACCGTAGTACCTATGTTATTATCCATTTTAATGGATGTGATTACACTAATCAAAATATAGTGTTTTTTGTGTTTTTTTTTCTTATCATTGGAAATTTTTACTCTTTTGGTAAGAACTGATGATTTAATGATCTTGATTTTGGACATTAACGTCTACCCCCTACTCTTGGTATTTTATTTTATTTTACAGATTGGCAATTTATATGTTTAATACACACTAGTTATAAGTTATATTTTTCCTTTAGTGTTGATCTTTTAATATGAAAGAGCTTAATTCTTTATTCAGATTTCTGAACTTTAAAAAGTTCCCTATCAGACTGGACCCACCATATAGTTTTTTCGTATATTTTGGATTTTTTGTTCATGTCTAATTTTATTAATTAGGCTATATAATTATCGCATCTTATATCTTTTTACAATAATAATGAAGTTGTCAATTACAATACTGTATTGTTCAAAGACTGAATAAATGACTATTGACATGAATATTTTGCTTTTATAACTCATTAACTAAACATTTAATCTCTCGTAACTCTTGTGAAATGCCACTGGTGTAAAAAAAATATTAGTGAATGTGTTGAAATACTTCACTGACTATATAAACACTCTTTTTGAATACAAGATCACTAACGTACGTTGTCACTTCTCTTTAGGTGAGGAGAGAAGGTTTGAAGCAGAAGATAGCTGTGCAACTGCTCGTAAACTGTTGGACGACCAGACACCCGTGGAAGCAGTGTTGGTGCTCAAAGTTGGAGCTCAGGTGAGTTCTGAAGAATATATTGTTTTCCAGACAAGGACTCGGATGTACGTCAGTAAGCTCAAAGCTGTGAGAGCGCAAGACTTCTCTCTTGAAAGTCAAGCGCCAAAGTCATTGGCTCTTGCTGTTTACCAGTTATCAAATTGAAATTTGTATACAGAGTGGAAAAAAGTCCCAGGGCGGATAAGAAAATAACATTGATAGAGGTACAATGCTTGGAACAAAGTTACTAAAGTTAGTTATAAATATCATTTGAACACATTATTCAGTTATACGCTATATCCTTATGGAGACGGCTCACTAGGAGACAGAAGAAAATCTTAAATGTAAGCATAGGTTGATATGCACATAAAGTTATTGGTCTTTATTAGTTGATTACAATGACACAAATCAAAATGGACACCAAGTCAAAAATAATAGCTGTTCAAAGATTTATTGAATTTAAAAATTTTACCAATAAGGTGAAAAAATTGCCAATTTCAAGAAATCTTTGAACAGCTGCTATTTTTTGCTCGGTTTTCCATTTCCAAGTTCAGGTTCGCTGCATTGTATTTGTAGGAAACACCATACAAGAAGAATGACTGAAGAAAAAGGCAGGCTTAGTAGCTCTAAAAGTTTAGTGTTTCTATGATATTTTTAAATTTTCATAATTTTTCTTCAGTAGGGTAAGCATGCTGTTAAACCTATACATAAAAACAATCCTTAAGAACCCTGACAGAACCATATCCACCTAAATTGTTTAAAATTATAATTATTTTTCGATTTTCATGTACAAAATACATAAATAAATCTCTGTTGACAGGTGATGCTACTCAAGAATATCAGCGTAGCTCGAGGCCTGGTTAACGGAGCACGAGGTGTTATAACAAAGTTCTCCAAAGACGGTGAGTGTTAAGGAAACGTTAATAAAAACAAATCCATTCATTGTAATAAACAATTTTTACTAAGTCTTATTTATTTTTGTTTCACCTTCTTCACATCCTAGGATGCTTCCATTGACTATTGGATACCGAAGTAGACATCCTATATGGCCCGGCTGTTGCCAATTTTTTCCTAAAAAAGAACATAGTTGTGCGAGCCAGTCACAGTACGCGCTATTGTCTAAAATGAAATTTTTTACCTTACTTTTGTTGCTGACATAGTTGATGGGCCATAACAGTTGCTATAGCTCACAATAAGTCATTCCCTTAGTTTGACTTGGTAGAAAAGTTTGTGTGTTTGATAGAAATTAGTAATTTAGATCAGCACAATCTATCGATAGCTCACATTAACTACGATAGTTTTGGTTAAATAATTGGCGAGAACTTAAACATAGGGATGGAATGTCTAGTTGTATCAATAGCCAAAGACGTTAGGTTCTAGCCTGTTACCGTTTTCTCATTACTTTAAACAAGGCCTAGCGGGTTGCAGCATTATCGTATAAAATCCATTGGAGATTGGTAAGTTTTAACCCGGGATCTTAGGGACTGAAGCCTTGAAAGAAATAATCTACTTAAAATACGCCAGTTATAGACGATCTTAAATTAACTTTTGTCCACATTTTTTCTATGTACAGGCTTGCCAGTGGTGCGGTTCATGTCAGGCTTGGAATGCACAGTGCCGAGGGACAAATGGGTTGCTAAGTCAGCGAGTGGAACCCACTACGCTCGGAAACAGATTCCCCTGAAACTTGCGTGGGCGTTCTCTATCCACAAGTCACAGGTAAACTTGCGCACTCCCTTATTTTTATTTATTTATTTATACAAAATTTACAATAGCTACAGGTATAACCCCAAAACAGCTATAATGGCAAATAATACAATATTAATACATAAAGTGAAGAAAAAAAAAAAAAAAAAAAAAGTGCACATAAATAGACAATACAAAACCAGTGATGATAATAGTAAAAAGAGTGAATACAAGTTAATAAAAATGGAGAACGTTGTTGAAAATTTCACTTATTTTGGCTGCAAATCTAAAGGGATGGATTACATTACGTAAGCAAAGCGTTTATCTTAAATTTAAACTGCTTAATAGTGTCAGAAAAAACAAAAAACATCTATTTTACTTTTGTGGACATTTAATAAACGTAATCCTGTAAAAAGTGAAAAACTGTAAAATTGAACAGTGTTACAACGAGGGATATAAAATAAAATTGACGACCTTGAATTATTACAAGGAACATAAAAAGCAATCTTACTCAACAAAAACAAACTATCGACTTTGTTATTTAGGATTCTATACAGAAAAATCAATGCTAAAACTTCCCTTCTTAATGTAAGGCTTTGGAAATAAAACAATCCTCTCAATGAATCAGTTGACATATGCCAGTCACATCTCTGATTATACCTTTTTAAAAACAAGTATCGTAGAAATTTATTTTGGAGAATTTCTATTGCATTTTTGTGGTATGAGTTGAAAGGAAACCAAACTAAAACACAATATTCCAGCTTACTTCTAACAAATGAGTAAAACACTAATATCGGGGTCAATAGTTCTGAAATTCTTGGTATTTCTAATTATAAAACCTAACATTCTATACGACTGATTAATAATCAATTCAACGTGTTTATCAAATCTTAGATACGAGTCAAAAGATTCAAATCATTTTGTCAATGATTTGGTTGTTATTTTTTTCTTGGACAGTATGGTTGTTTTTTTTCCACTTATAAAAAACTTGATTTAATTTAATGTTTCTTAACATTTAGAAAAGAATGGATTACTATTATTTTGTCTATTTATGAATGAGTCATAACTAATTTTTAACTTTTCCATTAATTTTTTCCACAAATTTCTTAGGACTCTATAATGAATTTGAAAACAACTTCCTTCTATGTTGTTTTGATTTGCTCTATAACTTATCTGTAACTAGGTATCAATAAAAAAGGATCAAAAGAAAATGGGAGGGCGGATGAAAAATGAAAATTCCTAGAGCCTTTTAGGGCCTAAGCTTGTTTAATATTACCATTGACTATACAACAAAAAATTTCTTTTCACAGAACTGAAATTAATTCATATTGCTTCTATTCAGAATTACTCAAATCAGAACACTAGCAAGACTTACCGCTGGTAGATTGGGAGTATGTGAGGTAGTCGAAATATATGAAATTATGAAATATAGGAAAAGAAAAACTATTATAGCTACTTTCGGATAAGCGTAGAAACAATGTTAATTTTGTCCTCCCATTTCCCCAGCTCGGTTGAAGTGTACGCTCTTTATGGCAAATTTACATACCAGCCGACTGAGCTGATCGGAAACTCATCTGTTGGTCTAACTGTAGCAGTGCCGAATAATATTTAACAATAAAATGTACAACTACCTTCATTCAAGAAACTAAGAAAACAAATACAACAATAAAAATAACATTGGACATCAAATTAAAAATAAATTAGCTGCTAGTACACTAAAGGTCAAGGCCCTTGTCCGTAAACAAACACTACTTCTGGGTTATCTTACGTTGGTGTTGATGTAGAATATTTTCTTTTGTCATTATTGGTGTCAACTGTGTCAAATTGAAGAGTAATACGGTTGATTTGTAATGGAATGTTATTCTAAATAAATAAACAGTGTATAAATGTAGAGATTTAAAACTACCCGGGTATTTATAACTGCATTTTTTATAAGCACCCGGGTATTTAAGATTATTAAGCTACATATTACACAAAAGTTTTAATTTAGTATTTTCCCTTTATATGACATTGGAATGGTTCTATCATTTACTCATGCCACTCATAAATTTCTTGACCCTTTGAATACGTCACTATAAATGTGTGTTTATACTTCAATTGTGTTAGATCCTAAGCATAAATAGGCTTTACCTTCGTCAATCCAGCTCAAATGGTGCAACTGCCTTGGTTACGGCCGTTTCGGCTTAGGATCAACAAAACACATAAACATTTAAACAAACAAATAATATTTACAAAAACGAACAGGCCTGTCGTACAAACTGTAATGGTTGACATTTTCTGTTTTGAGCTGTTTGTATTTGTAAATTTTATTTGTTTTAATGTTTGTGTGTGTTGTACAAAACACATGACTTCCCACAACGCTGCTTTAGCCGAGATTTCGTGGCTGACGATGGCGTTGTGATGCCGAAACCATTTGCACCATTTGAGCTGGATTGACGAAGGTGAAGTTTATTTATAGTTACGTTACTGCTCAGGGGCTAAAACATGGATTTTAAGATCCTAAGTTTACGGATATTTATGTTTAATCTCAGTGTTAACCCAAGGTAGATTTTTACCCTCTTACAATTGGTACCTCACAGAGAATCCAAAGCAACATTTTGGTTTTGGAATTAAGTTTTAACTGTTGGATCAGACTATCACTAATGGTTCATTGTGCTAGGGCCTGACGCTGGACTGTGTGGAGATCTCCTTGTCCAAGGTGTTTGAGGCGGGTCAAGCGTACGTCGCTCTGTCTCGGGCCAAGAGTCTCGAGTCTCTCCGTATCATCAACTTTGATCCGAAACAAGTCTGGGCGGACAAGGACGTTCTCAACTTCTACCACAGAGAAGGACAAAGAGCTAAACTACTTTCAAATCATTTCATTCCTCTAGGTCCGAAGCGAAAGTAGTGAAAATGAGACTAAAAGTCTGGAAAAATTGGTAATGTTAAACGTTTTATTTGATTATTTAACAACAGTATTACTCGCTAGTTAGGTGCGTGATTGAAATATTTATAAATTTAAACTTTTATTTTGAACTTAAGAAGTTAATTTAGCTTGCTTGAAATATTTATGAATTAAAACGTTTGATTTGAACCCACGAATACTAGAAAAATACCGGTTTGGATCATAAACATAAACAAATGACGTTTTTGGCCCGAAAGTAAACAAAACCCCTATACTAATAGCATTATTTAACATAAGGTTTTGTTTAATTTCGGGCCAAAAATGTAATTTGTTTATGTTAATGATCCATACCGGGTATTTTCTAGTATTTGTGTTTTAACCTAAGAAGTTGATTTAACAGGCTTTTACTGTGCTCCTTCTCTTTTATATTGGTTTAATTGACTCTTAAAAAACCATTTTGGCTGTTAAAACCAAAATAAATATTATGAATAACATGTTTTTTCTAAGCAAAAATAAGTATTGAAGATGTTCAAAGTTGTTATACATATTCTCTCGTTTTCTGTCACATCCTTTTTTTGCCGTCCTAAACCAATTTTTACAATTTAGGTGTTTTTTAAGCGTTTTATTTATTGGAGGTACAAATTGTAACTAAAATGTAATATAAAAGGTATAAAATTACCTGAGTACTGCCAGAGTGATCCTGTTTGTTCCTTACGGATTATGCGTTTCAAAGACTAGGTCTTCATCATCAGATCTTGTACAAGAACATTTAAACACTGTCACTTAAAATGTAATTTAATTTAGGGCTTCCTCCCCTTAGTGTTAAAGACTTCACTTTCAATGGCTCAATGATGCTGACTAACTTTCTTTATAACGGGGTTAAATCTTAATTGTAATTTAATAACAGCTGATCCTTTAGTTGAATATTCAACCAAAGTAAAGACAACAGTTTATGAACATGGACTTTGAATAGTCTAGACTGCAGAATTTTTATTTCAGCTGCGGGTTTTCGATACGGACGAATTGAGAGAATTCTAAATTCTATTGGCTGTCATGGCGTGACGTCACTCTCTTTTCTTGAGGGAACACCATTACCGCAACGATACAAAGTGCAGACATTGGTGTTCGTGGTGTAGTGGATAGAGTACTCGGCTGATATACAAGAGGTAACAAGATCGAATTCCACCGGTAACACTCACTTTTTCTTCAAAGATTTTGCTTAGAATGTGATTCCTTCTTAACTGTACATCTTTTGGTTGAATTTGAGTTATTTCTAATTTTATTTTATGAACAGAACTATTTTTTTTATTAGTAAACCTTCATTCAACTTTTTCATTATCAGCAAGTTTGGTTACTTACTTTTATAATTGATATATATAGATAACTATTGTTAAAAATATAGATTATTTAAATCTAACTGAGTCAACAAACACAACAAAGAGTGATGTCTCAACCCTCAAGAGAAAAGAGTGATGTCACGCCATGACAGCCAATAAAATGTTCTCAGTTTGTCCGTATCAACAAACCGCAGCTGAAAAAAAATTGTGTGCCTAGGCTACTTTTTTTGATGACCTAATTGAGGTAGCTAAATCACTTCATGGTATAAATCTACCATAGTCAAATTTAATTTATTATAAATTATTAGTAGTTTTATTCATCTAATATATTATACTTAATACAATAAACGGGTTGTCTGTCCCTTGAAGCCGTCCTACTTAGCTGATTTTTACGATTTTAAAGCTTATGATCATGTTGGTGAGAATGGTAACAAAAATGATAATTTCCTTTAGGGCTTTGCCTCCCTTCCATTTATTTCTAGAGTTCCCTTTAAAGGACCAGTGATGATGACCAACTTTCTGTATAACGGTTAACGGTTGAAATGTGAATTGTATTTTAACAGCTCTTCAGTTGAATGTTTAACCTCAGTCAGATTGTAAACAAGACGCAGAATTGTATGAAACAGATTTTTAGGTTACTTTTTAAAAAAATTAGAGCTAATTGGGGTAATAACCTCCAGCTACCAGACCACGAGAAAAAAAGTCGCGGTGGCAAAGTCGCTAAGTAGCCTAATGTAGTGAGTTGCGATGAAATAAGATTTTTTAATTTGCTCCAGTCTGTTATGGACGGCCTAATCTTATCTTTGTGCACTAATTCTTAAAGCAAAATATGTGTAGTAAATAAAGTATTTAAAGCTGTTTGTATTATGTCCTAGTCACAACTATCTTTTTTAATGTTTATCCACGAATCCTCGGATACGCTCAGTTAGGTTACAATTTAAACTTAATTTAACATATTTTTATTTGTGATTTCGATATGCTTGATTTTTAACCCTCCGAGTGTTATTTGTCGATGCATCGGCACATAACACTGTTTACGGCGAAGGCTCTATGACTGACAAAATCGGATTGAACTGGATCGAGTTAGGTATCGTTTTATTTGATAGATTCGGAGATTTCTCCGGAGGTCTGTCTCTAAGCGCTTTTCATTTTAGTTCCGAAAATATTGTAGCAGACAGCTGACAAGGCGTATTTGTAAACAGCTTGGTTAACCTCGCACCGATGACTGATGTGTTTTATTACGTTTTTTATTGTTTTAGTGTTAAAAATCAAAAGTAGTGATATACGTGGTGCATTATAAGAAGATTTAAGTGATTTTGAAGGGCTGGTTGATGATCCTGAAGAAGTAGGTAGTGATATTGATGTAAATTATCAGCCAGATTCCTAGCTATGGTTAGGCTATGCATTCTTAGCTAAACGCCATGTACTGAAATCTGTTTTTTGCCCATAACTTATTTATTTGCAAATCTACTTCCTTATATTATTATATATTTGTAATCCTCATAAAATTTAGAAGAAAGTGGCTATTTTCAAATATTTATAGGCCTATAATTTATACAATTTCATTGAGTGCGAACTTATTTTGTTTTTGAAAATTTTCCAAAATATTTTTTTTACCTAAAAAATTTTTTGAAACAAATGTTTCTTATGTTTTATATATAATATTGAAGCCCATGATTTTCCAAACAAAATGGTACTGTATATAGAACAGTATAATTAACATTGTTTTCAAGCTTCTCAGATCCGTTTTAATAAAACCTTGCAAATGAGCAAAAAATAGGCAGACATTAAGGCCAAAACAAGGGACACTCGGAGGGTTAACTGTGATGTCTTCTTTACCCTCCTATCTTAATTTCTTTGTTTTGTGATATAATAGACTACTTAGTAGGCCTACTTACATATTTATTTATTAAGCTAGTTGTGTGAAATGTGATAAGTTCCATCGTAATGTTGATACATTTGTGTATTATAAGTGCCAAGCTGTTAACAGTATTTTGTTGTGAATATTTAACATATTAATATTTTACAACCAATCATGTTCATATAAGATTATGTAAATTTTGCTTACAAATTTGAATAAAACTGTACAGTGTATTCAAACAAAGCTGATAGGCTGAATAATCAATTGTGATTTTACAAAAACTGTGAAAATTGGAAAAAAGTTTGCTTAAGCAACCCATTGACACATTACTTGATCTCATATCATGTAATATATTTGAAATAAAACATTTTTACTTCAGTAAAACATTTTATTTATTTAAATCCTAACCATTGGTTGATTAAGTAGTAGTAGCACATACATTTATTTAATTGTGTTTCATTTTGTATCAACTATCAATACAGAGTTGTACAAGTCAAACTGTTTTAGTTTCACCTTTAAGGCAATTCTACACCCAAAATTCTGTAGAAAAAGATAGCTAGGTGTTATAGTGTGAAAGCCCCTGGTGCAGTAAACCGGTTCCACACTTAAAAACATTTTTTAGAACTACAATGGTCGGACATGATGCTTTTCAGGTTAGGAAGATCTGTTATGTGAACGGTTGGCTACAGTTGAGCATAAATATCGCCCTTGAAGTGGATTGGAGGAAAAGTGGTGGTTGACTTTGAGAAAATTGCGTTGGTAAATAGCATGCAGTACATTTTTATGTTAAGTAGAGTATTCAATTAAAAGTTATAAAAGTGCAATCCTCTTTGGTATTAGGGATCAAAAATACAGTCAATATTTGTAACAATTATATTTTACAAAAAATAAAAACATACATATCTACACACACATTTACAACACATATTACAGCAATTTCTAACTAAATTTTATTTACAAAGATGTTTATAATTTAGTTTGTCTTTTATATAATATCATTAATTCACAATGGACATGATTAATGTCATGTATTTTTCTTTGTAGTGTTTATCAAACGAGTTCAAAAGAAAAGCAGTTAGAAACTTTGAATCATATGAAATGTAATGTTTTGTTTTCTAATGTAATAAAAATTTTCATTCATACTATTATTACCTTTTGGGCGTGTCTATCAATCAATACCCTCTCTTTCTAACTGTACAATTTATAAAAGATAATGATAAAGAATTATTCATTTTAAGAATAAAAATTTACAAAAGAAATAAAACACTTAAGAAAGAAATTATTATTGGACACACCATATAATTATATAATTAAAGTTGGTTATTATTGCTTTAACACTTAAACATTCCTGTTTTTTGTGATCACATCCAATATAAAAACTCATAAAATTCCTTCAACTGAAAAACTTAATCAATTACATTAAACTTAAATCTACAAAATGGTCAGTCTTGAGATTGTTGGTTTTTGTACATTTCTGAACATTGTGTTTCAAAATGAGCCGCTAAATACTAAAACTAGGCAAAGCAAATTCACACCAACAATTATCACATTTCGAAATCTCCAGGGTTGAGTAGAAACTATCTTTCTTCGTCGTCTTCTTTTGCAAGCTTTGAGAACCGTGGACTCCGTGAAGTCAGCCTCAGCTCGCTCGGTAAGTCATAACAACGGCAGACGCAGCACGAGGGAAACTTGAACCAATCGGAGAAGATCCCTCGGCAGTCATTGTTTGGATCGTAAGCAAGCAGACGGTGCAGTCTGTACTGCTGCTCACAACGGCAACCTTGCCTGCAGAACATCTGCTTGTTCTCAAACCTGGAAAATTGGAAGAGAAAGTTAGCATGATTTTATTTGTCCAATTTGTAAATTTGGATGCCCATAGAAGTTGCCACCAATGTTCTAAGATAAGTCAGGAGGCATCTGGGACAGATCACAAGCATATGGGTCATAGCTTTCTCAAGAATACACAGACGTTACTTGAGGATCTACAATGGACACCACAAGTTAGGGTATGTGGGCAGTCCGAGGAGACTTCAGACCATTTACTTGTGACGGCACAGCTCTGATTGAGGTAAGGGAAAGCACTCTCACCATGACAAGAAGCAGACACCTTCTTCAGGAGGAGCTCATAGACTGGATGGAGTTTATTAAACAACTCAGGTTTGACGGGCTCTGAGGTAATAAACAGGGAGCGTAAAAACCCCATAGGTGGCTGATATGTAAAGGGACTAGGTCATCGTTGATTTAATCAACCATTCAATGGCAAAAGAAAAGGTTTTGAGGCAGCTGACTAATAAAATTGCAAAGCTGTGCTATGTGTAATTAGGGTACTGTACTTTGGTATTATCCAGTGGCCACTTATTTTAGAGGGCTTCTTTTTACCGGGAACCATAAATAACTACATAATTGGAAAGAACATACTTTTATTGACTTATTGTCCAAATTTTACATGATTACGATTAGCGGCAACCCCAAAAGGTAGCAATGTCGGTGAGGATTGAGTTGAATGCGTCGCCGCCGCTATTCCCCGCCAAGTAGGTATACAGCGCACTGCAGTGTTTATGTTAGGTTGGGTTATCATAAATATGTTTGTAGGACTTTTCTCGTTGCGTTATGAATCGCAATCAAATGATACCAGATGAGTCATACTTTCACCCGCCAAATACGCCAGATACAGGCGGTGACAGGTGATGCGCGCGCTTCGGTTGACTACCTGACCTTGGCCAACTTGGAGGGGATTTTACGTGCGAAAATATTACTCATCTGGTATCGTACGATTCATAACAAAACGAGGAAAGTCCTACAAACATATTTATGATAACCCAATCTAACATAACCGCTTCAGGGCGCTGTATAAGGGTGGCCTCTGGATAATACCAAAGTACTGTAAATAGTTATTATTTAGGACTTGTCATAATTATTTTTAGGATTTTAAGGGAGAAAATCCTCCCCCCCCATGGATCCGCCAATGGTTCTAACAGAAACTGAATCTGAACATTTGAAGAAGACTAGATGAGGAAGGAATACCTGGTACCTGGTAGAAGGTAGATGAGGGGTGTGAAGAAGATATTTATGAATATATTGACGCCTACTCGATGCCCTACACCAGAAATAACCGGAGCAGAAGAGAATAATTATGTACTATGTAGTAGCTTTGACCATTAATTCAACGTAGTACCTAGTTACTTTTTAGTATTGAAAAGACATGGCAGTCTTTACTTTGCTACTTGTAAACAAATAAACAATTGTTCCAATACTTACGTACACCTCTCCCAGTGAACATATTGCTCGAAGGGGTAGAGATTGAGTAAAGCGAGCACTTCCCCTCTTGTATTATTGGCCCAGAATGGCGCAACTACTTCTTCCTTCACCGGGCATGCATTTCTGAAAAAAGAAAAAAAAAACACTGAGTCTTAAAATTTGCACATTTTATCTTTAAATACAGCAGATTGAAAACAAAAACTATCAGGTATTTCCCCTCACTAATGTTTTTTTTTTTTGGGGTTACGTTAAAATGTCTCTAAAAACATAACCTTAAAAAAGTAAGTGTTCAATAATAATAGTTGCAAGTTTCGTTTCATAAAAAAGGAATGTATTCACAATTTGCTCATGAAAATAAAACAACAGCCCGATGTTAAACCGAAAGTTTTTTTAACTTAGTTAAATATTTACTACCATTTATACAACTGAACATGGTTATTAGTAGGCCGCCTACTGTTCTCTATTTTCAGAATACAAGTTTTAGCCATCTTAAAATCAAAGTATGCTTTTTGCTTTCATTCGACCATTTTATATTAGAGAGTAGCATGATTAGGGTTGAGAAAACCTTTCTAAACACACAAAAATGTGAGTGGTTTGAATAAACTCACAATTAGGCCTAATATTTGTTGTAGAAAGGCTACTTACACTCCTCGCAGCTTGTACAGCTGAGTCTCCTCTGTCGTTGTCTGGTCTTTCTCAAACAGCTGTGGCTGCGGCTGAGACTTCTGCTCACTCTCTGTGCTGTTGACAGTCGTTGCCTCGTAATCTGCTGTCGTCTCCAGATTCGCCTCTGTCGTGAACTGCTCACTAGACAGAGTATACGGGTCTTCAGTTGCGTTGGTGTTTTCCGTCACAGACTCCGCTGTAGACGATCGAGTGCTCGGTTCCGGTGTCGTCGTGGTTGTGGTTGGAGTCGGCTTCGTCGGTGCCGAGGAACTGCTAGTCCTCGGATGGTAGTTTTTCAAAATCCCGTCATGAAACGACCAACCGCTCTCACTCTGGTATTCAACGTCGTTGGACTCTATTTCTGAACGAAGCACTGAAATGTGTCTTTCATCTCCGTACATTCTTCTCATGAGTCCGTGGTTCTCGTAGACAAACCGACGAACGGCTCTCCTAAAAGCGGTGATAGAAATTTTAGTTTTTGTACACTGTTTACATAAAAACCTTTAAACTTTCATGGCTAAGGGTGGGGTCTTACATTTCCATTGAGGTGAGCATTTATGGGTGGTTACGACATTTGACTGTATGGAGAGCACAATTTATTTAATTACTAGCTGTGTACCCGTTCTACGCACGGGGATCTTATAATATTCAGTTGAAACCTTCTTATATAACGAACAGCAGTTGGTTTGCATATTTTAAGATATGCTGGCCAAACTATTATACATAGCTTCATTTTATGTTGTTTTTTGTTGTTCCGGATCGGTATGACAATCAATAAAAGGTTAAATTACCTCTGTGTCTGCCGGTCGATCCTATAACGGTAGGCTTACTTTTATTTTTACTATCTGATCTCGTTTGCATGGCTCAATCACGTCCTGGTTGAAGTTCGTTCGCTACGCTCACTCACCTGTATGTTGCTTTCCTTCAGGTTAGCTCGTTCGCTACGCTCACTCGCCTCCAGGTTGCAAATTAGCTGTTGTCATAAATGTAAAAGAAATAATAGTGCTAGTGCTGCACCCTGTTGGTAATCCTTGTAACTTTAATGCTATTGAACATCACAGAACAGAACCAACTTGTTTAATTGAAACAGCTGTTAAGATTCAATAATTTCATTTCTCATAAGGTTAACATGGGCTTCCAGAAATTCCACGTCAAAAATCGACAAAAACTTGATTTTCAATGGTTTCCTGTTAAATATCTAACTGTCTCATATTCGATGAAATACGTCTAAAACCATCTCATATATGTATAGTATTTGGAAAATAAGTTTCAGGCGGGACAGTGCTATAGTTATTGAGGAGTAGTTGTAATAAAGTGCGTATTTTAGCGTTACCAAGAGAATGACAGATAGACAGACAGACAGACAGACAGACAGACAGACAGAAATTGAGATAAGGTTTGATTCGGTTTCTCTGACCTATGAAATGTAAAAATAACCAAAAAGTTCATTATTCTAAGCAATGTACAGACAAAACTCTAATTTTATTTATATAGATGTCAGCAACTTACAGTCAAATTCCACTACACTTGTATTTTTCACAATTTCTTCTTATCACCTGTGGTTTGAATAAGTTATGCTTATAAAACAGTAAACATTTTAAAACTTCATAAATATTTTGTTGTGAAGCTAATTGTTTGCAGCTAATTATCTTAAAATTATTTTAGTTTATTGGAAGCGTATATAAAACAATCCCTGAGTAAGGTTTTACAAAAAACTGTTTTTTTCCATTCTCAAATATTATGAAAACATTTAATTTTTATTGACACATTTTTGTGGCCAACCTTCCAAATGGCTGTTTTCAGAACATTGATAATTCTGAAAATAGCCATCCACAATGCAGAACCAGCAGCACACAAAGTTAGTTATATAACACAATTCTATCCTGAAGATGATTACGGTATTAATAACTACTGTGACAGCCTTACTTCTAAAATGTTGAAAAAGTTAAAACTCTCAACAACTTTACGACTAGATCCTGATTGTTATTCTCACCAGGGGTAGGCTGTGCCGGGTATAGTGCACCAGTTCTGGTTGCGGAAGTCACAAGGTATTTCGCTGCGACTCTTGGATGACCTGAACGGCTTGGAACACGTCGTGTATCCGGAGTCATAACCACTACCTGGTCCTGCTGTCAGACTCAGCACTAGCTTCAGATGCAAACACACAAAACAATCTTAAATATCGCTTCCCTGAGAAAAACTTAAATTAAAATTCACTATGCTCTGCAAGGCTTTAACACGTTTGCTACCGCAATAGTACAAAATTTCTCATTCATATGGACCAGCGACACACATATGCGACAGTCTGTTTCTACGCATAGACTGGTCACATTAAAATAGACTGACGTTGTATATTTGCGTCGGTGTGAAATGTTATTAAAAAGCTTATATCTTTTGTAACGGTCTATTTGAAGTTTGAAGGCCTTGAATTCTGTGCAGTGGTCTACAAGGATGTCTGTCGCATATGTGATGATTAGTAACGTCAAATGATAGTTGGCAAAACTGATTTTTACTTTGCTGCATCGGCCCTCGGTCTGTGTGTACTCTTAACAAACTGACACCCGGTCTATGTGTGATATTAAAATGTATAGGTATGCTACCTCGGACCGTGGCAATGACCTCAGCGTCTCAAATATGTGGTGATTGGTAGCAAACGTGTTAAATATGTTTGAATTGTTTTAAAGATGATACTTCTGAATCTTAGACAGCTATCAATAATGTTATGAACAACAAACAATAACTTGTTTGTGAATGAGAGCACTTTTTTATACTTATCTCTTCATGTACACTTTTTAAAGACCATGAATTAAAGAATTCATGATGTACAAAGCTATATCAATAACTACTGATACTTGGAGCCTAAATAGATCCAGGCAAATATGTTTAAGTGATTATTGATTTCTCCTAATTCATTTTGAACCACATAAAATATGTTTTGGTTTTCTAGAGAGCAGAGTTTTTAAATTCCCATACGTTGTTAAATTAAAAAGGGCCAATGACAAAGGTTTAGTGAGGGGGGATTTGAAAAAGCTATCCTTGAACATAAAACTGTGTTTTGAATCTAAAAGTTATATTCCAATAGCTTGAAGATTTAGAACACATGCTTAACAGATTCCACCTTTACAATATATTTTAATGGTAAAAATCTTAAACAAAAATATGGATTATAACATTTTTGGCGTGATGAACTTTTAGGTTACACAGCACAGGGAGTTCCAAGTTTACCTAATAGTTTACCCCATTTACACTTCTCACAAAACAGATCCAAGGCCTTGTTAATAAATTGCACTATTCTCTAAGGAAGAAGTGATAACAATTAAGACATTACGTACCAACAGGTATTCATAAATAGTCCAAATTTACTTTTACTTAACCAAAATAGTTTGATACAGATACAAACTATTAGAGCATGTTTTTATCAACCCTTTTTTACTTAATTTTTGAACTAGAGAAAACATTTCCATATATCCATCTAACTCCTTAAGTTGGAATAATTAAATGTCAAAATTAAATCTCATGACTATTGAACTTCAAGAAACAAAAAGAAGACTAGAAATAATCTTGCACAATCGATAATGGTATGCACTGCACTGCTAAAAATTAACTAATTTTATTATCAAATTCAAACCAATGAATACGATTCCATTAACTCTATAAGCATTTCGCTTCAGGGTTTGTATTCATTGTTCAAACCGATTTTCCAACAATCACACAAGTTTCACAGCTGATAGTCAGCTGTTCAGCCGGTCCGTTTCTCACACACAACACACATTACCGGGAGTGCGAGAGAGATAAAGAACCGTATGTAGTGTACTGGAGTGGGTGCAGGTCTTTGACCGCTCGCCCGGGAAAAGCGCGAGTGAGAGTCTCTCTCTAGTGACAGTTTTTATAAGTAACACTTTCACTGCCATCGATGCCCGAGTCCTATTAGGTCTACAGGGTGCGGTGTTGCACAATACCTTTTTTTCCGGCAGACGACACTTTCGTTGAGTGCCGCGTCGCGGTCGTCTAATCAGATTGTTTGGAGGTTTTGAATTGCCGGGGTTTCAACAGTTTTACAATTTGACTAATACAGATATGGTAATTGTCAGTATAAATGTGTCACCACTCTTTGTAACAGCATCTTGCCCTTCCGTTTTTAATTGTGACCTAAGTAATGAACCAAGTTTGATCGGGTATAAAAAAAATTTATAAAAGTTTGAGAAACGAACAAAGACGCGATTCTTGTTCTAAACCCGTTTTTATTCATTACATTTCTACACCAAATAAGCTAGACATGGAGGAAAAAAGTACATGGAACTAGATACATAAATTAGGATAGGTAAATAATTAAATAAAATCATGAAATGTAGACAATTTTAAAGATTGAATGGTTGGTAATCTGAAATAACCGAACATAACATGTTCGAATTAAGGAAATTTAAGGAATTTGCTAAAAAATACACGCAAAAAGCTAAATCCTGATGTAAAACTAAAATAGCTTATTCCCTATATGGGAAATTCGCTAAAAGTATCTGATTAGGCAGCATCACTCGTCGTTTATTTAGATCTGTATATAACGGTGTCTCACTACTCTTAAACCACAGATTTTTAACTTCCTTTACGAGACTTACACAAGTTCTACTCAAGGAGAGAAACTCTCCTTGGAACCAAAACAAAACGTTAAAATACATACTGTACTAGCGGAATACAAATACTGTACAATAAAAATAAAAAAAATAAAAATAACCCTTTCCTAAAACCACTAGCGGAAAACAATACTGTCGACCATAATAAACACGAAACATACTAGCGAAACAGTGCGGCAAACTAGTATAAGATATCAATTTAGCTAATGACAAGTAGACTATTTACCAGGAGGGGGAGGGGTGGCAGCGTTGACGGCATTGTAGGCTACATGCTCCGCGCTGCCTGCCTCAGAACACACTACTGACTGCGACGGCGCTGTATCTAGGCCAGCGCACCGTTACCTGCGCCGTGTCATCACTTTCTCTTATTTGCCCACTGCCCAGTTTCCAATAATACGACCCACATTTCACACGACCGCCCTTTAGCGACACTTTCTCGTTTGCATACTCCCCCTTTGTTTCGTCTACGTGCTGGAACACACTTGCTCTTTCGAGATTGTCTCGTGTCGCCAAATGTCCAGCCTCCAGATAATCGTGAAACGTGACGTCACGTCTTGGACCACCGTAAAGCTTCATGAAAGTTGAGGTTTATGATGCGTAAACGCACTCTGTATGGTCGGTTACCCCAGTTATTGGTTGAAACTTTGTATTTGATAGGTTTATGCATACGTGGTTAATATTGTTTTTTGTTTGGTGAAAAAAATTTGAAAACACACCAACAAGAGTACAAGATCGCGCAACTCATCCTATACACTCGTCTCCGACCTCCGTTCATGCTTGGCTTAAAATACCTACATTTATGGTCGCCATTTCATAAGAAAGCATTAAAGAACTAAACAATCTGGAGTGTTAGTGTTGCTAGCCCAGTGGTCAGCTTTTTGGAATTTGTTACAAGGGAGCAGGTTTGAGCTAGGCATATTCATGGAAAATTGAGGGGTTTGGGTATTGACTACTTTCACAGAAAATAGTTTAATGTATTTACAAAATACCATAGGCGTAAAGTTTATCTATTAATAGTCAAATGTATAAGTTAATTAGGGTCATGAACTTTTGAGAAGACCATAAGCCGCACACCTGCAACCGCATACTTGAATGAAACATCTTTATGTGAAACTTCCCAAAAAGTACCAGTTTTTCAACAAACCTCTCCCAAGGACAGACAACTTAATTACAGGGCTGTATTTAATAACATTAAAAAATTGAAGATGTATCAGATTTGTTTTTATTTATAGTTTGTTTACTTTTTCCCTGTGTTAATCTTATTTTATGATTCTCATTATAGATCTATATACATAAAGCTAATACAGATTATGAACTCATGAGGAAACCATAAGCTGCAAACCTGTCAACCGCATACTTGAATGAAACGTCCTTATGTGAAACTTTCCAAAAAATATCAATTTTTTTGATAAATTCAATTAAATTCAAATATCTTTATTCATTTTTAATTTGTATGTACAAAATACATATTACAATAAATAGTGTCAAAATAATTCAACAGGATAAAAACAGCAAAATATGAGGAATGGTCATAAAAACAACAAATACATATTATAAATCTAGTAAGATAATTTCAACTATCATAGCGACTGAGGGAGTTAGAAAAATCTTCAAAAGAATAAATTGCCAAATTTATTAAAAACTCTTTCAATATTTTTAAAAATTGTTTGGATCTATTTCTTTTTTTATATTATTTGGAATAAATTTAAAAAAATACTGTTACCACCTGCATAAGATGGTTTCTTTAAAAAAAAAATAGCCCTGTGTGGTTGTACATTTTCGTTCTTATTACTTAAATTATAAGAATGGGATTTTTCTTTTGGTTCCAAAAATACTTCTTGTTTTTTCCCAATTATTATTGATTCATATATATACTGCCCGTAAACAGTAAAGATTTTTAGATCCTTAAAAAGTTCTTTAGCTGACTCATCACGCTGCAGCTTAAGCATGATTCTAACCGCTCTTTTTTGCTCCTTTAAAATGCTATCTAGATTACATTTTTTTGTTGAGCGGTAGAGTGCTATGCCAAAGGAGATATGTGAATGCACATACAAAATATATATTTTTTAAAGTTTTTAAATCACAGTAAAAAGACATAATTGATAAAGCATGAATTCTGGAATTAATTTTATTTAAAAATTTGTGGACATGTTTATCCCAATTCAAGTGCTGATCTAGTGTTAACCCAAAAAATTGTTACTAATTTCTTCAACAATAGTTTGTACGTTATACCTTATTGTTGTTGGCTCCTTCTGTCTATTTTGATTTGTTTTAACATTTATAACTTTAGTTTTTTGTAAATTCATCATCAAGTTGTGGTTATTAAGATAATTCCAGATACTTTCCAATTCTACACAAGCGAACATTTCTGTTTGCTCTATTGAGATGGATGATATGACCAAATTCAAGTCATCAGCATACAGACATAGTGTTGATTTTTTAAATCATATATTAAAGAATCTTTCATTCCACATAGATAGCACAAAAAAAGCAGGGGCCCTAATGTTGAGCCTTGTGGCACTCCAAAAACTATTGGCTTATAAGTTGAACATGATTTAATAATTCTACTGTAATTTGTCAAGTGAGTGATTTCTACGTATTGAGATCTTTCAGTGAGATATGACGTAAAACAATTAAGAGATTGTTTTGCTACTCCTAGACTTTGAAGTTTTTCAAGTAGAGTAGAATACCTAACACTGTCAAATGCCATAGATAGGTCCATGAAAATACCAGTTGTACATTTTCCCTTGTCAACGGACTCAATTAAAGTTTCAATAAAAGATACAGCAGCACTCACAACTGATATTCCATTCCGAAATCCATGCTGATTATTATCTAAAAGATTAAATTGTTCTAAAAATTTTGAACATCGAATGTATAGTGCTTTTTTATATCTCTTATAATTGTAGGAAATTTTATTCTCTTTCGGAATATTTCCTTCCACTTTGGTCGATTTCATTTAAAAGTTATTTCCAAAAACGTCAAGCAACCTCAAATCTTTAGTGGTGAAAAAAGCTGGAGATTACTTGTTAACTTTGAACAATTAAATCTACAGTTCTACTGGATCGATTTTGTTAAATAATCTGTCTTTGGAAGACATAAACTCTTTGAGTTGCTTTTTCATTTGATGTGTGTTTTAAAGAGGTAAGTTTAATAGTATAAAAGTTATAAAGTGTTAAAACCAGGCTATTAATTTTGAATCACCCGGTAGATTTAAGGGTTGTAATTATTATTGACCGTCTTTGTACACATGTTATTTATATCTCCATTCACTGTAAATTATCCAACGTGTAATAAATTTATGGGTATTACAAACATTTATTATCAAGGGGCCTTAAATGATTGTTGATGTTTACTAACTTTTAGAAATTACATTATTATTTGATACAAATATATTGATTGTACTAAACTTTCTGTATGTCTTTTGAGTTTTGATTTTTCATGTCAGTAAAATCCACAACCAGGAGAATTATAGAAACAAAAATAACAGAAAAGGCTTTGCAATAAAAATATTCAGGTTATAATGGTAATAAATATATATTTCTATATAACGTGTATAAGCAGTAAACAATACAATATACAACAGAAAATACAGAAGATAAGACTAGATACGCACCCTATATTACAAAAAAGTGTGTTAAAAATTGTGAAGTAATCTTGTGAAGTAAATAATGAACCAAAGCAAGAAACTACAGAAAAGTCTAAGTTTTAAAAATCAAACTCAAAAATAAAAATGTAACTAGAAAATGAGTAATAGTAAGTTTCTAATATTGCTAGGTAATTTTTCACAAATATTATTGTTACGTTACAGATTACATATTGCACAACCGTAGTAGAAGGCTAGACTATCAATACTTCGTTGATTTAAAATATTTAAAAAAATACTCTACCTACTATGTGGGTTAAAGTATGTGTGCTAAGTAAGGTATAGACACCAACTAAAGTGCAAACTTAACTCACAAATTTAATACCACAAAAATACAAAATATTAATTATATCAAGCTTATTCTTAACATCATCCCTAAAGATTTGATATTTTATTGTATTGCCCTTTTATCAAACATACAAAATTGTAACACTAATATTATTTACATTATTATGTACAGCTGGTATCAATAAAAAACAAGGGCCAACATTAAGTTGAAATTCTTAAAGCACATAACTAGACGAATGCTTCAGTGTACCACAAATATGTATTAAGCTGGCTAAAAAGTCTTACATTTAAAACAGTATCATCACAACATCTCTATCACTTTTAGGTTACAAAAATATTTAAAATAGACAGTTTTTCTTTAAAATCAAAATAAAAAAAAAAAACAATTTTCAAAGTAATTCAGACTTATAAAAATTAGATTTGTCTAAAAAAGTATACAACATCCAAAGCCAGGAAACCAGTGACATAAAGACGTAACCCGTACAATTAGTATAAACGTGGTAGAAAATCTAGCTCATAAACCCTTCCTGGGAAACAATTTAAGGCCTACGTCAGGGACTGAATATTTCTATATAAACTTTATTTACATTTATTCAAACATATTTGAGTGATAGACATTAAAATTACAAAAAAACTACAGTACTATTTCCCCTCACAAAATTTCAACAATTTACATAACACAACCATTGGTAGCAGCTGTTAAAATTTAAAACCATATCTCACAAACGTCCAATTAACGTGCAAAATACAGGGTGAGTTTTAAATGAGTTCCCCCCCTACTTTTTGCTACATATCTTAAGATATCAACTCCGGACCACGTTAGATCATTGTAGAGTAGTAAGTACTTAATTTTGACTGGGTATAAATTTTTGGCCGCCGTCTTGGATCCGCCATATTGGATACAAAGTTTTTTTTTCAAATGTAAAGGTAGGGTTGTGACCCATCGTTTTAAACTAGATTTTTATGCTGAATCCGATGCTGCAATTTGTTTTTAAAATCTTGATCCATTCTAAAGTTATGAGAACTTTTTATAACATTATTTTTAGCCCATTTTAACATTGTGCATTTAGAAACTAAGAACATAATCGCAAAATAAAGCTAGATAAAGATAAGTATACAACACATAATATACATAAATCTTTTTCTAGCACTATTTTGCGATTATGTTTTTAGTTTCTAAATGCACAATGTTAAAATGGGCTAAAAATAATGTTATAAAAAGTTCTCATAACTTTAGAATGGATCAAGATTTTTAAAAACGGATTGCAGAATCGTATTCAGCATAAAAATGTAGTTTAAAACAATGGGTCACAACCCTACCTTTACATTTGAAAAAATAACTTTGTATCCAATATGGCGGATCCAAGATGGCGGTCAAAAATTTATACCCAGTCAAAATGAAGTACTTACTACTCTTTAATGATCTGACGTGGTCCGGAGTTGATATCTTAAGAAATGTAGAAAAAAGTAGGGGGGGAACTCATTTAAAACTCACCCTGTATACAAATCAACACTTCCCTCAATCAAAGATGTGATATGTACAATTCGGCTACAACAAATAACAATAGTGGTTAACTGCACCCTTCCTAAGCTAAATCAAAGTAACAACTAGTGGTGGACTATATGGTCAGGGAGGAGGCGCTAGGTCAAATGGTAGAGCGGTCGGGACAGGGCACCCATAGTGTCTTGTTCTGTTCCATATCCACAGCTGCCTTGATCTGTGTACACATGTACGCGACATTCACTCCTGCTGGTATCACAGCTACAACATACAGACAATCATATAAGCTGTGCTGCGACAATGATGAGCAGCTAACAGAAAAGGAAAAGCCCGTAAGTGTGTATGCTGAGTGGAATCAGTGTTTTAGAGTGTGTGCGTCTCAATTAGGCTACAGTCGAACCTCGTTGGTAAAACCAATACTTCGATAAGACAATTAAAAAAATCCTCTTGAAACTTTCCTATAGGTCAATGTTAAAAATACCTCTAGGTACAACGTAGTAATTAGGTTAAAAACCTCCATAAGACAAATTTCCTTGTGACGACATGGGCTAGGAATGATTAACCTTTATACAATGAATAATCTTAGCACAAAACCTCTACAAGAGGAATGCGACCTGTTGTTTTCAAAACCAACAGAAGATTGTCTCAACATGAAACCCCCACCCATCCCTCTTCTTCCCTCAGACATTATCTCAGAGGAGAAACCTCTATAAGACGAATAACGGCAGTATTAAACCTTGATTAAACAAACCTCTTTATTAAGAATACCTTGATAATACGAATTTTCCCCCTGCCCCTTGAAATTCATCTTATAGAGGTTTGACTGTACTTGAGGCTATAGAAGTCAGTAAATATCTATGATATACCGGTAGTACATAAGTACCTAATAAAAAAAATTGAAAAACTAAACTACAGTAAAATATTGTTTAGAAAAGATTCAATGGTAAATTTATGAGTCGAGTAGAGGAAGAGCTAGAATTTTAGTGCTATTAGCAACTCAGTTTATCAGATTCAATATTATTGAGCGTTTGGTTAAAAACTTAACCAGTTGGCGTTTTATATTCACTAATTCCAAGTGCATTCATTTAGGGAACAATCATTACTTTTTCCCATATAGGCTACTGCATACCATCAATTTGTTAACATACCATCAATAGCAAAGGCTTTGCCAATTTTTTACTTTCTGCCTGAGGCAATGTAATAATAGCAGATCTGCGTCGTTACAGTTTTCACTGTTTTTGTTACGATTCACATAATATGCTTACTACAATGGAGTAGGAAACTCAAAACCTAAAATGTGCTCTAAAAGTTTTACAAACAAAATTTTGGAGAAACACAAAATGTTACCTTGTGTATCTCCAAGTTCCTGGACTATTAACTTTCAACAGAACACAAGTGGGAATCTATCCTTTTTCTAAAGTACAATCCTTTAAAACAGCAATACCTGAGATGTGGTGCTTGTACTCGGACTCTAGCTTCAAGGCGTGTTCATACATCTCTTTGGCAGCCTTGGCCGTCACCTTATCTGGAGGGTAGCGTGTGTCCTTCACCTCCTTTATCTGCTTGGTGGACTTGAACTTGATAAGCAGCACAATCGGATACACCTGGTGTCTGTGTAATCTCTCGACAGACGACAGAGCGATATCTATCACACAGTGGCAACGCTGCAACAAGCCATAAAACATTGCAATTGAGAACTTTCCAGTTAAATTATTACTAAGTGTCCTGCACCTGACAAAACCTTATCTAATTCAATCAGTATGTGACCAAGCCGGTGACAGCTTTTAAAAATCTTAACGAAAACCACTTACTACGGTTGTAGGGGTGACGATTGACATCTTGTTTCTTTCAATGAATATAACTCTAGATTGTATGTATTTAGCAGCAAATGCTTTATTATGCTCTTTCTCTTAGCATCGGCTACAATTGTACTGCATTCAGCAACTGAAAATGTTTGAGTTAAACTTTCTTACCTTGTCACACATGATGTCTTTGATAGCAGATACCGAGGTGCATTCAAAGAAGCTGCCCTTCTTTCTGTAGTCAACAAACAAGTTGTCTGATATCCCCTTCTCCATGGTGGCTTGACTACAATGCATCACTTCTGGTATCAGCCGGGTGAACACATCGGGGAAATCCTACAACCACACAAACACTGCTTTTAAAACAATTGGTAATTTGCTAAGTATAATAATAGAAATCTTTTACACTGGACAATTTTACAATCATTTTCTAACAAATGTGGGATTGAGTTTGGATTCCATTGTTTCCCCCATAGTATTTATAACAGTAAAGGAACACTGCCAAATTACTTTTGGATGCATCTCTTCTACTCAGTAACAGTGTTATGATTAGTAAATGTTTTGACTCAACAGAATGAGCCATCCAATTCCTATATCAGGTTTCAGTTTTAGAATATTTCTCACGATCGCAGTAACACCAGTGATCAGCCTTTTGGTTAACTAATGTTTCGGATGATCGGGTGGTTAATAGACGCTCTAGGCTACAGTAACAATTGACGCAGTTGAACTGAGCAACTGACAAGAGTGTGCTGCAGTCAATTACAACAACTATAGCGTAAAGTATCTTCTGTTACTTCATTTTTTTTACTAATAGAGAAAATATATTTTGCAATGGCTCACTTTATGAGAGATTCATTAATCTACTTTCTATTTGACTAAAAGATTGATTTCTATATACGAGATGTATACTTTGGAATCTAAAAGTACACAGTAAAAACAAAGAAATAAAAACACATCCCAACAGGTCTTAACCTATTTGGAACACACAGTAGAAGAATTTTGTTGAGTGAGGAGTCAACGCTCTTAAGTGTAGAAACATACAGACAGCGTAGCGTAGCCGAGCGCAGCGTTGTCCAATACACACAGAAGGGGTAGCGTAGCGTAGCGCAACATAGGTTGTAGACAGACTTAATAAGGTACATCAGTATAGAGGATGGCTCTGTCGAAGACGGCTCGTATTGGTTTTCTCGAAAATGCCTTAAGGTGGCAGTTTTTGATCAGTAGGAGAAGAGCAGGGGTGCATGAAGTGTGTAAAGTCAGGGGAAAACATGGTGAATACATCTTATTTCCAATCCTTAGGAAACACGAGTTTCGGTTTAAGATACAAGAATGTCGACTACGACGTTCGATTCCATATATAGTTTGGTGAAGGATGATTGAGAGAAGGTGGGAGAAGGAGGGGACCAATTGGTGCAGCAAAGAGACTAGTATTGACTTTAAGCGTGTCTGCAGTCGAATGCCCTCCAATACACTCTGAGAAAAACAAAACAGTTTGTTCCTCGGTCGTACGCTGCGCTGCGCTACACTACGCCGAAATACGCTACCAGTATGTCATACCTCATTTCAATGTACGGTTTTGATTTAAAACATGTGCTGCGCTGTACTACACTACGCTGTCTGTATGTTTTTACACTAACAGAAATAAAATAATTTCTCAAATTTGGAAAGGTGGGGATTGAACTTGTCACTCTCACACTGAAGGCTGGAGATGTTAACAACTAGGCTAGCTACCCAAACTTAAAAATGTAACTTTTATTTTCCTGATTCCTAATCTCAAAGTATACATTATCATTGGACAGAGGTAAAACATAAAGAGCTGAAAATGTATACAAGAGTAAACAACTAAGTTGACGCTCAACATACCTGGATCAGTTTCTCTGTCACACAGTCACTGAGTGGGCCCACAATCAGCACTGGCCTGTACACTGGCTCTGCTGTAAAACAAAAATATGTAAGATTTATTGTTTCTCGATACCAGTAACACCTGAAAATCGATTCTCGATTCAATTTTTTTTTACTTTCAACACAAAGAGACAGAGGGAACATTCAATAGTGCGCTTAAGTGGTGTCTAGCACTATCTGCTGGTATCTAGCACTAGCCACTGGTGTCTATCACTAGCACTTACAACACTGATCGACCCCAGACCTAGTGTAGTAGTTCTTAAGTTGATACCTAGGTTGCTGGATATGTCTGTTAAATAGCTTCCACCCTTTTTGTTGAATTTCCTTAACTAGACTCTAGACTGATATTGTTCTTTACATTGTTTCAGGCTAGGACTAAATGTTGCGGTGTCCTCACTTAAATAAAATCTATTGGTGATTAACGGGATTTGACCTCGGGACCTCAGGAATCTAAGTCCCACGCTCTACCAATAAACCAACTTGTTCCCAGATATATACTAGCATAGATAATTGTAAGTTGAAGTTTAGTAAATCTACTCTTTCAGTACTGTCAGTCTTTGGAGTTCAAAGGAGGAGTAGACTAAACCTTAGAAGGGGTTAATTAAAAGAATACTAACCAAGGCTTATTTAAAGGGAGAGAATGGTATGATAAAGGCGTAGCCAACAGAAATAAATCAAGTGAAGATGTTGAACTCACCATTGAGCCTGGTCACCCTCTGGTAGGACGACAGCGCAGTGTCCTCATTGAGTGTGCCAGAGTCACTGTACCAGCCTAGGTTGATGTTTGAGAAGCTGGCAAGCTCTTTTGAGTCACTTCGCTGGTGTTTCTTGCGACGAAAAAAGCTCCTTCTGGTCGCTCTCCTGGCATCCCCTTCAAGATCACCTAAACTTCGCCTCCGTAAGAGCTCTTCTTCAACCCTGTACATTAAAGTTGATGTACTTTTCCGATACAAATAAAGCAATCTATGACTGATAGGCTAGTGATTGAAGATTTGTTTTGAAAAAGGGACAGCTTTTAGCCAACTAACGATGAGTCACAATACATAACACCTCACTGAGAAATTACTAAACATTATCTATAGGCCTCAGGACTAAAATTTCTTGAAAATGAGAGAATATTTCAAGACATTAAATTTACTAGCTGCAATTTTTATCCTACACATATTGGTTACTGAGAACATTCAAAATACTTAACACCACACCTATTTTATTTTCTTTATTTTATTCTTCTATTTTATCCTCATGGAAAATTAAACTTGCTCTAGAATTCCCAATTTTTTTATCTTTCCCGTGTGCTTTACTTACTTGTGGTTATATAATACTTTTATTCTCTTGGTAGGTTACAAAACAATTGTGAGCTCATTAATGAGCATTAAGTTATTTAAAAGTATTTAAAAAAATGCACGTTTAGTATTCCTTAAGCGCTTTTTGGTTTTAAGGGATAAATTACAACCAAATAACAAATAACGGCTAAAAATTGGCAAATAAAAATTCATGACACGTAGTTAAGTAGCGTTTAGTAAACTTGCAACTTTTCAGCGCTTATCTCGAGCTCCATCATCATTAGACAACTTAAGGAGTTGTCAGAATAAAAACATGTGACACACAAACAACAAAATAAGAAACATAACAAAAAATAGAAACAAAGGTATGTTTACTACATGTCAAGTATTGTTTTACAAGGAATAGTTTAACGGATTTCGCTATACAGTAGTTTTTACTCACTTGTACTTGCTGGGTATGATGCCGCACTGTTGTCTGTTACCGTCCTCGTCCACCAGCCAAGCACGCCAGTGTCCAGGCACTCCGTTGAACATTGTGTTGTCCACATACAACACGTCATCCTTGCGGAACCTCAACTGTAAACTGTCCGTCACCTCGTCAAGTCGGTCAAACAACGCTCTGATGTAGAAGCTGTCCCCCGGCTTGTCCTTTATGTCATTGTAACCTGTTATAAGCACATTTGCTTTATGATTACCTCAAAAAATTAAAATCCTAATTAAAAAGGTTTTTTGGAAGTGTGGTTTATTGGTACATTAAATATAAGACAAGTAAAGGTTTGATTGGAAAATTAATTTAAATTACCTACGGACAAACGTGATCGAGGTAGGTCGAAACTTTGAAACTTACGATCAATGTTGTACTGAGCTAGAACAGTGACTTTGTCAGCTGGTTTGGCCAGTTCGTAGGCAGCTTCTTCTGCCGTGGCTTGGCGGAGATCTGTCCCATTGTACTCCAGAATCTGGTCACCGGTCCTGCAAGGTAATGTTCACACACATACAATATTGAAACTAATTTAATTTAATTTAACACACAAGGTACATTTTACAATATGTACAAGTTACAAGATATAATTTTGTGGGAAATTAACTACAAGAAAATTTAAAATCACATTTTAAACAAACAAGGACGTTTTACACTGTCTGTGACATAAAAAAAATAAATTAAAAATGTTATATTGTGTATGGTAATTGTTTGGTACAATTTTGTTTTGTTTTAAAATAGGTATTACCAAAGCAAAAAATAAAAAAATTGAAACTGTGAATGTCTTCTGCTCTGCATTAGCGTTAATGGCATCTTCGTCTCTCTTAATCACAGCAAAATCACTAACAATCTGGTGGTTGTGGAGAAATTGTGAACATCTTCCACAATCACTGGCAATTTATTGTGTTTATTCGCTCTTGCAATCGCCGACGAATAAAAGCTCGGCTCAAAATTTACCTACTAGATTTCATCAATAAAATTCAGTTTTAAGCAAAAAAATCTGTGAGGCCCAAAGTGATACCCCTGGCAACCCTTGTGCCTGCCGTTGCTCTAATATAATGTTTGATTCCAATTCTATATTGTAAACTTTGACTTTGAAATCACCATGTGATTTTCCACAATCGTAGAGATCCTGGAATTTCGTATCAAATGAAAGTCACAAAATATTGATAATGAGCGACGCCTTGATACAAAATGTTGAAGGTTTGGAATCAGCCCGTTACCTGAGGCCAGAGTTGTAGGCAAGAGAGTTGACTTGCACACTGTGTACAAATATCCCCACCGCATTGCCTCCCACCAGGCTGATGCCCAGGTTGCTGCACTTGTGTGTCTCTATCATGAGATAGCGAGGGTCGTACACCGGGGACTTGACACCATCATCACCTCTACAGCACACACAACATGACAATCAGCCAAACATGTACAAAAGTTTTGCAAAGTAACTACCTTACCCTTTTTTTTTAATCCCTTCCCTGAGCACTAATAAGGTAATTGACTGATCGTAAATTGTAAGTCTAATTTTAATTCTAATCCTAAGATAATACTGCATCCTCCAGAAATTAACACTTTATCAGCAAAACTGACAATAAAAAAACCTTTGAGACTGTTGTGTATAAACTTATCCATAAAAAAGAATGTCAGTCAACAAGCTCAAGACATCCCCACCTTAAAATCGTAGTTGCGCTACTAAATCAGCCGCTGACTCACATATGGAATATTGAATTGAAACAATGGGAAGCTTCAGACATCTGAAAGAAGAGCTAGTAGACGACACGCTGGACAGTTCATCGAACTCAAGTTTGACAGATTTTGAGGCACTAAGCAGCTAACACTTACCTTTCAGCAGTGTGGTGCTGGCGTTGTATGGTAGTGATGGCTTGTGTCAGCTGATGTTGAGTCAGTTGTGCTGTAGCAGACTTGCGTGTAGTCCGAGGAGAGTTACGAGGTGTAGGTGACCCTGACCTTGTGTGACCTCCACTACTGGAACTGGTAGCTCCCTCCAGCTCTTGGTACTCTGTACATCACTCGCAATTAGTAGAGTGTAACAAATTAACAGCTTGACTATTTTGGCTTTTATCAAGCTTTAAATATATCTGTTATGGGCTTAACCCATTGACAACATATTACTAGTGTATTTCATCGCTACATTTCATGGTGAGTTATCAGTTTCAGCCGTTCAGTTCAAACATTGAGAACACAAACGACTAAAAGGTACACAAAATTAACGTCACCATGCCTAGATTTAGTACTGAAATTTTCGGCCAACAGTTTTCAGCAATGGTAGGCTACAGGAGTAAATGAGTCATATAAAAATTGCCATCCTATCAAATTGGCAGTAAATATTTGTAAATAAATAAAACATGTAAACATTTCAAAACTTACTGTCGGGAGCGTACTGGACAAGCATTGTGATAGAGTTGCCACACTGACGCAACACACTGGCAGCTAGTTGGTAAGTAGCACTACGCATGTTGATACCACACACTTCTAACAGCTGGTCTCCAACCTGTGACAAACATACCACCAACACATGTCATTTGTCAAGTGTAAAAAGGAGCAGATAAAGTCATTACTGCAGCTAGTTGTACTGGAGCTCCAAACGAGGTTGAAAAAAAAGAGTACTTATTGAGCAAATTTTTATATTTCCAATTATAAGCGATGTTGCCATTCAATTACGCTTTCAGAACAACTTAAGATACGTGGAGAATTTGATAAAATAACCTAGGGTAGTAGCATTCAAAATTTAACAGATTATTTAAAATTATGTGGGAGACAATCATTATTTTACTCTAAAGGTGGTATATAATTGTGTTTTTCCACAATCACAGAAAATTCCAGAACCGGTTATTGAATCTCGGTTCAATTCAATTCACGAGTATTGAGAAAGTTTGAAGATAACAAGAATCAGATCCATCCCTATTCTATGACTTAGCACACAAATTCAAGGCTCATATACAATTTTCAGACTGTACCTGCAATCCCACTTGAGAGGCCAGACTGTGCTCACTCACTGTAGACACAAACACTCCTCCACTCTTCTCCAGACAGGAGATCTGGATGCCCAGAGGCTCTACTGACTTGTCAATGTGAACACGGCGCAGTTCACCTGGCGACGGTCTGCAAACAAGCACAGTAAACCTTAAAAAAGTGTTCACACTGGAGAAATGCTCAATTTAGAATGTTTACTATTCACGCTAAAATATGACATTACCTTTAATCTGACCACATAGTCGAGGCCAAAAAGGCTGATGAATATTCAAAGCACTACCAATTTAATTCGCTTTAACCAGCATTAAGATTTAATGGTTAGCACATTCTTAACAGTTTTGGAAGAACTTTACTGAAAAATTGTTAGATGAAAGACAAAAACCACTTTATGAGCACTTTGTATAAGTGCTTAATGTATAATTTAGCAACTAAGATTGTCATTTTTTATATTTTTGTTTTAGGTGGAATGACCTCTTAAATAAAATAAGTCTGCCTAAGAGAAATATCCTTTTTTTGTTTCCTAAAGCTAAAACCATTGACTATTGGGTACTGAAGTAGACTTCCCATCTATATGGAATCCATCCTATATGGATGGACCAGCTGTAGCCAATTTTTTATTAAAAATGAATGTAGTTGTGTGAGCTAGTCACAGAATGCTCTAGTGTCTAAAATTCTATTTTATACCTTATTTTTGTTGCTGACCAGGTTGATGGGTCATAACAGTTGCTATAACTCATCATAAGTCATTCCCTAAGTTTGACTTGGTTAAAAAGATTCTGTATTCGGCAGAATTTAGTAATTTAGATCAGCGCAATCTGTAGGTGGCTCACATCAACTACGACGATTTTGATAAAAAAGCTGGCTACAAATTTAACATCGAGATGGAATGTCTGTAAAACTCTAATGTGTCATGGGCCAATGAAAAGCACAGCAAACGTTGGGTTGAAACCCCTGCTTAGGGTTAGCACTCTGTTTAGGCCTTCTAAATGGGTTGTCTCTGACTTTTTGAGGCTAGACAGGCGAAGAAATAAATTAACAGTGGAACTGATAACTGGCATCAAGGTTATTAAAAGAAAGAGGTTGCCTCAGTCGTGCATATGACGTCACCCGCCAACCCGGACTGTCTCTACGTCTACGTCTCTCAGGGCCATGCATATCTAAGAAGATATTTGGCCGCACCAACAAAGCCTCTCCATCTTGCTCTATCCTCTGCATCCTCCTCAGTTGCTCCTAGTTGCTCCATGTCTTTCTTTACTTGGCTCCACCATTTTTGTTTTGGCCTTCCTCTCGGTCGTCTTCCTTCGGGATTTCTTAGTAAAACTAATTTTAACTTATTTTGTTCCTCTCTTCGTAAAACATGTCCAGCCCATCTAACTCTTCTACACTTAAATTCACACACCACATCTGGATCTCTGTAGAGTTCTCTCAGTTCTCTGTTGTGTCTCTTCCTCCATTCACCACCTTCATAAATTGGTCCATAGATTTTTCTTAAAATCTTATTTTCGAATGTGATTAACTTCTTTTCTTCTTTTTTATTTGGTTTCCATGTTTCAGCTCCGTATAATAATACTGGGCTTATTATTGTCTTATAAATTCTAATTTTGGTGTTTTTTGACAGTAACTTAGAGGACATCAGTCTGTTGCAAGCGTAGAAACATCTGTTTGCCAGATTTAGTCTATTTTGAATTTCTATTTCTTCTTTGTTTTCCCTGGATAAGATGCTACAACCCGGACTGTGCTACTTTTAATTCACACAGCTGCCACCTGTCAAATTCTTTGTTATTGTTGTTTGTTTTTGTGTAAGTTCCGTGCGATTAAGTAAACGATTAAGTAAAACCATGTTAAAGTAAGCTAGCGGTTATATTTGTTGTATATAAAACACAACAAATATAAAACCGGACTGAAAATATAAACTTAAACAATAAAATAATATAATGCAGAATAAATAAAACAAGAAAGAATAAGGTTACTTAATCGCACTAAACAAGCACAAAAACGTTGAAGTTGCCACTCAGAAATTACTTATTTTCCTAGTAAGAATGGTGAATCTGTTTACAAATAAATAAATGAAAAACAAACAACAATAACAAAGAACTTGACAGGTGACAGCTGTGTGAATTAAAAGCAGCACCGTCCGGGTCGGCGGGTGACGTCATACGTGCGACTGAGGCAACCTCTTTTTCTTTTAACAACCTTGAACTGGCAATGGGTGATTCAGGAAACATTTACAGCGGGTGGGCTTGTTTGATGGTGAACCGATCTGTAAGCACTGCGGTAGGTCTGAGGAGACAGCCGACACCTGCTCTTTGATTGTGAAAACCTCTCTGATGCTAGAAGGAAAACTCTTGGCAATTTGGTAAGACACCTTCCCGAGGAGGAATTAGTTGGAAGACTACAGGCTTTCATCGGATGCCTAAATTTAGTAGGGTCTACCAATAAAACAACTGTCTGCGCAAAAATTCGACTTTTCGGATGAAGTTCTTTATGGTCTCTGTTAAATAAGAAGATAAGATAAGCTAAAACTAAAACGATAGGCAATTGTTAAAATTTCATCCTCGGCTTTCAAAACAGGTTTCACGCTCTAACCCCCACTGTGTCGCTGATGGACCTATGTACCGGTACCGGTTTACTCTGAAGTTTTCCTCACCTACTGAGTTAATGAGCTTACTTGTGATGGGACCAGGTGTAGTCTGGCAAGGAGTTCCTCTTATTCTGACGCAGACCGGGGCTCAGCACTTCTACATGGAAGGTGGGCATCGGACTGCCGCGGTCTGATGCTTTCTCTATGCTACCTGTGGACACTTTGCCTCCGCTACTCTTACTGGTGACACTTGGATTGGAGGGTATTCTGTAACAAACATGTGTTACAGACTATCTGAATAGTAGAACTGTAGCAGGAAATTAAGACTAAAATTAGGAAAATACTAATAAAAAAGTACATGTTTGTTATGTAAATATAATAAAACAATACAGTTTAACTTTTCAAAACAGAAATAATGGGAAGGTAATTTAGGATAGCCAAAAGGTAAAAAACTGGTATCATCAGCTGCTGTAGCTTCTTCCAAACATTTTACAAATCGTAAAGCAATCTACCTAATAATAAAAAAAAACTTCATGAAACTTGAACAAACTTGAAATAATACACAAACAGATTTAACAACTTGGAACATACTAAAAATAATTGGTACTGCTACATCAATAAAACTTTAAATAAAAAATAGTCTTTAATGCACTGTGCTTTCATTGTTATCTTTTTTGTTCTGTTTACATGGCGACACCATGACAATATCTTCACTGAGTTATTGTTACACCTCTTAGTTCTGTTAATTCCCTTTCTTTTTCTGATAAATCTCACCATTCACCAATACATTAACATGTTCTAGTTAGTTTTTCACACAGTTTTGGTTGAAAGTGATTAAAGGGTGTTCTACTGTACCTAAATCGCTGGTTTTCTTTCTTGCGAGGGAAGGTGCCACCCTCGTAGGTGTAGTTCTCGTGTTCGTAGCCGGGGTGGGAGTGGGCGGAGGGGATGGACCGAGCGTTCTTATGATAATGGGAGTCTACTGAGGGCGAGTGTGTGTGGTGGAACTGAAACATCCACACAATCTTAGTTTATTTAAGTTAAGTTGATTTGGTGTTTCTGATATTGTAAAATATGCGAAACTACCTCACTTTAACTTGAGTTTCACCGGTAGACAAACAATTGAGCACATTAAAACCTGATATTTCACTTCTTCAAGGGACATCTTCAGAATTGAGTGAAAAAAATTGAATTAAGTTATATTGCTTGAACAGAAAATATATAAGGTTTAACGAGTTGTCAACTTTTTACTGCTTGAAACCCTTTTCTCACGAGTTAAAATGAGTATGCTTTTGCAGAAACAGTATATTTTCCCAGATATTACTAATTTTGAATGTTAAGGACAACTTTATTTTTTTATATCATGGATAAAAACTTGAAGTACTTTGCTAACCAACCATTTTGGGCATTGGGTTCGTTACAATTGATACAATTTCTTGCAAGGATGCCTAAAGAACAGATAAAAAGTAATGTGTTGACACAGAAGTGAATTCATTATGTTCCATTTAACAAACCTCACACTGTATGAGGATTTTTGTAAAAAGAACCAAAAATCCCCATAATTTTCCTAAAAGAACAAATTCAGTTATTACTTTTTATATCTAATATTATGTCTCCTGACCATAAAACAATTAATTCTTAGGTTTTATTTGAAAAAAAAGTGGTTATAAAATTTGATTACTATCAACTTGAAAGTAAACTGATAATTTAATTACTAAAATAATTTTCATACATAACTAACTTAAAATAATGGTTTACAATACCTGCATATAGTACTCCTTTGTTGCTGTTTTTGGCAACTAGTTTCGGTTCTTCTGAACCATCATCAGGCCTCAAGGTGTCAGGTAATCACTTCATTCGAAGGCCGTTAACAAACAGGGTTCAATAAATAAAACATATACGACACACGATAACATAGAACGGACGCCAGTTTACAAAAAATGCTAAACACACGAAGGGACATTGACAAAATCAAATGTGACCGGACTGAAGTAATATCTAGACTCAAAACCACCTTGAGGCCTGATGGTTCAGAAGAACCGAAACTAGTTGCCAAAACAGTAACAAAGGGTTACTATATGCAGCTATTCTAAACCATTTTAAGTATAATACAGTAATACAGAGGCTTAACAACTCTTTGATAACTAACTTAGTTAACTTTTGGTCATGCAGGTGTAATCAGGAATAATAAAGAGTAAAACTCCGGTATCGTAATATAGGGATGGTCAAGTCTCGAAATTTCGGGAAATTTTCGGGAAATTTTAAATCTCGTTACACGAGACGAGATTTCTTTTTGCCCGAGATTTTTATCGAGACGAGAATAAAAAAAAAAAAAAAAAAAAAAAAAAAAAAATATTAAAAACGCCTGCAGAAAGTCAATGCAATACCCGCAATACAGGAGCGTGTTGTAGTTGCGTTTCCTTTGCGAAGGCGTTCTTATTTAATTAATTCTTTAAATGTAAATATTACTTTAATTATGTTAATAATATTACTTTAATAACATTTGAGAAGTTTTGTTAAGTGTAAGCAGTGTGAGGAATGTTTTATTACTATAAAAAGTCAAAACAAGTAACTGTTTTATAAAAATTAATATTGCTTTTATTTTATGATTTTTTTTATTTTAGGATAAGTTGAACTCTATCCTAACTGATATCACTATGTTTCCTAATCGTAGGCATTTTTAATAAGTTAGGCGTGATTAATAAAAAAATGTCATGCTGATGTTTTTTTAATAAAAGATTGTAAATATTCTTGCCTATTATCATTATTTTTGTATTTAAACAGTCATCTAACAATGTTACAAAATCAGGTAAAAATTTTGAACGTGCATTTCCTGTTGTGTATGAGAAGGGAAATCCCGTCTCGATCTCGTCTCGAAATTTTATGAGAAATAAAAAATCTCGTCTCGTCTCGTCTCGAACTAAAAATCCAATCTCGTCCATCCCTAGTAATAAATAATGAGAACAGAAAATAAATATTTCTATCCATAATAAATGAAAAAAGAACAAAACTGACATGAAAAAAAATCAGGAACATGCTGTTAAGTCTTTTAACAAACAGGCCTGTTCCACTTACTTTAGCTTTTCTTTCCTTTCTGGCTGAAATAAATAATCGGTATGGTTATTTCAGCTACATTTGAAATTGTAGAAAAGAATTGTTATTGTGATGCAAACCAGCACAATTGAACGACTCAATTGTATACTTACCTTGACATTTCAATAAATCCATTACAGTAACAAGGATATTTTTGTTCAAATCTAATTAAATTGTTCACATAGGGATGATTTTATTGGATAAAGACATATTTGATATTTTACTTTTTTTAAAGGTTGGCAAATACAAGAAGAATTAATGAGCACATTCATACAGTGGCTCGATTCAACTAGGTCCTTTTAGCGAATTTCCCATATAGGGAATAAGCTATTACCGTAGTACTCATGGTAAGACCTGGACGCGGGACCGATTTTTTTTTTCGTTTTGAGGTCCCTAGAGGCCAAAAACACCATCCGTTCAAATTCATATATATATATATATTTATATATTTATATATTTATATATTTATATATATATATATATATATGTGTCCGTCAGCACGATAACTCAAGCAAAAATGATCCGATTTTGATGAAATTTGGTACAAACGTGTAAACCTACGTTTATTCGAACGAGTTCGCGATCCAGCATGATCGGACCATGGGAACGGGTGTTTACGGGGGGTTTTATGGGGTAAAAATAGGTTTTTCCCATTTTTGACCCAAAAAACTTAAAATTTTGCAATTTATTTCCAAACCATTTTGTAGAGCTTAAAAAAACAAATAATTTAGTATATTGAAGCGTTATTATGCGCCTAACGGTTACGGAGAAAATTCAAAAAAATTGTAAATTTAAAATTCCCATGTTATTCTTATGGAGAATAAGTAAACGGTTGTAGTTTGCTTGTTTATGAACATATTTTGATCAAATTTGGAAAATGTTTTTATTTCTTACTAACTATTAACATTTTACAAAAAAAAAAAAAAAAACAATTTTACCCTCCCTGATGCAGCAAACCTAAGTACTTGTTAAACTAATTCTATTTAAATCGGGAATAAATGTTATATTTTTAAGTAGACATTTCAGTGTAAATCCAATCAGTCAAATGGAAATTCGCTTAGTCTGCAGGTTTGCTGCGGCGGGGGTATTTTATTCTTTAACTGGCGACAACCTTAAAATGGAAATGTCTAGTTCTTTTAATATTCAAGGTTAGGAGTTTTTATTTACTAGTTGATGCTACAAAACATAGTAATAGGTGCACCGTCTTGTTGTACATCTTATGAATTATTACCTCCAACCCTTCACCATTACACGCTAGTGTTACTATACCTGAGTGAAGGACGGCTCAAAGCTGAATGATCTAGAGTTGACGGAGTCACCACTCTGGGAGGAAGGGAGTGGGTAGCGTAGGGGAGGCGTAGTATGAGAGTGTGGAGGATGTGAGTGTAGGAAGGGAGTGAACGGGTAGTGAGGAGACCCGTACAGCTGAGAGTGGATGCGGCTGTGCTCCGCGCTACTTTCCGCCTCCGTCGTCGGATACTTAGGCCGCTTCTTCACGTAGTATTCCAACAGCTCCTTACCAATGTTTCCGGACTTGACCGAGAGATCGATGCTGGCGTCGGACGGCGTCATGACGCTGCGACGAGACTGCTCGTTACAGCACGGAGGCAGAGTGTACGATGGGCTGTTGTTGAGCAGGACGGACAACGGGAGCCGTTCTTTGTTCTTGCGGGGATGAACAATCGTTCCCGTCGCATGTTCTATCACTGGGCCGACTCTGCAAGATTATTTATTTGTATAAGTGACCTTGTAGCAATTTCAAAGTTACGAACAAGATAACAAATAATAAAGTGTCTAAAATATGTTAAAATCCATTCATTATCACCATAAACTTGAGGAGGTTTACTGTACTTTAACATATGAATTCAACCTAAGATAGGCCTACACCACAACATAGCAAACATTATAAACCAAGGTTAACAAGTAACAGCAGCAAGTACCCAAACAAAACTTTAGTAGTATTACTAGTTTGATACAAGAATTGCGTAGCCAAAAAAAAGTTACAGAAGCAAGTACAAAAGCAAGTATTTATAAGGTTAACAATTTTGGATTTCACAATTAATAAAAAACATAAGATCCTAAAAAGAACATTGTGTTTATTGTAATATTTTACTCTCCGTATAGTGTCAGCCTTTTTCAAAATCTACATCCAAGACCTGACGTCTCTCAACCTACCTAGCTTTCGGCCAAGTGCCACCATTCTTCTCTATGTTCTTCTTCTCCCTCCGATGTATTCGCGGATGGTAGCTCTCTATGACACTGTCTAGTTCTGCGATGGCATCGACTTGTTCTTGTTCGAAGGTGACAGGTGATGAGTTGCGGTTGACAGTACACTTGTTGTTGGCTCGTCTGCTCCACTTGAACACTGGCGGAGCGTCGTGCTTGGGCGAATATCTCACTTGGACTGGGTTCTGTACAGGGATAGAGCTTATCAAGAGTAATACACAGGGAATTGAACTAATATCCAAATAAGATTCATTATGTGTATTTGTATCTAGTTAGATGTACAACTAATTCTAGGTTGAAAACTCCAATAAGGTCACTGTATTCTTGGGTTTGTTTGAGCATTATCATATATTTGCCTGTTGTTGAACCACAACACCCTTATACAACCCTGGCCTGAAGCTATCTTTACCAAGAGCAAAAGTCATGATTTTTAAACATTTTATTTGTAACTTTACATTTTTACAACATCACTCATTATACAATCTTTTGTTTTTTAAGCTCTAGGAAATAATTTCGGAAAGGAATTGCAAAATGTTATGTTTTGATTGTGAAAAATTCGGAAAACCTATAAAACGCTGCTACCACAGTCCGACCATGCTGGATCGCTAACTGAATAAACATAGTTTTACATGTTTATACCAAATTTAATTGAAATTGGTTCATATTTCAACTCAAGTTATCGTGCTAAGGGACACATTCACTTATATTGTATTTTTGGAGTGTGGGGACATCAAACAAAAAATTCCTCGATTCTAGGTCTTACCATTAGACCTACGGTAACGCTTATTCCCTACATGGGAAATTCACCACATATTACAAGTCTACTTTGACGCCCTAGATATGGAAAGATGAAGAAACCAAAAACATGAGAACGTTCAGAGCCAATGACAAAGTCAAACAGGATTGGATGGCCAAGGGACTAGTGGTGGGCGTTATGTAACGCAATAGGATAAATAGCACTATTACTGAAGATTAACCTATACCTTTAGTAACAGGTTACTGAGAATACCCTTTTATTTTTTTGTAACATTTTCTGAACCCTTAGAACGAGCTAGTGAAATAATGCTGACCGTGTCGTCCTATTAATTAATTTTAATAGTAAACGCTTGGTAATAGTTTACTGAGAATCATATTATTGTTGTAACCTCGTAGTACGAGCAAGTGAAATATTGCTTACCATATAATCCTATTAATTAATAGTGAGCGCTTGGTAACAGTTACTAAGAGTCATATTATTTTTTGCAGCGTCATCTGAACTGGTAGGTCGAACAAGTGAAATAATACTAACCGTGTAATCCTATTAATTAATAGTAAACGCTTGGTAATAGTTTACTGAGAATCATATTATTTTTGTAACATCGTAGTACATACAAGTGAAATAATCACCACATTATCATATTAATTAATAGCGAGCGCTAGGTAATAGTTTACTAAAAATCTTATTATTTTTATAACGTCATAGTACCCGAATAAATAACGCTGGAAGGGGAAATAATAGGTGACAAAAATACTAGTGTTATTTCACCTATTACCAACTAAGGAACGTTCCTAACTATCACTGAAAAGTAACAGTATTTCCCATCTCTCCAAGAGACCCACCATGTTGTCTCGCAGCAGACTCTCCGTCTGTGTGGAGGCGTGTAGAGTTTTCTTGTAGTCCATCGATCCACTGCCACTCCCCCACTTGAGTGTTGTGATCATCAGCACATCACTGGGCTCGTGGAGAATAGCCATCGCATCTCTGGCACTCTTCAGACCATCCATCGTCTTGTTGTTGATCTGGAGAGGGACCAGAGATTAGACAGAGTTATTCACAGAGTTTACAGGCTGTGTATCCTTTAATGCACACATTTATTCTATTAAGAGGTTGGTTGTTTATTTTAACCTTGGAATTTGCCCCTCCATATAGGTCTCACAGGTCTGTGCATGGAAATATCCATGCAAAGCAAGGGTTGAGGTACATTACATGAATAAACTGTTTTGATAAATTTGAGGTGACATTGGTACAAAACCTACATCGCTGGCATGGTTTCTCACTTTGTCGCGATACTGACTAAATCACCATGTACAATAGACACTTGCTAACCTAGATTACCGTAAATGTTAAATTACTAAGCACTTATTATTTAATCTGCCAGACACAACTGAGAAGCCCAAAGTGAATCAAACATTTCCAAAAGGCATATTCAAAGTGTAGAAAATCCCTTACAAAAAGACCGATCAGGGTTATTGAATATGCTGGATTAGCAGAGACATTATATTAACTGTATTTTTGAAAATTATTTGTCATTGTGGGAAAGTGCTTTAAAATCTGTAGACAGTTTGTTGAAAACCAAGTAAATAATTAGAGTGAATAAATGCATTGTACAATATTTTATTTGACTATAACTTTTGTTGTGGTTAAAATTTCTTGTTTCAAGTTTTTGCTGACTGGAAAAAATCTTTAAGGCTTTGATAAGAAACAGTGACTGACAAGACTTTGTAACTGTAATACTCAGACTGGTAGACAGCATTGATCACTTACACTGAGCACTCTGTCACCGACAGCCAAGTTACCCTCCTTGGCAGCCAAAGACCCTGGGCTGATCTTAGATATGTAGATGCCAGTCTCCAGTGTCAGGCCATGCTCATAGTTGTTCAGCTGCAACTGATAATAACAACATGAAATGCATGTCTGAATTTCAGTTTTTTATACAAATCAATAGCTTGGCGGTAGTTTGATAAGAGAAAAACAAATGGCTAACCTTGAAGGTTTACCACAGATCAGGAATTTAACTAAAAAACTCTCGGAGATCAAGGACATCCAAAACCTACCTGATGTATAAAACATTTCTGCGGGATCAGGGACATTTAAAATCTTACTGATATATTGGAGAGTTTTCAAGGAGATAACAGACATTCAAAACCCAACTGATATATTAAGAACTTTTCCAGGAGTTAATAGACTCCCAAAACCCAACTGATATTTTGGGGATTTTTCTAGGAGATGAGGGACACCCAAAACCCAACCTAAATATTAAGAACTATCCTGGAGATCATGGACATCTGGTGCCCAACTAATGCACCGGGAACTTTTTCTGGAGACTATGCACATCCAAAACTCAACTGATATATTGAGGAGATCTAGGACATTAGTGTACCAGGGACATGCAGTATCGGGTCTTCTCAAGGTAACTGACAATATACAAGAGCTGTATGTTGTGTACCTGAGTGGTGTAGAGAGTCCGTCCGCCCACTCTACGTCGTCTCACCACTATGATGGCAGTGCCTCCACTAGACCTCACGGTCTCCAACACCACCCGCTTGCTGACACTGCTGCAGTCCAGGTTGTTCACTCGGATTATGCAGTCGTTTGGTCTAAACACACCATACAAATCAAATCAAGATGTTGATGATCAGTTCTACTAAGTATAACTTGTTGTTTTAAAGGGTTGTTGAGCTAGGTCCCCTGAGAAAATAACTCAAAGAGAAAAATATTCAGAGGATTTATTTCTTTCCAACTTAAATCTGTCTTTATTTACTGTCTTGTTTGAAAATGTTGACAGACAGTGAAATATTCCAATTTTTTGTGTATACCCGAGTATAAAGCTGGAAAGACCTTAAATTTGATGTGTATATCAACCTATGCTTTTATTTAAGATTTTCTTGTGACTCCTAGCGGGCTGTCTCCTTGAGGAGGTAGCACGTCTTAGAATAATGTGTTAAAATTAGAGGTGTGCGGATATCCGAAAAATCGGGTCGGATTCGGTTCGGTTCGGATATCCGTATCCGAACCGGGCCCAAATTCGATATCCGACACTATCCGTTATATATCCGACTTTTTCGGATAGACAATATATTTTGACGTTTTGGACAGAAAACTAAATCTCCTTAGCCACCATTAGTTTCCCAGGACAAAATTATAGCAATACGTTTCCAACGACCTAACAGCAAACGGCAAAGAAGCCGTATGATGCAATACTGATAACTAGTTTAGTTGTTATCGGCTGTTTTGCTTTACGATTAGATTCGTCTGGAACGAACAGACATAAAGCAACAAGCAACACAATAGAAGGGTGGGAGGGGTTGGGCAATGACCTCGAAAGGAGCGCGGGTAGTGAGTCAAGTAGGACCGGAGGGGGAAGGGATGGGTAAGACCTTGAAGCTATATATAGACTTGCACTACTTCCCTAAACCTAAAGGACTGGCCGGCGAGTGGTATTCCAATCATAGGACAAGATACGTTGTTTTTTGGGTATTCATTGCCCAGTTTGACTTTGGATTGTCTTACTGTTTAGAAACTTTGAATAATAAAAAATAAAGTTAGAACTAACCACGATTATTTAGCATTGATTGTGTACATATGAAATTATTAAACTACAGGGACCATGGATATATACAAACTTTTGTCGTGATTTTAATTTCAACATCAAAATACAATATTGCACAATCGTGATATTTTAGGTCATTGACCTTTATTATGCATCCGGTATTGCTGTTTCAGAAGAGAAGCACTTGATAAATTATAAATTGATATTCCCGTAGTTAAAAATAATTATTTTATAAACCTATAAAACAAAATCATAAAATCTTACATAAAGATAACAATAACGGAAATTGTAAAAAGGGTATAAAGATAACAACGTCGTTATTCTTTCTCTTTGTTCATCTATTTCTTGGGTTTCCCTTCATCACGCATTAAACAAGTTGCCATGGTTACTAATCACCCATGTCGTTATCAGCTTTTGTGACATAGCATAGCGCACAGCAGGGGGGTAAAACTTGACGAAAATCGGTTAATTTTTACCTATTATTTAATTACCAATGAATGTACTACTTTATTGGTATTTGGTACTGTATTAATAATCGGTCAAAATGGCTGATTTTTGTCAAATTTTACACAACATTTATTGAAATTTCAAGGTGAATATTAATAAAACAATTATTACCAAATATTTGTATTCATTTAAAAGATTGATTTGTGGTATTGGGTTCCCCACTGAGTGCAGCCGAGCGGCACTAAGGAGGGTCGGACCTTCTTGGGGGTGAACAATAGACGGCTTATCAGACCCTCCCGTCCCCCGTGGTCTGGAGAAAGCTTGTAAACAAACTATTGCACAAGCGTGAATTGACATTGGGCTGCTTCAACTATAATTTTGTCAAATGAACTGTGATGTTTCAAAATCAAAAACAATAATTTGGGACCACACTGCTTAACAATAATGGACTGCAATTATTGTTGAACATACAATCCATTTTTAACAAACTAAGATTATACGATTTAAATACAATTATAAAAATTATCTTGGTATTTTACTTGGGGTAATGAAGTTATGTAGGCTAGTGTAATTCTCGGTTTATCAAGGTTCTACTGAATTATGTTTGGCAGTGAATAAGTGTAGAATGCAATTTATAAATTCAGGGATACACAGCTTTACACAGTTATAAAGTCTAATTTAATTTCTAGAGATGGGCCGATTCCTGAATTGGTCGATTCCGATACCGATTCCGATTCTACAACTTTGGTTTCGATTCTCGATTCCGCACTCGATACCGATACCTGTTAAAAATTCATTTAATAACACATATAACTTATGAACTTATGATAAAGCCTAACTTTATTTAATCTTTAAATACAATAAGATAACTGCATTGAATTTATTAAGGTTACATAGATTAGGTTAGCCAAAAAGGAAAAATAAGATAGGGCTATTTCAAGAAGACATGAATTTTTACATATTTTATTAAATTAATAATTAATTGATAATAATAATTAATTGAGCACAATCACCAATTTAGGTACCGGTAGGCCTAAAATGTTCACAGAGTTTTTTTTTTCATAAGAATTCATAATTCGTACATCTAGGCCTAGGCCTACAATGAATGTTCCATATTGCTTGAGTTATAAACTCAAAGTCATCTTCAATATTGTCATCATTAATATCACTTAAATTACTTAAAGAATCATATAAAAAAGTCATGGAGTTTGTCACATCACTAGAACGGAGTCGGAGATCATATCCATTTTGAACAACTCAAACTCACTATGCACGCACAGAAAACAAAACAAACAACAAAAAACCAAAACATAGGTTAAACAATTCATTTGCCATTTGCAAACTCGTGACAGCTGTTTCAGTTCAGTCATAGAGAAACAACATAAAAAAACCGATAAAAATACATCGCTAAATGGCTTTCTACAATAGTCACCATGAAGCCCTGAATTAGCTGAACAGTTCGTGGGGTCTCATATCTTATAATGTCATAGCTTATAATCGTGAATTTGTTCCATAGCTTATAATCAGTTATAAGCTATGCCACACTTTCACAAAAAATTATAAGCTATGCCACAATTTGAAGTTAGAAAATGCGAGTTAAACCATTGACTATATACACCTTATGTGTATTATATGTATATATTAAATGCTTGTACCATCTCGCAACATTGCCTTTGATCTGACAACATGGCGGCAACTAGAGTTCTGATAGGCCTAGTTGTCTTGTCTTGTCACTGTTGTCAAATGAACTGAACACAGCTCGTCGTACCCATTGCTACTCGTTCTGAAATGCAATGGCAATCTATTTTGGATTATTATAAAACTATTACGAATGTGAGATAATGAACTTGGAATTATTTATATTAGCTGACTTCAGAGTATTTCAAATAAACTATGATGTGCCACTCTTTACAACCTTCAATGTCAGTTAAGTTTAGCATTATTAATTAACCTCACTTTTCAGAATCGGTATCGAGTACAATGAAGCAAAGTATCGAGTATCGGCGATTCTTCGATACCACTGGTATCGAAGGTATCGAGGTATCGAGAATCGGAATCGGCCCATCCCTATTAATTTCCCAACATCAAATCGTGAGCTAGAGCCCATCTTAGTGCATTAGTGATGTTTTCTAAACTCGGCAAACCCGCAAAATGCCACTTAAGGCCAATAATCCGTTCCAAAAACGTAAGGAAATACAATGTGAAAATAAACTTGAGATCGAACTCCTTGGCTTGTGAGAACCAGGAAACAAGATAAAACATAACCTCAAGTAAACAAGCCCAAACGTTTGACATCAGTCCTGCTGAGCTAAGGTGTTGTGTGAAGATTTCGGCTGCTAGTGTACTTAATTCAAGCAACCAACTTTTGAAAATAAATGTTGTGAATTGTGATTTTCAAGAGAGAGAAAACTGTGGACTTGGCCAATTTGAAATTCTATAGTTCAAAATCGTCATTTAAGTTTATTTACACAGCTTTACATTGTTTTATAGGTTAAAAATACATATGCAGCTTATTATTAACCGCGCCGAACTATCCGAATCCGAAAATATCCGAATCCGAACCTCCCAATATCCGATCCGATCCGAACCGAGCCTCAACTATCCGATCCGAATCCGATCCGAAATGAAATTTCACTATCCGCACACCTCTAGTTAAAATGATTGCCCAGTACCTCTGTACCAAGTTTAAAAGCTCTATATTTATTACTTTTTGATATATTTAACCGTCTCGGGACTTTTTTCCCACCCTGTATTATTATTAGGTATGAATTGTCATTTTCACAGCAAGTTGGTTTATCCGTCCAAATCGTAATCCTGCCAGGGGCATGGTCCCGTGTTGGCCGGATATAAGAGGTTCTACTGCGCACTAAGAACATCCCTGTCTTAGTAAGGTGCTTCAAGTTTTTGTTTCTTGCTCAAGGATGGACTTTTTCCCATTCAGGTAAGCTTGTTATCCCAAAACAATCCATTTCCAGAGTAGAAGAGTCAGTTACCTTGATATATTTGCCTGGGTTGAAGAAATGAAATAAATTAATGTTGAGCTGTAAGTACTTGTACCAACTTTCAACAATCAAAATAATTTCTCACAGGAAAATTCAATCCACACATAACATACCTGAGCTTTCCGTCAAGAATGCTCCCCTTGGCCACTCTCGACACATAGATACCACTGTCGTTGGGATACTGAGGATCATCCCTGCCTCCGATCAGGTCTAGACCTAGGTCCTCGTCTGAGGCTAGATCTCCCTACAATAAAAAATGATATAATCAGTACCCCGAGTGAATACCCAAGGAGCATTTATATTTAAATTTTCACTACAGTAGATTCTAGGGATGGACGAGATTGGATTTTTAGTTCGAGACGAGACGAGACGAGATTTTTTATTTCTCATAAAATTTCGAGACGAGATCGAGACGGGATTTCCCTTCTCATACACAACGGGAAATGCACGTTCAAAATTTTTACCTGATTTTGTAACATTGTTAGATGACTGTTTAAATACAAAAATAATGATAGTAGGCAAGAATATTTACAATCTTTTATTAAAAAAACATCAGCATAACATTTTTTTATTAATCACGCCTAACTTATTAAAAATGCCTACAATTAGGAAACATAGTGATATCAGTTAGGATAGAGTTCAACTTATCCTAAAATAAAAAAAATCATAAAATAAAAGCAATATTAATTTTTATAAAACAGTTACTTGTTTTGACTTTTTATAGTAATAAAACATTCCTCACACTGCTTACACTTAACAAAACTTCTCAAATGTTATTAAAGTAATATTATTAACATAATTATATTTACATTTAAAGAATTAATTAAATAAGAACGCCTTCGCAAAGGAAACGCAACTACAACACGCTCCTGTATTGCGGGTATTGCATTGACTTTCTGCAGGCGTTTTTAATATTTTTTTTTTTTTTTTTTTTTTTTTTTTTTTTATTCTCGTCTCGATAAAAATCTCGGGCAAAAAGAAATCTCGTCTCGTGTAACGAGATTTAAAATTTCCCGAAAATTTCCCGAAATTTCGAGACTTGACCATCCCTAGTAGATTCCCTCAGTAGGATCTGTTAGGTTTGGACTTTGGATTGTTTTAAGACAAAATTTGTGTGACCCTTACATTTACACCATTTTGTCTCGTCTTGCAAACATTTGTTCACAACCTCTTCTCCAAGAGTGATGTTCGGTCTGTATTGATATTTTTGTTGCATTCCCTATTTTTAGATAGTACTGTAGAACTGCATTCATGTGGTTTTGTAATGTATTTATTAGTTGTAATTAGGGGTCCGGTACAGAAAATTTAAGGTCGGTACGGTCCATTATTTTTGGACCCCCAGTTCACGGTACAAAATAGGTACAGTATGCGGCTGCCAGTATTATTGCCGTTTTTATCTCAGAACTGTATTTAAACCATTATTTTAATTTCTTTAATACATTGGCATTGAAAATGGATGGTAAACTACATTCATAGTTTTTTTTTTACAACAATCAAAAAAGATAAAATATTTATGAAAAATATTTCAACTTACAAAATAAAGACTGTAGATTAGATATTATTATAGCAGTAGGCATTGGCCAGCGGCAAATTGAATGTTCACGATGAAAATACTGCAGTGTTAGAGGTGAAATTTAACAGCCAATATAAGACTATTATTTTCACGATTTAATAGGTTCGGATCGACCTAATGTTACTTTACTTTACCATACGACTTTAATGTGCTAAGCTACTGACTCAATCGAGTTCTTGGAAGTACTTGACTTGATCTTGAGTACAACAATTATTGTCTGATAAAATATTAATGGATTTGGGACTGCTAATGGGTTTTTATTGCATCATTACCCTAGTAAATATATTATGGAAATCATAAACAAACATCTGATAAACCTTGTATGTGCTCCTAACCAACTACGGTAGTGACTTGAGAGCAATTTAATTATTTATTACTAGAGGACCCATGCTGCTCCGCAGCGTTAAAATAATTATTATATCCGAGAAATAATCAAATTTATAATTTTTTATTGAGTAAAACGGTATCTTGAGCTTAACTGATTCAAACAATCAATAGCTCAATTTAAATCCTATAATTTACTGATTATTTTGTGTCTAAAACATATAGAAAAACAGGAGCAATACTGGAGCTATTGATTTTTAACCATATTAAAACATGAAAAATAATTTTTATATTGGTTATTTACCTTGCATTTGCTTGAAACTCGTCGGATTTGAATAACTTAAATGAAAGCCAGTATTTAACTGAAGGTTCTTAGACTAAAATATATGGGATTATAAATCTATAACTGGTAAAGGTACATCTGAATTTGAAGTAAGAAATATAAAATAAATCAAATTATGTGTTCTGGTCGTGTAATACTGTAGGTAAATATTTGTAGATGATTGATGGCAAATTTGTGCGTGCATACCTTCAATTCGAGACCTCAATCATGAAAATCGGTCGGGTAGAAGAGCCAAACGAACTCGGCAAAGAAAAACCAAATTTAACTTCCATAAGAAATACATGGGGAGCAAATTTTCATTTGCGTATACACCGAGTGGGATTATAGATAAATATATGTCGATGCTTGATGGTAAATCTGTGCGTGCATACCTTCAATTTGAGACCTCAATCATGAAAATCAGTCGGGTAGAAGAGCCCATCGAACTCGGCAAAGAAAAGCCAAATTTAACTCCCATAAGAAATACATGGGGAGAAAATTTCGTTTACGTATAAACTGAGTGGGATTATAGATAAATATATGCCGATGCTTGATGGCAAATCTGTGCGTGCATACCTTCAATTTGAGACCTCAATCATGAAAATCGGTCGGTTAGAAGAGCCAAACGAACTCGGAAAAGAGAAACAAAATTTAACTTCTATAAGAAATACATGGAGAGGAAATTTTTTTTACGTATAAACAAAGTGGGGTTATAGATAAATATTTGCCGATGCTTGATGGAAAATCTGTGCGTGCATACCTTCAATTCGAGACCTCAATCATGAAAATCGGTCGGGTAGATGAGCCAAACGAACTCGGCAAAGAGAAAAAAAATTTAACTCCCATAAGAAATACATGGGGAGCAAATTTCGTTTACGTAGAAATCGCGTGGAATTATAGATACATTGATGCCGATGCTTGATGGCAAATCTGTACGTGCATACCTTCAATTCGAGACCTCAATCATGAAAATCGGTTGGGTAGAAGAGCCAAACGAACTCGGCAAAGAGAAAACAAAATTTAACTCCCATAAGAAATACATGGGGAACAAATTTCGTTTACGTATAATCCGCGTGGGATTATAGATACATTTATGCCGATGCTTGATGGCAAATCTGTGCGTGCATAACTTCAATTTGAGACCTCAATCATGAAAATCGGTCGGGTAGAAGAGCCAATCGAACTCGGCAAAGATAAACCAAATTTAACTCCCATAAGAATAACATGGGGAGCAAATTTCTTTTACTTATAAGCCGAGTAGGATTATAGATAAATATATCCCGATGCTTGATGGCAAATCTGTGCGTGCATACCTTCAATTTGAGTCCTCAATCATGTAAATCGGTCGGGTAGAAGAGCCAATCGAACTCGGCAAAGATAAACCAAATTTATCTCCCATAAGAATAACATGGGGAGCAAATTTCTTTTACGTATAAGCCGAGTAGGATTATAGATAAAAATATGCCGATGCTTGATGGCAAATCTGAGCGTGCATACCTTCAATTTGAGACCTCAATCATGAAAATCGGTCGGGTAGAAGAGCCAAACGAACTCGGAAAAGAAAAACCAAATTTTTTTAATATATAAGATAGGCTGTACCAAACCGAATTAGTACCGTACCAAGTTTTTCGGTGCACTGCAGACCCCTAGTTGTAGCTTCCGATACTTGTATAAAATGCTTTCTGACACAATGATTTGACTTACCAAGTCAATGTCGAGCACCTCGGTGTCCCACTCCTGCAGGTCCGTGTCTATAGCTGAGTCGTGGCTGTAGTTGTGACTGGTCGCATGCAGCTGTAACATGCGACTCTCCTTCTCTAACTGGGCCTCCATCTTCTCTCTATAAAAATCAAAAAAATTTTAACAACTATTGTTCAAAACATTTTTTTATGATCGAGACAAATGTTGAACTCAAGAACCCATCTATGGACAATATTAGCTCATGCAAAATACTCACTTAAGCACGTTGAGTTCTTTGGTGGTTTCATTGCGCTGTTTCTTGATGTCGTCGCTGTCCCGCAACGCCTCAGCCAAGTCCGACACTGCTCTGTCACGCTCACGTCGCAGTCGATCACACAGTGAGCGGATACTCTCCCGCTCCAGCACAATCTTGTCCCGCTCGCTGAATGCCCAGTCTCTTCTCCGCTTACTCACCTCTGCCTCTTGGAGAGCCTCTGAACATACAGGACAAACATTACAACACATATTCAAATTAATTCAAATTGTCATTGTTTGCACTATTTAACATAAATAGGGCTGACAAAATTAATTTCTATACATCAGTGAAAATCCCCTAACAACCTTCCTTCAGTGATTCTTCCAAAAATATATGTGAATCGTTTCAGATGATTCACATATATTTTTGGAAGAATCACTTAAGTAAGGTTGTTAGGGGATTTTCACTAATGTATAAAAATTAATTCTGTCAGCCCTATTCTCGTAACATTTAAATTGATCTTGGATTTCCCTAATTCACACCAGTAAAATATTCAAAAAATTTGATACCATACTGGTAGTTTTCTTTACAAAAATATTTATCTTTTTTTAACACATTTACACAGTTAACTTTTTTACAAAGGAAATAATACGCCTATGTGATGGTACTTTTTTCAATGATGGAAATAACTAGGATTACGGTATCCTTATATATAATATTATAATATTAGTAAGATGTGAAGGCGATTTCTACAAAACACTACTCCTCCGTTAATAACAAACAGATTTTTACAAACGACGTGTCAAAATAAAGTATTTTTTGTGTAGACACCCCCCCTTTCACCAATTCCTGTAATAAAAGTCCTCAGGCTTTGCCCCACAGGCCATAAAAATCCCAAGGTATTTTATGAAGAAAATATTTTGTTTACTTTAACAGACAAATAATTTGTATTAATTACAGCTGTTCATAGTGAACACATGATACACACAAGAGCGTTCGTTTTCAGTTTCGATAAGTGGAGTACAGTGATTGATTACATTATCTTGGAGTTTACTCTTTTACATCGGAAATTATTACTGTTAGGGTTATTCGTTTTGAAAAAAACGCCTGTAATACTTTGCAATTGCTCGAATTCGAGCAACAGGTCCACTAGTAGTTCTTAACAAAATACCGATAGTCTTTAGTGACAAATTACCTTTAACTTTAAGATAAAAAAAAAATGGAAAATATAACTTTACTTTTTATTGATCCTTAAAACTTACTCAACTTATTTTCAGTTCTAATAATCTAAGAGATGGTAAATAACCAAAAGATGTAAGATTGTGATTGACTATTGATTTGACGAAAAACACCTGTCATAGTCTATGAGCAAAGTAAATAAATTCGGTACTTTCGTATTATACGGAAGACACCCTTATACAGCGCGCTGCGGCGGTGATGTTAGGTTGGGGGTTGGGTTATCAAAAATATAACCTGGTAGGACATTTCTAATTTTTTTATGAATCGAACAATACCAGATGAGTCATACTTTCGCCCACCAAATCCCCCCCAAGGAGGCCAAGGTCAGGTCGTTGACCGGAGCGGGCGCATCACCTGTCACCTCCTGTATCTGGGTCAGTATCCTGAGTGATGACTAATCTGGTATTGTTCGATTAAAAACAAAACGAGTTAAGTCCGACAAACAAGTTTATGATGATAACCTAACCTAACATAATCGTCGCATTCAATTCAATCCTCGTCTTCATCGCTGCCTTCTTAGAGGCAGAACTCAAAGTCCAATAATTGTAATCATGTTAAATTTGGACAGCAGTAAGTCAATTTAAGAGTTCTTTCCAACTATGTAGCTATTTTTGGTCTCTGGTAAAAATATCCCTCTAAAGTAAGTGGCCTCCTTAGAACACGAAAGTACCATACATTCTTTCTAAAATCACAGAAGAGAAGGATTATTCAACTCTCCTTTCCATTCTGCAATAAGAAAAACAAGTATCACAAACTGGTAAAAATCGTAACTAGAATCTTAACGTAAATCCAACCTTGCAACTCAGCCTGTAGTTTATCAGCATGTTTGCGCAGCTTGTCCAACTCCTGGTTAGCCTGGTCCAGGTTGTCCATCCTCTCCTTGTGACATTTACCCAACAGATCCATCGTGGTTGGCTGCAGCTCATGAGGGTCTTTCACTCCAACATCCCTGAAAACCACAGAACAATAATAGTCAAACAAAAATTGGTCGTTTCTATGAATCAGAAAAATCTTTGGGCTCACTATCAAAGGAATTATCGAAGAATATAATTCATTTATTTTATCCTATTTTGCGCTCTGGATTTGTTACTTAGAATCCACATGTAGCTTTAAGCATGAATTTTGAACAATGTAAAACTTGTGACCTTTTCACCAACCTTAAGTCAAAGAGCAAATGGATATACAGCCATTAACTTTTATATACTGAAGTAGAGAATCTATTTTATCTATATGAACCAGCGTCCAGCAGTAACCAATCTATAGATTAAAAATTATTGCATTTTCTTACAAAATATATTTAAATTATTTATTCATCTCTACTCACCTCTCCCTGTTGTAGGCGTACTCGAACCTGGACTTGTAGCCTTCTCTCTGCGACTCCTCCTTGGCTGTGAACTCTCCGAACCTCTCTTGAAGATCGTAACACTCCTTTAACGCCTTGTCTCTGTCATGCAGTGCGGACTGGATCTCTCTCTTCAGCGTCTCCATGTGGTATGTCAGTGCGGTTTTCTGCCAACAAAAAATTTGTTCGAGGTTTAAACGCATTCAGGAAAATTGACCAGATATTTTGGAAAGTTAATACAACTATCCAACCCATTAATGCAGGTATATTTTTCTTTATTTCCCCATTGTATGTATTTTTTTAGGTTACTTCCTTTTATGTGTATTTTAATACGATATGGCAATATTTAACCAAAATAAAAGCCGACATATAACAATCTGAATCATCCTCCTCTTCTTTAGCAATAAGAAGTGTAAGAAGTGTAGGCCTACTGATACCAAATTTTTGTCGGTAGGCCTACTCATTTTTGTTCGTAATACGTCTACGTCTGTATATAGTATGTGTCCGTGTTTCGTATTTAAAGTCTTGACGACCTTTTCGAAGTTACAGTGTTAAATGTTCTTATACGAGATCTGATGATGAGGACTTAAGTCCTCGAAACGCGTAATCTGTAAGGACTACACAAGTTCACTTTGGCAGCATTCAGGTAATTTTATACTTTTTATAGTTTGTTCAGTGAGCCAGAGACAAAATAACTCAAAAATGAAATTTACTCAAGCATAATTTATAGGATATAATTACAGAAATTTGCTTTTTGAGCCTGTGGTCTATACCTAACACCTAAGGACCTAACCTAAGGACTCTTCCTTAGGTTTGTATCAACTTTTAACAGAATGACCACTTTCAAGTGCCTTAAGTCCCACGTTATTGTCAGAATCTTTTACAACCATACACTTTAGTTTATAATAATTAATACCAAAAGAAAGAATAGTTTTGAAAGATACAAATGGTTATGTGCTTGGTAATCCTGGAAGTATTGCTAAAGTTTTTAACAATTTTTTTTCGAATACAGTAAGTAACTTAAATGTTCAAAAGGCTACTGTCAATGGAGTCCATGCTTCAGTGAAACATATCTGTAATGATAATGGGATATCATTGTGCAGCCTCAGGCTAACTAATGTGGAGGAAATCAAAAAGATTGTTTTGTCACTAAAAAACAAATCATCCGTTGGCTGGGATGAGATCCCAATTAAATTGATAAAAGCCACTGTTAATATCATTGCTGAACCTTTATCTCAAATTATTAACCAGTGTTTAATACATGGAATTTTTCCGGATAAACTAAAACTTTCCCAAATCTCACCAATATTTAAAAAGGGCCTAAAATCGGATATTAACAATTACCGTCCAATTTCTGTATTGAGTAATTTTTCTAAAATATTTGAGAAGGTCATAAATTTGAGATTGGTTAGTTATTTTGAAAGCAATCATCTATTTTATAACAAACAATTTGGATTCAGGAAAAATTTAAGCACAGGTTCTGCACTAACACAGTTTATAAATGAGGTTACCCAGGCTTTGGACGGGTCTCAGGCTACAGCTGGTGTTTTCTGTGACCTGTCCAAAGCTTTTGACTGTGTTGATCACTCAGTCCTTCAGCTCAAGCTGAGTGATTATGGTATTGGGGGAAGTTGTCACTCTCTATTGAGTTCTTACCTTTCTAATAGAAAACAAAGAACTGTAATAACACTGGATAAGATCAAGTACTATTCGCCATGGGAAAACCTATCGGCAGGTGTGCCCCAAGGTTCAATCTTAGGTCCTCTATTCTTTCTAATTTACATTAATGACCTCCCTAAAGCTATTGATCAGGAACTAATTCTTTTTGCAGATGATACAACAGCCTTGATAAAAAATAATAGTACTTCTGAAATGCTATCTTCTCTTGAAAATGTGGTTCATGACATGGAAGGTTGGTTCTTGAACAATGGATTAAAACTTAATCTTGAAAAAACGCAAACAATAAAATTTTCTGTCAGAAACAATGGTAATAAAATTGAATCCCTTAAATTGGCAACGTCTCATAAATTTCTAGGTGTTTACATAGACGAATCACTTAAATGGGATGTACATCTGAATCAATTAAAAAGTAAACTTAGATCCATGTCAATTGTATTTCTGCACTTAAGGGACTGTGTTCCTAAAGAAACTCTGAAAATGGTTTATCATGCTTATGTAGAATCAGTATTGAGGTATGGTATAATCTTATGGGGTCAGGCTACCGGAGTCAAATCAATATTCAGGCTACAAAAACGCATTATCCGTATTATGACCAGCTCTCATCCACGTAGTTCATGCAAAAACCTTTTTCGAAATTTAAAAATCCACACCCTAACAGGACTGTACATCTTGGAATCACTAAACTACATTCATTCAGCTAAAAACGACCTCCCAGAATCAATTCAAATCAACCATAGATATAATACTCGAAATGAAAACATTTTTAGATTTCCAAGGCACCATTTGACCCTTTATGAAAAAAGTCCACTATATGCTGGGCTGAGGCTGTACAATGTGCTGCCTGCAAACTATAAATTGCTAAATGAAAATAATTTTAAAGATAAAATAGGTGAACTCTTAATTGACAGAGCCTTTTATTTAATTGCAGATTTTCACAATGCCCCTTTAGTTTAGAAAAGTTTTATCATTCAATTTTGTTAATTATATTATCATCTTGATTACTATTTTATTTTTTATATTCTGACAATTCGAACTCTGACAATGCACCTATTCTGTATGTAACACATGTAAAGAATGTTATGTGCAAATAAAATATGTCTATGTCTATGTCTATGTCTAATTTAACTTGCTGTTACCCGCGGGCTTTGCCCCGTTTGACATCATGAATATTAATAAAACTATTGATTGCCTTACTGGTTTGGGTGGCATTTTGAAAGGTTTTTCATGGTTACTTTGAAGAACAACGTAGGACTTAATAAGCTGTCAGGTCAGAGGCCCTAGTAGAGTATTAAAATAAAAATAAAAATTGCATTGACAATCGCCGATACAAGCCGAAACATGTAAACTACCTTCAATTAAAAATGAGCTGTTTGTCAGATTTATAAGGTATGTAACCTATTTATTATATTGAATATAACAGCTCAGGAGCTAGAATAGAAATTAATTTTAATTAAAATAAAAGATGACTAAGTCCTTTAAGCCTGTGGTTATATTGGATACTCATGGAAAAAATCTGCTCAATTGGTCAAGTATTTTTCACGTAGTTGACATACTCAAAACATTCATATCTATAATATTAGTTCCTTCCATCCAAGTCATTGACTTGATCAGTAATGCAATAAAATTACTAACACACTAATACGTTTCCCAGATTAATATTCTAAAAAGTCAAAATAAAAATAAAAATTTGGCTATGAGGTTTCTGCTATAAACAATTCAAATTAGCTGCATACATACATTAAAAAAATAATAGTGTTGCACCCTGTTGGTAAACCTAGTAACTGCTGATAAGGTTAACATGGGAAACTCCAGAGCCACTGGGGCAGAGCCCAAAAGTCCGATCATAATAAAACTACTTAGTTTTTTTATTTAATGTATAAAGAATCAGTGTACCAAAATTTCAGCCTCCTAGGAAATTGGGAAGTAGGAGAAATTAGTGAGTCAGTCAGTGAGGGCTTTGCATTTTGTAGGTATACTAGCTAGCTGTACCCGCGGGCTTTGCCCCGTTTTACTTCATAAGTGAGCTCGTTCGCATGGCTCGTTGTCCTGGTTGAAGTTTGTTCGCTACGCTCACTCACCTATAGGTTTGAGCTGGTTCGCTGCGCTCACTTGCCTTCAGGTTAGCTCGTTCGCTACGCTAACTCGCCTCCAGGTTGAAGTTCGTTCGCTACGCTCACTCACCTTTTGGTTGCAAATTAGCTGTTGTCATAAATTAAAAAAATAATAGTGCTGCACCCTGTTGGTAATCCTTGTAACTTTAATGCTATTGCACATCATAGAACAGATCAACTTGTTTAATTGAAACAGCTGTTAAGATTCATTAATTCCATTTAAATATGAATACTCATAAGGTTAACATGGGAAACTCCAGAGCCAATGGGGCGGAGCCCGAGAGTCCGATCAGAATAAAAACAACTTAGTTTTCCTATTTAATGCATAAAGAATCAGCGTACCGAATTTCAGCCTCCTAGGTAAATGGGAAGTGGGAGAATTAGTGATGAGTGAGTGAGTGAGTCAGTCAGTGAGGGCTTTGCCTTTTTTATATATATAGATGACCAAACACAGCTCCACATGACAAACATAGCCTACCTCATCCATCATCTCCTTAGTCTGCATCTCCAGTGCCTTGCATTTCTTGTACGCCTGCGTCAGGTCTTCAGTCAGTTTCTCCATCTCCTTGTGTACACTGTCTCTCTCACTCATCACTAGCGAATACTCCTGCATCGCTGCGTTGCGCTCCTCCGTCAACCGCTTCAGATCCTTGTTGGCTTTCATCCGCACAGCCATCGCCTGGTTGATCTCCTTCACCGCCTCCTCGTGCTGCTGCTGCACCTGCCACATCACAACTATCTAGATGGCGTTGCTTAATTCACTTTAGAATTTATATTGTAGATTTATAACAGTTTATAACAGAATTAGAAACTAAACTAAAATATGATTGCCTCATTTAAAAGTTCCTTTGCAAGATGATTCATACCATATTTTTACCTAATGTCCTGCAAATTTTGCACAATCCAGATTTTTTGGCAAATCATCAAAGAATTTTTTTCTTAAGATGTTATTTAAGAACTTTTAAGCAATGCTAGAGTGAAATTAAAAACTCAGTAGCTCCAATAGTAATACAGTAGACTGCCTTTGCCACTGTTACTTGCGGAAGTTATGACCAAAACTTGTGAGTGAATACAATAAGCCTAACCTGTCAGCACCACATTTATGATTTATTTTAATGTCATGTACGAGTGTTTTCTTTACCAAGATCAGTTTAAACATTTCAATGTTATGGTGTTGTAAAATTTTAATGTAGCATTTCCACACAAAAGAAAACAAAATGTCATGATGCATGTATTTTTTAAATTTTTAACCCTTTTTCCTGCAACCCGACACTTCTCAAACTCAGCCTTCCAATAATTACATTAAGATGAGTTTGTGAGACAATGTTGAGCTATTGTAGCACTATCAGGTTTTATCAAAATAAGAAAATATACCTTTTTCACCCATGTGGTAGATGTCAACTACATTTTAAACACAAAACACAACAGTAATCAACCTACTTTTGACATTATGTAATGATTTAAATCACATAGACTAGACCTAATACAGTCACAGCCCAGCTTAAATAGGGAGCACCCTCTTTCCTACCCCATAAATCCTATAGGCCGTGAGACAGGTGAAGGACTCTAAGGGATTATAACCCTCACACACAGACACTCCTACACAAACACACAATATGTCATGCGCTGTGGGAAGGTAGGACCCTGAGCGCTGGCGAGTGTGCGTGCATTAGTGGAAGGGACGTTAATCTTTCAGAGTCCTTCGCCTGCCTCACAGCCTATAGCCTCTTCTAAATGGACTACAAAGATTATATATCAACACTTAATTGAATTGTTCACATAAATTTTAACAGATCTCTTGGTAGATTTGCTTTTGCCAACACTGCAACTAGTAGATTGAAACAAAAAGTGGTTTCTCAAACCATTTAGCCCACACCATTGTCTTTCTTTACAAATTTAAGATAAACTAAAATTTCATCACCATTGCTTAATTCACAACTGGCCTAGTTGTTAAAGTATATAAATGACTCTTATCCTCAAAGTTTGAGTACAAGTACAACATAACTTCAATGTCTATTAACTAATCAGTTGTTAGAAGTCTGCTTATATAAGCAGGTAGGTCTGCCTATCACATAAAACGATCAATGAAGTATTTGATACGACATTTTGTGGTCCAATTTTGAAACCGTGAGGATAAGGTGTTTTAAACTACAATTGATTGTAACCGGAAAATCAATTGTATTTACCAAAAAACAAACTATAATACACACACACACATACACACACAAAACACTCAGCAAACACAGAGGTTAAAAATGTATTTATTTACAACAAATTGAGTCATTTAAATATGGAAGGAAACAATGAGAAAGGATATGCGGAAAATTTGTTAGATGCAGTTTCAACCGGCAATTTAAGAACCAGGACACCATTAACTATACTAAGGTTAAATTTTTTGTATTGTGTTTGAGCAGTTATCACTAAACTAAAGCATTTTAGTTTCTGTTCACACAGGTAATTCAGATAAACATAATAAAAAAAAAATATTCTATGACAGTTGAGAGGCTGAATGCATAAAATGAAATTAAGAAGCTTCTATTTTCTTCGTACTCTTAATTTAATTTGATCCTCTACATATATTATGTAATGTTTTATGTTTTATTCTTTTCTCTTTTTTTTACAAATAGTGTAGACTTTTCAAGGCCGAGGTGCTTCTGAAGAGCGTAAAGTAGTGTGAACCATCTGATTACTCTACAAACACAAAACTAGTCCATCTACAAAATCGGCAGAAATACCCGCTTCTACAAACATTATATTCGTTCCATGTTCAGGAGGGGGTTAAAGCTCTTAGAAAATAGGTCACTGGGTTCAAACTACCAGGTTTAACGATTGACACTACAAAATTGGAATTAAAAATAAATGCATGCTACAAAAAAGAGAAAAGTTATCATGAAGGCGATGAAGGTCTATTATTGACAACGGAGAGTGTTATAGTGAACATGCATCTTCAGTGTGGATTGTGTGGTGGCTTGCTAATTTGTTCCAATATTCAAATGAATAAGCTAAACTGCAAATCAGAAATCTAAAAATAACAGCTGCTTATTTGCGGAGTACTATTTTGAAACAACTTTCAAGTGAAATAAATAGTTAAATAGCTAGACAGATTGTATTACGAATCTAAGTGACGAAGTGTTTTAAAACTGACTGTGAACTCAGTGAACAACTGTTTTAAAACTGAAATATGTTTAACTCAATGTAATGTAATTGTGTTGATCGCTTACAAAACAAGAAAAGTGATTGAAATGTTTTACAATATTGAAAAAGGTGATAAAAAATAAAAAAAATAAACATTTTTGTGACCTTATTTACATTTGAACACAGTATGCAATAAATTTGATTTCAGGTGGGGTTGGAATATTGTCTTCCATTATTATTACAACATCTCATTGTTGTATTGGCCTTGTCAGTCAATAAATTTTACTGACAAAAAAAATCATAAAAAGTTTTAAGTTAATAACATTATTTTGTAAATTACCTGAATACAACAGCAAGAATATCAATTTAATCTATATATTAATTACAAAAGCCGATTCTTTGCGTCAAAATTTTGGGCAACTGGGACGTTGTAGAATGACGGGAGAGGGCTCAAATTAAAGGTCTCAATCCCGTGACGGCGGGAAAAATAGTGAAATTCCCCAAATTTTAACACCAAATTAGATATAACGTAAAATGATCTCCATAAGAATAGCATTAGAAGCCATTTGCTGCTTTTTGTTTATTTTTGTTGTCAATACAGCTGATCATGATTTATCATCAAGCCAGTAAGCAATATTACATTTGGATTAAACTCATTTTCCAGTAAATTCTGCAATGTACGGTATACTATATAAATTTAACCAGGGATAACGTCTTAGAATGTTGAAATAAATTTTTTACTGTACATGTTGAAAATTTGTGTGTTTAATAATTGAATAATTTGTTTTACATTTTTATCTTTTTAGGGACTTATGTCCCTACATGCCCCTAGTATAGTTTAAAATCGGATAATAAAATACTCCTTAGTTGGGATGGACGGGTCCCGAAATTTCGGGAAAAAAATATTTCCGATTATCGGGACGGGATTACATTTGATTCGGGAATTTTTCGGGACGGGATTTAGTCCGATCGCCGGCGATTTTGCCGCTTCGCGAGTGCCGATGACGCCGCTATTTCGAGCGATAGGTCCGCGAACGCAGGAGACGAAGTTGTTTCGATGATTGCGCCGTGACCGCGGAGTCATAACAACGATCGTGCCGTGACCGCGGAGTCATACTGACGATCGCGCCGTGACCGGGGAGTCATACCGACGATCGCGCCGTGACCGGGGAGTCATACCGACGATCGCGCCGTGACCGGGGAGTCAATCCGACGATCGCACCGTGACCGCGAGTCATACCGACGATCACCCCGTGACCGTGGAGTCATACCGACGATCACCCCTTGACCGCGGAGTCATACCAACAATCACGACATGACCGCGGAGTCATACCGACGATCGCGCCATGACTGTAAGTCATACCGACGATCACCCCGTGACCACAGAGTCATACCGACGATCACCCCGTGACCGCGGAGTCATACCGACGATCACCCCGTGACCGCGGAGTCATACCAACGATCACGACATGACCGCAGAGTCATACCGACGATCGCGCCGTGACCGTGAGTCATACCGACGATCGCACTGTGACCGTGAGTTATACCGACGATCACCCCGTGACAGCGAGTCATACCGACGATCACCCCGTGACCACAGAGTCATACCGACAATCACGACATGACCGCGGAGTCATACCGACGATCGCGCCATGACTGTAAGTCATACCGACGATCACCCCGTGACCACAGAGTCATACCGACAATCACGCCGTGACCGCGGAGTCATACCGACGATCACGCTGTGACCGCGAGTCATACCGACGATCACCCCGTGACCGCGGAGTCATACCGACGATCACCCCGTGACCGCGGAGTCATACCAACGATCATGACATGACCGCAGAGTCATACCGACGATCGCGCCGTGACCGTGAGTCATACCGACGATCGCGCTGTGACCGTGAGTCATACCGACGATCACCCCGTGACCGCGGAGTCATACCAACGATCACGACATGACCGCGGAGTCATACCGACGATCGCGCCGTGACCGTGAGTCATACCGACGATCGCGCTGTGACCGTGAGTCATACCGACGATCACCCCGTGACAGCGAGTCATACCGACGATCACCCCGTGACCGCGGAGTCATACCAACGATCACGACATGACCGCGGAGTCATACCGACGATCGCGCCGTGACCGTGAGTCAAACCGACAATCGCACTGTGACCGCGAGTCACAAGTTTCTATAGGGACCTGAAAAATTGTTACCCATTTTTGGTTTTTATAGATCAGTGCCACAAACGGTAAAGATTGATTTTGTATGCCTTTTTTGGTAACTGCAATACTCAAGACTTTCTTTTTATGCACAGAAAAAAATCCCGTCCCGTCTCGTCCCGAAAATCGGGAAGGAAATAAAAATCCCGTCCCGTCCCGTCCCAAACTAAAAATTCAATCCCGTCCATCCCTACTCCTTAGTAAAAATAATAATTACCTATACCAAGTAAAAGGTTAAAACATGAGGAGTTATGTCAGGCAAACCTAGTTAGATTAGAAAACACTAAGGTTGTTTCAAAACCAAAAGAAGTGGGCTATTTCAGAAGTCATTCAACCCCAAAAACCAACCAATAGAATCCAGATAACTACAGAGATAACTGATTCAGAAGTTCATGAATAATCACACTCTGAAATCAAACTTAGTTCCAAACGAGTCAAAAACACCAAAGACCAAATGATTTGTGACAATGTGCTGAACACTGAGCAAGCCACACACATACAGTAATATTGTGGACATACAGTCAAGTTAACCTTGGTAAGGGCTTCCTGGTACTCGTTGCGTTCCCTCAAAGCGATGTCCCACTGTCGTATAGCTGCTGTACACTGCTGCTTCAGTCCGTTACGTTCTCTGATGGCTACGTTGCGCTCTTGTATCATCTCCTCACACTTCTTCTTCATCCTACCCATCTCCTCCTACATAACATTGACAATTTTAAAACTACGTTTAGTTTTAGGAGGAAAAACCACTTGGCTAAGAACTACGAAGAGGGAATGGGTTTACAAGTAACTTGAACAACAAAAAAGTTTCAGGGAGTTAAAAGCACACAAAAAGATCACATAACTATAAAGTTGATACTTTGTCCTTAAAAGTGCCTTCTTCAGAAGAAAGAAGTATAATGGCAGTAATTATTATAATATTATTACTAATTGGCAATGTTTGAACTAACCAAATCAGTCTGGAAACACATTACTTTTTAATCAACCACTTAAAAAAAGCAAGTTAGTTGTGTATCCATTCCTTCCGCCTAAATATAAACCCCTAAATGAGCCCATTGTGATTGTGTTTTATGACAAATAATGACAAAACATACCTGGCCAGACAAACAAAGTAAAATAAACCAAACACATAAAACACTGAGAACAAATTAGGAGTAACAATTTTTATTTCCAAAACATCAGTTTCAGAGATTGGCAACTGCTGACACATTTTTATGCGGTTAATGGACTCCTTTAGGGAAAAAATTTCGAACGAAATATATTTAATATTTATGAGCTGCAATCTCGATTCTGTACATATTTGAATTGTACATAGTTAGTAATAGTATATTTTAAAGTAAAAATCTACAGTATATAAACAAATCTAGCCAAAGAGACAGAAGGTTAATTTACAACGTAAATTGCATCTTTGAATTTAATAATGAGTTTTCTAGTGTGAATGCAGAACATAAAATATAACAAAACATAACAAGACCATTAATTTTACAAAGCCCAAACAATTAATTAGCTGGAGGTTGTCACAGAAAAGAAAGTATTTGGCAATTTCGATGGTAAATGGTACAGTGGCAACTCAAGTGGTTAAATACTTTTTTCTGGGTTTAGCGATACCCCCGACCAACCTCTTCACAACAAAACATTTCAAAGTAGCTAAGCTAAATAACATTGCAGACCTGAGCCAGCTCTAGTTTGTCCACAGTAGATGAATGAGATGTTATGAGGTCGTCGTAGCGTTTCCGCAGCGAGTCGTACTCCTCCTTGACTGCCTCGTACTTGCTTCTCATCGTCATAAAGTGTTGGTTGATGGTGTCAGTGTTTCCAGCCTCCGCCAAGTTGCCATCCTGTAGGGCAATCACAAGTTTATCAAGTTGTGAACTGCTATGTTTTTAACAGGATACAACTCCAAAAAATGTTAAGGTGAATGATGAACTTAGGGCACCAGGACCTATGATTTTTACGCAGTTTGTTGTTAGTTTACATTCAGTCGTACAAGGTTACAATAAACAAATATCTCCATTAGATATTAATAGTTGAATATAACTTGTAGTTAATTTTTTTGTATTGTTTCTGGACCAGTTTTTGACAAATAAAACGTTAAATTTCCTGTTGTCGCCTTGTGAGCCAAGTTTTGACCTTAAGAATTATACAAATTTCGGCTCTTCAGTTGTCATATCGTCGTACATTTATCTTGCCTCAAGAGGTAAAAGTAAACGAATGAAATGAAAAAAAAATCTTAATTTTACCAGGCTACACATCTAACCCATAAGAACAATACTTGGACCATATGGTGACAAAAAGAAATTTAACATATGGTACCTGGTGGTGAGCCCTCATATCCGACAGTTCTCTCTCCAGCCGCTGCTTGTCTGTAGCCAGGTCTGCGTACTTGTTGCGCAGAGTGGATGTCTCTGCAGCCGCAGCCTCCAGCTGTGTCATTGCTGCGTGGTGTTGTCCTCTGTAGTACTCCAGGTCCTTCATGGTGTGTTCACATCTGCGCACTGTCTCACTGTGCTGTCTGAATAGTCGAAAAAATAAGTTAATACTATGTTAGCAGCTAAAAACAAAAGGGAAATTTAGTTCAATGTAAGTTAACATTTTTTTAGGGTGGGGGGGGGGGGGTGATTAGGCCTTACCATGAAGAGCTGTTTATACATTTTTTTCAATATTTATCGGTTATCTAAAAGCCACTATCATAACTTTCTTGTACCTTACCATAATTTTGAAAAATAGTTGGTGTGCATAATATTTACCTCCTGAGCAGTTGCAGTTCACTGGTAGTTTTCTCACATTGTTGTTTCATAGTGTCGTAATCTCTGTCCCGTCCTCGCTCACCCGACCCTCCTCCATACGAGCGGGACATGGTGTCTGTCAACACATGAACGTTACACAACGTACAAGGAAAGTTTAAAAAGTAGGCCTAACTAATTTTTTAGTATAGCCTGTCTTTGGATGAAAATAACGCTGTCATCTTTACGGTTTTTAATTTGATGGGAGGAAAATACTGAAAGCCTCTAAAATTGTTGTATCCATCTCAGGGATCACACTCTTAATGTTTTTAAGTCTGAGACGAACAGTTCGGGGCTAGAGCCTTATGTCTTGGGACGTTCTTTTATTAGGTATCAGGGCCTATGTTATGATAAGTTATGATTTTAGTTAGTACTGTATATTTGACCCGACTAATGCAATTTTGTCAATCTAACCAAATAAACGACTTATAGACTTATTGATGTGTAGGTGGGACATAAAAAACCCGTGTGGAATTTATGGTTAGAGACAAACCCTTTACTCTGTCTCAGTTAGTGCCGTTGGTCGGGTTAAGTGTTGTAGGCCTACAAGTTTAAATGTTTTATTTGTTAATTTATTTTGCTTGTCACAATGTACATAGCCTATTTTTGTATTTGAAATATACACCTTGAAGAGTCCCATTTGGATCAAATGTTTCTGTTCTACTTGTGAATGCCATGTTTGGCTAAACATATGTAGTGGATTTAAAAAAAAAACACAATATTTGAACTGCAAGACGAGGTACGTAATAGTTTAGTCTTTACCACGCAGTTCAGGGGATTTAATTGAACCCTTTACGTTCAATGCACTGAAAGGCTCGTTACGTCTTTTGTCTCCGAAGCATACGTGAAACCAACCCATGTTATCAAATCAGAGCTTACACACTGCTCTGACACCCGAGACACACAAATGCATGTGTGTAAATATTTTTGTAAAAATATAGACTATAAATTCAAGAAGACCCCATAAAATTCTACAAAAGATAGAGAAATGCACAAATTCCTTATCTACAAGACAACAACAAAGATCAATTTAATAATAAATTATGGAAAACTGTACTACATTTGGATTCTTATATTCTGAAGATATTACTTTTTAATCCTAATTTCAAACAGTTTCATTTGGAAGAGATAACCACCTATACAAGACTCACCATTGTTGATACTACCGTCCATGGAACTATTTCCCGAAGCCATTTTGTGATGTTTACTTTAATTCCATTAGCACTGATTACCTGCAACAAAACAAAAGTACCAAAATGGTTAAATACAAGTCAATCCAAGAGGTAGAGGTATATAAGCACAAATGGGCCTTATAAATATTGTAAATTGTAACACACCAATCTAAAACGATGGGGAAGGAAAAGTAATACTAGTTAATTGGCTAGTTAGTCAGGTTTCCATGAAACTTGTTGCAATGGAATAGGGAAACAGGATATATTAATTAAATATATACCATAGAATTACAGAACTAAAAGGTATGACTGAAACAAAAGTAGTCATGAAACCAATTAGACAAATGAAGTTCATGAAATATTTTAATTTTAGCGAATTTTCCATTTAGGGAATATGCTAACCGTAGTACTCATGGTAAGACCTGGACATGGGACCGATTTACCTTTTCGTTATGAGGTCCCTAGAGGCCAAAAACACCATCCGTTCAAATTCATATATATATATATACATATATGTGTCCGTTAGCCCGATAACTCAAGCAAAAATGATCCGATTTTGATGAAATTTGGTATAAATCTGTAATCCTGCATTTATTTGAAAGAGTTCGCTAACCAGCATGATCGGACTATGGGAACAGGGTTTAGGGGTGGTTTTATGGGGTAAAATTAGTTTTTCCAATTTTTCCAAAACCATTTTGTAGAGCTTAAAAAAACAAATAATTTAGTATATTGAAGCGTTATTATGCGCCTAATGGTTACAGAGAAAATTAAAAGGCATTTATTTCTTACCAAACTAATAACATAAAAAAAACACACACCCTTTCACCCTCCCTGTTGCAGCACACCTAAGTACTCGTTAAACTAATTCAATTTAAATAGGGAATAAATGTGATATTTTTAAGGAGACATTTTAGTGTAAATCCAATCAGGTATCAGGTAAAATGGAAATTTGCTTCCCCTGCAGGTTTGCTGCGACGGGGGTAGGCCTATTTATAATTTTTATGTGTTGTGTCCAAACATGCTCAACTTTGAGGGATATTGAAGCTTGATGATTTGGACCTGATGAAGTACTTTGTACTAAACTACTGTAAGTTGGTCACCCTAACTACAAACTATTGTTTGACAGTGTAGCACAGGCACTATAAATCTTTGCTTCATTTAAAGATCCAGAGAATATTCCATAAAAGTAATAAATACAGTGAAATAATTGACCAAATTTATACGTCAAAAATCAATCATATCAATATTATCTAAGAAGGGGATGCCACTATGTGCGTATTTTAACCCAAATATGAGTGAAGGATGAGTGTAGGATGAGTGGTGCAATCTTGTAGTCTTGTTAGTAGCTAAGGCCGACATATTCCTTAGACACATTTAAATATTTAGACTCTCTGCCTACATTATTTTTCAATTTATCTTTGGAGATAACAACAGGTTTACTGGGCTACATAATGAAATCAAATTACTTAAATGTTTGAATATTTAAATTGTAGCGTACCTATTGGTAAAAGTAGGTTTGACTTTATTTGTGTTGTAAAGAATTAAGCTTCGTAAATTGAATACAGTTTTTAATTTTATTTTAGACATATTAATCTGTTGTGTTGCTAAATACAAGTATTAATAAGGTGGTATCAAGAAAAAGTTACTTTTTCAGTCACAACAGAACTTAACAAAAAACAATAAATACAAAAATGTTAAGTAATTTTGTTTAAAAACCTCTGTCCCAACTCCATAGAAAACTGGGTTCGTCAAAGAAAAAAGATTCTTAGACTTGAGTAATAACTACAACCAATGATCACAAATTTGTTCTTCAAACAAAACTAGTAATGTCAAATCCAGAAAACTATATCAAAGCAACAACTGTAAGACTATGTATTGGCTCATCTAACAAAACACGTTAAAGAAAGCGTAAATATAAATCTTCCATAGAAAAAAAAACTAAACCCTGAGGATTAAGAGTTGGGTCTTCTTACAAAAGCTATGCCAAATAAAAGAAACATAAAACCATCAGACACATAACTAAAAAGTATTGATTATGAATAAGCTCCAGAAAACGTGTGTCAACTAAAAATAAAGGTATACAAAACATTTTAGGGCAATAATTGAAACAACAGAATAATATGAGTTGGCTTTAGCTGTAGCACAACAACTTTCACCTTGATTTTCAGGCAACTCTGTGATGTTGCAAACAGAACCAACCAGAGCATGACAATCACTGGCCTGAGCAAGGAAAACCTATGTTACAACCACACACTCTAGCCGGGCAATACTGTACAGACTACACTGGTCTACGCACAGGGGTTCAAGTGTTTAAATGAAAGATATTTATAATACCCCGCCACAGCAAACCTGCAAAGTGAATTTCCATTTGCCTTGATTGGATTTTTACTCACATATTTCCTTAAACATGTCAGATTTATTCCCAATAAAAAAAGAAACATTAGATTTAACGAGAACCTACATAGGTTTGCTGATACAGGGAAGGAAAATTTGATTGGCAAAATTTAAAAACCTATTAATAAATTTGATAAATATATATCCATAAACAAACTATAACTGTTTACTTTTTCTCCATATAGGCTAAAAATTAAATAATACTTTGATTTCTCCTAAATTTGTTTGAAAATCTTATCGGTAACATTTAATTGTGGAACATTTGTATTCTTAAGATACAAGATGGCTATGATAAAAAATACAAATTTTCATGTAGGCCTAATAAAAAACACAAAACCTCACAACACCCTGATCTATGACCTAAACTTAATATAATATAGAGACAGGCGGTAAAATTGTACCTTAAGTCCTCGATTCTGCTAATCTATATATTAATACGCAAGCAGTTTTCTTTTCACAGTCATAGCTCAATAACCGCTTGATGGATTTTAACGTTTGAGGTGTCAAATTAAAGGTATTTTCATGTAGATGTGCAAATACGTCTCAGAATATTAAGAAAGGGCATCACTTAAGTACAGTTAAGGGCTAAAGTTTGGAAGGCGGTGCCATCTGTTGTAATTTAATTAAACTCATTTCCCTTCGTTTACAAATAACATATGGACGTAGTTTGAAATAGTTTTTAAGGTCAACCACAGACTGCAGGACTTATTTATTCCAGAGCAAAGCCGAAATTCTATATTTTTATCTAAACATCTGTTAAATATATCTGTTTCTTAAATAAAGAGTTTCCTATCAAGGCTTGACAACAAATTGTTTGTAAATAGTTGAATGTATTTACCTTACATCATATTTTACTGAATTATCGTTTTGTTTTGGTTACAGTTTGGTGTGATGAAATGAATGTTTGAAAGTGATTATTTCCAGTGCAGTTACATCACAATATCATGTAATTTACAATGTGTATAACAATTCCGTTGTAGTGTTTTCTGTTATTTTGTTAACTTTCGTAATTCATCTAAATTTAAAATAATATGCTACCAGTAAGACGAAGGCTGTGAGTGGCTATAGGAAACGCGAACGGGGCCGCTTGCATCAATCTCCCAATGTATCATTTGAAGATTACAGAGTGGCAACCATCGTGTGAGATAGGTCTACATCTAACCTTGGCAAATGAACGTTAAATGTTTACATTGTGGTGGCTTACATTTTAAGCTAAAAAAAAAAGAGTCTGGCCGATACAGTTCAATTGTTATTCTTTTTTTCCATAAATGAGAGAACCATTTACCTCATCTGCGGAATTCACCATACTTTCAGGAACTTATTGGAAACTCCCAATCTGAAATCAGGGCTGTGAGGTTTGGATCTAGAAATTATTAGAATAAAATTTGTCAATTTAATTCCGCCTTTGCCATGGTTAGCTCTGAAGCTCATTTAGATGAGAGGATCATACAGGGGATCTACAATTTCATGATCCATGACACTTGAAAGGAAAGATTCAATGATAAAATATGTGGGGAATAGGGTCACATTGCCAACCCATTTGCCCAATCTTTAAAAATTGTGGCAGAAATGTGTAGGGACGAGAGCTCCGAGGAGTTAAGGGTGATTCTTATGTACATAATAAGAAACAAAATAATTGGCTTTCCTCGCTACAATGATGCGACCTGTATAAATGTCACCGCTATTTTTAAAGCTGAAAACAGAGAACCACCAGACAAAATAAATCTTAGTTTCTTTTTTTCAAAAACTAATAATGTTACACGTGAATCCGTTCTAGATCCGTCGTTAGATCCACTTGCTTGCCCTCCAATGTTCACAACTGGAGACCTTGGTTGGGGCCCCTAATTTAAACACGCCTAAAACAGTACCCATCGTAGAAATAATTTAACAGTGTTATATTACGTGTCGTACTGGTTTGCGTCAAGAGAGGGATTTGGCTTGCAACATTAGGTCGGAAAAGCTCACTTTACAGTGTGTGGTTGACATCTACGTTCTCATAGTGGCGACCCACCTACAATACATAAGAGAAAACCAAAGCAGTATGAGAGCGGATCTATATTAAATATTGTAGGCCTAGGTTAGTTTTATAATTTGTCACAACATAATATTTTTCGTATTTCTATAATCAGTCATAGACTTTAGAATTACTCTTTGATTGAGATCTTGCTGTTTATGTTTTTGTTGTTTATTATTTTTATTACAAGTTGCATTTTTGCTCGATTTAGAGCAACAGGTTATCTAGTCAAAATAATTCCAGAAACTACAAAAGAACAATATTGCACTCAAAAATACTGTGTTAATAAGATCTACACAATATCTAAAGGCTACATATACTAACAAACATACAGTATAGCTTTTTACCCAAATAACATTTAAGAAACATTTAAATAAGCTGATTACACTACAAATGAACCATCAGTTAACAGTATGCATAACTTAACACTGACACATAACAATACATCATAAAACACTAAAAAGAGCTCCAAGGTTATCTTCAGGCACTGTTAGTTCAAACACAATAATCTAAAACAAAAATAAAAATCCTCCCCTGTTTCAGGTATGAGGGGCTGAGGACTACTGAAAGCTATGATCTAGCATAAAGAGAGTAAGGATGAATGACCATCCCTTTGGTTGAAGTTCAATGAAAAGACCCTCTTTTGAAAGCTTTTTGACCCAGCTTCTTTTAAATGGCAAGCCTACCCTGTGTGATATACAGACTATGGTACCTGATTAGAGTTTAAATCAGTCTTAAATGTTATAACAGTTTACATAATTCATTCTTTAATGGAATATACTTTTATTTACATTAATAGTATTATTGGGAAGGGGGGCATCAAATTAAAGTGATAACGTTCTCAAATCAATACTTAAGTAATTTCAAATGTACTCAAATTATGTTAGTCAAATGTTTGTTGCTCGGATAATTTCATAAAAAAAAATTTGACCCAGTCCTTTATTTATTTGGTTGTATGATACCTATCAATATAATTTTACAAAGAGCTTGAAAAAATTAGACTGTAAGATTTAATTCAAGGCTTTAATTTTAATTTAAATTTAATTAATTTAAGGTAGCCTACCCCTTTCAACATCTCCCGTAGGCTACATCTCTGGTAGGCTATTAAGTAGAAAAAGTTCCTACTATCTTGGGTTTAGTAATATATTGGTGACAATACGTACAATAAATACAGTTTCAAGTTTTTTAACCATTTAACTTATAAAAGGCATAGAAGTAATTTCACAAACAGTTTACGGAACTACATTTTCTATTCAACAAAAATTTTGTGGTTATTTATTATCAAGCTAATACGGTAGTACTCATGGTGGGACTGATATAATTTTTTTATTTTGAGGTCCCTAGAGGCCAAAAAAACCATCCGTTCAAATTCATATAAGCTATATATACCTATCTTATTAATATTATAAATGTGAAAGTTTGTAGGCCTATATATATATATAGGCCTATCATATATTAGTCCATTATCACGGAAAGTTTAACTCAAGCAAAAATTATCCGATCTAGATTAAATTTAGTATAAACGTGTTATTTAAACCTACATTTATTCGAACGACTTTGAGAACTAGCATGATAGGACTATGGGAACAGGGGATTAGGCCTAGGCCTATGGGGTTTTATGGAGTAAATTAGGTTTTCCCATTTTTGGCCAAAAAAAAAACATAAAATTTGTCAATTTATTTCCAAACCATTTTGTAGAGCTTAAATAGAACAAATAATTTAGTGTGTTGAAGCATTACTATGCGCCTAATGGTTAAGGAGAAAAATTCCAAAAGATTGTAAATTTAAAATTCCCATGTTATTCTTATGGAAAATAAGTAAATTGCTGTAGTTTGCTTCTTTTTGAACATATTTTGATCAAATTTGAAAAATGCATTTATTTAATACTGTACTTAGGCTATTATTAACATTTTAGGCCTACAACAAAACAAAACTTGTTTAATTACCTCCTCCTTGACCGAGACCAGCAGAGCCGGATAGGTTGCGTCAATTTTCTATTTACACTATATAACTTACAAAAAAACTTCCATAGATTGAAGTATGAACTATATTAAAAGTACTTTGGCGGTGGATGATTTTGCCACAGGCTTATTGACTTAAAAGTTTCTCATTAAAATCATCTTGTAGGCTGTAGTATGGTTTCTCCCTCAACAAGTTTTTCAGGGCTGTACGAAAGGCCGTTTCCCCTTGGTTTTTGATTGACGTAGGCAGGTGGTTGTAAATCTTCAGGGCAAGCATTGGGAAAGAGTTTTTGGTTTTAGACAGCCGGCAGAAAGGTATGTCCAGGTCGGAGCGATGTCTTGTACCATGGCTATGAACAGTATTTCTTGTAGGGAATTTATGTAGGTTTGCCTTCACATGGTCGGCTGACAAAAAAAATGTAATGAATGAAAATAGTTAAAATACCGGTGCTGACAAACAGAGGTTTGCAACGGTCATTTCTTTTACTAGAAGTTAAAATACTTACTGCTTTCTTCTGCAATTTGAGAATTTCATGACATGATGGTACATGGCCCTAGAGAAGGAGACCATAGCTTAAAATACTATGGAACAGAGTGTGGTACACTATAATCAAATAAGGTTTACTGACAAGCCTAGTCAACTTCCGAAGTAGATGGACCACCCTGAACAGTCTTTTAACAACTGATTGAATGTGTTTATCCCAAGCAAGTTTTGGATCAATTGCAAAACCAAAAAGATTTATGTTGGGTACATCTTGTACGTGGTGACTGAGAGTACAAGTAAGCCTCTGCGTCTTGTCTTCAATCAGCTTTAATTTGCTGGACGCAAACCAGTGTTTCGCTTCCTCAAATTGGATGTCAGCTGTCTCGAGTGCAAGAGTAGGATTTGCACCAGACGAGAAAATGGTAGTGTCATCCGCAAATCTAAGGGCCATACCATTTAACTCAAGGTCATTTATGGCGACAAGGAACAGTACAGGCCCCATAATCAGACCTTGGGGGACTCCATGGGCTACAGTCATGGCCTGGGATTTTGGACCACTCAAAGAAACCACTTGCCTTCTATTTCCAAGATAGGATTTTAATGTGTGTAGGGCGACACCACTCACACCATAACGTTCGAGTTTGTCAATTAGGATTTTGTGGGAGATACAATCGAATGCTTTGCTCAGGTCGCAAAGTGTCAATGACAAAAGCATACTGCACTCTGGTTACAAGTTCTACCATCGCAATCACCGTAGATTTATTACGCCTGAATCCATGTTGAAAATCAGAAAAAAGGTTGTTTGATTCAAAAAAATGTACTAGTTCATTCTTAATGATGATTTCTATTACTTTAACTGTTACTATAACTGTTTAAGTTTGAAGGATCGCCTTTTTGTAAATGGGGACCGTTCGTGCAACTTTAAAAAGATCGGGAAAAATTCCAATGCTCAGACAGGGTTGCCACCACAGTGGGATCAAAAAATCCATGCAGAATTCATGGTTTTCATGGGCAGTTTAAATAAAATTCATCGTTGGTGCGCTCATTTTTGCTGACTTAAGAATAAGAGGCATTTTCTTTGCATGTTAATATTGAATAACCTTTCCATACATGAAATTCAACTATTTTAGAGTAATTTATAAATATACATTCGAAACAAAGATGAAAACGAAGTGGGTCCAACTATTCTATATAACACATTGGAGAAGAATTGTAAAATATCTATATATAAGTATAGGTATAATTCAGTCTTTCCACCGGAATAAAACAAAGATCCCGCACACCTGGCCAAAAAAGTCCTGCTTTATCCCTCCATATGAACGTCATAAAATATCCTTTATGTTAACTGGTTCATCTTATTACTCAACGTACTAACATATGATTGGTTTATCCACAAAGCTAAAAACATCAGGCGTCAAGAGTCGGAAATTTTGTTTTATTATACACCCCGTTTCAATTCCGTTCTGTTTTTGTGATTCAAGTCCCTTTATCCATACGCGGGATTTGGCCTACTAATGATTTTTCAAACCATATTAAGTCTTCGGAAAGACTCAGCTGACATCAGCATCTAACCTCGAATGACTTGGAATAAACTAACTAAGCAATTGTTTCTGATCGCGGAACATGTTAAATAATCATCTCCAGACAGTATTCTCTTGGTGTTGGTTTCTCTGAACTGTTTTTGAATATAAAAAAAAAATATTTGGCAAATTTAATTGTACTAATTGAATAATTAATCCTGATTTTTAAAATTCATGGTCCAATGGAGAAATTCATGCATAATCCATGCCTTTTTTCATGGTCACAAGAATTCATGCATAATTCAAGCTTTTCAAGGTTTTCATGGCTGGTGGCAACCCTGTCAGACAACCATTTATAATCATGGATAGAGGTTGAGCGATTTCATCCACTATGGCCTTGAGGACAACAGTTGACATGCCGTAGATATCCGGGCTACGTGAGGATTTAAACCCCAACATGCTCTTCACTATCTCCAAAGGAGTTACCCTCTGCCATCATACAAGGTTGACATTTGAACGTGGGACATTTTCAGCAGGATCGTCAGCCACTGATGGAATCTCCGAAACCAGTTTCTCAATGTTACCTAACAGAAATTTGTTGAAATCGTCTGGGCTAGCTTTACATAGGGCTGTATTTGGCTTTGAGAGGCTTCTATTACTGTTAACTAACGACCAAGCTGCCTTACATCGATTTAGTGCACCTTCAATCTTACTTATATTATTGAGTTTCTTGGCTTCATCGACTTTAACCTTGTACGTATTCTTTGTATTGACGTACAAGCGCCTAAGACGTTCTTTAGTTTCCTGACATGTAGCCGACACATACCTATCTCTTATGGCTAAAACTAAAGCCTTAAATCTAGACAGCTCAGGAGTATACCACGTGTTAGCCTTTACTTTCGGTTCCACATACTTAGATTTACCCTCCCTGTTGCAGCAAACCTAAGTACTCGTTAAACTAATGTTATTTAAATAGGGAATAAATGTGACAATTTTAAAGAAATATTTCAGTGGAAATCCAACCAGACTTAATTGGAAATTCACTTAGTCTGCAGGTTTGTTGCGGCGGGGTTATTGACACATAGTTTAGGTTTTATGTTAAAACTAGTGTAGCTTACATGTTGCTCAAATTCGAGCAATAATTGCAAAGTATTACAGGAGTTATTTCAAAACGAATAACAGCCATATTTACAATGAGTTTAAAAGAGTCAGCTCAAAGATTACTGGTGTGTAACTCATGGAGATATCTCCTCGTTTAACTAAGGATATTTAATCAGGGGGGCGGGGGTACATTCACATTGTACGTTAAATGTGATATTTTAAGGATACTTTAGGTGTGAATCCAATCAGGCAAATGGAAATTCGCTTAGTCTGCAGATTTGTATTGGGTGGAACATTATGATGGTGTTAAATATGGTATTAAGAGGTAAAATTGTGAGAAATACCTTTAGATCCTAAAACTGAAGATCCATTAGGGTTTTGGTAGAACAGGAACAAGATGAGCAGAGAAGCGATGGCTATGGCCAGAGTGACGAGAATCGAAGGACCACAGATGAAAGATGATGTTGAGAAATGACTATTGTTGTGTAGTATGTAATTCTTCACTGATTTAAATTAAAACTCTTCTTCATTAATAAAAAGAAAGCAATTCACTACTCATGAATATTCTGGACTGTACACGAAAATTTACAACACATTTACTTTAAATAAAAATATCTTCTTGGATCCTAGCTTGACACTTGGTACTATAAATTTGGAATCCATATTTAAATGAGAAATGATGAAATAATGCACTTGGAGCGGTAAGAGAGAAAGAGAGATTAAAATATTTAATATGAACTAAACCAAAAGGTAAGCACTGTGTACTGTGAGAGAGGTGAGTCTAAACTGAACTGACTAGTACGAAGTGCTGTAGTGAACTTTGGACAGTGATGTCATCATATCAGCTGTTGTATCCTTTCAATAACTGAACTAAAAACTTGACTTGAATGTTAATACTACTTGATTAATTGTTTATATTTGACTGTATATAGTTCATATGTTATTAAATAAATATTTTATTAAATGTCCTTAGTTGAATTACTAAATATTTAACATACCGGCCCCCCCTGAACCCCTGGGTTCTGAAAACAACACAAAAAATGAGAAAATCAATAAAAAAGGGGGGTGGTAACTCCTCTTCACTATTCCATAGGAAGGACAGACACCTTTGTCACAGGACGAGAGAGGTGTCCACTTGCGGTCTTCAGGTGCACGACCCGTACTATTCCATCAGTACCAGGTGAAACGGAGAGAACTCGTCCAAGCTTCCAGGAGAGTGGAGGCAAGTTGTCTTCATGAATGACAACCAAGTCATTGACTTCAATATTCTTCTTGGGGTTGACCCATTTATTTCTCTCTTGAAGAGTGTACAGATACTCTTTCTGCCAGCGAGCCCAGATATGTTGACTGAACTGTTGGACTAACTGCCAGCGTTTTAATCGGTTGATAGGAATGCTACGCAAGTCAGGTTCAAGAGGTGTCATAAGAGGACCACCTACTAAAAAATGACCTGGCGTCAAAGCTTCTAGGTCCGAGGGATCAGAAGAAAGAGGAGTTATAGGCCTAGAGTTCATCATTCCTTCAATACGGGTGATTAAAGTCGAAAACTCTTCCAGTGACAGGGTCTGTTGTCCAATGACTCTTATTAGGTGAAATTTCACACTTTTGACGGCCCTCTCCCAAAGGCCTCCCTGATGAGGTGCATGTGGAGGTAAGAAGTGAAATTTAATATTGAAATTCTCAGCGTAGCATTGTACTGTGGAATCCTTGATTAAATTTTCAAAGTTGCGTCTGAGTTTTTCGGATGCACCTGTGAAATTTGTAGCATTGTCACAGTGAATATCTGAAACGATTCCTCGTCTGGAGACAAATCTGGTAAGAGCGGCTAAATAGGCATCCGCTGTTAGGTCGGTTACTACTTCTATGTGTACCGCCTTAGTAGAGAAGCAAATAAATATACAAATATAAACCTTGATAGGTTGAACTCGTCTTAGTAGATGTTGCTTCACAAAGAAGTGTCCTGCATAATCTACACCAGATATGGAAAATGGCCTTGAAGGTGTAACTCGATTCATAGGTAATTCCCCCATGAGTGGAGAAGAATGAGGAGGTTTACATCTGAAACATTTTATGCATTTAAAGATCCTAGATCTTATTAAGCTTCTAGCACTGAGAATCCAGTACTTGTTTGCCAGCATAGCCTGAGTTAGAGTTGGACCAGAGTGCAAATATAAGACATGATGGTGGTCAATCAAAATATCAACTAACCTATGACCTTTAGGTAGCAAGACGGGGTGTTTGTGATCTTCAGAGATATCAGCCTTGTTTATTCTTCCCCCTACTCGAATGAGGCCATCTTTATCCAGATAAGGAGCTAGGCGTCTAATGCGTACAGAGCAAGGTTTATTGGATTTCAAACATGAGATTTCTTCAGAAAAATATTCTCGTTGAACCAATTTACAAATCAGGTTATGAGCCTCTTTTATCTCCTGAGAAGTTAAATTCCCAATTTGTTTAACTTTATTTCTGGTGTTATGAATGAAGCGCAGCAGGTATGCGGAAACATGAAGTAGTGTTGTCCAAGATGAGAAGCGAGTGAGGAGAGAAAATGGTTCATCCGGAACAGCAGAGAGAGTGTTAACTGTGAGAATCTTAGTTTCAGGGATAGACTCTTCAGGTAAAGATTTACAGACAGACTTTGGCCAATTTTCTTCAGAGTTACACAACCAGACAGGTCCATTCCACCAAAGTGTGTGGTTAATCAAATCTTGTGGGGCGGTACCCCTTGACCCAACATCCGCTGGATTTTCTAGTGATGAAATATGTTGCCAAAATGAAGGTGGGATATTTTCCTGTATTTCTGCAACTCGATTTGACACATAAACCTTGAGTCGATAAGAGGGCATGCCAATCCATGAAAGCACGATTGTGGAATCGCACCAAGCTGTGTATGAACTAATCTTGCAGTGAGGTGAGAGAAGTTGTATACAGTAATTTAGGAGCTTAGACAACAGGTGTGCTCCGCAGAGCTCCAAGCGAGGTATGGAAATACGCTTCAGAGGTGCGACTCTTGACTTCGCTATCAGAAGATAAGTCGATATAATTCCTTGTGAATTTACAACTCTCAGGTAAACACAACTACAATATCCTGCTTCACTTGCATCAGAAAAAGCATGTAGCTGAATATCTTTAGCAGAAGAAAGTCCCACGTAGCGAGGTATCTTGAGCATTTCAATATATGGAAGTTCATTGGCGAACTTGTTCCAAACTGATATAACGCTGTCGTCTAGGGGTTCATCCCAATCGAGACCAAGTGTCCATAAGTATTGCATGAAGGATTTGGACCAGAAGGTTACAGGAGTTAACCATCCTGACGGGTCATAGATCTGTGATATCACACTTAAAACAATTCTTTTTGTAGGAGTTTCCTTAATATTTTGAGTTCCTACAGAATAAGAAAAAACATCTTCATTAGGAATCCATTTAAGTCCTAAAACACTATGAACTGGTTGTTCGGGAGCTCGAAAACCAATAGGTTTTTCTTTGTGATCTTCAGGGATCGACTGTAAGAGTAATGGATTATTCGAAGACCATTTTCTTAACTCGAAACCTCCTTTTTTGAGTAACTGAACCACATCATTTTTCAACAAAGGAGCGTTTTCTACGCAATTACTACCCAATAGGGCGTCATCGACATAAATCTGATCCTTTAGAGCAGTTGCGGCTAGAGGATGATTTTTTCCTTCATCAATAATGAGTTGTTGAATGACACGATTTGCCAAGTAGGGCGATGATGTGAGCCCATAAGTGACAGTCGCTAGCTGATAGATTTGAAGAGGCATTTTATCATTCTCTCTCCAGAAAATAAGTTGAAATATCTGATCAGATTCCTTTACAAGGACTTGTCGAAACATCTGCTTGATGTCGCATGAAAAAACAACCGCATGTCGGCGAAAGTTGAGAATGATGTCACATATGTTGTTGTGGAGTTTTGGTCCTTGATGAAGAATACTGTTGAGAGACAGAGATGTTGATGTAGGTGCTGATGCGTTGAATACTACCCTTAATTTTCCATCTTTAAAAATTCCATGATGTGGAAGGTAGTAATGAGGATTATTTTTAAGACGTGGTGACTGACAGAGTGTCATATGTCCCGAAGACAAGTAATCTCTCATAAAATCAACATAAGTTTCCTTGAAATCAGGATTAGAACGAAATTTATTCTCCAGAGACCAGAATAGGGATTTTGCCATTTTGCTCGAGTTGCCTAATGTTGACGGATCGTCTGAGAAAGGCAAAGAGACAATATATCTTCCTTCAGGAGTGCGAGAGTGCGTAGATACAAAATGTTTTTCACATTTTTCTTCGGCTAAGGATTGCTTGCTTGTAAGAGGGGGTTCCTCTACAGCCCAAAACTGTTGGATAGAGGTGTGAAGATCCAAACTATTGGTGGTTAAGAGTGTGACTAATCCATGAAATGAATTTTTGCAAGTTGAGGCAACAGGGGTCGATCCTAAGAGCGCATATCCAAAAATGGTGTCAATTGCTACAGGCATATTCTCACCAAGTGACAAAAACTGGCCTTTCACAGAGGAGGCAAAAAGGTCAGCTCCAATTAGAACATCAATAGGAGCGGGTTTATCAAAAGTAGGATCGGCTAACATTAAATGTTGCATCTGTGAGCGAACTTCAGGAGTGATCTTAGCTCGAGGTAAATCTGGAGTGATATTATCCAAAATGAAGACAGGGTGAGAGCTTGCCAATACATATCCACTAAGGGACTGGAGAGTGACATGAGTTAACCCTTTTGTTTTCACCTGAGCAGACGAGATGCCATTAATAAGCGTTTTATTAGCATGAGAGCGCTTAATCCCTAAAGACTGAGCACATCTTTGAGTAATGAAGGTAGACTGAGCAGCAGAATCTAAAACTCCCCTACAAACTAGGGTCTTACCTTCGCTTGATTTTACCACAATTAAAGCAGTGGCAAGAAGAACTGTGTTCTCTGTATTTGTCAAACCAACAAAACCAGATTCATTTTTATTTGAGTCAGAACTTGGAGCTCGTTTGTCTGTGTTACCTTTAGACACATTAGGAGAGGGATTATTTTCAGAATCCATAAAATGCAAAAGAGAGTGATGTTTTCTTTTACACGTATAACATGTACGCCATGAATTGCATTCCTTTACCTTATGCTTATCGCCAAGACAGTTGGTGCACAAATTTTTGCCTTTAACAAAATTATACATTTCTTGTGAAGTCAATTTAAGAAAACCTTTGCATTGATAGATTTTGTGATCTGCACCTGCGCAAAATGTACAAACAGTGCGAGGAGTTGCAATAAGCGCCGATTTATTTGAGCGCTGAGGGGGTTTTACTTGAGTGTGGTGGCCTAAGGTACCCTTAAGAGATGATCCCACATTAGTAAGATTAGCTGCTTCAAGATTTACACAGTGAGACTCAATGTACTTGGTTAACTCATCTAACTTAGGAGTTACAGAGTTATCACTTCGACTCTGTTCAAAATGATGGCGAAAATCAGAATCAAATTTTCTTAACAAGTGAGAGGTCAAAATTAAATTTTCCTGAGAAATTTCTTCATCTAGAGCTTTAAGTGCTTCAATGTTTTCATTTAAAACAGACAAAAACCTTCTAAGTTGCTTCACTGAGGGATTGTGAAGAACTGGTAAGTCTAACACATTGTTGACATGAAGAGAGATTAGTAATCTTGTATTCTGATACCTTTTAAGTAGAGATTCCCATGCAATAAAATAATTAGCATTAGTCATAGGGATGTTTTTAACAACTGAAAGTGCCTCTCCCTCAAGACAGCTTAACAAATAACTCATTTTTTCAACACCAGAAATACTATCATTTTTATGAATAGTATTTTCAAACAAATTTTTGAACGCCATCCACTTTTCATGTTGACCTGAGAAGGTACCAAGTTGAAGTTTAGGAAGCTGTACACTAACCTTAGTTGTAGCTACTTGGCTGATAGCTGCATTGGAATCATCCAGGTTTGGCTGGCTCGACTGGTTAGAGCTTGGGGAAGGTATCAAGTTCACACACAAAGAGTGAATAGACACATAGAGATCACTTATTTCATCTTGTAATGTTGAAATTGTAGTGATATTTTCACTTTCATCTAATTCCTCAGGTAAAGGCACAGTGCCGAACAACTTATTCACTAATTTGTCAAAATCATTATTTTTGGCTGTAGCGGTGGAATCCAAAAGAGTGAGCTTTGTTATAAGTTGAGGAGTGATAGGTTCCTTTTCGATAGCAAGCACTTTTGCTTCAATTGACTTAAGCCTGGCTAGCACAAGCTCAGATTGCTTCACAAAAGTTGAGAACCTCATTTTGAATAAGTCTTAAATTCAATAAAATTCCAAAATAAAAATAAATGCAGATTAAAATAAGTTTATAATGAGCAAAACTTATTTAAAGACAGCCAGGATTCATTGTATTAAATATTAATATTAGTCAACTTGAAATCAGAGAGAAATATTCAGCCATAGTATAGGCCTATAAAAAGTTTAAGTCCCAGAAAATATCTACCTGCAATTATTTCCAGATAATAAATTTGAAATTCAATAAAACATGTTATTTCAAACACAAACTGTAATTAAATGTTCAATCCGTATTAATAAACATTCTTCTGTCACTTTAATTTAAAAGTGTAAGCAAACAATTGAGGTTATGAAAACATAAACAAAGTCTTGCATAATGACATTTAAGTTTTCATTTCTATCCATCAGCAGCGCTAGTGTTGATCAGCTGTGAAGTTGGTATGACTTCCATGATTTTCTGAATATTCAGCAACAAGAGAGAAACTTGTTTCACATTACAGGGGGGAGAGAGGGGGGCAGACAGGATGCAGCCCGATAATGCACAATAGAGAATAGACAAACTATGCATGAAAATACAGGAGTTGTAGACAGTACAGTCTGAGAACAAAATTTTCTGTCTGGGACAACAAAACTTTATGTGTTATTTCACAAATTACTGCAACAATTTAATAAATTGATAATAATGTGATCAAAAATATTTAATCCTCTTGTTAATGATACTTAATGTTGATGACAGATTTATTCAATTAATTTATTCAGTTCAAATAAATACAAAACTTAATAGTCACAGTAGATTATTTTCCATAGGCTGGGAAACATCCGGCTCGAAGGACCATGTTAAATATGGTATTAAGAGGTAAAATTGTGAGAAATACCTTTAGATCCTAAAACTGAAGATCCATTAGGGTTTTGGTAGAACAGGAACAAGATGAGCAGAGAAGCGATGGCTCTGGCCAGAGTGACGAGAATCGAAGGACCACAGATGAAAGATGATGTTGAGAAATGACTATTGTTGTGTAGTATGTAATTCTTCACTGATTTAAATTAAAACTCTTCTTCATTAATAAAAAGAAAGCAATTCACTACTCATGAATATTCTGGACTGTACACGAAAATTTACAACACATTTACTTTAAATAAAAATATCTTCTTGGATCCTAGCTTGACACTTGGTACTATAAATTTGGAATCCATATTTAAATGAGAAATGATGAAATAATGCACTTGGAGCGGTAAGAGAGAAAGAGAGATTAAAATATTTAATATGAACTAAACCAAAAGGTAAGCACTGTGTACTGTGAGAGAGGTGAGTCTAAACTGAACTGACTAGTACGAAGTGCTGTAGTGAACTTTGGACAGTGATGTCATCATATCAGCTGTTGTATCCTTTCAATAACTGAACTAAAAACTTGACTTGAATGTTAATACTACTTGATTAATTGTTTATATTTGACTGTATATAGTTCATATGTTATTAAATAAATATTTTATTAAATGTCCTTAGTTGAATTACTAAATATTTAACAGATGGTTTGGCTGCAGGCATACTTTGCATACTCAAAGGTATCCCACTTGTAGCATTTCAGCCGTGGTTGTCAGTTCAGATTGGATAGTTAAGTAGGCCTACGTCATGTTTTCATCTTTCCAGAATTCATCCATAGAATAATAGGCCTTTTCCATTAAATATGTCTTCAATTTTTTTCTTAAATTATATCTGTTCAGAGCAACTTCTTATTTAATCTGGTAGCCTAATCTATTGAAAACTTTACTGGCAAAAAATTGAACTCTTGATTGAATCAAGCAGTTCTATGGCTGTTTAAGTGCACATTGGGTTTACTTCTTGTGTTGTAACTATGTACTTCATTGTTCCTCTTGAATAGGAAATTTCCAGGATGACGACAGATGAAAGAGTCAATACGGTACTTTGAGACCTTGAAATAAAGGCCTACAATGCTCCAGGTAGGCTAATGAACTCTGCAAATAATTCTTATGATTCTTTTTTTGCAAAAGAAAAACTCTGTTTGCCTCGCTACATCCTCCCCAAAATGTAACTCCATAACTTATAATGCTATGGGAACACCTGTAGTACACCTTCATCAGAACATCCAACTCTACACCATTCCTCAGCTTATGAGCCAGGCAGCAGACCACGACCAGTCTCTCTATTACATTATAAATAGGGACATTCCATCTCAAATTATTGCAAATGCTGATGCCGAGACACTTAAACTAGCCTATCTGGAGGTTTGAAATTAAATTGATCTATTTTAATTAAGCTGGCTGTAGTCAGGTTTTTTCCTGTTATAAAAGTGTAGAAATCCAATTTTTCCATGATAGCTTATTTTTACGACACCAGTTTGATAAGCTATTTAACTTATTCCGGACTGAGTCTTCTTGATTGATTCAGCTGAATTTGAGTCGGACACTATATGGCCGACGTCATCAGCATAAAGCCACACCTCGCTAAGCTACACATCCTCCAATAGACCATTAACAAAGAGCAAGAAAATAATAGGACCCAGGTTCGAACCTTGCGGAACGCCGGTATTCACATCGTGTTGCATCTCTGACTTAAAGCTTCTTATTACATGATCCAAGGTGTTTGACCACTACCACCTGTGACCTGTCTTTCAGAAATGACATAATCCAATCCAATGGTTGGTTGTTAATACCAAACTTTATCAATTTATTTTTAAGTAGGCTATGATTAAGGCAATCAATAGCCTTAGTCATGTCATAAAACAAAGCAAATAGGCTAGGTATACATGTTCCATGCAATCAATCTTGTCGTGAACTAAGGTCAATAAAGAGAATATAGCATCTATAGTTGATTTCTTTTTTCAGAATCCAAATTGATTTTGCAGTAAAATTTTGTTTTATTCTAGGTATGGCAGGAGTCTATTTAAAAAGGCCACTTCAAATAAGTTATTTTCAAAGAGAAGACTGACTGGATCGCAACTGGTCTATAATTACTAATTACATCTTTCTCGTTCTTCTTGTGAATCGGAATTATTTTAGAAGTTTTAATTCTGTCCGGGAATTTCCCTTCCATAAAAGATTTATTAATTATTGGTATAAGAGGTTTAGTCACCAGGTGAGCACAAGACTTCACAATGGAATGGCGGTACCAGCTGCGGATTTTGTGTTCACATTAACCCTCCAAGTGTCCAAAGTATTGTATTAATGTCCGCCCATTTATTACGCAATCGCAGGGTTTTATTAAAATGTACCTATCTTAGAAACTTAAAAACAATGTAAAGTAGGTATAGGTACTGTACTGTTTTATATAGGGTATAATTTTGTTTGGGAAATTATGGGCTTCAATGTAGGCCTATATAAAACATTAGGCTACAAAAAAAATTTTCAACAATTTTTGTGGGGTTAACATTTCTCAAAAATTATAAAATAAATGAAAAAAATTTATGTTTGCGCTCAATAAATTGTTATAATTTATAAGTCTACAAATATTTTAAAATAGCCACTTCGTTCTAAGTTAAATTTTATAAGGATTACAAATAGGCTAGGCCTATATATAGCCTAATAATATAAGGAAGTAAATTTGCAAATAAATATAAGTTATGGGTGAAAAACAGATTTCGTACACTTAGAGTTAGCTAAGAATGCATAGCATAACCATAGCTAGGAATCTGGCTGATAATTTACATCCAATATCGCTACCTACTTTTTCAGGATCATCAACCAGCCCTTCAAAATCACTTAAATCTTCTTATAATGCACCACGTAAGTTATATCACTACTTTTTATATTCAACACTAAAACAGTGATAATAGTAATAAAACACATCAGTCATCGGTGCGAGGTTAACCAAGTTGTTTACAAATAGGCATGTCAGCTGTCTGCTACAACATTTTCGGAAGTAAAATGAAAAGCGTCTAGAAACAGACATCAGGAGAAAGCTTAGAATCTGCTGAAAGGGTCAATCCATGTCAAGTGATCAAATAAATACCAATTACCTCACCATTTTTTACAGGATTGATCTTTTAACATTAGATACATCTATGCAAAAGAAGCTTAAATATGAAAAAAAAAATTTTTTTACCTCATCTAGTTTTTTGTTATTTTATTTTAAAGTTCCAAAAAAAGCGCGGTTTTGCGCTTTAAGGGATCTACGTTTTATTTAATATCTCAAGAAAGAGTAAAGATAGAAAGATAAAACAAAAACCATTCTTTTCAGGATTAAATAACCTTTAATTTGATATACAACATGACAGTATTTCAAGTAATTAAAATTTCAACCCCCCAAACTCAAAATTTCAAAAGCCAATCCCAAAAAACGCATATGATTAAAAATTTTCAAAAAAATACCATGGATCCTTAATGTTATTAATAATTTATGTCCAAAAATTCAAATTGGGATCTCAATGGGATCCATATTAAAATAATTTTTTTGTATAAGCCTGCAATGTAAATAGACAAGTCTTAGGCTACAGGGCTAATAGTTACATTTATTAGCTACAAAAAATGTCTTAAGTAATGTAATATACAATAAAAAGCTAATAGTCTATAGGCCTAACCAGTTGTACAATACAAGTACAGTAAGCCTAAAGTGTCTAAAATTTGGTACCGTAATAAAATTTACTTTTTAACACTTTTTAAATAAGATATCAATTGAAATAAATGGACTGCTACCGAGTCGTGAATCAAGCATTCTGATATTATTACAAAGCTTGTATACTTAATTTCTCCTTTCTCATTGTAATAAACAGCAAATGGATGCACAGTAGCTCAGAGGTTATTATTCCAGTGGAAAGACTGTGCCTCGTCTTGGACCACAAAAGAGTAGTTTTCTGAAAAGTCCAAACTTACAACTGCTTTATCCTCTTGGATGTTTTCTTTCAAATCTTTGTAGTACTTGGATTGCTGACGGGATATGAATGAATGATTCTTTAGTTCAACAAGCTGTTCACAAAAACTGTCCACAAATTCTTCTACAGTCTCGCAAAATGTCTCAAATGTACACCTATCCACAGAAACCCAGTTGTTTGTATGTGATGGTCTCTATCATCCCCTCTTCAAAGTGGTTCAGAAGTACTTCTTTTAGTTTTAGTTCTTTGGTTTTAATACTCCTGGACATTTTACACATTTGTTTAGGTAGCAGTCAGGGGTATTTTCTTGGCACATTATTTGTGACAAACATTGTTTGTAATCGCCAAGATCAGTAGCTTCATCAATCTTCACCTTTTTCAGCTTTCCTCCGACAATCATTCCTTTTACATTCTGGTGCGTTGTGCACACGCAAACAGAGTCAGTTCCATTTCCCCCAGCCAAGATACAGTTCTTCGGTCTTAAATCAGCGTACTTTGAGAAAAAAATTTTCACAGCTGATTCTGTTTTTTTGAACGGTTCAAAGTATTCTTTTAAATTTAATAAAACCAGTCTCTCTTGCACATTTTCTTTCTATCCATTTACTTTCATCACTACAAAATCTTTCTTGCCTGGCATAATTCGACTCACATCATCAGAGTTGTAAAAAGCTTTGACTTTATCTACAACATTCTGGTCCAAAGTGTTTCCTGGCTTTGGGTCTGGACATGACATTATTTCCCTTTTCTTTAACTAACGATTTAGCTCTTCTGGCCATCCTATTACTGACACCAAACTCGATTTCAATTTTTCACAGTCCAACTTTTAGGTAATGTTGTAAGTCTCAAGAACTTCTCACTTTTTTTGTAGTTTTCTGAAATTTTTCTTTCAATTCCGCAATTATTTCTGAATCTGGGTTAACTTGCTCTTCATCCTCAAAGAAGCTTGTATCAAAGGAAATTGATATCTTATTTAAAAAGTGAAGTTACCAAATTTTAGACACTTTAGGCTTACTGTACTTGTATTGTACAACTGAGCTTTTTATTGTATGTTACGTTACTTAGACATTTTTGTAGCTAATGAATGTAACGATTAGCCCTGTAGCCTACGACTTGTCTATTTACATTGCAGGCTTATACAAAAAAATTATTTTAATATGGATCCCATTGAGATCCCAACTTGAATTTTTGGACATAAATTATTAATAACATTAAGGATCCATGGTATTTTTTTGAAAATTTTTAATCATATGCGTTTTTTGGGATTGGCTTTTGAAATTTTGAGTTTGGGGGGTTGAAATTTTAATTACTTTAAATACTGTCATGTTGTATATCAAATTAAAGCTAATTTAATCCTGAAAAGAATGGTTTTTGTTTTACCTTTCTATCTTTATTCTTTCTTGAGATATTAAATAAAACGTAAATCCCTTTAAGCGCAAAACCACACTTTTTTTGGAACTTTAAAGTAAGATTACAAAAAAACCAAAGGAGATAAAAATATTTTTTTTCTAAATTTTAAATTGGTTTTATGTGTATATTAAATAAACCAAAAACTAACAAGAATGAAAAACATAAGGGAAAATTTTATTTTTTATTTTGATCACTTGATATGGAATGACCCGAAAACAACAATACCAATCTCGATCCCAGTTCAATCTGATTCAGTCAGTCCCAGAGTCTTTGCCGTAAACAATGTTTGTGTGTCGCAAAAGCGACGCATAACACTACGGCGGGTGTGTTGTGCGTCGATTACGCGACGCTTAACACTCGGAGGGTTAAGTAGCACAATCTTAAATTCACGTCTGATGCTAGCCTAGTAGGCCTACCGGTATGACCCGTGCTTATCTAAGCCTCACCAAGAACGTCCATGGGGTAGACATGTCCTATTCAAATTCTTTTGGAAAAATTAAAGTGATTAACAATAGGAAATTAAGTTAAGTTAGATCTAAGTTATTTGGAATTAATTTTACTAACAATAGGCCCTAAATTAATTATTGTTAAAACTCGACTCGGCCTTTATTGAATTTTATTCCCTCCGCACATGGTCTTCAAACCAATAAGAAAATGAATGTAGGCTAGGCCCTGCTTACTTAGCATAACTTACAGGGGCTTGTAAGATGAAACATCCGTAGCCTAGGTAAGTTAATCAGTCATAGGCCTGTGATTTTATCTGCCTTTTGAATGATGAATAGGCCTAGGTACATAACTTACACCAGCCTCTGTTTTAGGCCTACCACAAATAACAACTTAATGCAAAAATAAAAAATAAAACTAGGCCTAATTTAGGTAATTACTTAACTTACTAAGCCTAACCCTAAAAATTAATTGCCTAAGGTGGATGGACTGGGTCAAGACAATAGACCTACGATGAGATAGTAAAGTTAAGATATAGGCTTAAGCCTACTACTGTTAATTCATTAAAATATTTAAGTATGAACTACAACAAAAATACTCACGTAAAATGACGTTTAAACGTTTGACACTTTGCAATCGTCTCTCAAAAAATCGTGAAATAATGAGTCTATTCATAATTCCACTTTGAATTGTTACTGGAAACAATGTTCTGAATGTTAATCTCAAATCAAACACTGTTTAATTATTATTACAGAAACTATGGAGAGGTGTTCGTCCTTCTACAGCTAAAAAACAAATTACGTCAACACTTATAGGCCTACGTTCTCAACTCGCGTAAACCAAACAGACACTTTCTCTATTTTCTCATTTTCTGCCTAAATCTAAAACCTAAAATGCATTTCCTCAACGAAACGAACGAAACTCAATAACCAACCATCAACTTTCATCAGCTGTTGGTAACGTTACTTGCAGAAAAATCAAGGCATAGAGTATGTAGTACAAAGCGTATATACGCATATTATTTTGTACTGTATATGCCCTTTTGAAGAAGAAGTGCTAGCTTTCTTACTGGCGATAAGATCAGTTATTTCATTAGCCAGAATTGATTCAAAGCCCAAAGATCAGGGGCAGCTGGGTCCAGTTTCGAACCATCAAAAAGCTACTGACTTTTCTCAGGATCGTTCCGGCAATCTTTTAATTGTTAGGTGAGCACTATAACTACTTAACTCGTTATAACTATAACTTATAGCTACCCACTTGTTAGTGCTGTCCTCTCATCTTAAAACCACAAATGCCTCAAGAATCGGCAATCGCACGAAAAACAACCTTAGACACTTTCAAATCTAGTACTGGTAGACCTACTGTACTGCTCAATAGCGTTGAGTATACTACACCAATGTCATTAGTCAAACATATGAAAAGCAGCTTTTAAACCTGTTGAAGTTGTAAATTCACAAATGCTAGAAAAGAGTAAAAATATGTATATTTTGTAAAAAGATAAGTGAACAATAATAATTGAATGAATTAGTAAACAAATAAATATCATCTGTTAAATAAAGATTTATATACAGGTAAGTAGTTTAACACTACAGTACCCCCTTGCCAGTGGTTGAGCTGTGTAGCTGAGCAAACACGAAAAAAATCAACTCTGGAACCGTACTGGAAAATGAACTTGCCTCCCAGAGCGCGTAGTTAATGGTGTAGATCTCAGAATAGGTTTAGATGTCAAGGTACCTCGTTGTTGAATGTCAGAATGAGAAAAGTGAGGAGTAGAAGTTATGGTGTCTCTGGAAACGCTGGTATCATCATGATCGAGTTGTAAGGAATAGACTGGCTTAAGTCGATCCATCGAAATGGTTACATCATTGCCTCGCATCCGAATAACTGCAGTCTTGTCAGATCTTCTAATGACGAGGTAAGGACCTGAGTAGGGGGATCGAGTGCACCCTTAGAAATGTCGGTACGTACGAAGACATGAGTGCATGTGTTGAGATCCTTGAACACGAATGGCGTCCTACCTCCATGTCTTGTTCCATCAACTGGTCTTAAGTTGTTGAAATGTTGGCGCAGATCTTTGGCAAAACTTTGTGGGTCAAGTTCATGGTTGGAATCGCTAAGTGTAAGGAACTCTCCCTCCAGGTAGGCGAAGTGGTTGACCATACAGGAGTTCAGCTGAAGAAGCTTGTAGATCATCACGCCATGCTGTCCGTATTCCCAAAAGTATGGCGGGCAATACCTCAGTCCATCGTGCTGTTGCGTGGCATCTGATGGCTGCCTTCAGTTGACGGTGAAAACGTTCAACTAGTCCATTTGACGATGGGTGATAGGAAGTTGTTCTGAGACGAGTCGAACCTAACAAATCTCCTAGGTGTTTGTAAGTTGTTTGAAGATAAAATAAAACCAAGATAAGATCAACCCTGTTTTAATACCAATTTCCAAAAACTCATCACATAAACAAAAACAAACAAAAAGTCAGCTGATAAATATTACAATTAAATATGGTATTTAAAGACAGTACAACACTTCCCCCTTAAAATTAACCTGAGCTCTATTAATTATTTTGTTGTATATCGTCCCTGTCATCGGTGTAGAACTCATGCAGCTCTCCCTTTCATTAACTCTAACTTGAGTCCTCGTAGCCCATCCAACAACCCATTACATTCTTCTAGGACTCGCTTCAATTGAATATCTACAGACCCATATTTATGTTGTAGGACACCTTCTAGTTCTTCTAGAGTTTTCTGCTCTTCACCTAGTTGTTCTTGAACTTTCTTCAGAGGTTTGGTATCCTTGTGTTCTTTCAACACTTGAAGATGTTTCTCAAAATCCTTGTATTTTTCCTTGGACATATCACTCTGGTACTCTACTCTAGCCTTCTTCACACTGTCCAGATGTGCTTTGGTTACCACAGCTTTGCGGAACTTCTCCTCACATTCCCTTGGATCAATACTGGCAACTTGCATGCTGTTGACCTCCTCCGTAGAGTCCACAGAAGTACAATTTGACGATTTATAGCTGTTATTTGAGCACAGCTGAGATCTACTATTGGTGGCAGAGCTAGTTCTATTTGGAGTGGAGTATACATCGTGGTTTTTAAAGTTATATTTGCTGTAAAGCTGGTGACTTTCTAGTTCCTTCGTCCTGATTTCTCTAGCTTCATCTCTCGCCTGTCTCTTGGTGGCCAATCGAGTCTCAGGCTCTTTGGATATCTGGTCGAGTGCCGGGTGATTAAATCCCTTCCTATCATGGTACCGGCCTCCTGTCAATGAATTATTGTATTCCGCTATGTTTCCATCCTTCTTAGTTCTGTGGTCATTCTCTTTCTGAAGCTCAATGTTGAATAGTTTCAACCATTCCCTTCCAAATACACTGTCTACATTTCCCCGAATAACGTATAGGTTGCCCACAGACATCTGATCTTTATAACAAATTTTGACTGTTGCAAAACCTACGGGGCGAATCATTTCTCCTGTATATGTCCCTAACCGTATTCTTGTTCTATTTAGAATCTTTTCTGGAAATAATTTTCGAAACAGATGTAAAGGTATTGTACTGACCGCAGCACCAGTATCCAACTCAAAATAGTTACGCTTGTCATCAATGGTGCATTCTAACATAATTTTCCTCGGCCTGTTGACAGCTTCTGGTTGATAAATACTATCACACAGTTTAGATAGTTTACTACTTTTTTTCTGCCTATCTACAATGGATAACATAGACATGAATGGTACATTTTGACACTCACCCTCATCGTCATATTCATTATCTGGTGAAGCGTCGTCAGTTTGTAGCATGTTTTGCTTCTTTCTCCAACAAACTTTGCTGAGATGTCCCTTTCTGTCGCAATTCCAACAATTTATGTCTTAGGAATTTCACAGATACTAACGTGATGGTTTCCTCCTCACCTGAAACAAGCTGTAGTACCCTTTCTTCCTTGCGAATATCCAGTGTTCCTCCTTCCTTGAATCTGAAATTGTTCTTCCACTTTTGAATACAAATTTGATTCTTGGATTTTTGCAGTTTCACTTTTGATCTGTTCAAAGTTACTAGGCCTAGCTATTTCAATACACTGGTTAAAGTTTTTATTTTCATGAATTTCCATTAATCTTGACAACAACTTTTCATCATGAAGCCCCGAAATAAACTGCTGCCGCAAGTGGACGTCAGTTGTCGAAGATAAACATTGTGGACATTTGAAATCACATTTACTGGCTAAGTTTTTTAGGTCTTTGGCAAAACTATCCACAGATTCACAAGGTTTCTGGACTCGTTTAGTGAATTTGTGTTGCTCCGCGATAATACTACCTTTAGGCTCAAGTAATATTTGTAAAGTTTCACACAATTCATTGTAACTTTTATCTTCTGTGTTAGATGGGCTTAGGCTAATCCTTAGATCATGGAATACTTTAGGTGTTAACAAATTTATCAGATACTGCTTTTTCTTTACTTCTGATGTGATTTCATTTAAGTCAAAAACATTATCTATTCTCACCATGTAGGATGTCCATGTCTCATTGTCTTCATCGAATTTATCAAAATTAGAACAAAACATTGGTTTGTTCCAGCGAGCACAGAATAAAAATAGAGGGGCCATGCGTATTTAAATAACATTATAGGCAGTGACGCCAAGTTCCCCCGCTCCGGATTCGGTCAACTCGCCGTGACCGAGTAAAACAGCGTCAAAAACCCTTTTTATGATACTCGATGATTAGACGCACTTACAGTAGTCCTAAAATTACCAAACTTGGAACAGGGAAAATTTATTAGTACTGCTCAATGATAGTAAGCTTTAAAATATTATATATATCCTATTTTGTTTTTATTAATTGATAAAACTGAAAGAAATTATTAATTCTTTTGTGAAAACATGAAATTATTAGTAATCGAGGAAGTTTTTTATTTTTTGGTCAGGAAAGTTTCGTCTGCGGCAAAGTTTGAGAGCATTAGTTGAACCTTAACATATATTTTTCTGAGAATTCTGTGATGGCTGGTAAAGGAAATAAATTAGGTTGAAGAGGCAGTAAAATCCGTCCTACGGCGCGCGGCGGCGCGACTCGGGCACTGCACGCTGTCACTGCGACCGTGTCTCGTCACTCACTGCTGCCCTAAGATTCGAGTAATGAAACACTTATCTTTATCTAATTAACCTACATAAATATTTTTGTACTTACTGGCACTTTTTCTCTTCAGGTAATGATTGTAGATGATTTATTGTGTGGAGAAATAAACAGGCTTTAGTTCTAAGCTTGTATTTCACAAGTAAATATAGTTCAATATTATAAGTTCATATATTGAGTGTCGGTGGTTTTACAATTCTACCCTTATTGGCCTAGAAACGTCACAACTTTGGTTAGGTGGTGCCTGACTCGGGAGGAATGAACTTTATCATTGAATATTTTACTGTAATGATGAAGTCTGATGTTCACATACTTCCTGCAAATTGATTTCAGCAGTAAGATCAGATGGTTTTGTTCAAATTCTTGATCGTTGTAATGATCTGATATGAATATGGGTAGGCCGATGCAACGGCTTAAAACCTTTGAAATGATTACTTCAGTGATATTTACCATTTTCAACTGATTAAACACTACAGCTCTGCTGAATGCAATGTCAACAACCGACTAAATGTTGTCTAGCGGAGCCTCGTGACAGCGCTCAAGACGCTCGGTACTAGGGTGACTCATCGCTCCCCCCACTCCGGATTCGGTCAAACCCGCGGAAAATTTGGCTTCACCGCCGCGCACGGATGTCCTCTCTATTTTTATTCTGTGCTCGCTGGTTTGTTCGGTATCACTATGCGTTCCTCCTCTAGTTCCTGATGTTTTCTACCGTTCTTCCTCATCCTCGTCGCCATTGTAAGTTGTTTGAAGATAAAATAAAACCAAGATAAGATCAACCCTGTTTTAATACCAATTTCCAAAAACTCATCACATAAACAAAAACAAACAAAAAGTCAGCTGATAAATATTACAATTAAATATGGTATTTAAAGACAGTACAGTGTTTAAACAGGCTTGACTCAAATTGCCGACCTTGATCTGTTGTAATTCGTAGTGGTGTTCCGTATCTCGAAATCCAAGTGGTAAAAAGTGCTCGTGCTACTGTTTCTGCTTCTATGTTTTCGATTGGTACTGCTTCTGGCCACCTTGAGAAACGATCGACACAGATCAAACAGTACCTGTAACCTTCGGAGACAGGTAGCGGACCAACAAGGTCAATGTGTATGTGCTCAAACCTGGAAGATGGAGGGGCGAACATACCTACAGGAGTCCAGTTGTGACGTGATATTTTGGACTTTTGGCATGCCATACAAGAACGGGCCCATCGACGACAGTCAGAGTTCATTGAAGGCCAGACAAAACGTTGACTGACAAGTTTCAATGAAGCTTTAAATACCTGGGTGAGAAAGATTATGTAAACTGTTAAAAACGGTTTGTCGAAATGGCCTTGTGATGAAAAAGGGACGAGGGATGGGAGTAGATATGTCACAGTAAAGCAAAACCTGTGTTCCTGGTATTGGGACCTGTAGAAGTTTCAGGCTGGAATCAGACTGTATGTGACGTATTAACTCTTCATCTTTGCTCTGTGAGTCTGCTAATGCCTGATAGTCCAATGGAACGGTAATTGTCTCAATTCTGGAGAGGGTGTCAGCTACCACATTACCTTGTCCAGAGATGTGACGGATGTATGTTGAGTACTGCCCAATGTATTCCAAGTGACGAAATTGGCGGGGAGAGCATTTGTCAGGTTTTTGATTAAATGCAAAAGTGAGTGGTTTGTATGATCTGTGAAAATGGTAAACTGCCTACCTTCTAACATATGTTTGAAGTACTTAACCGATAAATATATTGCTGTCAACTCCCTGTCGTAGGCACTGTAATTTTGTTCAGCAGGGGTTAATTTTTTTGAGAAAAAGGCCAAAGGCTGCCAGTTATCACCTATCTTTTGCTCCAACGCACACCCCACAGTATGGGCGGAAGAATCGCAGAAAATGGCCAATTGAGCATCTGGTACAGGGTGAGACAGCATCACAGCTTTACTAAGGCTTTGCTTGCAAGCCTCAAATGCTTCATTCCTTGCTGTGGTCCAGTTGACAGGGGAATTTCCCTTCACATTAGCCTTCAGTAGTTCGTTTAGTAAGCTTTGATGCTCCGCCGTGTTAGGCAAAAACCTTGGATAAAAATTGATCATACCAATAAACCTCCTTAGTTCCTTAACTGTTTTAGGTTTAGGATATGAGTTGATGACTTTAAAGGTTTGATACCTTCTCCAGACACTTCATACCCTAGAAAGCTAACGACTGATGTTCCTAGAACACACTTACTTGGGTTAATGAGAATCCCGTAAGTAGAAAAACGGTCAAAGAGCTGTTTTTAAGTGTAATACGTGTTGTTCTTCTGACTCTGAAGCTACTAGGATATCGTCGATGTAAGCATAGCAGAAGTCTAAGCCCCTAAGCACGCCATCTATAAAGCGTTGAAACGTTTGAGCATCATTGCATAGTCCAAATGACATGTAAGGGAATTCGAACAGGCCAAAAGGTGTAGTAATTGCTGTCTTGTGAACGTCCTCAGCAGCAACCGGGATCTGGTGATAAGCCTTAACAAGATCTAAGGTGGTGAATATTGTCTTACCATGAAGTTGGTGAGAGAAATCTTGAATATGGGGAACAGGGTACCGATCAGGGATAGTTCTAGCATTCAAAGCCCTGTAATCTCCACATGGCCTCCACTCATTGCCTTTTTTGGGAACCATGTGAAGGGGAGAAGACCAGCTACTAGAAGAGGGTCTAGCTATACCTAGTTGTACCATGGATTCAAATTCTTTTTTGGCGAGTTTAAACTTATCCGGTGCCAGGCGGCGGGGTTTACTGAACACCGGAGGTCCTGGTGTTGTCTCGATATGATGTTCTGTGTCATGTTTAGAAGTACAATCAGGTTTACCTGAAGGTCTTGTGAGGTTTGGGTATTCATGAAGTAATTGAGAGAAAACTGTTTGTTGACAAGACTTAATAGTTTTAACACTACTCACTAAATAAACTGAAGGAGTCTGACCTTTGGAAAAAAATGAAGTTGTAAATTCACAAATGCTAGACAAGAGTAAAAATATGTATATTTTGTAAAAAGATAAAGTGAACAATAATAATTGAATGAATTAGTAAACAAATAAATATCATCTGTTAAATAAAGATTTATATACAGGTAAGTAGTTAAACACTACACTTGTATAGAGTCTGAGCTCATTGAGATACGTTAATATTTTATAAACAAGGGAGTATGTTTTATATATGGAGAGCGGTCTGGTCTGTACTCGCTGGCCAAAGCAGGTGACTGTAAAAAAATGCTTAAAATTCGTTTCATGTTGATTCACCGACCTCAAAACCATTTGACCAAATTAAAACGATCTATCTGTAAACTACTTTACTTATCCTTATATATAACTAGCTGTACCCACGGGCTTTGCCCCGTTTAACTTGATAAGTGAGCTCGTTCGCATGGCTCAATCACGTCCTGGTTGAAGTTCGTTCGCTACGCTCACTCACTTTTAGGTTGGAGCTCGTTCGCTGCGCTCACTTGCCTTCAGGTTAGTTTGTTCGCTACGCTAACTTGCCTCCAGGTTGAAGTTCGTTCGCTACGCTCACTCACCTTTTGGTTGCCAATTAGCTGTTGTCATAAATGTAAAAGAAATAATACTGCTGCACCCTGTTGGTAATCCTTGTAACTTTAATGCTATTGAACATCATGGAACAGAACCAACTTGTTTAATTGAAACAGCTGTTAAGATTCATTAATTCCATTTAAATATGAGTACTCATAAGGATAACATGGGAAACTCCAGAGCCACTGGGGCTGAGCCCGAGAGTCCGTTCAGAATAAAAACAGCTTAGTTTTCCTATTTAATGCCTAAAGAATCAGTGTACCAAATTTCAGCCTCCTAGGCAAATGGGAAGTATGAAAATTAGTAATGAGTGAGTGAGTCAGTGAGTCAGTGAGGGCTTTGCCTTTTATATATATAGATTCTGTAAGACCAAATTTTTACCAGAAAATTGTGGACGTCTGGTAAGTCGCAGAAAAGTGGGAGAAGTCTTAAATTAACGGTCTTGACCCCAGGGACTCAAAATTAAACTGTCATAACCGAACCAAACCAACCAAACTTGCTGATAATGAAAACATCTTGGATAAAAATGTAATGCTACCAGCGGGCTGCAAACCAGGGACCTTCGTCCTTCAGCATGTCAGCCCGGCACGCTAACCACTAGACCACCGAGGCCGACGGCGTCAGATCGTATTTTTTGGTATTGTTACGGTAATGGCGTTCCCTCGCTAATGAGATGAGAAGCCCACAGCTGTCATCGTCTTCTATACCTCACCTGAGTAAATACCCATAAAGTAGCCAGAAAACGAGATATAACGTAAAATGTTCTCCATAAGAATATCATTAGAAGCTATTTTACTGCTGATTTTTGTTTACTTCAATACAGCTGAGCTGATCGTGATTTATCATGAAGCCAGTAAGCAATTTTTGAGCGGAGCGAGCGAAGCTCTTATACGTCAACTTTTATGCATTTCGTAATACGCAAACTCCTCCTAGACGGGTGCATCAATCGTTTTCAAATTTTGGATGGTGATAAAGACCATATCGGTGAGTGCCAACATCTATATGGCGTTAAAAATAACTCTCAGGAATCCGCCCCACTGGGTCTCAAAGTTTCAATGAAATCCTTATGGAAGCAGTATTTGACACATAAACAAAGACATATGATCAGCTGTTGACTTTTGAATGCAGTAGATAAAGAAATAGCTGATAGCATTATTCCACAGATATTAGAACAGAAACGGTATGAATCATAAATATAATCAAATGATGACACTAGCTTGAGGTCCGTGACGTAGGAAGTGCTAAAGGAAGTACTAAAGGTGAGCAGTCTGGAGTGTGGAAACTGTTTATGGCGATTAGATTTAGGTATCTGCATTCCAAAAATTATAAGGGAAGGGAGGAAAACGGGTCCGCGACGTAGGAAGTGAGGAAGGAAATAGTCAAGGCGAGCTGTCCGGAGTGTGGGATCTGCTTATGACCATTATATTAAGGTATTTGCAATCCTATGATGCTATGGGAAGGGAGGAAAACAGGTCCGTGACGTAGAAAGTGGTGAAGGAAGTAGTAAAGGCGAGCAGCCCGGAGTGTGGGAACTGTTTATGACGATTAGATTAAGGTATCTGCAATCATAAAATGTTATGGGAAGGGAGGATAACGGGTCCGCGACATAGGAAGTGATGATGAAAGTAGTAAAGGCGAGCAGTCCGGAGGGTTGGAACTGTTTATGACGATTAGATTAATGTATCTGCAATAATAAAATGCTATGGGAACGGAGGTAAACAGGTCCGTGACGTAGGAAGTGGCGAAGGAAGTAGTACAGGCGAGCAGTCCGGAGTGTGGGAACTGTTTATGACGATTAGATTAAGGTATCTGCAATCATAAAATGTTATGGGAAGGGAGGATAACGGGTCCGCGACGTAGGAAGTGATGATGAAAGTAGTAAAGGCGAGCAGTCCGGAGGGTTGGAACTGTTTATGACGATTAGATTAATGTATCTGCAATAATAAAATGCTATGGGAAGGGAGGTAAACAGGTCCGTGACGTAGGAAGTGGTGAATGAAGTAGTAAATGCGAGCAGTCGTCCGGAGTGTAGGAACTGTTTATGACCATTAGACTAAGGTATTTGCAATCCTATGATGCTATGGGAAAGGAGGGAAACAGGTCCGCGACGTAGGAAGTGGTGAAGGAAGTAGTACAGGCGAGCAGTCCGGAGTGTGGGAACGGTTTATGACGATTAGATTAAGGTATCTGCAATCATAAAATGCCATGGGAAGGGAGGAAAACGGGTCCGCGACGTAGGAAGGGGTGAAGGAAGTAGTACAGGCGAGCAGTCCGGAGTGTGGGAACTGTTTATGACGATTAGAATAAGGTATCTGCAATCATAAAATGCTATGGGAAGGGAGGAAAACGGGTCCGCAACGTAGGAAGTGGTGAAGCAAAAAGTAAAGGCGAGCAGTCTGGAGTGTAGGAACTGTTTATGACCATTAAACTAAGGTATTTGCAATCCTATTATGCTATGGGAAGGGAGGGAAACAGGTCTATGACGTAGGAAGTGGTGAAGGAAGTAGTAAAGGCAAGCAGTCTGGAGTGTGGGAACTGTTCATGACGATTAGATTAAGGTATCAACAATCATAAAATGCTATGGAAGCGAGGAAAACGGGTCCGCGACGTAGGAATGACGAAGGAAGTAGTCAAGGCGAGCTGTCCGTAGTGTGGGAACTGTTTATGACGATTAGATCAAGGTATCTGCAATCCTTAAATGGTATGGGAAGGGAGGTAAACAGGTCCGTGACGTAGGAAGTGGTGAAGGAAGTAGTAAAGGCGAGCAGTCTGGAGTGTTGGAACTGTTTATGACGATTAGATTAATGTATCTGCAATCATAAAATGCTAAGGGAAGGAGGTTAACAGGTCCGTGACGTAGGAAGTGGTGAAGGAAGTAGTAAATGCGAGCAGTCTGGAGTGTAGGAACTGATTATGACCGTTAGATTAAGGTATTTGCAATCATAAAATGCTAAGGGAAGGGAGGGAAACAGGTCCGCGACGTAGGTAGTGGTGAAGGAAGTAGTAAAGTCGAGCAGTGTTGAGTGTGGGAATGGATTAATGTATCTGCAATGCTAAAATGCTTTGGGTAGAGACTGTATACTGTAGACTGTAGACTGTAGGTTAAAATTATTACGATGCACGAATCGATACATATTTTCGATACATGCAATCGTTTACAATCGAAATTTACAACTGAGTTGAGAACAGCAGATCTTTACTCCATAGAGGATAAAAATTATTTTTACTTCCTAAAGAGTAAAAATGCTACTTTAGACCCGCAACGCATGCATTAAAAACGACTGGTATTACTGCAGTATGACCAAAACAATATAATATAAACCCTTGATGACTCCGCTCAATTTTGTGGATGCCTCTGCAAACGCCACCTAGTAACATTTGGATTATTTATTTGCCAGTCAATTCTGCAATGTACTATATAAAACAGGGATATCGTTACCTATAATAATGAAGACTTTTTAGTTACGTTATAGAATGTGGAAATTAATTATTTTACTGTGAAACTTTTCAAAAATGTGTATTTTTAACGTTTAACATGAAATAACCACATTGACTAAATAATTAACGATTCAAGATTAAATGGATATAACTTCTGCTTTGTTTTTATTTCAAAATATATATCCTAAATTAATTTATTCAACACTTTCTTTATTTTTAAATTTTAGATTTATTGTACTGTTGAAGTACAATAAATCTAATAATTGTAATCTAATAACCTCAACGGATACTCTTAGAAAATAACCTGGGAATAAATATGGATTAGATTCGTACAGGAAATATGTATTTGCTAATTAAGTAAGTACTATGACAAGTTCCAATGGGAGGAAAAACAATATTGTTTGGAGATTATAAACCGGTACTGTCTGTTGTTCGCAATCGCAAAAGAGTTAAGAATCAGCCGATGATTAGGCTTAATTTGATAGAATATATGTAACGTAGATCGCACCTTTAAGAGGAATAACCACATAAACTTACACTAATATTGTAGTTTTGTTGTTGTTGATCAGAACAAATCTAGGATTAAGTTTGGTCAATGGGATGCCTTTACTTTACACTAATGTTGTTAAACCTTAACAAAAATGAGTATAAAATTAGAAATATTAACTGGGTAGGGATGCTAATTTAGCGGGTTTGGTCAAGAACTAAGCTTTGCCTCAACACACAGCTAGCAGGTTATTTGCCTTTTCATAGGCTATTTGACGAAGACAATTTCCAAAATTCCAACCAGGGAAGTCTTTTTTATCACCATTAACCACAAGACCAAAGCTAACATTAATAAACCAGTATTTATTCGAAAACAATTACATGTTTGCTGCATTTGGCAGAGTTAAACCTATTAAGTGATTTGAATGATTTATTGAAAATAACATCAACAAAGGAAAACAAAGACAAACAACAACTGTTTTTTTACATAAAAGATATGGCATACAGGGATATCTATTCTGACACATAGATAATGTATTTCTTAGTATGTTTGAATATTAGAATAATTTGTTTTATATTATTGAGCTTTTTAGGGACTTATGTCCCTACAAGCCACTAGTAATATCTATTAGAAGATCTATTAGAACCGAAGTAAATAGCACAAACGGCATAATCAACCCTAAACGACAAACAGTTTATGAGGGAATTGCACTCAAATGCTACCAACAACGTCGCAATAATATGCTTCAAAATAATAATAAAAATAGGACGATAATTTTAACCTTAGTTCAAAGCACGATTACTATAAAAAACCCGGTATGGATCATAAACACCAACAAATGACGTTTTTGGCCCGAAATAGTATATTTCGTACCTAGGGCCGAAAATGAGGTTTTGCCGGCTCGAGATAGTTTTTAAGTTCGAGACGAAGTCGAGAACTTAAATCGATCGAGAGCTGCAAAACCATTTTGGTCCGCGGTTCGAACGCTATTTTTCACCACACTATACCGTATTACCACGATTCACCACTATAATAATGCACACTGATAGTCAACAGAACTACAACTTTAAGGTTATGTGAAGAAATAATTTGAGGAATCAGCAAAATAAAAATAAATAGTTGCTAGGCAACGGTGACAATAACACAATCCTATTGCAATGCTATGGATTTTGATTGTGTATTTAAAATGCATTCATGTTTTAAGTAAGTAAGCGGACAGCTGATTTTGCGGCCCCGGGCTGTAAAAACCCGCTCGGTCCCCAAATTACGATGACAGCTGGCATGGCCAGCAAAACGTAACTTTCAGCCACCAATTAACGTATGTAATACAGCCAAAAACATCATAGTGTGGTGAAAATAAACATGATTTAACATTGGTTAAATGGAACTGCTAAAACATATGTTGAATGCTATTAGTATAGGATTCGGGCCAACAACGTCATTTTGTTTATGTTTATGATCCATACCGGGTTGGAACTCTCGTGAACTAAGCTTGGAAGTTGGAAACGGATCAATTAGAATTGCATATACCATTTCTACAAAGAACTTATTTATGAATAGGTAAAAGATATTTTAGATATCGTTCTCTAATATGTGTCAAAGACTTGCATCAGGATCTTTATCGCATAGGTATATATGTTCGTGCTTTATTCAAGTTTGAAAAAATTGATATCGCTATAAAGAGAACCAATAAAAATAATAAAGCTATAAAAATGTGTTCAAAAATTATAAAAAAGAAAAAAATATGCACTCTTACTGGAAATGAATTACTTCGTAGGTAGATTACTTTGCATTAATTTTCTTTTAATTTTTTTTTGCATTTTTTTTTTTGTTCGCGAATGTTCTAAAATAAAGATATAAATGAATGGTTTATAACTTCCTTATAATATAAAAAATACACAAATTCCTGTTTCACAAATCCCTTACAATTTCAACCAATTAAAATTGTATTCACTTGAATAAATTAAGTTGATGTTGTACAAATAAATGTTTAATCAAAAATAAAAATAAAAATGACAACTCAAAATGAAGCTGTAAGTTTGGCTTCTGAGTTGTCCAACAACAGTTTAAAATGAGGCCACTCTATTGTTCAGGCTTGATTAATCTGGCAGAGGGAAATCTAATAACACAACGCCCATTCAATCGGCTGCACTAATGCTCAAGCTAAATTGTGATATTCAATTACCTAACATTACCATGGACCAACTGTTTAATCTATGAAATTACTTAATTTTACATATCAAATACCAAAGCCTACTATTTTTGTTTAAAGGGAAGGTACTGAAGTCACAACGTTAGTTATTAAGACGTTCTCGAGCTTGAATAAATTGATGTGTTTTGTCATGCGTATTCCTACTAGAAAATACTGTTGAAATAAAAGCCTTTTTAATAGTAATGAATACCCCGCCACAGCAATCCTGCAGACTAAGTGAATTTCCATTTGTCTGATTGGATTCACACTAAAATGTCTCCTTTATACAATCACATTATTTATTCCCTATTTCAATAGGCCTAGAATTAGTTTAACGATTACTTAGCTTTGTTGCATCAGGGAGGGTAAAAAAGTGTTTTTTTTAATGTTAATAGCTTCATTATACATATTCTGTGATAAGTTTGGTGCGGAGGTGTGGGCAGACGCGCTCAATAAGGAGGTGTATAGGATGCGGCTTGCCAGAGTGCAGCGTCAGGCAGCACTCAGGGTAGCATCCGCCTACCGAACAGTGTCTGAACCTGCCATCTTGGTGGTTGCTGGAGTAATCCCCGTCAAACTTTTGGCGGCGGAGAGGAAAGCGATTTATCAGCGGCGTGGAGAGGACCATGCAAAAATGGAGGAGCGCAACCGCACCTACCAGCTCTGGCAGGAGAGCTGGGAACAGGAGTCGCGGGGACGCTGGACCAGGAGACTGATTCAGCAAGTCCAACCATGGGTTGACCGACGGTATGGTGAGGTGGACTATTACCTTACCCAGTTTCTGACAGGTCACGGGTTTTTTCGGTCGTACCTGTTCAGGATGGGCAAAGCCGTGTCACCCGATTGCATATACTGCCCAGGCACTCCCGACGACGCGGAGCACACCTTCTTCCGCTGCCAGCGTTGGGAAGGTTCCCGCCTGGAGGCTGAACAACATGTAGGGCAGTTGTTGGTGGACACGGTCATTCCGATGATGACGGAGGGTGAGGACAATTGGACCTGTATGTCACATTTCGTCCAGGATATTCTCCGCACAAAGAAGCTAGAGCTTGACCGAGATGCGGTCTAGGTCATAAAGAAATTGAATGCCAGAAACGGCGCGAGCCCTGAGGGCTTACAGTCACACGTTGACCTGACCTGAAGTAATGTGACAAACAATCCCAGGTCTGTGTCCAACAGAGTAGAGGGGGTTTTTTAGTGAGTAGTCTGACAAGCTCAGGAGTCTCACACTACAGGCTGGCTACCTGTGTGCGTAAAAGCATTTTTACCTCCTCTCCCTTATAAAAAAAAAAAATTCTGTGATAAGTTTAATAAATTAGTTTAATTCTATAAATATTAATTATACATTTTAATAAATTGTTTTGTAGTTCTCTGATAGGTTTTAAAGCTTTCAATAACATTCTGTGAAATCATATAACATAACTTAATTTTCATTATCAGTTATATACTAATTTGAAAGGGCATTTTGTAATTATATTAGGCCTATGATTGAGAAATCGTAGATTTTGATAATAATAAATAATCTTAAGTGTGACTTTATTTTGATTTAAATTTCAAAAAATACATTTTAATGATAGTACAAATCATATTGATTCAGGAACATTATTCTTTCATGTAGCCAAATATGTCGTATTTTCCTAAACAGTTGAGTTACTTGATATCATGCGTTACATTTACATATTTTTCTTATACTTACAAGACAACTTTGGGTAACATAGTTATGAACAAAGACATAACAACTTATGACAAATTGATTTTTATTTTTCACCGAACAATGGAATTCAATTGAATATTAAACGTACCAAAATTTTAACAATTTGCTCCTAAGTCTTTATTTCAAACTTCCCTCATCTCTCACCGTGGTCCTTCTAATCACTCCACCACACGAGGTACGACCTATACATCGATGGGTACGACGCACTAGCTATGAAGATCAGCCCAAGCACTCCTACACACGCCCTCCTCGACACTAGCGTTGTAGACGTAGACACATCTCTACGGGGCTGAGGTGGACAACTCTCCCTATTACGCATCTGCTTCATCTCACGCTCCTGCTTACGTACTTGCTTTAACATCCTCTGGGTCTCACATTCCCGATACGCCTCTTGCAATTTTTTGAGGAAAGTCTGCATTATTCTTGATTAATGAGACGGATTGGATTACTGAGAGTTTATAGTCTTTTTCTAGATTAAATTGATATTTTAGTGAGTAGTTTCCATGGTAATATGAAAAACATTTAGAATCATAATTCAATTACCCTGTTGGTTTTTTTTCAACTATATATATTTTTTTTCATTGACCAATTTGCACTACCTATCATTTTTGTGTTTAACGTTTGTGAGTTAAACATGGAGTTGATTCCATTCCACCATCTCAAAAGTGTACACATTGACTTTAATGAAAATATTCATAGTGTATTGCTCAATCTGAACCTTGTTTTTATACTGTGTTATTAAACAATATATTTTTCCCAATTTCAGGGTGGATGCGTGAGCTTTACCCATTGTTTATCATATTAGAGGCAAACTACCATCTTACATTTGCGAAATATCAAGTGATAATTGGTACTTTAAACGTAAACACGTAACCAACGTTAACCACTCAAAATGGTTTCCAGCTTATCCCTAAGGATGAGAAATCTACAAGACCACATATGTTTAATCTACGTTGAAAAGTTGTAACTGACTACGCTTTTACATAACACAACAGGATTAGCAATAGAATGTTAAACTAGTAGTACGCTCCGAAGTCGTGCATGAGAATGAACTAAGACAATTCCATGTAGGCTTCATATACACAGGGTGGGTAAAAATTAACTTGCAGCCCCCCCCCTTTAACTTTTCAACCATTTGAGATATTTGAAATCTGTTTGCGGCAACCTTCTTTGATAGTACCGATAGGGGCTACAATAATTATGGTCAATTAAAAAATTGCCCTTAGGGGTAGTGGGGGTAGGGGGTAGCTCAAAATTTTCAAACAGCAAGTATAGTCGAGTATGGTATCATTTTACAGGTCTGGACAAAACTTAACAATTAACATAAAGAAAATATAAATCGGACCATTGATAACGAAATGACAGCTAAAACTATTATGACAATGGTTATTAAAAGTAATTTTGAACTGCTATTTTGTTATTAATGGTCCGATTTCTATTTTCTTTATGTTAATTGTTAAGTTTCGTCAAGACCTGTAAAATAATACCAAACTTGGCTATACTTGCTGTTTGAAAAAATTGAGCTACCCCCACCCCCCTCTACCCCTAAGATCAATATTTTCAAAATTGACCATAATTATTGCAGCTTCTCATAGCTAAGAAGGTTGCTGCAAACAGATTTCAAATATCTTAAATTGTTGAAAAGTTAAGGGGGGGGGGTTGGTGCAAGTCCATTTTCAGCCATCCTCATAATTATTTGGATCTTAAACGTTTTAGAGCGCGATTTTGTTATCAGTGGGGCGATTTTGGGTTTCTTTATGCCAATTGTTATGTTTTGTTAAGACCTGTAAAATGATACCAAACACGACTATACTTGTCATTTGAAAATTTTGAGCTACCCCCTACCCCCGCTACCCCTAAGGGCAAAATTTTCAAAATAGACCATTATTATTGTAGGCCCTCATAGCTAAGAAGGTTGCCGCAAACATATTTCAATTATCTCAAATGGTTGAAAAGTTAAGGGGGTGCAAGTTCATTTTCAGCCATCCTCATAATTATTTGGATCTTAAACGTTTTAGAGCGCGATTTTGTTATTAGTGGGGCGATTTTGGGTTTCTTTAGGCTGGGGCTACACGTGGCGGATCGTCCGCGCGGCTTAACCGCGCGACGATGTCCCGGCCACGCGGAGCGGATGAACCGCTTCCGGTTGAGGTTTCCCAGCCGACGTACTGAGATTCTAATGGTTTAATTCACTCGTTCTCGTTGTAGTCATGGAAGAAACACGTATGTTAGTTTGTGAATTAGAAGCGTGTGGTGAGCTAGAGCCTAAGGCAAACCGAAATCATTGGGTCCATAATTTTATAACCGATAAACCATTTGTGTTCCAAACCTTTTACGAGCACATGCGAAACCATAGCTCGGAGTCTTTTTTTGTTACTATCGCATGTAGATAGCATCGTTTGACGAGCTACTTCAATTGCTTTGACCGCATATAACTAAGGAAGATATACTCATGAGAAATGTACAACATGAGAAATCCCACATTATCTTTAACAAGTTCTGTTCGATTTGTCTGTATCGAACATTTACACCTATAAACCGAAATGCACAAGCACAAACTAAAAAAAAAAACCACTACAAATGCTTGAAAATGAGCTCCAACCGCGCGGACAATCCGTATCGTGTGGCCACTCTCATAAGACTACGTGTGTCATCCCCTCCAACGCGGCTTATGATCGCGCGGACAATCCGCGACATGGCGCGGACAATCCGCGACATGGCGCGGACAATCCGCCCAGACGGCTTAGGATCGCCCTGTGTGGCCACTCTCATTTGATTCAATGTATTGTCGGACCACGCGGATGATCCGCGTCTTGTGGCCCCGGCTTTATGCCAATTGTTATGTTTTGTTAAGACCTGTAAAATGATACCAAACTCGACTATACTTGTCATTGAAAATTTTGAGCTACCCCCGCTACCCCTAAGGGCAAAATTTTCAAAATAGACCATTATTATTGTAGCCCCTCATAGCTAAGAAGGTTGCCTCAAACAGATTTCAATTATCTCAAATGGTTGAAAAGTTAAGGTGGGGTGCAAGTTACTTTTAAGCCACCCTGTATAATCTGTCTTTAGTCTTTGGTCCCTCTATCCTGCCCCTGTGGCGTGCGCAAGTTTGTGTGGCGGAAGTGGCAGTGATGACATCTTAAAAGCCGTAATTGGTTGCTGGTACTTTGTCAGGATTACCAACTTCGGGATTTCTATCCACCTTTAGATATTAGCACCGAGTGTAGTACTTGGAATAATGGAATAGTGGAATTACTTGGAAATGAATTAGAAATGACTTGGAATAATAGAATGCTTCCATACTTGGAAGTATGGAATAATAGAATTATATTATTTAATTTGATAAATAAATGGAGAGGACACAGCTAACTCACCTGATGAAAGGTTGCAGACGAGTCCAATTTATTAAATCCAATAATTGAATCCATTTATTTAATCCAAGCTAAATGATTTTTCCTAAAAACATTATTTAATTTGAATAATACTTCCCTGGCGGCAGCGACCACATAGTAGGCCTACAAACAACTTTGTACAAACATAGTACATTTTTACTTTCTCCCCCTATACCATAGTATATGGAGAAAGTATAGTTTTCGTCAAAATTTTCGAGTTTGAGTTTTGAGTGGATGTATTCGTTTCGGGCCCCCCTGGACCCAAAAAAGTGGTTTTCGAAGTGATGTCTGTGTGTGTGTGTGTATGTGTGTGTACAGAGCTAGGGACTACACCTGTGGTCCGATTTCGATGAAATTTGGTATGTAGGTTCTAATCCATGGCATCTCCAAGCGTTTTTTTTATTTCTTTTTGGAAATTTTGATTTTTAATGGGGATTTTTATCATAAAAACCCATAAAAAACTGGAAAAATCGGATTTTCTCAAAAATGGCCCGAACGATTTTGAAAAAAATAAATTTAGTAGCTCTTTAAATTCTGAACAAAATGGTACAAATCCCATTTCTGTAAAAATTACGGTTCAAAAGTTATTGTAAATTATGTTATTTCCCCATAAAAACCACATAAAATAACGAAAAATAGGATTTTAGAAAAAAATCTGGTTTTGATTTAACATAGTATGTGTAAAGTCAATGGTTATGGTCCTTAAAATTTTGATGGTTTTTTTCATTTTTTATTGTGCTATGTGGTTGCTGCCTGGCGGAGCACCCTGCTTAAAATATATTACTGTGGCAAAAATTATTTAGCTCATTTATAATAATAGTAACCTATTTAATGTGAGTAGAATCTATTTATGTACCTATTTATGCAAATATTTTTATCTTTCTGAAAGAGAGGTACCGGAACTCCGTTCCACCGCATTCCCCCAAATCGAGCACTCTCAGTAACACAGTAACACTCTATCCCCTACATCAACCATACAAATAAAAAAAAACATAAAATTCACAAGAGTTTAAACTTTATGTGATGGCCCCTGGCCCCCTCATAAATTAATAGAATTAATAATGTTTATTATAAAAGCTAGAGGTAATTCAAGAGTACCCTAGATCAAATGCGAATACCATAATGATAATGCATTTTTATCTTTGAATCTATTTACAATGGAGTTTTTACAAACTGATCCTCTCACATTTTTTATTATTATTATTACAAATTTAATGTAGAACACGAAAATGGCATTATCTACTCAAATACTTTTACAGGTAATAGAGAAATTGCTGTATTAAGTTAAAAAACATGGTTATTTTTGGAAAACTTAAAACAATTCCTTGGGAAGCCATTTTTTAGACTTGGGACCTCTTATATGCATCATCACACTTCATTTACTTTGTACTTACACCAAAAGATTTTTGTCACACTGAGTACCAATCATCCTGTATGTGATGCCTACCCTATATGTTTATTTCTTTAACTTCTCGAACAAATTAAACACCACAAACAATGCTCGGTCCCCTGGTATTAAAAATAAAAAAAGTAAAATTAAAACGCCTTATACCACACATAAACTAGACAAAACTAACCATAAAATTGTCTTTAGATGATAAAAAAGATCGTAAATCGACGAGGAAATTCATTTGATCTATGGCATTATGACCTCAAAGTTTTGGGTAAACTTCAGCACTGGAGTTACACGAAATTACGTAGTTGTAAACAAAGGTTTAATATTGAGCAAGTTTTCCACCGAAAGCAAATTTTCCCGATCAGGTTTGTTGGTGGTCAATGTTGATGCACAAGTTGGTATACGAGACAACATTGAAAACGCATAGTTAAATACTCGGTAAGAAAATGTTTATACTTTGTTAGTTTTTGACACATAGTTTAGGTTTTATGTTAAAATGCGTCAGGTAAGTTTTAATAGCTAAATGGTTAACTTTACACAGAAACAACCCACAGAGCAATACATATGTTCGTATTATTTTAAGTCATACTATAAAAAAATACCCCCGCCGCAGCAAACCTGCAGACTTAGCGAATTTCCATTTGCCTGATTGGATCTAAACTAAAATGTCTCCTTAAAAATATCACATTTATTCCCTATTTAAACATAATTTGTTTAATGAGTACTTAGGTTTGCTGCAACAGGGAGGGCAAAAAAGTTTTTTTAATGTAGAATATTAAAAGGTACTGTGGTTTAGTAAGAAATTATTGTATTTTCCAACTTTTATCAAAATATGTTCATAAACAAGCAAACTACAACAGTTGACTTATTCTCCATAAGAATACCATGAGAATTTTAAAATTAAATTTTTTTTAATTTTCTCCGTAACAATTAGGCGCATAATAATGCTTCAATATACTAAATTATTTGTTTTTTTAAGCTCTACAAAATGGTTTAAAAAGAAATTGTAAAATTTTGTGTTTTTAGGGTCAAAAATGGGAAAAACCTATTTTTACCCCATAAAACCCCCCATAAACCCCCGTTCCCATAGTCCGATCATGCTGGTTCGCGAACTCATTCAAGTTTATCCCGCCTTACACCTTCAAACCAAATGTTATCAAAATCGGACAAAAATTACTCAAGTTATCGTGCGGATGGACACACACACACACACACACACACACACACACACACACACACACACACACACACACACATATATATATATATATATATATATATATATATATTATTTTCTTGCATTTTTAGGGCTACTAATATAATAAAAATCAAAAACATATTATATATATATAAATTTGAACGAATGGTGTTTTTGGCCTCTGGGGACATCAAAATGAAAAAGTAAATCGGTCCCGGGCTTAGGTCTTACCATGAGACCTACGGTAATAGCTACTTCCCTATAGGGAAATTCGCTAAAATTGGACCTCAGGTGTAGTCTGTTGACACATCCTCACACACAGACCTAAAACACAGAGACATCAATCTGGAACCCACTTTTTGGGGGGTCAGATAGACAAAAAACGCATCTCCAACCAACCCAAACTCGGCAGTTTTTACGCAAAAGATACTGATTTCTCCATATACTGTGTATGGTGGGAAGAGGGGGAGGAAGAAATGTTGTAGGCCTTAATTAGCGATATAAAGCTACCCTAGTTCATTCAATTAAAAACGGATCCTTCACTCTAGTTTAGTTTGAATACTGTTTAAGCGTCTCCTTCTCCATGAAACGTTAAACATCCAAAAGAAGACGCTAGAGACAATTCCAAATCAATCCGAATTTTCATACTATAAACTAAATTATTCAACATTCTTTATTAATTTAAATCAATTAGATTAACTTTGTCGGATTCAGTTTTATTTGTGTTCCGTAAAACAACCAAATGAAAATAATTAAATAATTACAAGACTAATCGGGATTTGGATACTATAAACTGAATTGGCCGTACTTTAACAATTTACATGCAACATAAACATTATAAACCTAGCCAAATATTAACCGTTAATAACTGAATTACGTTTGATTGGTTTGTTAAATGTAAATATTAAATTACTAATCCGATTATCTGTATATTAAAGCCTGTCTGCTCACTGAACCTTATAGGCAAATTTTTATAACGCAATAAAAAATTAACTTACTGCGTCAGTGATTTTCAATGTGATTTTTTACGGTCATAATATTGAAAATTGATATATTTATTAGCGAATTTCCCTATAGGGAAGTAGCTATTACCGTAGGTCTCATGGTAAGACCTAAGCCCGGGACCGATTTACTTTTTCATTTTGATGTCACCAGAGGCCAAAAACACCATTCGTTCAAATTTTTATATATATATATATATATATATATATATATATATGTGTCCATCCGCACGATAACTTGAGTAATTTTTGTCCGATTTTGATAAAATTTGGATTGAAGGTGTAAGGCGGGATAAACTTGAATGAGTTCGCGAACCAGCATGATCGGACTATGGGAACGGGGGTTTATGGGGGGTTTTATGGGGTGAAAATAGGTTTTTCCCATTTTTGACCCTAAAAACACAAAATTTCACAATTTCTTTTTAAACCATTCTGTAGAGCTTAAAAAAACAAATAATTTAGTATATTGAAGCGTTATTATGCGCTTAATTGTTACGGAGAAAATTTAAAAAAATTGTAATTTTAAAATTCCCTTGTTATTCTTATGGCGAATAAGTCAACTGTTGTAGTTTGCTTGTTTATGAACATATTTTGATCAAATTTGGAAAATACATTAATTTCTTACTAAACCACAGTACCTTTTAATATTTTACATAAAAAAAACTTGTTTACCCTCCCTGTTGCAGCAAACCTAAGTACTCATTAAACTAATTCTGTTTGAATAGGGAATAAATGTGATATTTTTAAGGAGACATTTTAGTTTAAATCCAATCAGGCAGATGGAAATTCGCTAAGTCTGCAGGTTTGCTGCGGCGGGGGTATTTATTTTGTTATTGTAATACTGCCATTGATGTATATAATCTAACATGTTAGATTATATACATCGATGGATACTGCAAAGCGCGTATATACAAGTTAGTTTTTAAAAATACCGTCGTCCCGCCTATGAAAGTTTCTCTTTAATACCGTTTGTTTGAAGGTATACATTTTTGTAAGGCTTTTACCACAAATATTTTTCCAATAAGGATAAAATTACTTCCAATCTTCATTTGATCCTATAAGAGTCATACCAAATTTTACATAAACAATCGAACCAATAATCTCTCTAGATACAATGTACTAGACAATGTAGTACTATACTAGACAGTATAGTAATATTATGCTGTTATTAAAGTAAACAATGCTGTAATGTGAAACGTTTCAATTCTAAGGACTGAACTGAAACGGCTGCTTTAAGAAAACGGTCGTGGGTAAATGTAATAAATGTTAAAAATCCCTGATATTCATTTTAAAACACTCGAGTATTTGGATATGTACTAAAAACTAAAATATGATTAATATACCCCCGCCGCAGCAAACCTGCAGACTAAGCGAATTTCCATTAACCTGGTTGGTTTTACACTAAAATGCCTCCATAAAATAGCACATTTATTTCCTATTTAAATAGAATAAGTTTAACGAGTACTTAGGTTTGCTGCAACAGGGATAATAGGAAATTGATAATAGTTTAGTAAGAAATAAAAGTATTTTCCAAAATATGTTCATAAACAAGCAAACTACAACAGTTGACTTATTCTCCATAAGAATAACATGGGAATTTCAAAATCAATTTTTTTTTGAATTTTCTCCGTAACAAATAGGCGCATAATAACGCTTAAATATACTAAATTATTGGTTTTTTTAAGCTCTACAAAATGGTTTAAAAAGAAATTGTGAAATTTCGTGTTTTTAGGGTCAAAAATGGGGAAAACCTATTTTTACCCCATAAAACCCCCATAAACCCCCGTTCCCATAGTCCGATCATGCTGGTTCGCGAACTCATTCAAGTTTATCCCACCTTACACCTTCAAACCAAATGTTATCAAAATCGGACAAAAATTACTCAAGTTATCGTGCGGATGGACACACATATATATATATATATATATATATAATATATATATCTATATATAGATATATAAAAATTTGAACGAATGGTGTTTTTGGCCTCTGGGGACATCAAAATGAAAAAGTAAATCGGTCCCGGGCTTAGGTCTTACCATGAGACCTACGGTAATAGCTACTTCCCTATAGGGAAATTCGCTAAAACATAAACCAAATGTTTCAAAAATACTGTCGAAAATCTATCTTACTTATTCAATTAGTAGCCAGATTTTGAAACATGAGCCGTATAATGTAAACAATAAATCCTCAGTAGGCCTTAGGCTGGCAGTAGGCAAGGGAAGTTTTTTTTAAACTATGTTCTAGCTCAGGCTAAGCCAGGTTACGGCATTATCACTTGGATAAAATAGTGGCGATTTGCAGGATTTGAATCCGGAACCTCAGATGATCATTGTAATCTGGCAGAAGCAAGCATGCAGATTTCTTAAACCAAAAGTGAACATGTTAAATAAGTGTCCCGTCTGAAACATAAAAACGGATTTTGATATTTTATACCTGTTTTATAACATGATTTCGGAATAAGAATACTAATCTAAGTTTTTCAATTTAAGAAAGCCTAGATTGACCTAAGATATTCCAAATACCTACTCAAAATAATTAGCTACGCATAAACGAAAGTAATGATTACCAACCCTGAGTATTAATTGATTAATTGCAAAATAATTGGCAAATCACAAGTTATGATTAAACAGGTAAATATGTTATACACGTTTTAAGATACTGTTGCGAAAAGACCGTGTCTACAAATAAGAATAAACAAACATTGACTCGCAAATTGCAATCTTACACAATCTACGTGCAAACAATTCTGCAGAGCTTCTTAAAGTTGCTTAGTCTGTTCTTAAGTAGCTTCTTTGCCTTCACTCCAGATATTAAGTTCAACAAATGTTACTACTAGCTTGAACAAATTCTAGAGAAATTTAAGGAAAATAAAGACCCAAACAATAAATGTGCCAGGTTTAAAGCACGTGTTTGTTAATTTATAGAAATCTAAGGGCGATTACAAATTATCCACTGTTCTTTTGTTCTCTACTATTTAAGTACTTCAATCGTAATAGATCCACAAAACACCGTTGAAACACCCATTAGCGTTTTACGTTTTAAAACACTAACTTATACTTTTAGTGTTTTTTTTTTTTATAAAAACTTTCTATCCGCACAAACAATTGTTTAAATGTATTATTAGCAAGAAAAAGTAGGGGTAAATAATATTTACTCTTGTCTAAATATGTAGTTTAGAATTTTCTATGAATGTTCTAACAATTTCAAGGCTGTTTTGATTCCTAGAACAAATATCTGATCATGATGGGAAGCAGAGACTAAAGAAAGCAAACAATCACTTTACAAAGGGTAGGGATGGTCCCGTGTCAACCGAACCGACTATGACAGTCTAGAGCCCTCTTGCTTTGAGCCTGGTTTACTTTTGACGAAAACAACTTAATTTAGCTAAATTTATTGAAACTCAAAAGCTTATGAATAAACACAAATGCAAGGGAATATAAGTTGAAAAGTTTGAGCCTAAGTTGTACGTCAGTTATAGTCACTTTAATACACAGCGGTAAAATTGAGTGGTACTAGAACTGCCCTTAATTGATTGTTTAACATATAAACTAAAAATTAAGTTGTAAAAAATACTCAAGCTAAACGAATTTGCTATCTTAAACTAATAGATAAAAGATTGATAGCTACTCTCAAAGTAGGATTTTGGGATACAACCAAGCCGTTGAAACGCGTGTTCGGGGAAAGTTAGCTGGGATTTTCAACCAAACCTTTTTCTAGGTTTTAATAAATACCAATGATTTTAATAACTTAGTACGCAAGATGTATACATCTATATTAATAGGCAAGAATGTTTCTTTAAAGAATTTTTTTCTCAGTTCGTGTGCATCGCAGGGAAAATATACGCATACTGTTAGTAAGATATTTGCCTGTAGATGTGCAGAATCTCTTTATAAATTAAAGTAGGCTCAAAAATAAACACAACAAATGAATTAAAAAAATTAACATTGGCCTTATGGGTTGCCATACTGGTGACGAAACAACAAAGAAATATAAACAGAAAATAAAAACAAATTGAAGAAATCCCAATCAAATGTTTAATTTACAGCGTGGGGTGAAAATAAAGAAGTTTGCACAATACATATTTTTGGTCGAGTTTTCGACCACGAGGCGACCTCTAGTATCTTAATCAGTAGATAATGCTAAGCCAATATACAAAATAAACTCGCTTTTAATTAGGACGATTTCAAACACGGGTGAGGCCATGTATCTGATGAGCCAACACATAAAATACATTTTAGAAACTCATCTACATAGAAAATTTGCATATCACATATTGTTTGGTTGTATTACTAAAAAAATAAATAAATTGAAAAACTACTGTATTATGGGTATATTTGTCAACAGTCAAATTACTATCGAAAACAGTAGGCAACGTTTCTCAAAATTAATTATGAAAGATCGGAAAGTAGAATTGAAGGATTGTTTATTTACTCAAGGATAACGAGTAGAAAGTGCATGTCGAGATCGTTAATTTATCTAAGATTGTTAATCATAGATTGTCATAGCTGAAACAACAGAACTTTGTACAAGAACATAAATCAGATCTAGCTTAACAGTAAACAGAGGAACACAAGGATTAGTCTCTATGCTAATACTGGTCCAAGGGGAATTGCTGGTTTTGGATATTTTCATATTTGCATACCTACCTGTTTGTTTGCTACACACATGTTCTTGTAGAATTCATGTTTTTCTTTATGGCTGATTGTGTACAACACATTTTTCCAGTCGAAACATCTAGTAAGGTTTTGTCACTGAATCAAGAGTCCATAAAACAGTTTTACGGATTTAACTAACACAATGTACACGTTGATGTGAATTTAAGGTGTATCTAGATAAATAGTATAAAGCTGGGGTTTCCTACGCGCGGAAGCGGAGCGTGAAGAGAGGAATGCGGAGAGCGGACTCCTCTTGTCTTAGGTAAATGTTACTGTTTTCCTAGAAGCGGAGCGGAACACCATGTTAATCGCTTTTCCACTCTCCGCGCTCCTCTTCCGCGTCTTGGAAAACCTGGCTTAATGTAGATAACCATAATAGGTTTATAGAGTAGGCCCACACACTACACAGTGATGTCTCTCTTAACAAAAATATTATTAGCATATTCAATTAAATTTTAAAGTATCTCCAATATTAGCACCATTTGCTTGGATCTCCCCGAAGTGTGTTTCTCTGCATTACACGATTAAAAAAAAAACAACATTATTCAGAGGTATAATTTAGGAACAAATGAAATGGTTGAATAATCGTGCAGTCTTGGCCACCTAAGTCGAAAATAAAATGTAAAAATGTGTTTGAAATGGCACACTTCAGATTTGTCTAGTCTTACGAATTGACTTACTTTTACAAATTAAGTCATAATCTGTTCAGTGGTAATTATTTTTCATCACTCCTTAACGAAAGTAACTATTTTCGATAACAGCTGACATCAATGAAAGTAGTCGTTTCCCAAGCTCTAATTTAGGGCGAGGGAAAATTAATCAGCTGATTTTCCCTCGCTCTAAATTTACTTTCCCTCGCTCTCAATTAGTTCTCCATTTATTCACTACGCGCGCTAGTGTTTTGTTACGGTTTAATTTAATGATTTTAATCAGCTGTATGTATTTTTAAAAGTTGTGTTATTCTTTTATTAGATGTTTAAACAATATTTATTGAGAAATATACGTAGGTTTCTTTTTAGAAGATTTTATTTTATTTTGATGTTCAATCAAATTAATTGAGAAATAAAATTGTTTTATTATACTGAGGTCTGCTATTCTGTGTTTGTGTATTTTTACGTCGTGATGAAAAGTATCGTTCATAACTCGTACCGAAAGTTATTATCCGGCACTTGCTCCATTATTCCCGTCCTCGGCTTCGCCTCGTACGTGAAAATAACTCTCACATACTCGGCTTCGCCTCGCACGTGAAATTGGGGTTTCATGTGTTCGGCTTCGCCTCACACAAAAACTTAGCGCGCGACGGAAAATGCCACTTTCGGTCCTAGTAATGAAATATACTATTCCTGCAGCTGTATTATTTTCATTTTTTCTGTGAGTGTGAATGAACACACACGAAACACATGAAACACGTTATATATAGATAGATCAAACTAAAAGCTGCATTCAAACGTTATAGTTGCAACTGGTCTCAGAATTTAAATTAACATAATTTGATTGAGTACCAAGTGTGCTTGTGCTAGTTACAGATAGTCTATTTATGTCGATCACCCAAACTTTTACCAATACTTTTACACACCCTAACTTTGCTATTTCTTGCAAGAATCATAAAACACAACCCCCTAAATTGGTATCCAACAATAAACAATCTATTGCAACATTGTACTGCATTATTATTAGCCTCATTGGAATTGTTTGGATCCAAAAGGTCTTCAAAGCACGTGAAATTGAGTTGCGGAATGGACAAATGCCAAGTCAAATATTGTTGCTCTTGCAGCGAGTAACCGCGGCCTCAAACGTATCCAAGAATATTTTGTGTAACTCATGATTCGGCAAGGAACATTTATAACTTTAGAATTCCATTATGTCACAATACAATCTAACAATACAGATCAAATCTATAAAGCATTTTGACATGGTTATTTTAGCTGTTGACTTCCTATTTTGTTCGGTTGCTTTGACCTGTATATTGATTGAAAAACATAAAACTCGTTTTTTTTACTTTGTAAAAAAATACAGAGATAACTTTGTTGTCCTCGATAAGAAATAACAATTGACTCTTCAGGTCTCTGTTTAAAGTTATCTTAAATAGCAACAAAAAAGTAATTATTATAAAATATGTTTTGCCCTATCTTAAAAATGGATTGTAAAACATATCAAAAGAACCAAAGGAAATTGCAGATACAAATTTTTCCCCCGCCTATATCTGTCAAGTCATTTTAAGAATTAGTTATTGTTAAAAATTATTTAGAGATCAAGAGTTTCTGAAACTGTCTAAAGTTTATCGGGGGATAATATATTACTTCGGTAATCATACTAATACTATAAATGTGAAAGTTTGTTTGTTTTTAAATTCAATAACGCATTAACTACTGGTAGAATTTTGTTGATAGCTCACATTCCCGTTTAACATATAGACATATTCTTATCTCAAAAATCCTTTCGGGCTCTGCCACAGTGGCTCTAGAGTTTCCCATATTAACCTTATGAGTATTCATATTCAAAAGCAATTAAAGAATTTTTCAGCTGTTTCAACTACAAAAGTTGGTTCTATGATATTCAATGGCATTAAAAAGTTATAAGGTTTATCAACAGGGTGCAGCGCTATTAATTGTTTTTTGCATTTATGACAATTTGAACCAAGCATCAATAAAAAGCTGTAAGAACTTTATCTTATATAGCCTACTAAAAGACTTTTGCAACACTTATGACAGCTAGCCTGACTATACTACTGGACCAAATTACACGCGGTTGGTACCATATAAAAGATATTTTCATGTAGATGTGCAGAATTCCTTTATAAATTAAAATAGACTAAGAAATAAGCACAAAAATTCATTTGAAAAAAAAATAACATGGGTCTTATGGGTTGTTATGTTGGTCACGAAATAACACCAAAACATAAACAGAAAATCCACAAATGGAAGAAATTCCAATCACATGTTTTATTTACAGCGTGGGGTGAAAATAGAGAAGTTTGCACAGTACATACTTTTGGACGAGTTTTAGACCACGGGGCGAGCTCTAGTTTTTTCTATTGTTTAGGTGCAGTGGTAGAAGATTATGGCTATGGTAGGATGTGCTATACTATAGAATACCGTTTATTAAAAGAACCAATATTCTTAAGCCTTGTACTCTGCCTCTACTATTGCAAACGCAAAGCACGAGTATAACTGCATTACGCATTTATAATCATACACCAACCCCGTTCAAAGGACGGACACTCTACTAGTAAACTATAAAACTTATTTTCATTGATACAACATGTTTATATAATTATTTCACTCCCTTGCAATTCAAACACTATAATTGCAATTATAATTATATTATATAATTATATTCTAATTATTATAATTCACTTAGATACTTGTAATTTAATAATGTTTAACTTATATCTTTCATAATAATAAAACATGTGCATCATAATACAAGATGTGATATAGGTAGCACGTGAAGCCTAATTTGGGGCAGACCAGACGCTGTATATTGCAGCAGATTAAGGTCCTTCATCCCGTTAAAATATCACGCACGGAAAACCCTTTAGTAAATTAGTCGGTCAACATTTCAGTGAAGTAAGCTGGTTTTTGTACACTACAAGGTGCAGGATTTATATCTCGAAACTTAAACCTTAATCAACAAATACATAATTGGACGTTTATTAACAATATGTTATTTAAAATTATAAAAGAACTTGTAAGCGTAAAATAGTCAAAATATCATGATTGTAATAGAAATATAATTAATGATTTATCAATTTCTGTTTAATTTATATTGTCAAATTTTTAGCTTTAAAAAGTGTGGCTTTACTTTTTTAAAAATACACTATGTCCATTACTATGTATATGTTGGGGATGCGGAATACTACCCCCGGAAAACCACCCCCACAGATGAAACGTGACGTCACGAAATGTGCCAACTAACCAATGTGGGAGCCGTGTCCGCCACTGGAATACTACCCCCCCCTAGCAAAACGAATGTTATGTAATTGTAATTTTAATTCGATCGATTCTGTTTGACAACAGAAAATACATGTGGGGAATATCAAACAGAATTTTGAAATGTTACAGCAAGTTTTTGTTAGGTTAGGTTAGTTTAGAACAGTTTGACAACGAATTGAATGAGTTCGCGATCCAGCATGATCGGACCATGGGAACAGGATTTTATGGGGGGTTTTATGGGTTAAAAATTGGTTTTTCTCACTTTTGACCCTCAAAACACAAAATTTTCCAATTTTTCTCTAAACCTTCTTAAAGAGCTTAAAAAAACAAACAATTCAGTATATCAAAGTGTTTTTGTACAGTTATTGGTTACGGAGAAAACAAAAAAAAAAAATTAAATTTAAAATTCCCATGTTATTCTTATGGAGAATATTGTAAAATGTTGTAGTTTGCTTGTTTATGGATGTCTTTTGATCGAACTTGGCAAATATATTCATTTTATACTAAGCAATAATTATTTTACTTAAAACACACTATTTATTAGTTTCCTTGTAGCAGCAAACCTAGGTACTCGTTAAACCTAATGTTATTTAAATAGACCAATTGAAAATCAATTCAGCCAAATGGAAATTCGCTTAGACGGCAGGTTTGCTGTGGCGGGGGTATTTTAAAAATACACTATGTCCATTACTATGTATATGTTGGGGATGCGGAATACTACCCCCGGAAAACCACCCCCACAGATGAAACGTGACGTCACGAAATGTGCCAACTAACCAATGTGGGAGCCGTGTCCGCCACTGGAATACTACCCCCCCTAGCAAAACGAATGTTATGTAATTGTAATTTTAATTCGATCGATTCTGTTTGACAACAGAAAATACATGTGGGGAATATCAAACAGAATTTTGAAATGTTACAGCAAGTTTTTGTTAGGTTAGGTTAGTTTAGAACAGTTTGACAACGAAACTTGAGTGCTCGTGACTGGAAAACTGCCCCCACCGATCTCTGACGTCATCATGACGTAGGAATCTGCCTGGGGTGTAGTTCTCCGGGGGGGGGGGGGGGGGGTGTGGTTTTTTGGCGTCTCTATATGTTTTATTACAGCGATATTGAAGCTTTTTAGTACCAACTGTATCGCGTAAACACCTGCCGTAGGCCTAATAGTTAACTTCAAACATTCTTCCAATCCGCATGAACTTATAAACATAATAATCGATATCTGAATTTACAAAAGTTGTCCATGTTTCCGAGATGATTATGGATCCTTGAAATTTTTGCGACTATTATGTAAATCATATATACTGATAAAATACTTACTAAATTGAACCGACAATTTTAACACACGAAAGTTAATAAACAGTATTAACTACATTATTGTCCTTCATTAATAAAACTTACAGTATTTTTCCTAATTTTCATCATGTATTTTTTGTTATTTTATGGATTAACGTTGTAAGGGCATAATGGTGTTTGCGATTGCGTGGGTTTAGCAGCAGAATATGTTATGAAACTGAATATTGCACTCGACAGCGGAAGATCATTACTTTGGAGGAAATGCTGAAGCTTATACGGATGAAATATTCAAATTTAGCAAACTCTGCATACTATTAAAACATCTTTCAGGTACTGTATCTTTTTACTAACAATTGATTGAAAATCACGAAGAAGATTTATATTATTACATTACATCTCTGACATAATTATAAAACACATTGAATTAATTGTAAACTGAGAATTGAGTGCAAGCTTATAGTGTGGATTAAATTCTGTGCTTGAGGTACACTACATTTACTAGGAGGTCCAATATAAAGATCTGCAATACATGCAAATAACATGCAGTGATAGTGCAATACGATTTATAGAAACCATATGTTTTAACACCTTCACTACTAGTTCTCACAAAGCCTACCGGATACAGAGGAGGGTGACTGGTAGCATTGACTTTATATCTATACATAAAGTGTAGATATAAAGTCAATGCTGGTAGTTAATGTGTTAAAGACATTTCCAATACTTACTGGGTATTATTTAACCTAACGTGATACCTGAAATATTGTGCATTTTAAATACATCGAATGGAAAAAATTAAATATAATCTTATATGAGCAATGTTTGCTTGCATGTTTGTATGCTTGCTCAAAGATCTTGTAAACGGCTTCGACGATTTCCTTGAAATGTTGTAAATAATTTATTTTTTGCCTAAAACGTTTTTAATGCAGTTAAAAATAAAAAATCTAATTACATAAAAAATTAAATCGAAGGTCAAAATTTTTTTAACATTGGCCTTATGGGGTTACCAAGTAACCACGTTGGTTGAACAAAATAACAAGGAAAAAGTAAACAAAAAGCTTATGTGTTTATAACAAGCTATCCACGGTCTACTAGCAGATTACAAAATACAGTACAAAGGAAAAATATCAGTTGTCACTCTATTGAGCAAAGATTACAATTACACTGAAGATTACTCGATATAGGTGAAAATAGTTCCGATCAAATCTATATAATTAATACGCTACATGAAACTTTGTCGGTTGAACTCCTCCGCCATTACTTAACCGATTTTATCCACTGACGTCTCATTGGAAAGAGCGTGTCGCGTAGATTTGCAAACTGGCCTTACATTTTTTTTAAAAAAGTCCCTTGGGCTCTGCTCCAGTGGCTGTTAAAGTTCCCATGTTATCCTTATGGAGAACATAATTGTTTACATTTTGATCAGCTGTATAATTTAATTGCTGTTATTTATTTTTAAATTCAATGAAACGCACTGAGTACAATTATTTGCTCTTTGAGTTTGTGTAAACATAACCCCCAAGACGGATCGAGTTAGCATGATTGTAACTGAAATTTGTGCATTTATCGTTGTTTTGTGTAGCTATAATTTGTTTATTTGTTGTTTTTTTTTAATGCCTCGGACGCGACGACAACAAAACATAGACAAGAGGCGTAATCGTGATAACGACCGCAGCTACAGAACAGTGGCGCGAAATAGGCTTAACACATCACAGTCAGCACCTGACCCTGATGGACAATCTCAACTATTAGATTACAAATGCACCCTAACACTACCCCAAAACGACTTTTCGTTCTCAATTGACCCTCTATCAATGACCTGTGTTGCCTGTACAGCGAGGCATTTTGAGAAGGAGAAAACCGGCCGGAATGCTTTAGGTTTATCAATAACGAAGTTAACATGATCTGAGTTACACACCGGTAATTTTTGAGTTGACTCTTTTAAACTCATTGTAAATATGACTGTTATTCGTTTTGAAATAACTCCTAGGTAATACTTTGCAATTGCTCGAATTCGAGCAACATGTAAACTAGTACTGATTATTATACTTGGCTCTCCCCTACCAAAACTTAATCCCCGAAGTACTGAGACAATTTTTAGCAAACTTTGGTTTTAACAGTAAAACAAATATTTAATAATAGAGCTCACCCCTTGGTCGAAAACTCGACCAAAAGGATGTATTGTGCAAACTTCTCTATTTTCACCGCACGCTGTAAATAAAACATGTGATTGAAATTCATTCCATTTGCTTTGATATTCTGTTCATTATTTCATCACCAGCATGGCAACCCCTTAAGACCATCCCCATGTTAGTTTTTTAAATTCATTTTTTGTTTATATTTTTAAACCAATTTTAGTTTACAAAGGGGTTCTGCACATCTAAAGGAAAATATTTTTCATTTGGTACCAACCACGTGTAATTTGGTCCAGTAGTATCGGTTTTACAATTTTTTAAATATATAAGATTATGCTTATTTTAATTTAAACTAACATTTCTAATTAGCTGTTTTAATTTAAACAAACTGCCAAAACAATGGTTATGCAAGTATATGCTATTGACGCTATTATAAACGAGTGATTTTTACCATCGACTGTAAAATAAATTAATATGTTGTAAATTGTCAGGTTAAATTCCCCTAATAATAAAATGAAATTCCTCTGAAACGTAAATACTAAAAGCCAATATTAGTGTGTTTCCTATTGCATTTAAAATGAAAATAAACTACACCGAGCCCTCTTGGTCTCCAGTTACTTAAAATTAAAAGATTAATGGAAGTTGTATTATTGAAATAGCTACAAATCCACATCGTTAGTAGTGTAACATAAAGTTAGCAGAGCTCGACGGGGTGAACGATCAATCGCTGTAAAGGCAGTTTGTCACTTCTTGACTGATGATCCCACGGCCTACTGTCGGATAAATACTGTTAGTCTGGTGAAATCAAACAAAATTTACAACATGTAGTGATGTCTGACTTCAAAAGCTACAAGATCTTCACCTAAGATCTGTGAACTTAGCACAATACAGTAGCTACTTGTGTAGCAAGTGTGCGAAGTGCTGTAAAGTCACTTTGCAACACGTTTTTAGGTTAGGTTAAATCCTAGCGTTGAACGAAATTGGAAACAACTGCACCAGCTTTACTCGTAGTATCTTTGTGTTGCCAATATATTTCCAAGCGCACACTGATTACGTGCATTGTAAAATCACGCTGTTTAGTGTTGATTGGTTGGAATACTGGTGTGCAAAAAGAGTGCGGCAAAAGTAAGTAAATGCAGTAATTAGCAACTGTTTGTACTGGACTATAATCAGTGCAAGGACGCCCACTTTGTCTGACTGTAAAAAAACAAAATTATGTGTATTATATTTGAAATGTTTCTGATATCAACTCAACACAATCCATGTGTTACTTAGATAAAAAACCTAACGTTCACGTTAGGCTTGAACTGGATACGTATCCATTCATTTACGATTAAACGTTCAGGACATACCTAAATTAATTATTAACAAAAGTGTTATATCAATTATCAATTGTTTAAGATGGGGACGTCACTATGAGCGTATTTTAACCCTAATATGAGTGTAGGATGAGCGGCGCGATCTTTTCTTGTTAGTGATTAAGGCCGATATATTCCATAGACACACCAGGGAGTGTCACATCCACAGTGCATGCCAATAAATATCCACAATTCGTGACCTCCTAGTACGACTCCACCGTTCCAGTGTTATTATTTTGTTAAAGAGATAAAAGTCTGAAAATGTTCAAATAATTTAGTTTTTATAATACAAATAAATAGTGTAAAGCCTACGCAATTGGTTTGACATTTAATAATAAATAACTAAAATTAGAAACTTAGCTTACGGATATTATGCAATTTTAAATATTAGTTGTACATTTTATGGCATCATAGACGGAAAAATCTGATTGTATTTTTTGGAAGATTTATTTGTTTATAATACTTAAACTTTATCACATCATTTTCTATAATTCAGAGCACCTTCAAGGCTTTTGTGTTAAATAAAAAAACTGGACTTGGAACAGCGCTAAATGTAGGTAATTAAAGACTTCCAGTCAGCGTTGTTTTTCAAAGTATGTTTCTGGCAAAAGCAACTTCCTTTGATGCTTTGTAGCAACCTTTGTCCATTATATTGCGTTTTAATAAAGTAACAAGCATCAAAGAGTTCAAGGTAGTCTGCCTGGAAGTAAAAAGCTTTTGAATTTGAAAAAAAAGAATTATAAGGTACTGTACCTATTTAAGTTCACACAACTCGAATTCTAACTTTAGTATGTGGGTTTCATAAAATAAATTTAAGAGCATCAGTATCATAGTTGTGCATACACTATTGTCTTTTTATACTGTATGTCCTAAATAACAGTTTAATGTCTAGTAGGGACTTCGCTGGTATAGTAGTTACCCTGGAAAAGAGAGTTCACCAACAATCAAAGGGTATGATTATGATTATCCTAGGATATCATTATGTCGTGACCCGATAGTTCGAAGGCCATATTTAGGTGTATACCACTTGTATAGAAAAAAAGAAAATGTATTAAAAAAATCGCAGCATTTGAAAACTTCCCCACTAAAAGCCATTAAATGATCTATTGTGTTTCTGCACAGGTCTTTACATGTCCGGAATTATGTTAGTAATTCAATTAATTTATTAGTATTAAAGAATCATACTATAAACCTTTTTGATTATTGTTTGGCAGTTGCTAATTGCTGCATCTACTTACTTTTAGTACACAATTTTTACTTTCGCAGCATTTTTTTTGCCGCACACGATTATTCCAACCTAACAACATAAAACACTTATTAGGCACGTAAAACGTTAAAACGTGTACGCTTGAAAATAGGTTGGCAACACTAGTTACTGTAGGAAAAGTGTAATGTTGTAACATGAGTGTAAACTGCCTTTGCTGTACTAGAGAAACTTTCCACACTCACCTACGATACGTGCGTAAACATTTCTCTTGTTGCAGTAATGTTCCACTTCGCCCACTTTGCACACAAATAACTATTTCCTACAGTCACCCGACAAAGTTGGCTTCCTTGTACTGTTTATAATACAGAAAGCTGCTAATTGCTGCAAATTTATACTTTGTCGTACGGTTTATACTTTGTCGTACGGTTTATACTTTGTCGTACGGTTAATACTTTGGCGCACATCAGGATTCCAACGAAACAACACAAAACAGCGTGGTTCTATTATGCACGTAATCCGTGTACGCTTGGAAATAGGTTGGCAACACTTAAAGATAATAATACCATGAGCTGCTGATTGACTATTATAGCTACGATTTAACCTGTCATTTCGTGTTTATAGTTTATGTTCTCTTTTCGGTATTTCTGAACTTTCTGGACTTTTCTTTTAAACATTTTTACAACATTCCAACGATCTTATAAGAAAATACCTTTAAAGCATTTTTTTAGGCGCGGAAACCACTTCAAATTACAAAAACATACGGAACTATTTTCTCGAGTCGCAGAGCACATTGCTTGCCGAGGAAAAAATAGCGGAGTGATACGGACCGGTGACTACTTTCTCTAGGGCACCTATTTGTGTTGCTAGTTAAACCTAAAAAGTGTTGTATAGTGTTTGAAAGACTATAATTATTTATAGGCCTATGCTTTATAGTGACTGTAGGAAAAATATAATGTGTAACACGAGTGCAAAAGGCCCTTGCTGCACTCGAGATCATTCCGCACGAGCCGCAGGCGAGGTAGCATTGCTCTCGTGTGCAGCAAAGTGCCACTTTGCTCACTAGTTACACAAATAACTATTTCCAGTTTAATAAACATTAATTTATTTATGAGTTTAGTTTACTAACTTTTATTTAATAAACAATATAGTAGGTACATGAATACACAAAATCATCCACATTTTGACAACTGAAAATAAGCTTGTTTTATGAAAACACCCTTTTTTCTTCAAGGAAAACTAAGTGGGATGACGATAGGATATGCATTTCGTTTTATTTTAGTCAATCGATAAGAATTTACGGCATTTATTAGATCGGTTCCATGCCAAGTTATATATTGAATGTTTGCATCACTAGTTCAGATCTCGTTTCGTTCATTGAGGCGGAAGGTCCGTTCAACATGGAAAAAACGTGTTTGTTTTTTAGTTTTGTAAATATTAATTTTTTTTATAAGATTTCACCTATATTAATCACAACAATGATTCAGAATAAATATAAAACAAATTTTATGGCGCTTATTGCAGTGAACTTATAATTAAACAATTGTAGCAGCAATATAGTGGCTGATTTACAAATCAACGTAAATCACAAGTGTAAAATTATCTTAAGTTTGGAAATGTTTTCAAAGAATTACAAGTAGCCTTTTGTAAAAATACACTCTATTTTGCAATTTTAAACGATTAAGTGTATAATATAGTAGCGCTGAGAACGCGAGTGCTATTTTTTTAGTTAGTTTTTTGTATAGTTCAAAAGTTTATGAAAAAAGTATTTTTTTTTCTATGTCTGTGAAAATCGGAGCCAAATAAACTACAGTAACCAAAGTAAAGTTTGTTGGAACATAAAATCAAGAATCAAGAATTTTTATTCATCGTTAACGCTATGTACAACACATGCAATGGATTAACGTCATAATAGTAGCCTAAGTTTATAGGCAATAAGGCTAAATAAATATAGACAATACAATATAAACAAGTGCAGAGTACATGCAAAAAGTATCACAGTCATCTTAAAAATAAAATACTGAAGTTTATAAAAAACATAGGTATGCAAAGACTAGAGCAAACATGAAAACAGGTGCAATGTGTAAAAGAAAAATAACATATAACAGTGTAGTTAGTGATGGGGAAGATTAATATTTGGTTTTGCGGACGTCCTTCTACAGTTGTGATGTTTTTGTTTCATATTATGAGGGTGAAAAAACATGACGAACATATAAAGAAAATAGTATAGTGATGGTATGGGTGAACATAACTCGTCAGGATAGTATTTAAACTGTTTTAACGTTGATCTTTCCCTGAATCACAAACATTTGAATTACAAAAATATACAATTGACACTATGCTATTGCTTCACCTAAGGTTTTGGATTTGTTTCTTAAAAGTGGATTACTGCATCAAAATTAGTTTCACAGGTTATGACAAAGCTCGTGTGTATAGTGATATGTTGTTTCATTAAAACTATCTTAAGTGATTAGGTACCTTCTTAAAAAAATAGGTAATTGTAAAAACGAATTGGAAGTTGTTTATTCTAGGTTTGATCTTTCAGAATGTGAAATGGAAATGCCGCTTGTAATTAAAATGGCTAACTTTCTGATAGTACGTTACCAAAAGAAAAACAATTATATTGTACATAATAAATTTTATGGAATCCACAAATTTTCAACATCAATATGACTAAAGCTTGTGCGTCACTTTGAGAGCAATATTGGAAATCACAGACGATGTCCAGTTTCACTCTTTGAACTGTTGCCAAGGTATGTTGAGGCCAGTCCACCAATGACTCTTAATCCGTATTTTTCCATAAGTTTGAAGTAAAATTCTATTTCATCATGTCGAACTTTTAAGTTAAAAGCTGTTGAGGTTGAGTAATTCATCACCCAATCAGTTGGTTTTGTAGTGATTGGAAGGTTAAAAGCTCGTTGACTTTACTTGCCGGAACAGGATATTTTAAATATATTTTGAACATCAGTAATTTTATTTTAAAAGTGTAATTTCATGATATAGCTTTTTTAATGAGTCAGATTTGGGAAATATTTGGACTTTCAGGTTATAGTTATTGACACTTAAGTGACATGCTGTTGCTCGTTTTGTGCATTAAAGACTACAAATAATATTTAGAAAGTTGTTTGTTCCCCTAATAATACCAACACTATTAGATAGTCTAAGAAATCTTTTAATAGTAAGTTTTCTCCTCTGGACATGGCTCGATTGTTAGAACACGAAATAAGGCTAGTGTCCTTCTACGAGTGTCGTTAACACCTTTTACGCGAGTTGCGTACAATACTTTACCTACGACAGTGTTTTAATTACTAAAATTACCGCTCATAACTTCTAAGAAAGGTTATTTTTTCGTTTATAACCTCTCATTGCCACTGACAGTGATGCAACGAAAACTAATTGCACCACTCAACAATTAAATTGGCCTGAACAGCTGATTAGTCGAAGCTCGAATCATTACAGTTTTACTTCCTCTCTCTAAATCCTTGAACTTCATTGGTCCGTAACCCGTGGTGTTAAGTTATGCTGTTATGAAAGTAAACAATGTTGTTATGTGAAACTTTTCAATTCTAAGAGCTTAACTGAAACGGCTATTTTTAAAAACGGCCGTAGGGAAAAACATATGAACGCAGCATGTGCAGAAATTCCACTACTCTCATATGATCTTTTACTATCGTAATATACCACCCAGAGTGAAGAATCTACCCTAACCAAGTATATTAATTAGGGTGGGTTTCTCATCAAGGAACACGCACGAAGGGCGTTTTACACAATTACTACTCGTAACAAGATTATCTTCCACTTGGTGAAAACACTCATGTTACTTTAACAGTAATTTGTAAATTTATAACGATAGAGTGTTAATATATAGAAAATAATTAAAACATTGTAGGGCTGATATTTTTTAAATATTGAATAGTGTTTGTAAGAACAAGAAAACGTGTCCGTATCACCCAATTAATATTTATTACGTCGATGAAAAGCCAGGGATACAATAAAGTAATTGTGAAAACCTAAAAATGGATGTTAGCGAGCTGAAATAGCTAAACAGTTATAGTATTAGCTTAATTATTCCAAACCTTACAGGTCAATCGAGTGAATAGTCAATAGCTTTTCTAAACGGGACCCAACTATCCTAGGTCATACCTGAATGCTCCTTGCTAAAAAAAAAAAAAAAAAAAAAAACAACAACAACAACAAAAACTGGAGTTAGCACTGACGCTGCAACTCTGCTAGAAAATCGAGACGCTGTAATTTTGTTATGTTCGTACCAACCAGGGGGGTCAATGTACTTCATCCCCTTATAGAAATGGCGACCAGCGTCTCGCACTTCTCTAGGTTTTGCCTCCAGTTGTATAATAAAATACCTACTTTGTATGGTCGCCATTTTTATTGAAAACTATCAAAGTATTAATTAGCTCAGCGACTAGGCTAATTCCATAATCTTGGAATAATACAGTATTGCTAAAACATCTGACAGAAAACTAGATATTTGAAAATTGAACTTTTTTCAAAAATGAGGAGAGATATATTCAGTTTTTTTGCGAAACCCAATTTTAGAAACAACATTCATTCAGTTTCTCTTATTGCAGCCTGCAAAGGTATATTGTCAACACAAAGGGTTGGCTTTGAGATACATTTCAAAGTTATTATTTCCAGCACAAACGCCACGTCGTTATGTCTGCAAATTGTTGTTAAAGAGAACTTAGCATTAGTCCTTGCTTTGTATATCCAAGCTAAGTATCATTCCTTTACAACTGAAATACGAGTTTGCTTGATTAAATACCTTGTGTAATGAGCATATCGTGACGACAAACTGTGGGGGAAGGATGTGATATTTCTGTTTCATTATCACATATTTTACTGATTCGCAAGCAAAAGGCTACTGTTTAAATCGTACAGTAATATTTTTTACAACAACACTATAATTAGATATGTTTTAATAAACAAATAATGAGATAAACAAAAGATTGTGGATTTGAGATTTCAAATTTACAATCTATTGTCTATTTTGCATAAAAAGACGTATAGTTTGCTATTGCAAACTATATGTCTCTTTATGCAAGTGCTTGAAATCTTATTGATAACAAGCTTTATAAGCGACATATTAACTACATAATTTTCAAAAGCAAATACTTATTAGACTTTTCCAACGGCAATAGTTCAAAATAGTTCCCAAAGCCCATACAATATAGTTGTTTTATGATTTCTTTGCAGAAGTTACATTGTTCTATCAAATTAGTCTACGTTATTGACAAATGTACAATGGGGTTAAGTTCTGTAGATGTATTTTGCTTACTACTGCGTCTATACCGTCATATAAAAAGTTGTATCCTAATGTACTAGCATATGAAATCTTTTATCGTGAAGTGCCTACATAAACAAATCTTATAATATCAGCTAGTCCATTCTTCTCAAGGAAAGGAATCCATTTATAATAATAATCAACAAAAAATACAAAGTTTGTCCAAATATTGTCCGTTTTTCAACATAGAATTATATTTTTTTTTCTAAATCAGATATGATAGGTAAATTATGTTACGAAGATACACACAGCTATTCTTAAAAGCTGAGAGGAAGTAAGCTTCTTATCAGCAAGATACAAATTCTGTGAGCGGGGAAGCGCGTATGGTGAGAATATACAAACATGAGGGGAACGTGTGGAGAAGCAACAATATTGATACAGAAAAGTCTTGCCAACATGTCGGGCGTAACTGGATCATGGTTTGGACATTATTGTAACAACAAACTTGCCAAATCAATCACATGAAGTGTTACTCCCACAGAAAGAAAATATCCCTCAGAAACATTAACAATAACATCAGTACTAAAAGTCAATGGTACCTTTGACTCAATGGTACTAGACTACATTTATTTCAATAAATAAAAATAAGTTTGTGAAATTAAAATGATGTATTTAAAAACTTAATACCAATTGGGCTCATGGTGTTTATTCATTTATTGGTGCAACATTTTGAGCTTGATGTTTCAGAATTGGCTTACAATTTACAAGCTCCAATTTTAAATTTAACTTGAACAAATTAGAGCGGATCTTTCGTAGTTTTTTTCAGGCGAGTTAGTTCAGGCAGTTTGTTGACCTGGATTATATTTGTGTTTGACCTTAATTGGGACTTTAACATCTTTCTTTGACCACTACTATTTACAATCACATATTAAGAATAAGACCATTCAATGAAGTAATGTGGTTGAAACATTCTTTGTATATTCGAGCTAATAGCTTTCAAGCCGTGTTATTAAAAAAACATTTAATACCACTCACACATAACAGTAAACATATTTAAATTGTAAAATTTACTTTTAGTCCCTTTTGATTTAAATACCATTGGTGTAAACATCTTTTAGATTCACAGATAATACAGGGTGTTTATAAAAAAACTTTACAACTTTACCATTCTCCCATCCTCTTTCTATGTATCGTAGTTTTCTGAATACACCAAAGGAAAGAGTGGCTAAAGAAGTTTTAAACAGTAGCAGTTTTATCAGCTGATTGGTTTATATTGTTGCTTTGTAAATAATAACAAATAATTTATGAGTATGGATGCTCGTATTAAGGCTCTTATTAATTGGTCTCCTAGGTCACCAGATATTACCCCTTGTATTTTTGACCATTTGCGTACTAGTAATGGTAAACACATTGATTTTAGTTAAATTGTTATTAACCAAAACTTGAAATGATTTCATAGACTTTAATAGTTATTTCACAATTTTAAGTGGAAAAATTTAGGTTTTATGGCTCTTGTTGTAAATTTATTTTTTTAACACTCTGTATACTAAAAATCTTAAATCGAAAATAAATATAAACTGCATCAGCACATTAAACTATTAGTTTTGGATCTGAAGGATAGTATGATGGGAAATGCAGTAACCCTAAATAGAGCATATCCTTACTCTTCAAATGAAAGTTATATCTCATCAACATACTAAACACACTATATAAAAAAAGTTCTAGACAAATCAAAATAATGTACAAGTATTTGTCAAATCCATAATGCACAATAGCGACTGTGCAGTATTATAAACGTAATGACAAGCCAAAGAAAACAGTGCAAATTGAGTGCGAAAGTCTAAATAAGATCTTAATCGCTTCTCAGAGAGCAATGGGTTGTGACTCAAATTAAGTTTACATAGAGCTCCGTGGAAAAGCCCGAGCTTTAGGAGTTGTCACCCTGAAATGAAGGGATGTGTTGCCTTCAATTTGCATTCGCTTTCGTCACACGTATCTTGTAAATGTGTTGGTTGAATGTTAAGAGGCTTTAATAAACTATGAGCTCCTACATTAGTTGTTGGATAGATTATTGTATTGGATATCCAATACAGAGTTATCCTGGAGAGTTTTTCTGAACTATAGTAAATTTAAGGAAGCAAGGCAAAATAAAAATAAAAATATCTACATGATTACAAAATTCGTATTAGCCTCAAAGGTGTTGGATAAACAAATTTAACGAAAATGTATTTCGTATCACAGAGATGTTGCATATTAACGTATCGAAAGCAATTAGTGATTTGAATACCTGGAGTGAAGTTGCGCTTCTTACTGTACCAGCTGTTCCTAGGTATTTTTTTTAGGTATCACCTGTATATTATGTGAGGGTATTTTGGTATAAATCTTTAATTTTGAGTCTAAAATATGGCAAGGCATACTTTTATAGGCCAGAGAAGAGGTTGTTGTACAGCTTTGGTCCAAAGCACGAGAAGCTTCTCCTTCAAAACTCAAGCCTCACTCTTGGAAAGTGAAGCTGGAGACTTCCATGGTGGGCACCCTCCAGCTTCACTTTCCAAGAGTGAGGCTTGAGTTTGGAAGGTAATAAGATAATACACCTACGATAAGACTAGACTGTTTCCGTCATAGTAACAAAACAAATGTTGAAATAACAAAACGTAAGAAGGAAACAAATCTGTCAGTATAAGTTCTTCAATTAACTGTCCCTAAATGATTTGTGAGTAAATAGAGTTAGAGTTACCTAACAATGAGCTTAATTACATCAGAAGTGGTTAAGACAGTAACGTATTGCAGGTATATCAAGGGTGAAGTGGAGGGGGTAAACGGTTGTCATAGCAACGAGACGCTCAGCCTATCTATGGGAGTCCTAGACTAAGGAATTGTAAAAGAATCTCGTGGCTGGAAAGGTCCTAGATAGAAACTTTTTCAATGCTTCGTATTTATCCGCCAATTTAAATTTTACTAAGGCACTTTTAAAATGTTACAGACTATTTTTCTTTATACTTCTAATTAAATGTTTGACGTGTTTTATACGTCCATGCATCTTAATGTGGTATAATTTACTGAAACCAGAAAAAAATAACTTGTATGGATGACAGCAGCAGTTAATGATTAGGATTTATCATTTAGTAAGTACAAGATGAATCTTTTGAGGGGCAATATTGTAAAAAAATAGCGTTAGCTATTGTTTTTGCTGTGTTTGTTGAATTAGTGCCTGAAATAAATGATGAGGGTAATTATTCAAACTGCTTAGACATCGCATGGTCGTCCCCACCTTAATAATTGGCCATGTTGAATTTAAAATCTAAATATAGCTTAAGGTCTATTCACACACTTCAGTTCCGGTACAGTTCCGTTACAGTCCAGTCACAGTTCAGTCTCAGTTGCATCCGCAATTTCTTAGTAAACTGCCAATTATTTGGTTTCAGTCAGTATTCCTTCACTTAATTTATTGTTGTCTTACAGTCAAGCTTTTTTTAATTAAAACATAATAATTAAAATAAATGGGAACAAATTGTTTCTAACCTTAGACCCATTCGTCAAGCATCCAAACAATCCAAAAATATGGGTGGGAAAAATCTGAAATTAACTGACAGATGTTTGCAGAGCGACTGACGGAACTAAGCCGGATGAGTGTAGTTAGCACAATAGAAAATCTATTAAAGATTTTTTTTACTGTGACTGTGACGTGCCAGAACTGACGTGTGTGACGTTTATTCTTTAAGGCGTCTCATTAAAGCCTATGTTAGTTAGGTCATGATATAACATGTTGTACAACTTTGTTCCCGTCACTTAACTCATTTCGGCGTTCACCCGAAACAAACAAAATACACAGATACAAAATTAAGAAACACGCTTTGTTAAAATATTGCAGTTCTAACCATTTTTCATGCTTTTTATGTTGGATAAACCAAGACGTTAATATACTTGAAATTTATTCAAGCTAAAGAAAACATGAAAATACTTAAAAAGTATATGTACAAATATGTCACCAATGTGAACACATGAATGACTGAGACATACGATGTTACACAAATATATATAGCGAAATAACCTTTATGAAATTTCACATGTTTGTGTGACAAGCGGTGAAAGTTTCATTCGTTGGACGAATAGAGGAATAAAATGTAAAATGGTAAAGTGGCCCTGTCGTGCTCAACATATCTGCACATTTCTCAAGTGAAGTAGTGATGTCAGTGATACAAGAGGGCTCGTCCTGGCTCATACAGAATCTTGACGTTGTATCTCTGCTGATATTTGATACTGTACATGATAGTGTAATGCCACCCCTTGTAAAGCCTATTTTCTAACTATAAATTCGAATGTTTACAATTTATTTATATTTCAATTAATGAACAAGTATAAAAAATGCAATGATAAATAAATAAGATTTTTCTTACAGTCACCTGGCAAAGTGGCGTTACTTGCACTGATTATATAGCATAGAAAGTTGCTAATTGATGCCTATAATTACTTTTTCCGCACTTTTTTACTTTTGTCGCACTCTTTTTTTTTGCCGCAATCCACTATTCCAACCATACAACTAGAAACTGCGTACTTTTATTAAGCACGTATTATGTGTACGCTTGAAAATAAGTTGGCAACAATTAAATATATTACGGCTACGATCAGCTGGTGCAGCGTTGCCCATTTCGTTCAATGCCTGGATTTAACCTAACCTAAAAACATGTTGTACAGTTTTTGAAATACTAATCATTTATATGCTTTATAGTAACTGTAGGAAAAATATAATGTGTAACACGAGTGCAAACTGTCTTTGTTGCACTCGATAAACTTTCCACACTCGCCTACAGCTCGTGCGTAAAAACTTCTCTCGTGTATAGTAAAGTGCCACTTCGTACACTAGTTAGACAAACCTCTATTAATTGTCAGCAGTTGATTTGATATAATTTAAACTCTTAATTTTAGTTGATTTGTCTAATGGAAACACCAATAAATCATCTGTTGTCATAAAACTTATAGTAATTTATCATAAACTTTGACAACCCAAACTGTTAATAATGAGCGGACTATTTGACGTTGCGGATGGTACGAGGTAAATGTTTATCTCTGCACTTGACGTGAGATAGCTGCGGCTGCGGCAGGTCGTTTGTCATTGGTTGACTGAAACAGACAGAAGAGAGCAGACGGATAGTGGGGGGGGGGGCATTAGCGCGGGACACCCTACCAGCTGAAATATAAATATATGATACACAAAATAAATAATATAATTCAAGTAAACTCAATAAAAAAATAAATCAATCAAATAGACAATTAAAATGAATAGACTAACAAACACATAAAAATAATCAAAATTAAAATATACTTTATAAATAAATAGCATATACAAACAACGAATCTATATATTAATAGGCTGGCATGTTTCTTTAAAAACTTTTTCTCGTAATTTTACAGGTCTTGATAAAACTAAACAGTTAACATAACGATAATATAAATCTGACAACTAATAACAAAATGACAGCTAAAAATGATTTGGAAGTAGCTCAAACTAAATACATAAAATATTACACAGTCAATTTTATTTATTTATATAACAATTTTAAAACCATGGGAGACCGTTGTGTGTGTGGTTTATACAGGATTAATTTAACCTTTGTAAGATTAAATTAATATTCACAGAGGTAGTTTTTGATGATCAAGCATTATGTTTATTGGAACACCAAAATTAGTTTTAAGCTGTATTGAGTTTAATTAAATTATAGCTTTGAAAATAAAGCATCTATACTATTATAAAATTGAGGTGGTGTCTGTCTGTCTATCTGTCTGGGCAGCTCTCACTACTAAAATACTAAACCGATAAAGCCAAAATTAAGCACAAATATGGTCCACATATCTAGAAACGTCATAGGCCTATTCACTTACCTGATTTCCTCTCGGGCTACGCCCCTTTGACGTCCAAAGTTTTTAGGTGAGGTTTTCAAAAGTAAAAATGTTATTTGGTCTCCATGGAAGCATGAGAAAATTCACAATGTTACCTTTGCATTGATATTGAAATTTAAACAATGATAACTGACAAATGCTCATAGAATTTCAGACAGCTGACCCAAAGAAAATATATTTTACACAACTATGTGGTAGGATTATTTAATCTAAAACTTTATGATAGATTATTTACTTTAAATCTATTTCAATGATTATGCAACTAATTTTTGTTCCCGTTGTAAGGCACGGGTACAGCAGCTAGTATGATATATACTTTGGAAAAATTAAAATCCAAAGCTACGTACAGTATTTGTTTTTTTATACAGTGAATAAGGTAATTTCCTTAATAAATATTTTAATATTCAATTTAAACATTAATATCTTTCAGTCCTTCTTGATACCTTGAAAATATGAAAAGACCTGTTATAAATAAAGTTAAACTTTCAATAATTTGAATTTTTATGGAAAATATTATTGTTATCAGCAAACCAATTTATTTTCAACTGGGAGCTAGAAGACATCATTTAAGAAACTACATGAAATATAACAACGTAGGAGACTCGGTTTCTGGCAGAGATGTGTTGTGTGTTCTTAGGGTTATAGTAAGACATTTTTCATGTGAAATGGAGTCTCCAATGATAAAGAAAGTCATTCCTTGCAAAACCCCCATCAGTTCTACCACTCTTCTTGTTTCTTTCGTAAATCTTTAACTCCTCTATATCCATCTTTTGTTCAACAGTACATTTTGTGATAAAATTACACAGTTCGTACATACAATGGATACAAATTCGAAGTAGTTTTATCAATAAGTTACGCGAGATAAAAATACTTGATAGTAGTGTTATACTAATAACTAACTAAATTTGTCATAAATTAAACTTATATGCAATCAAATATATCTAATTCTATATATGTTTCAAACCCATCTTTTAAACCAAAAAAATGGTGCAGTAAACATTATTTGAGGCTAAAACACTATCCATGGTTTTGGATCGTTATAATAACGTAAACTTAGTACAATCTTTGACTTGATACAACTTCTGTATGCAATAAGTCAATACTACATTTTTAGTATGATGAGCAGAATCTGGACAAGATTAACGAAGCTATTAATCTTACTGTTTTATTTATTTGGAACGTATCCAGCAAAGCAAGGGGTGGGTCGGGGCAGTACGAAGGTGAACTGTACTGATAAAATGTTTACCCAACCCGCCATGTTAAACTTCCCTATCCCAAGCGTGATGTATACAACTTTTTTACTTCTCGAGTGATGTAAAGTTGAGAAAAACTCACTCGGTGAGGAAATGAAACCCATTTAAATAACATTGAGTGCTTAACTTAAAAAAATATACTCGCTTCCGCTCGTTGCACAACATTCACCTGCGTGATGTAAAAACGCTCTTACTACACTTGTAAGGTAAATAGCTATTACCCAACTCGCCATGTTAAACTTCCCTATCCCAAGCGTGATGTAAAGTTTCGAAAACTAACTCGGTGAAGTAATGAAACCCATTCAAATAATATTGAGTTCTCAACTTATTAAACTATACCTCTATGGAATCAACGACGTTCAACGCTATAAATCAGCTGTGCGCTTAAATATTATTGTTATGCTAAAGTGTTTTCCTAACCTTGCTTTTGATTGCAAAAAAAAAAAAAACTTTTCTGTTAGAAGATGAGTGAAATGGATAATGGAAAATATTGTACGTAGCCCCCTGTATAAAATCATGTACGTTACACGTTACTCAAGAGCGTGTTTACATCACTGCGTATATAGATTGAAAAAATGCCATGTTTTGGACCTAAGTTGTCGTTTTTAAAAATTTATGGACTTAAAACTTTGTATCAATATGCAAAGTTTGTGTGTTAGCTTTGTTGTTGGATACAGACTAACTCCTGTATTAAAACTTTATCATATTTACTTATTGTTCTATTTTTGTTGAAGAGATTGTAAATTAAATTAAATGTAAAAAAAGAAAATGAGTGAAATGGATAATGAAACATATTGTACGTAACCCCCTGTATATTGTCGGGTCAGGTAAATTCTTGTGTTTACATCACTTAGGTGAATTATGAAACTCGCTTCCGCTCGTGTCACAATATTCACCTGCGTGATGTAAAAACGCTCTTACTACACTTGTAAGGTAAATAGCTATCACGGCAGTGCCCAGGACCGAACCCACATCTTTGCCTTGGGCCCGAAGTCCGTGATGCTACCAACTGAGCCACCGACTCAACAACTGGGTTCATGGTTCAATCTTAAAGGTTTTTAGCTATTGAACGTTCAATACTCGATATAAATCCCTTGATAATCTGGATTTTAACCGACGGTTTCGACTAAAAATAACTAATGACTGTATAATTTGTTCACTGTTTTGTATGATGAAAGTGCATCTACGGGATTTGCAAGTCAAGTTATGAACATTCAAAATGCATTAAATAAATGGCTATAATTAAAAAATATACTGATTGATAAATGTGCACAAAAATATTTATTCAACGAATTAAAATATTTCCAATATTTTTCAACTGTTTTAAATCTATGTATTAAAAAGTGTTTTATTATTTGCAAAGTGAACTATAAAGAAAGGATTATAGAAGAAAATAAGTCACCCAACACATTTTTATATATTTAAAATCATAATGTAAACCTCTAAAATCTAGTAAAAATAAGTACAAACAAAATAACTTCTTGATCAGCATAGTTCATGTTATTAAATTACTTGAAAGTACAAATATTCGTTAAATAACACTTGTAATAATATATTTACACTTATACTGTTTACTCACAAGACGGTAAATACATATAAAAGATGGTAAGGGGTGATCGATTTCGATTAGACACACCAACCGAATGGGTCTGATGATGATTGGAGTGTGCAATCAAAATGGGTCACCACTTAACATCTTTATATGTATTTACCGTCTTGTGAGTAGACAGTATAACTGTAAATATATTATTACAAGTGTTTTTGACGGATATTTGCACTTTCAAGTATAATATGTCACAATACTCTTACAGTTCTGACGAGTCAAGTCATTTTTACACCTAATTAAAACAATTGTCTCCCTCCGATTGGACCTGATGATAGCCTTCGTACGTTAAAACCAATCACCACTGTACAATATTGTATATATGCTTTCCTTCTTGGAAACATGTTTACAAAAGCGTTGAAACATTTCATAGGTATATTTAAATTCCTACCATACCCTCCAACTCAAATTCTAATCAAGAATTAGGTTAATTATGCTATTGATGGTCCAGCCCAACTTGCAGGTGTAGTGCAAGGGGATGCCGGGAGGGGCGAGGGAGGTGCGCAGACGGTTGCCATGACGACGGGACGCTCAGCATCCACGGGAGTCAGTCGGTGCCGTCCGGTGGTCCAAGACCGAGGTGTGTGACGTCACGGTTTAAATAGTGCGTTTATTGCCGAGGGAGTGGCTTAACTTAAGGGTAGTATTGTAGTGCGGTCATGTAGTTAATTCGTTTCGATAAAAAAAACTAGTGCCGGTCGGATAATGGATTAAAATTAATTTGTAAGTATGGTATTGAGTTGCTGTTTATAATGTGGAAATTATTAGAGTTGGGTGTGTATATTGTTACTATGATGAAGGATTTTACATTATTAAACAATATGGATGTTTAGTGTACTTTGTGCAAAGTTGAATACAATTATTCGATAAACAGTCCTGTAAGTTTATCTGATTTGTAGGCTATTTTTGTTAATCTTGCACCCCGAAAGTGGTTTAAAACATAATTTACTAGAGGTGTTGAAAATTTGAAAATCTAACTCACCCTCTTTAGTTCTGACGTAATTGACAATAGCTAGTTTATTTAGGTGAGGTTTATTATTGATCATGATCCTCCTGCTAACTATCTCCTCTAGCAAATCGGAGAGTTTATTTAAAAAAAAATGATTTTACTCAGACGATATAAGATAAATACAGGTTGGACAAAGTAAACGGAAGTTACCTAGGCGAAAATAAGACAGGAAATTAAGGCGAACAAAAAATAATACATACCTTAATTAGTTAGTTTCTTTAAAACCTTAATCTACAGGTGGATGATTATCAAGCACAAAACTTTTAAACAGAGGATTATTGACCTTTTCACAACATTCAGGAAGAGTTAGTATATATTTAGTAATTTCAACATTCTAACGCAGATTGTTTCATGAACTAGTTGAAAAGCATTCGAACCTCATAAAGCGATGCAAAGAACAGTTGAGCAAAACACATAAAAGCCTAACTGACAAGAAGCTAGTTCGATTACTTAAAAGGGTTGAATTGTAAACATTTGTTCTTAATAGGAGTTCTTTTACTTCTAAAATAAATATAAGTATTTTGATTAGTTACTATTTTAGTTCTGGATATAACATTGTCAATACCGTAATAAATTTAAAAAAAATAAAGCACAGAAATGATCAAAGATTTCAGTACCAACTCGTTCATTAGGGGGTGGTTCGTTAAATACTGTACCTTGAGGATGACAATTTGATCCCATCATCTTTGGATGGTGGTAATTTGTTTAGCGAGGTAATGACACCACTCTTACTGTGTGATTAATTGGTCTTTCGAACAGTTTTTACATATAAAATGTACCTATAGTGTATTCTATGCTACAAACAATTATTCATTATAATATTAAAAAATTAAAAATCATTAGTGTTTAATGTTGTTTGTTTAAAACTTCAATATGATATGCTGAATTGGAACAAGAAATATGTTTGGTGATCTCGGATCTCGGCAATAGGACAAAGAACAGGGTACTAGCATATTGTTAAATTTATTAGGTATCAAGGCGAAATGATTTTATATCAAGCAATGACAAACACAGCCTTTGATTTGCCAGTTGATAGGAACGAATTTGCTTGAAATATATATCGGCAATTCATAATCTTAGCCTCGACCAATCTAACAAGGCTGAGTTAGGCAATGCATTTACTGTTTAAACAAATCTAAAATAGGCATTCAAATTAAAAAGCTTTGATTAAAAAGTCTAACTATGTGATAGCTACTGGTTTTATGGATCTAGAACATGGAAAGTATAATAAATGTCACCTGTGTATCACTTGGCTTAGTATATTTAACCTTATTTAGTTAAGATTTTTATTAGATTTATCTGACAATACTAAGGATGTAAGATAATATCTGTGTGTATATTAACTCATACTGTAGGCCTAAATATGTATGAGTCGTTAAAGGACATACATATGTTACAATAACTATCTATTAGGTGAGTCGGTGACTCAGTTGGTAGCGTCACGGCAGTGATGTCGTGGGTTCGGATCCTGGTCACTGCCGAAAACATTTTATCAGTACAGTTTACATTTGTTCTGTACCGGCTCACCCCTTGTTCTGCTTGATACGTTCCACGCACAGAACAGTCGTCTATGTAGACGGGCAACTGCAAGGTTAAAAGGTCCCTCTAAAAAAATCGATCAAGTAGGGAAAATTACTTATTTGCACTTAAAAAATATTTACAACACGGTATAAATAAAAAGTATATTTTCTCGATTCTGTCAGGCCATTTTATAACCTCCTCTACGGTGGATAGATTTAAGGATCTCTTGACAGAATACAAGTAAAATATATTTTTGACGAGTAACGTAGTTCAACACGAGAGGATATTAATATACACTAAACTTGTTACTATTCAGATTATTATTATTTACAGGGTGTTTATGAAGACAGCCACTTTATTACAGTCATAGTGTCCGGTTTTTTTCTTGATGTTTTATTAATTTATGTTTGTTTAAAACCCCCAGCTACTCGAGGACGAGTATCTAGATAATAACAATTTTTGTGACAGATGACTCTGTTTTGGAAGAATTCCTCAAACAGTCCCCTTAGGATTCGTGACAATTGCAGCCTTCAAGGCATTATGTGAATATCTGTCATTTCAGCGGCGTGAACAATGTGTTTAAAACACTTACTAAAACTAGCTGTTACCCATGGGCTTCTGTAAAATTATTGATACAATGAAAAAAACATTAAAAAGCTTAAATTAAGGAATTCATGCATATTTTAACTTTTTACAGTGCTTATACATTAATCGGAGTGAAAATGTGGTGTAACTTGTACTGCTAAAATGTATGTTCCCCGATTATAATCAAAATATTTTGCAAAGTTTGCATGTAATCTTGTAGGGAATTAAACAAAAATCTTATTGTTTAAAAAGTTTCATGTGGGTTATAAGATATAGAAAGATATTTGGTTTCGTCAAACTGGCTACCATATAACTTATATTCATCCCAAGAAGTTATAGTTAAACTAAACCATCAATTTGTCAACATTCACTTCTTAAATTAGTTTGTAATGAGCCGTTGAAAGATAAATAGTTTTAGATAAACAAAGAAGACTAATCTCTCAACTTGATTAATTTATTGAACATTAATGAGTTATATTAACCCAAAATACATGGCTATGTTTTGAGCAACAGGTTGACTTCAATTTGTTGATAAGTTTTGTAGATATAAACAAACGAGTTTAAGATCTTCTAAGTTGTTGTTGTCAAGTGGAAAGCAACAGTTGGTAGAATTAGAGGTGGGTGAAATGTTTCATATTATCTTACGTATCTTGAATGTGCTACTATTGTTATATTCTCGTTACGTATTTCACGCCACCAAGTGTAGCGTAAAATAAATAATAATAAATAATAAAAGTAGTATTCATACATCTAGTAAGATGTATGAATACGACTTTTATTATTTTTTAAGTAGCTATGTTTAGAGAATTTCCCTTTAGGGAAGTAGCTATTACTATTGACTTTATATCTATACTGTGTAGATATAAAGTCAATGCTATTACCGTAGGTGGCACGGTAAGACCTAGGCCCAAGACTGATTTACTTTTTCAATTTGAACAATTTAGTATATCAAAGTGTTTTGTACGGTTATTGGTAACGGACAAAATTGAAACAATTGTAAATATAAATTCCCATGTTATTCTATTGGACAATATTGTAAAATGTTGTATTTCACTCGTTTATGGATATATTTTTATCAAACTTGGTAAATTTGTTTATTAAAAACTAAGCTATTAATATTTTACCAAAAACACATTTTATTATTTTCCATGTAGCAGCAAACCTAGGTACTCGTTAAACCTCATGTTTTAATTAGATTTAATTCCCTTAGTCGGCAGGTTTGCTGCGGTGGGGGTATTTAAGTTAGAAACGTTTAAAAAGTAGGAGACTTTACAACAGCACACTCTGACTTATTTAAAAACTGATTTATTTATAATTTATATTTGAGATGTAATGTTTTGTTTCAATTAATAAAATTGTATTTAAATTACAGCTATAGCACACCTTCACGTTTTATCAGACAATAAAAAACAGTTTTTCTTTTCATTTGTCACTTACAACTTTTCGATTTGAATTTATATAACATAATGTGCTAACATAATTCTTTCATAAAATACTCAAACTGTTGTTAAATCATGACTGCTTGGAAGCGGAAGAACACCATTAGAGAAACATCAGCTGGCTGAAAGATGAACGCCTGGGGCTTGGCGTTGGCTGTAAAAATATTACTAAATAAAAATTTTGATGAACGAGAACATTATTTGGGAATGAAGCTATAAAGTAATTATGTGAAAATATATTACGAATAAATATACACACAGGGTTTTGAGAAGTTGAGTTTGTAGTTAGTATCTCATACTTAAGTGTGAGGGTGCCGGGATCAATCCCCGGAGATCGGGGACAAACTTGAACTACTTTCTTTTGACAAGTTTGAAGAGAGGTTTTTTTCAATAAAAATGCCTCTGAGAGGGTACCAAACATATTATTATTCTTCTTTCGGTTTTTAAACATGTAAAGACTCAAACCACATTGAATGGTTGATTTTAACCAGGTTTAATTGAAACATAATATAAGTTTTAACAGCTTCTCGCTTGCAGTAAACTACGATGGCTGAGGAGCATAGCTGCTGAAAACTATAAACCCATCAGAAACTTAGGTTCTAAGAATCCTATTTTAAGCAAAGTTTCATTGCTTGTTTTAAATTTTGTTTTAAAGAATTTTGTTTTAAATTTTACTTAATACAATACATTGTGTATAAATTTAACAATTTTGGATCTGGACAAACATTTCAAACCTAAATACATGCAATGTTGCTTACAAGTTGAGTTAGGTAGAGGAAAGGTATTTATCGTCTGTAGTGACTTTATAGATCACAGTATAATTCTACGCCCATTGAGCATTTCTCTAAGTTGAACTTTAGGAGCTGGCGGTGAATATCTTCGACAACTTTCGGAATTTTCATAGAGTTGTCCAGATAGGCGTTCCTCAGAATAGTTTAAATATTGTATTTAGATGGAATAGAAATGCCATTACACAATACCCTATTTTTTAGAACGATGTTTTACTCTTAGTCGAGTCTCGGATTAAGCCTGCAAATGACCCAATTGACTCGTCGTTCGTAACTACTGTCTCTTATTTTACGTATTTAGCATGTTTGAAATATTTACAGCAGGTGTAAATACAAAGAAAAGTGTGGTAAGACGAACTTTATAATATCCATAGCATATCCACCCAATAAGTAAAACGCTGTATTAGAAAATATTCCCTCCTGAGACATAAATATAGATGATCTAATTTGAAATAACATTTTTACATTTATATTTCGATTTGAGGGAATTTATGTGTATCACGTCTCAAGGATATTCATGAATAAACAAATAAATTGCTTGTTCCTTGAGTAGCTCTATAATTTGTTAAGTATAAAAATGCAAATATTTTAATCCACGTGGATATTTAATGTTGACGCAACAGTACCTTACTCGACTGCGAATGTTTCTATTTGAACAGTATTTGCATGTTTATATCTCAACTTCGCAAGTATTGGATGGTTGGGTCACAATTTCACACGAGAATAACATAAAGAAGTATTGCCGACTTGATATCGGTTTTAAGTGCCTCGGGCCTTAAATTATTACATTTAGTTTACGCGGAATATGTAATTAAGTGGTTTAGATCAGGTCACTAAATAATATATATATGTACAAAGACAATTTTAAACTATCTGGAAGAACATTTGATTCCAATGTTGCTTATTCAAAGATTTATAGTTTTCAAATAAAACTACCGAAGCGCTCACTGGAATAAATCATATGCTATTTCTTCAGGTAAACTTGCCAATTGTTTGTCAAAAAACTTATGATCATAATGTTAGTACGTAGGAGCGAGCTGGTCTAGTGGTTAGAGTGCAGGACTTTGGTCCCTGAGGTCCCAGGTCCAAATCCCGCCAATGGATTTTATCCTTGTGATAATGTCGCAACGCATAAGTCTAGCCTAAAGCAATGTGAACAAATTCCGGGGTCGTTCCTAGCTTCAAGGACGAAAAATAATACAAGCAGATGCCAAAATTTCTTTCTTAAATAATTTCTCAAGAAAATTCCTCACGCCGAAAAAAATAAATTTTGCGTCTTCGCATTTTAGTTTAAAGTAAACTAAAAACACATTTTTACAGGAAAGTTATCATGACGGTGAGCTGACGAAGCCGCCATGGATGGCGAGAACAGGATCATCCTGAACGTTGGTGGGATCAGATACGAGACGTACAAGGCGACGCTGAAGAAGATCCCGGCGACGCGGCTGTCCAGGCTCACGGAGGCGCTCGCCAACTACGACCCCATCCTCAACGAGTACTTCTTCGACCGCCACCCTGGGGTCTTCGCCCAGGTCCTCAACTACTATAGGTTAGTGTGTAACATATTGTATGTTAGATGTCTCGCCAACTACGACCCCATCCTCAACGAGTACTTCTTCGACCGCCACCCTGGAGTCTTCGCCCAGGTCCTCAACTACTATAGGTTAGTGTGTAACATATTGTATGTTAGATGTCTCGCCAACTACGACCCCATCCTCAACGAGTACTTCTTCGACCGCCACCCTGGAGTCTTCGCCCAGGTCCTCAACTACTATAGGTTAGTGTGTAACAAATTGTATGTTAGATGTCTCGCCAACTACGACCCCATCCTCAACGAGTACTTCTTCGACCACCACCCTGGAGTCTTCACTCAGGTCCTCAACTACTACAGGTTAGTGTGTTACATATTGTAGGTTAGATGTCTCGCCAACTACGACCCCATCCTCAACGAGTACTTCTTCGACCGCCACCCTGGGGTCTTCGCCCAGGTCCTCAACTACTATAGGTTAGTGTGTTACATACCACTGTAGGATTTGTAGGTTAGATGTCTCGCCAACTACGACCCCATCCTCAACGAGTACTTCTTCGACCGCCACCCTGGAGTCTTTGCCCAGGTCCTCAACTACTATAGGTTAGTGTGTAACATATTGTATGTTAGATGTCTCGCCAACTACGACCCCATCCTCAACGAGTACTTCTTCGACCGCCACCCTGGAGTCTTTGCCCAGGTCCTCAACTACTATAGGTTAGTGTGTAACATATTGTATGTTAGATGTCTCGCCAACTACGACCCCATCCTCAACGAGTACTTCTTCGACCACCACCCTGGAGTCTTCACTCAGGTCCTCAACTACTATAGGTTAGTGTGTAACATATTGTATGTTAGATGTCTCGCCAACTACGACCCCATCCTCAACGAGTACTTCTTCGAACGCCACCCTGGAATCTAAATGCAGGATTATTAGCTTACATACTACCAGGTATAACCCGGCTAATCCCACAAGAAGTACTCGCTTGAGAGCGACTTTGTAGTCTACTCCTACTATGTTACTAAATAGTAGTTCACGTACATTACTTTACCTACGGCAGTGTTTTAAAAACCACTACTAATAACTTCGTAGGTAAACACTGTCGTAGGTAAAGTACCTACGGCAGTGTTTTAAAAACCACTACTAATAACTTCGTAGGTAAACACTGTCGTAGGTAAAGTAGTGTACGCAACTCGCGTAAATAGTGCTAACGACACTCGTAGAAGTTTTTAAGGTACTCGCCAAGGCTCGTACCTTGAATTTCTACTCGTGTCGTTTACACCATTACGTAATCGTTTCGTAAACTACAATAAATGGTTGAATAGGTACAAAATGTTGTAACGCTTCTTCAGACTCCAAAGGTTTATTTCTCAAGCAGCCCCACGTGCGGACTTAAATGTGCCGTTTGACGTAAAGTAATCTGTTTTTTTTTATTGTTCATACGTCTGATTTTGACAATAAAATTAACTCTTATCTTAAGACTCAACTAAAGTCTTGTGTATAACACTTTGCAAGCAGGTTCTCAATAATAAAATCAAAGGGCCTGCTCGAATGTTTACAAGTTTTCCCCTAAGTACAAAAATAGATAAATAGTAAAGACAAAGACTGTTTTTTAGCAAAACTATGGGTTCATTGCTCCTCAATAGTCGTAGTATGTGGGACAGAGGGATATTCCCAACTTGAAATGAGGCGGCGCTAGGTATAAATGAACAAATTGACAATTCAAGCGTAACACTGAGGTCATTTGGGCTTGGGCGCTTCCGCCCTTATCTCTGTTGGTTCAGTTTCGTTTGCGTTGTTTGCTTGTTGTTTTGACCATTTCACCTATACATGTGTTTTGAATCAAATTTATATTTATAAATTTAATTCCAGAAAAAAAACCGAGCCCTATCAATATAAATAAATCAATAAAATCACAAGTAATGTGATGGTTGTAATGTATTTAGACCTGATGAAATTATAAACAATATTATTTATACCTTTAGTTTTTTATGCAAGCAAGAATTTTTATTTCAGAGTTTCAGTATTAATTACGGTTTTACTGGGAATAATTGTATAACACGCTTTTTCAATGGATGAAATTTTCTTTATCCACCCCATATTATAGTTATCCGGCTAGTTTTACTAAATGAAATTCATAGCAACAAAACGTATAAAATATAACACTACAAAATATCGCTTTTATGACCTATGTATAAGAGCTAATACCACAGAGAGACGGTGGTTTTTGAAGTGAACTAGGCTAGACTTGATTAATTTTGTATATTTTACTCGTATTTTATTTATATTTCAACGGACATTCCTTTTTGAAGTCCCAACTGAATATCCCACTGTTTTGTGTTTTGTATACCCCACTGGCCTCAAAACTCATATTAGTGGTCCATTGATTCACAAAAGTTCATTTGAAATTTTGTTTATAAGTGCTAATGCAAATAAAACGAAAGGTAACTCTTAACATTTAGTTTGCCCGTCAACATGAGCCTAGCTCTAGCTCATGCCTAGATTATTCAAATATATAATCGAAGTAAATAATCTATTTTCTGTTTATTGAGTAAAACTGAATGACATCATACAACAATGACTGTTAGGCGCAAGCGCAACAGGTAAAACCAATTCCATACAGTGATTTGTGTAGACGAACATAGTTGAACAATAATTATCGCACAAACTCATTAATTTCATTCAACATAAACATTGTTAAAGCTAATCTTGGATTTATCTATGTGTAATTTCGCTGTTTGTTTCAATCAAGGTTTTATGAAAGAAAACACACTAGTAAGTGGAAACAGTAGTAAAAAAGCAAAGTAAAACAGTAGCGTTGAGTTGTAATGTAAATATATGGATGTAAAGGTTTGTAGTAACTCAGTGGTGTGAAATCACAACAAACTGAGCTTTAGAACAATTCATTCATGTGTAATGTGCAGTTAAAGTAGAAAAACATGATATGGAAAATACTGCTAATATTATTCTGTTATAGTTGGAATTTCTGTTTATATTTTTGTGGGGCACATATTTTTTGATCAGCATACATACACGATCAATCGAAATGAAATGAAAGACTGCTAGAATTGTTGTAGAAGCCTGAAATTTAAGATTGAGTACTGAATTGTAAAGATACTGACAATTTAAACACTTTAAAAAAATAAAATAAAATAAGTTCATCTAAGCTTCTTGAATGGATTTTAAGTCCTCATATCCATCATAAGTTAAATTAAGTGGGTCGATGTAATAAGGTTCTAATAAGGGGTTCTACAAAATAAAGCAGGCAACATACTTAAGTGAAACACTGTAGATTGATGGGTTTTTATCAGATTTTTTACTTTATATTTTTAATATATAAAATAAATAAATTCATGTTGATGTTTCTTGCGATTTTCCTAAAGTTAAGTATAGCTTTCACCCTTTAATATATCAATACAATCATAAAAAAGCTTTATTTTGTATATTGAGGCATTTTGTCTTTGTTGAATATTTGATGTGAATGCCCTTCTTTTTAACTGTTTACAAATATATAAGTTAGCCCATATTCAGAAATCCTGCTATGGAGGTATTTAAACCTATAGACACATTTAAAATAGCTTTCTTTAGACACGATGACGTTCAATTTAGAACTATAGGCCTACCAAAACAAAAAAAAAATCAATCAATCAATCAAGATAACTTTATTCATATTGCACATTTTGTACAGAATGGAGTCAGTTATAAATCAAGAATCAGTTAGAATCATAATTAATTTTAATAATAAAACTTTAAAGTAATAAAATAAACATAAACTTCAGCTACAAAACGGAAACATATTTTTATCTAATTATAAAATCTTTTGAACAAAAATTAAGATGTTTTAAAGTCAGAAACCTGGCGTTTAGCATATAAATCTATTCGTTGCGACCCCTTCTTTAAGTAAAAAATCTGAATATCATCAAAGGTTTGAAATTCTGCTATGAAACTGTTATTTGCCAAGTTTCCGTTTTATTAATTTATGTTAAAACTGATTTAAATTAGGAAATAGCGATTGTAAAACAAATTTAGAAGTTCCTTTTAATTTTTTGTTACTTTCAAATCACAGTCTTATTTATGAACAAATTAACTTGCCATTTGTATTTAACATTAACTGGGGTATTTGCATTTACTCTTTTAACTTTTCACTGCCTAAAACATTTAAGCTTGATAACCTACATTATAGTTAAAACAACCATCGGATTGTATATATTTCAATTACGGAAACTAAAATTGTAAAAATGTATATGAAAAGATGTTACACGTCTATGTGCTAAAGAATGTTTAAGTGGAAATGTAGACTGGCTCACGAGAAATAACACACATAGCTCTCAGCTCTATAAACATGTAGAAACTGTTTACTGTTTTGCGTCTCTATGCATTCAGGATGCCAATCTCAATTTAATCTAAACCTTATATCCAACTCGGTCTTGTACACTGTTCTTCCCTGAAGGAAAACACTCTAAGTTAATAGAGTTTAAAAGTACTTTATAGAAATCTTTTGTAAATTTTCAATGAAAAAAATGTAAGCTGAATATTTTTAGATTAAGATAGTTTTAATTTCTTTTCGCTCAATTTTTATATAGCATCTCGTAGCATGAGGTTATTGTTTTACTTTATTTCATACATTTCATCATATTTTTTTATATTTTTACGAACCGATACGTTCTACACTTTATATCGTAGCCATAGTCCTTATAATGTCGAAATCAAAACGTGTAAACATATAAAATGATATATTATTATACATAAAACTTTTCACTAAGTATATATTTTCCTTGTCTATTATGACTGGTGGTAGCCTACATGTTACTTTAAATAGCATCTTAATCGTGTTTTTAACAATATGGTTGCGTATGGTTTGCATTATTAATTGAACTTACTACTTTCAATGTTTTCATACTTTGGGTCAATTTTCAATATATTTTTAGTTTTTGTGTTTTAAAAATACACATTTTCTTTCACGTATATTTTCCTCTCTTACTTCAGAATCAGTTTTGTAGGAACTAAGAACGTTTGAGAATAATTTCCCATTTTATATAAATAACTCTATTTGTAGTTAATTAAAAATTATTAGGTAAATCTTCGTCAACTTACCAATTAATATAGAAATTAATTGACGAATGATGGAACAGGATAATATTCAAAATAACAAAATTAAATAAAAAACTTTGTGCTTTTACGATGAAGATTGCAAATGTGTTTGGGTTGAAAAAACACGATGCTTTGTTCGTGTTTTCTTTTTGTAAGCCAAACTATCTCGTCGACTTTCCAGACCTTATTGTGAATGATTCACTCTCGTAGCCTAGAGCGACCTCGTTTCAACTTGGCTTCTTACTTAGCTCATTACTTAGTAAATCAATTAACAGTAAAAATACGTTAAAAGTACATAGACTCGTATAATGGAAAACTATAATTTAAGGAACGTATTTGCTGTGATTATGTATATTTTTGACACTATGAAACAAAATACAGTGTAAAGTTTGAAGATATTATTTAGAAGGTTTGCGTTCCATGAATGAACATATAATTGAATCAAAAATGGTTCAACATTTATTATTATTAATGTTCAACCGTTATGTTCAATGTTATTATTGATATAAATGTTAATGTTAATGTTATTCGGTTTTAGTATTATTAATGTTTTGAAATCTCCTGGGACTCAACTATAAAGTTACTATGTTAGTTTTATAAAACTACTTATTCATAGCCTTTCTATAGAAACAGGAAAAAATAATTTGGTATCTTTAGTTTTCTGAAATTATCAAATACGACTTTAAGTTCACACTGCCTACAACACTTAAATTGGCGTTGGTTAAAACAAAATTAAATCTATTAAAAGTATGTGTTATGTTTTTTTTTTCAGATTCTTATGTTGCTGATCATAGGAAAAGCATAACGTTCCGTGTACAAACAAATTTCGCAGCAACTTTGTAGAACTCTTGCTTCGGAAATCAAAGTTTAGGTTTTAAGCTTTTTAAGATTTTGAAAACTATTTCATTAGAAACTGTAACATGGTTATATAGTTACATTATGGTTGCTAAATCTTCAACAACCAACGTATGCAATACCACACTGAGGATTAAAATTGAATGAAATTATTTTACCAAGTTTAGTAGATTTTTTGTCCTCGGACACTAGGCACAAGCCCGGGATTGCTTTTCACATTACTTCAGGAAACCTGAAGAGTTGCGGCATTATCACTTAAATAAAATTCATTTGTGGTTTAGTGGGAGTTCCCGTGCTCTAACCCCTAGACCAGCTCGTTCCCCAACCAAGGGAGTTATTACTACTAAACTTACCAAGTTCAGTAGTAAGTTGATTCTACTTCATTGATTAGACCTACAAAATACGAAAAGCATGTAATTCCATATTAATTTGCATCTAAATTTAAAAACATTCTAATATAAGTTAGGCTAATAACCTTGTTGGAATGCAAGGTATTTAAAGATTTAGACTCCACGGAAGCGGAAGTAGCAAGAACGGACGTGACTATCGTCAGTTATCGTTGGGGTTGAGGGTAAATGACTCATAAACCTAAAAAGCTCTCAGCCTTTGTTGCGAGTTGACAAAACCTTACTGTCGGTTAAGAGAAACTTAATACACTCTAAACTACCCAAACTGCAAACTTCAGTACTATTGGACTCTTGTGTATAGTTTTAGTTTGAAAATAGTTTAAAGGGAATGAAATGTGTCGTATGAGTGTTGACACTACATAAAGTATTTTAAAACTTACTTTACTTTTATATTTTAATACTTTCTTATGATAGTTTCTATATTTTTTTAAATACTTTTCATTGGAATGACGACCATACAAAGTAGGTATTTTAAGCCAAGTATGAATGGAAATGAGTGTAGGAAGAGTGGCGTGATCTTTTAGTCTTGTTAGTGACTAAGGCCGACATATTCCTTAAACACAGCTGTAATTTAAAATGCTAATGGCAACTAATGGACTTACAGTTTATAGTGGAATCCGAACCACATTTTGACTTGGTATTAACGAATTGGTCTAATTATCAGGATAGTACTGCGGATAGTCGTAGTGCGGACGTTATTCCACACCAGGGGATATTGCATCCACAGAGCATGCCTTTAAATATCCACAATTCGTGACCTCCTATAGCTGGATTACAGAACACCGCCACCGTCCCAGTCTTTTACACTATACAGTTGATTGTGCTTGGTCATCATAGCAATCTAACTTGGTCAACAGTCTTGATTTGTGTTGAATAATACAATCAAAACATAGAAACATATATTTAGACTTGATTAAACACATTTAAATAACACTGTTTTAATAACCCCCATGTAAAGTAATCCCTCATAGTAGTGTTTCATTGAACACACAATACTGCTAAGCCTTCTCTGGTTGGACTTAGACTTACAATCTCCGTTGAATAGGGGTTGAAGCTATTGATACACTTTAATGAATGCAATTCAATTTAATTAAGTTTATTTTGTGGCAGCGACCTAGATTATGGTGCGTATTTTAAGTTATAAATAGGTCATGAGTTGGGTAAAATGTGTTAAGCTTTGTTCTCGATTAAGTTAAGCTGTTTCTTTAGTCAAAGACAGCTGAGAACAGCCTCGAACCTCAAAAAATATTTTTCCAGTTCAAAATCATGGTTCAAACTGTAGGTTTGCCATTGGCTGTATGGGCTATTAATTAACAGCTGTGTCTAAGGAATATGTCGGCCTTTGTCACTATGAAGACTACAAGAACGCGCCTACTCATCCTACACTCCACATTCATACTTGGCTTATAATACCTACATTCGACATTCGTATGGTCGCCATTTCAGAATAAAGTATTAACGTATTAATGTTGAAAACCGGCTAAATATTAGACAAGCACTTTAACCATTCCGCTACTCCGTTATACAGGTAGTTCATCAAGTAAACAGACAAACCCCGGGAAATGGTCTTACGGGTTGAAAAAAACTATAAATGAAGTTTTATTCCAAAAACACTTTGTTGACCGGATATCTGCCATTTTAATTTTTACATAAACAATTTTGTCTTCGAATCTTTACAACTAATCTTTTTATTTTAAGGTAAGATTGACCTTTGTTAGGAAGAAGTCAATTGTTCCAACTTGAAGTAAAAAAATGGTGGCCACTTTAACTTTAAGAACTTGAATGACTAAAAATGGGTGATTTTCTAAACATTCGTCAAGAACACCTTTTTAACAATTAAAGCTCCCTTTAAAACGAAACCAAGTTAAAATAATCAAAAAGTAAAAAAAGGCTGAAATATTACGACCTTTGTTGTAAAATAAGGCAACATTAATAATGCTAAGCTAGTCAGGGTACCCCTTATTTTACCTTATTTCACAACAACAAAATTATTGAATTTAGTGTAAGATATCATATTTAGACTATATGATATATTTTTATGTAGGTTAATTTAAGGTAATACGGATTACTGTAATGTTGCCTGTAAAGTTAATTTAGTATTTTTTTATCTTCATGCAATGGTAGGAATTTGTAACTAAAATAAATTCAAAATACTATTTATTCTGTTAGAAACCAAATTCACAAAATGAGATTGTCAAAAACTAACTGTCACTGATGTATATTTTTATTATTTTAGGATTGAATCGAGTTTTCCAGAGATAACAGTAATTGAGAATTCCCTACGAATGGGGAAGTTTAAAGCCTCATCTTTACCAATCAGATTAGCGAATGGGAAGAGCGATTTACGTAAAAACAATTTCCACGCTCTCTATGCAATCCTTTTAAAGGATTGTATGCCACTAGAGTTTCTTATAACTTTTGTTTTTGCCTACACGAGTTGTGTTAGTCTTAATATCTATCCTTGAAATATTACGCTAATATTTAATACACATTTGAGGTAGAGTGTTATAGAAAAGATTGACCATTGTTTATATTTTAATCTCTATTAGGCTGTTCACAACTGCTGTGAATATAGGGAGATTAGGGGACAGTTTTTACTATTTTCATATTTACTGTACCTAGACTTTAAAACATGGAACACATAAAAATTTCACAAATTTGAAACGATTACATTTTAGTATTGTTTCATTACTACATTGAATTACTAAAATCCTATCCGGATTACAAAGTTATTTGTACCTCTTCCAAATTCATAAAAAATTAATTCAACGAAACTGAACGACAATAACCAAAAAGTTTAGATGTATAAATCATTAAGTTGGGACTACCGATGACAAAACTCTTACAAATTATTATCTTGATAATGCGATAGTTACAAATACAATGAAAAAAAACTAAATTTCCAAAAACATATAGGAATATATGTATAGTTTACGTAGTAATTTTAATTTACCTAGTTGTAAATTAAAATTACTACGTAAACTATACGTATTAAAGGATTAATTATACACAAAGATTATTTGAATGATCCTTTTGCAAGTTAGTTTAATAAAATCAATTGATATACGATAAATATTTAGAAATATTTTCTCTATATTAAAATGAATCAAATAATCGACTCTTAATTCACTTACTAAAGTGTGTTAAAATAAATCAAAATTTAAAGTAGCCGTAAATAATAGCTAAGGTGAATAAATGTTGCAACGTGAAAATAACATTTGTGTAGCTCTTAAATCATAAACATATTCATGGATCTATAGACTGTTTTTAGTGTATTTACACAGTGAATGCAAATATCTCAATTTAGTCCGAAGCTATTCCACCTCCACCACAGACTTCTATGTTTATTTTACCCTCGATGGGAAATATGTTATACACTTTCAGAATTATACCTGTTTTCAAATACAATCATAGAGCTGCTTCGGGTGTTTAGTATGCTTTAGAAATACCACCATTTCCTGCAAGTAATGTTTTTAGATGAAATAGTGTTTTGACTTGAAACACACCTCTGGCAATGAACACCTTGAACTGAAATATGTGCTGTGTAAGTTTAATAGACCAAGTTAAATACGCCTAGCTGAGGCTCTTAGTATAACAACCCCTTTATATTTTTTACCTACGGCAGTTTTTTTTTAAGTAGCCATTTCAGTTCAGTTCATAGAATTGAAAATATTCACATATTTCTAGAGTATCAAACGATTGTCAGATTTTTAAACAGAAATGTTTGCCCTTAAAACATAATACAATTTTAACTTGTGTCTGCTGTCTTTGAATCGAATTTTGATTTGACAAAAAATGCAGGTCAATTCTCAGACTTTTATCTGCGGAAATTGCATTAAAACGTTGTATACTAAGCCTCAGGCTAGTTTCCTTCAGACGTTGAGCAATACTGTTTGCCTTTCATGGAACCTTATCATAACCATAAAATGCAAACTGAAACCTGCACAAATGTATTTGTACAAGACCGGTCAAGAGGGTTTATTTGAGATGAAAAATATGTGCCATACAATCAACAAAACACACATATACGATATCGTGTTTTTATAGTTTGTGAGCTTGGATGATTTTCGACGCCGTTGGATTATTTTATGATTTTGTAAGGAAACAGAAAACATTGGTCAAGTCACTGTCCATATTTTCTACTTAGCATCATTAATTAATTGATTTCATAAAGAAAAAAAACTTTTGAATGCAAAATCTATTCTCTCCTGGTTTAAACTCTAACCCTCAGAAGTTAAGGCGAAATATATGACCGACTAGTTCAACACTTTTTATCTACGACAGTTTTTTAAAGTAGCCGTTTCAGTGCAGTTCTTAGAATTGAAAAGTTTCACATAACAGCATTGTTTATTTACATAACGGCATAGTTCCATAACAACACGAGTAACGGACCAATGAGGTTCAAGGATTGAGAGAAAAGAAGTAACATTGTAACGCTTCGAATTTCAACTAATCAGCTGTTTGCCAAAATAATTGTTAACTATTGGAGCAATTACTTAGTGTTTGGTACAATGTTTCGTTGCATCACTATCAGTGGCAATGAGAGGTTATAAATGAAAACGTAACCTCTCTTGGAAGTTTTGAGAAGTGATTATTAGTAATTAAAACCGGTCGTAGGTAAAGTAGTGTACGCAACTCATAGAAGTTTTTCTACACATTTTAAATTTTGTCAACACTATCTTTACGTAATCGTTGCGTAAACTACTATTACAGGAGCAATGAACACGCTGATACCAAGATTAAAATAAGACAGATTTTGCCCCCTTTTAAATGTAAATGTTAACAGATTTTGTAAAGGACCAAAATTCATTAAAATGATTTTAAAGAATTTAAATGTAAATAATCTACAACATTGCAAGTTCGCAGTTCCCGTTTCCTCGTTCCACTCGCCCTTAGCGGAATGATTTACTTGTGTACGGAGGGTAACCCCATTTTCATTATGACTTCTTGCTGACCTCATTAAGTTACTTCCATTATTTTTTAAATTATCCTGAGTAATTTTATATTCTACAAACAAACATCATACACTACCATTTCCATATACTGCGTTGCTTGTTACACATTTGTTTATTGGAATTAATTTTGTAACTAACAATGAGACTGTAAAAATGATGTAAAATTATCTCAAATTAATGTTAAAAATTTATATCCAAGCGAAGATTTTCTGACTTAATGTAAATTTTTCCAAAGATTTATTGTGTTTTATTTACTTTTTAGTCCTAATTTATCATGGATTAAATTGAACGCCTATTTCCAAAAGCTATTTATATGGTTGTAATTGTTTTATGGATATTTATTAACTTTAAAGATATGTAGCTTAAGAAATATCGTGGCTAACAAATATTTAAACATGGTGTTATGTAATACTATTAGATGGTGCAGAAACCGGTGTGATAAATTTGTATTAACATTGTTTCAGACCAACACATCCTTACACAAAATGAACACAAACACAACACAAATATTCCAGAATACTTTACCTGCATTGTAATATTTTAAAATTGTCGTTATAGTTTTAAACATAAATATCTTTTTCTTGAATCCATTTACTTGAGTTTTAAAAATAATACTTTCTTAAAGACTGTTGGCAATTTAATGGAAGAGCTTAACTCCTTATCCTCAACAATTTGAAGAATGAGCAAAGTACTTTCAATAAACAAAATATTTATTTATTTCCACCCCTTTATGGTTTAATACAATTACACAAGATATTAATATATGGTACATTTTTATGATTTTATGGTTTAATTACAAGATATTCTGTATAGCCCGTTACGATTATTGTTAATATTTATAGCATATCATTAGGCTTTGGTTGATAAAAATGGAAACACTCGACAAAACAATAACAAATCTTTGTTTAATTACGTCGTAAAATCCAAAAAAAGATAGTTAAAATTAATTTCACATTGAAAACATTTTTTGCCGTAGTAAACAATATAATGATGGATTTTCGCAGGTGATAAACAGGCAGTAAAAACAGGTCATTTCACAATAGTGTAGCAAAAATAAATTTATGGTAATGTTATCTAGGATTTATTACCTAACTAAACAGTCATATCATATCGAAGTAGTTTTTTACCTTCGAAATTTTAATCAGTGAATGTGGGAATGATTTAGTTCAGCCATACAATAGGAAAACAAGTTTTCAAAACGAGAAGCCATTTACAAGCAAATTATAAAACATATTTAGAAGAGCGTTTAGAGGCAAATATATATATATACAAAAATCAAACAAATAACACTCAGCAAAACAGCTATGTGCTGTTTTCAGTTGCTGTGCATTCTAGGGCAATCTTAATTTAATAGATTTAATCTAAAAACCTTTTACCTCAACCGCAATTTTGTTGTTTGTATTGCATCAAACGGATTAAACAGTGCGCAGGGTTTTATGATAACGAAGGCAGCGCGATTTCGTATAAGGAAAAAAGTTATGGAATAAACCTTTTTTGCTATGTACAGTAATTATCAGTCATGGAGTAGTTAATAGTTGTAGAAGTTTGATTAGGTTTTAGCGAATTTCCCTATAGGGAAGTAGCTATTACCGTAGGTCTCATGGTAAGACCTAGGCCCGGGACCGATTTACTTTTTCATGTTGATGTCCCCAGAGGCCAAAAACACCATTCGTAAAAATTGATATATATGTATATATATATATATATATATACAGGGTGACAAAAAAGTCTGGAAACTGCTTGATATCTTTTTAACTAAATTCGTTAGAAAATTCAAACCTTTCACATCAACTTATATGTATGAAAACTACTTTTTGCAAGTATTACCATGTTTTTACCTTCACCAGGGGACGGCCCACGAGGAGTAGGTACATAATCTTTAATGTAAGCATAGGTTGATATGCACACCATTTTAAAGGTCTGGTCAAGTGGAGTTTATTGCCGGAAACCGCGTCAAAAAAGGTTCATTCGTTACAAAATGGCGGCATTTCAAAGTTCTTGTGGAATATACCTGCACAGGCCTTAGTAATGGTAAATACTCATAGTCAAAATAAGCCGGGAAATCTGAAACCCGTTTAAATTTGTTTTGAAGATTGAATAAACTTAGTCTATGGGCTAGTTGACTTTAAAATACAATTTCAGCTCTCAAGATAATGTTTAATACGAGTATTTACCAATATTAAGGCCTGTAAAGGTATATTCCACAAGAACTTTGAAATGCCACCATTTTGTAACGAATGAACCTTTTGAGATGTGGTTTTCGGCAATGAACTCCACTTGACCAGACCTCTAAAATAGTGTGCATATCAACCTATGCTTACATTAAAGATTTTGTACCTACTCCTTACGGGTCGTCCCCTGGTGGAGGTAAAAACATGAAAATGCTTGGAAAAAGTAGTTTTTATACATGTAAGTTGATGTTAAAAGTTTGACTTTTCTAACGGATTTAGTTAAAAAGATATTAAGCCGTTTCCAGACTTTTTTGTCACCCTGTATATATATATGTGTGTGTGGGTGTGTGTGTGTGTGTGTGTGTGTGTCCGTCCGGACGATAACTTGAGTAATTTTTGTCCGATTTTGATAAAACTTGGTTTGAAGGTGTAAGGCGGGATAAACTTGAATGAGTTCGCGAACCAGCATGATCGGACCATGGGAACGGGGTTTAACGTTTTATGGGGTAAAAATGGGGTTTTCTATTTTTTACCCTTAAAACAAAAAAAATATATCAATTTTTCTCCATACCTTTTTAAATAACGCTTTTAATAACGCCAACAGTGAAATCAGCTGATTAGTGATTCGTTCATCACTCGGCTATATTTAATATTACATAACAATTGTTTAGTTGCGTAATGAACAGCCACGTCGGCTTATAAATACCCGTTACACAGCAATATACATAGAGAGAGCGTTTATTGGGTGAAAAAGCAATGTAGCGCTTGTAGAGTTAGCCCTAATGTGAATATATGTTTTGGCTGCGTGTCCCTCCGCGTGTCGTATTAGTCTATTTTTCTCTCACAGTTTTTTCAAATTAAAATTTACAGTTTGCGGTTAATTCGAGTAAATGAATTTTTTATTAGTGTCGCCTATTAATAATTTACATGAAGGATCAAAATAGTGTGCAAATTATTAAGTTAATTAAAAGTGCTAGTGTATACAATTTGAATTGATTTGTTTTAATTTATTTTAATTGGATATAAAATAAACATTAATTAAAATTTATTTCTGATAAAGACATGTCTATGGATAACGTAAACACATTAAACAATAATTAAGTAAATTACATATTTTTATGATTGATGCTATGATATTTTTACTATATTATGGGTTTCTTGTAGATTAATTGCATGAAAATATTGTGCTCGCTGATAAACAAAATATGAAAACATATCAATTTTATTAGTGTAAATAAAGATTTTAGACGAAACAAGTTTTTGTGTCACAGTTAAATAGAGAATTTCAAATCTTAAAACTTAGATTCAAGTTTTACAAAACAATGGTATGCAGACGTTATATTTTAATAAAGGTGCATAGAGAAAGTTGAGTTGATTGTTTCTGTCATGCACTTTGAAAAGTTGTATAAAACAAACCAAAGTATGTTTGATTTTAATTCACTTAGCCTCAGCTGCACTCTTGAAATTGCGACCAACTTCTTGGACCGCAAAAGAATGGGTTTTTAGTAGTTGAGGTTCTAGTAAATTAAAAAGAAGCTGCATAAGAATACATTTTTTCATTGGGAATAATGAAGATATAACTTAAAAATTTACAAAAATCTTTTAAAATTTGTTTATTATATAACGTTATTAAAGGTTTGATTAATTATAAAATTATTATTTTATCTATCCTATACTATAATACGAGCAATGTTTGCTTGTATGTATGTATGAATGTATGTATGCTTGCTTGCACCAAGATCTCGAAAACGGCTATGACGATTTTCTTCAAATGTTGTAAATAGTTTATTTTTGGCATAAAAACGAGTTTACTGCAGTTAGAACTGCCAACAAAAATCTAATTACGTAGAAAAATGAAACTTTAAGTCAATTTTTTTTACTTTAGTCTTATGGGTTGCTAAGTAACCATGTTGGTTGAATTGAATAACAAGGTAAAAGTAAACAAAAGACTTGTAAGTAGTCTATCCACAGTATACTAGCAATTAATTACAAAATAAAGTACAAAAGGAAAAACATCAGTTGTTACTATTGAGCAAAGATTATACTGAAGATTACTCGATACATTGTAGCAGGACTTTTTTTATCTATGATTGTAGTAAAGGCTAGCAGTGTGGAGTGTGGGAACTGTTTATGACGATTAGATTAAGGTATCTGCAATCCTAAAATGCTATGGGAAGGGGGGGAAACAGGTCCGCGACGTAGGCAGTGGTGAAGGAAGTAGTAAAGGCAAGCAGTCCGGAGTGTGGGAACTGTATATGACGATTAGATTAAGTATCTGCAATCTTAAAATGCAATGGGGACGGAGGAAAACAGGTCCACGACGTAGGAAGTGGTGAAGGAAGTAGTAAAGGCGAGCTGTCCGGAGTTTGAGCACTGTTAATAAGGATTAGTTTAAGGTATGGAAAACATTAAATCCTAAAATGCTATAGGAAGGGAGGGCAACAGGTCCGAGACGTAGGAAGTGGTGAAGGAAGTAGTAAAGGTGAGCAGTCCGAATTGTAGGAACTGTTTATGATGATTAGATTAAGGTATCTACAAGCCTAAAATGCTATGGGAAGGGAGGGAAACAGGTCCGAGACGTAGGAAGTGGTGAAGGAAGTAGTAAAGGTGAGCAGTCCGAATTGTAGGAAAGTTTATAATGATTAGATTAAGGTATCTACAAGCCTAAAATGCTATGGGAAGGGAGGGAAACAGGTCCACGACGAAGGAAGTGGTGAAGGAAGTAGAAAAGGTAAGCAGTCCGGAGTGTGGGAACTGTTAATGACGATTAGATTAGGGTATCTTCAATCCTGAAATGCCGTTGGAAAGAAGGGAAACAGGTCTGCGACGTAGGGAGTGGTAAGGAAGTAGTAAAGGTGAGTAGTGTGGAGTTTGAGAGTGGATTAATGTATCTGCAGTACTAAACTGCTTTCAGAGTAAACTACAGTAATGATTTCCCCCGAGCAAAGCTCGGTCCCCAGGTACTATATATAAAGCTCAAATACCACTGACTCATTCATTCATTCATTCATTCATTCATTCATTCACTCACTCATCACGAAATCTCAGAAACCATAAGACCTAGGAACCTGAAACTTGGCAGGCATCTTCCTTTTGGGTAGTAAACGGTTACTAAGAAAGGATTTTACCCTTCGACCTCTGGGCTCCGCCCCAGTGGCTCTGGAGTTTCCCATGTTAACCTTATGAGAAATGGAATTAATGAATCTTAACAGCTGTTTCAATTAAATAAGTTGGTTCTGTTCTATGATGTTCAATAGCATTAAAGTTACAAGGATTACCAACAGGGTGCAGCACTATTATTTCTTTTACATTTATGACAACAGCTAATTTGCAACCAAAAGGTGAGTGAGCGTAGCGAACGAACCTCATCCAGGACGTGATTGAGCCATGCGAACGAGATCATCTTGAAAATTAAGAAGTTAAACGGGGCAAAGCCCGCGGGTTACAGCTAGTATAATATAACACAGAGTGCGCCTTTACAGCCGTATTAATGTTTATTTTATTTTTACATTTAACAGCTTTTGGAATTATTGTTGATTTTTTTATGTTTATCCCCATGTTTCGCTATTTTGCGTCAGAAAATTTATTGTAATTATTTTTCTTGCATCATGCTAAAACTGTACAAATATAGTCTCAGGGTTTTCATTTAAATGATTAAATATTTTACCAACCACAATTAATTCAATATAAAGTACTGGGTGCATTTGGTTAAAGGTACTAAAATATTAAAATTACAATAACATTAAAACTTTAAATAAACAAATAAACGGTATCAGCAAAATGACACCTAATTTATCTTATAAACTCGTCAACAAACTTCATAATAGGTAAGCGATCGGTCTAACATTATTTTTTGTGGAGTGGATAAAACTATTTCCATTTATTTTTAACCGTCATTTTTACAGCATTGGGGGTTGTACTTTTTTGTGTTAAAATGACTATATCATACTTAATGTTGTTTAAAATCGTTCGAGCCGTTTTTGGAATAATCCGATTTCGGTTACTTTATGGGACTTAATAGGAAAAAACTACCATAAAAAAAATAAAAAATCACCTGGATACATATTAGTACCCACATACGAAATTCCATCAAAATCGGTATACAGGTGTAGTCTGTAGCTCTGTGCACACCCATACACACACACCTAGACACAAATATAAACATAGCTTCGGTAACCACTATTTTGGGCTTAGGGGTATCCAAAACGTATATTTCCACCTTAACCTCAAACTGTGTATAGGAGGATAAAGTAAACGCTGTACGTTTTAGTAAAAAACAACGCTGTTTGGAGTTTACTCAAAAATATATCTCACCTTCATGGTTTTATTATAATATCTATATATCTAATTCCGTAAGCCCAAAATTTTACAATGAAATTGTGAGCGAACGGGAGGCCGTAGAAAGCTGGGAGAGGTCTCATTTTAAAGGTCTGGGAATGAAGTTTTGGGGAAAATTATTCATTTTTCTTAATTATGCACCAAAAGGTTGTTACGTAATAAAATAATTTACATTTAAATTACATACGAGTCCAGGTCATGTCTGCTTTGTTTACTTAAAAACATGTGGTTTAACTTTATTTAAAGCATATGGTAATATGTACTGTAATATGTATCTATATAAATAAAATTGGAGTTTTGTCTGTACATTGCTCAGAATTATACAGGGTGTCCCGGAACTCTCTACCAATATTTTAGGGCATTGCTCCTGGGTAAGAAACATACCTAAATATCATATTTAAATTGTCCGGAAGTCCTTCGTTACTCACACATCTGCCATTTTGTTTTTTTCAGTTATTAATTTTTTTCTAAAGAATGGTTAAACATACGAAACGGAAACTTTGTACAAACATTAATGACAACTAGACAAAGTTACAAAAAAATTATGACGATTTTTCAAATTCATAAAACAAAATGGCGGCCATTTAAAATTTTTATAAAATCAACGGTGTTTGAGCTATTTAAGAAACAACATTTTAAATGAGTCCAGGTCATGTCTGCTTTGTTTACTTAAAAACATGTGGTTTAACTTTATTTAAAGCATATGGTAATATGTACTGTAATATCTAATATATAAAATTCTCGTGTCACAGTGTTTGTCTGCAAACTCCTCCGAAACGACTTCACCGATCGTTATGAAATTTGGTGTGTAAATTCTGTAGGTATGCGAATCGGACGTAAACTATTTCCCGTTTCGAAATTCTTAAAAGGGCTCCGCCCCAGTGGCTCTGGAGTTTCCCATGTTAACCTTATGAGAAATGGAATTAATGAATCTTAACAGCTGTTTCAATTAAACAAGTTGGTTCTGTTCTATGATGTTCAATAGCATTAAAGTTACAAGGATTACCAACAGGGTGCAGCACTATTATTTCTTTTACATTTATGACAACAGCTAATTTGCAACCAAAAGGTGAGTGAGCGTAGCGAACGAACTTCAACCTGGAGGCGAGATAGCGTAGCGAACGAGCTAACCTGAAGGCAAGTGAGCGCAGCGAACGAGCTCCAACCTAAAGGTGAGTGAGCGTAGCGAACGAGCTCCAACCCAAAGGTGAGTGAGCGTAGCGAACGAACTTCAACTAAGACGTTTTTGAGCGATGCGAACGAGATCATCTTGAAAATTAAACGTAACGGTACTTTCTTTCCATCGGTCTGTCTTAGGGGAAACCTATAACTTAGGTGATACGAAGTTCGCCGGGTCAGCTAGTGTATCTATATAAATAAAATTGGAGTTTTGTCTGTACATTGCTCAGAATTATACAGGGTGTCCCGGAACTCTCTACCAATATTTTAGGGCATTGCTCCTGGGTAAGAAACATACCTAAATATCATATTTAAATTGTCCGGAAGTCCTTCGTTACTCACACATCCGCCATTTTGTTTTTTTTCAGTTATTAATTTTTTTCTAAAGAATGGTTAAACATACGAAACGGAAACTTTGCACAAACATTAATGACAACTAGACAAAGTTACAAAAAAATTATGACGATTTTTCAAATTCATAAAACAAAATGGCGGCCATTTAAAATTTTTATAAAATCAACGGTGTTTGAGCTATTTAAGAAACAACATTTTAAATGAGTCCAGGTCATGTCTGCTTTGTTTACTTAAAAACATGTGGTTTAACTTTATTTAAAGCATATGGTAATATGTACTGTAATATGTATCTATATAAATAAAATTGGAGTTTTGTCTGTACATTGCTCAGAATTATACAGGGTGTCCCGGAACTCTCTACCAATATTTTAGGGCATTGCTCCTGGGTAAGAAACATACCTAAATATCATATTTAAATTGTCCGGAAGTCCTTCGTTACTCACACATCCGCCATTTTGTTTTTTTCAGTTATTATTTTTTTTCTTAAGAATGGTTAAACATACGAAACGGAAACTTTGCACAAACATTAATGACAACTAGACAAAGTTACAAAAAAATTATGACGATTTTTCAAATTCATAAAACAAAATGGCGGCCATTTAAAATTTTTATAAAATCAACGGTGTTTGAGCTATTTAAGAAACAACATTTTAAATGTCGACATTTTGTTTTATGAATTTGAAAAATCTTCATATTTTTCTTGTAGCTTTGTTTAGTTGTCATTAATGTTTGTGCAAAGTTTCCATTTCGTATGTTAAACCATTCTTAAGAAAAAAATTAATAACTGGAAAAAACAAAATGGCGGCTGTGTGAGTAACTAAGGACTTCCGGACAATTTAAATATGATATTTAGGTATGTTTCTTACCCATGAGCAATGTCCTAAAATCTTGGTAGAGAGTTCTGGGACACCCTGTATATTTTTAGGTTATTTTTACGTTTTATACATTAAAGAAGCAGAAAAAAGTATTATCTCTATTTCTGTCTGTCTGTCTGTCTGTCTGTCTGTCCGTCTGTAACACTCAAGATGGCATTTTACGCAATCTTCTCCATGAAAACGAGAGTACCTATCAAGATTCAAGTCATTTTAATGTATTCACTGGATTGGCGAGAGTGTCTTTAGCAATTAAAATATGGCCTCACTACTTTGCAAATAAAATTACAGACGTTCAAAAATAAAGTTTTGTGCGCACAAAATCATCTATGAAATAACGAACAGCTGTTGGGATCAAGATTATTTTTTCTAGCTGTCAGTGATATGTTTACAAATGTTGTTTACAAATACCGCAACCATTTCCGATCACGTTTTGAAAGCAAATCCCAACCAAGTGAGATTAAATACGTAATTTAACAAGAGATTATATATTAAAAATTATTTTCAGTCTGTAGCAGGGGCTTCTTATTTTAGAATAATATATATAAACATCTGTTCAATAAGATCTTTTGTTAAATCTCTAGACCTTTGTTAATCTTTATGTCCTATTTTTCTATAAACAGGAATTGTATATAAATTTGTCAAGATAAATACTTATATTGTCATTTCATGTTAGCTAATACTATATTTTAATCACTTTGTATTCAGACTTGTAACTCCTACGTGCGAGCAGGAAATTCTTTCCTAGCACGTTAGTATTTTACTTCCATATAGATTAAGTTGTAGGTAAGATTAAATTTTCATTGTGTTTTAGTGTGCAATTTAGTATGTGTCTAAGTATGTTTCTTATCATCAAAAGATCAGTTTGTATTTTTAAGATACCTGCTAAGAAATTGTTTTATATCTAAATCAAATTCGTAAAAATTGGAAATAAAAAATACTTTGACTTTGATTAAAAACGTTTTTCTTACAAAACGGATTTAATTAATCGCAAGTGTAATATTATAGTGTAACCGTAAATGATATTAAATAACTAGGCATCATCCAGGTCAGGAACCAGAAATTCTTTTAGTATAAAATAGTTCTTGAGTTTTGATAACCAGAAAAAGACCTTGAATCAGTGTTGTATAGGGCTGGGACACTTAATGATCGTCGCCAATAGCTTACAAACAAGGTTTCCACTCATTGACGGCGCTTCAATGGCGATTGTGTAAAGTGTAAAGTAAAAAAATCACAACTGCAGTGGGTGATTGTAACAAAGGTTTACGGATGATGCTAAACTCGCTTTTCCAATGAGTCACTTTCTGTTTCTACTCACCGTGTGATGCAATCGCCGGACCATACAGCCAATAGGCCCATAGCCCATCTCTTGGGTACGTACACCTACCTATTTATTCATAACAAAAAACAAAACCATGCATGTTGTTAAGTTCTATTATCACTTTATTATTACCATTGTTATTACTTTTCTAGTTAGTAATATTGCAAATGCCATCTAAATTGTATACACATATTTTGTAAAAAGGTGCAATCCGTTGGGAAATAAATAAATAAATAAATAAATAAATAAATAACAACCTTTTCGACGACGATCATTGTTACCGGTACTTTTCCATAGAATACATGGCCTACCAACTTATAAGAAATAAAATTACAAATGTCCAAAAATCCAACAGTGTGTGATTTTTTTCACATTCAACTGACTACTATAAGATCCCCGTGCGTAGAACGGGCACACAGCTAGTACTATTATAAAGCTGAAATATAGACTTTTTCCCAAGTTTAAGGGTCTGGATTAGTTAATGGAATAAGATTGGTTGTGATAGGTATGTCTGAAATAAGTTTAAAGGTAGAAGTAATTACTGGAGTAGGCAAAGGGAACATATTTTTCATGCCAAAAATAAAACTAACATCTAAAGATCCTAATATGTCGTTTAAGTTTAGGGATTCAATTCCTATTGGGATTAGCTTTCGATATTACTATAAATAAAGCGCAAGGCAAAACCTTAAAAAAGTTGGCATTTATTTGAAAAAAAAAAACCTGTGTTTACCCATGGTCAACTTTATGTTTCTTTTAGCCGGTTAAAGTGGCCAGATGATGTTAAAATGGTATTAGAACAAAATAAAGACCAAGGATTCGATTAAAATGGATACTATACTCTGTTGTTTTCAGAGAGATTTTGTTATGATTAACATTTTTGTATATTATAATATGTATAAAAGTTATTACATATCTGCATAATGCAATTTTTTGATGTCTGTTCTGTTTAAAATATAGATTCCAAAGGTATTATACAGTATTATACAATTTGGAGGATGACATTATATCTATGTGTTTTATTTAAGTGAATAAAACACCTATATTCCTATATTCGAAGGAATTGATAAATATTTATTTAATAGTGATGAAGATTATTATTGAAAATGTTCCTTAGTTGTATATTATGATTAGAAAGTTTGTATTATAAACACACTGCATGAACAGTCCTTTGGAATCTATATTTTAAACAGAACAGACATCAAAAAATTGCATTATGCAGATATGTAATAACTTTTATACATATTATAATATACAAAAATGTTAAACGATAATTCAAGGTAGGGTAACCCATGAGACTAATAATTTGTACAAAATAATTACTAGAATTTTTATATAGGGGCTATTGCCCCTACAAGCCACTAGTATATTGTAAAAACATAACTACAGTGCTTTGTTTGATTTTTCTCTATGCAAGCTTAACAGTCTTCTCGGCCTCCCCCGACCCTATTGTAAATGATTTACCCTTGCAGCCGACGGCAGCTTTGTTTCATCTTAGCTTCTTGCTGAGCCTTTAATTAGTAAGTCAGTCAACCGAATTGTAAGGCAGAACTAAATTAATTTGGTCATCTTGAAATGTAACTAAAATTTGCAATATTCTTATACCGTATTGATATATTAATTAGTTTCGTGACAACTGTTTGTGGGCTTTTTTTATTTTTTTAGGTTAGTATTTAATGATTTATACAGGGGGTTTCCAAATTGTGTGGACTTGTTCCTTGGGCTAAGACAAACATAAAATGCCGTAAAGGCAATGGGTCTTAAATGCCTAGATTTCTATTTGTTGGTATGTTTGTGATTTTTAAGAATTGTTTTATATCTTGGGCATTGTTTAAGATAGACATTTAAAACTGGTATAAATTTTAAATTCAGAAGGTAAAAAGAGCTTATAAAATTTCGTTCCAATATCTCAAGCCAATTCAATATGGCGGAAATTTACAATCTTTTATGCAAAATTTCATGAAAACCGTAAACATTAAGAAACTTGTTTTCAAGATCAAAATCATGGCAAATTTAAATCCAAATCAAATGATACCTTGTTTGTTAAAATCGGATGATAAACAACCAAGTTATTAGTTTTTTCTACATTCGATTACGTATTTTAATAGGACTACCATACTGCTCCATAAAATAGCAAATAATAAACCTAACTTAAGAGTCCAGACAGGTTGGAAATACCCTGTATAATTAGTTAAAACCCATATTACTATTTTGCAATCAAGTCTTAACTTTAGAGAAGCAAGCTTGCTTGTGACAAAATCTATTCTGGAAACAATAGTTAAATTTTATTTAGTGAAAAAGATTACCCTTTTTCACTAAATAGAACTTAAATAATGTTTTCAATATTCATTAGGTTAGAAGGAAAATCAACATATCACAACGGTTGTCGTCGTTTAGTATGTAGGGGAAAATTCTATAAACAATTTTACTCTTAAATAACTTCTTGATCAGCATTGTACGTGTTATTAAATTTACGGAAAGTAAATAAAAGAAACGTCTTATAACACTTAAAACATATATTTACGCTTATATTGTTACTCACAAGACGGTAAATATATAAAAAAGATGGTAAGTGGTGATCGATTTCAATTGGACACTCCAATCATCATCAGACCCAATAGGCGCTTACCGTCTTGTGAGTAACAGTATAAGCGTAAATATATGTTATAAGTGTTATAAGACTTTTCTTTTATTTACTTTCCGTAATTTTACTCTTGTAAAACAACTCCTTTAGTGATCCTGACCTTATTGTTATTTATATACTTATTCGCTCAAAGGGGTGACATTGGCCTTGTTTTTCATCTTGACTTCTTGTTGAGCTTATAAAAATAGTAAAGCAATCAACAGTAATAATAACAAACCTACAGCCTAAGATTATACCCCCAAACTTCCTCAAGTATTATTTGATCCCAGTGTTTTCATCCCTCACAATCTGTGCCAGTCTACTGAATGATTTATTCTCAGCCCCGGACGATCCTTTGTCGTCTTGGCATCGTGCTGTGCAGCATTGACTGCGTTCATTACGGAAAGTAAACAAAAATACATTTCCGTAAAATTAAAAACGTTCTATGCTGATTATACAGTTATTTATTTATGTCAATTGCAGATTATTTAGATGTATTAACTTTTTTTATATTTTGTCTAATATCATAATACTAAGAAAAATCATCTATTTTGTTTTCTTTTATGCAAAAGTTTAAAATTATCACTACTTTCCATGAAATTAATAAAACGTAACTTGCTGACAAAGCATTTATTTACGTCCATTACTAAAGATTATTTTACTTAAAAAAAAAATAATTAACCTCAACACATTTCATATTAAATGTTTCTTCTAATGTCACGGCTATGTTTTTAAATCACTATTTCGTACCACTCTAGTGTTAAGAATTTTGCGGTTTTGAGTTAATAATGAATAGTAAGGACGGTGCAGTATATTTTGGTTTGAAAACTTATTTCTACTGTAGCAAATGTATGTATTTATATATATTGTTAAATATTTGTTGTTGTTGATGAGTAACAGTTGATGTTACTTAGGAAATAATTGCAGAAATTGTTGATTAATATCAGAAAACAAAACATTAATTGGAGAGGTATTTTTTTGTCCTAGTACGCTAGGCACGAGCCCGGATTATTTTTCACATCTAGCCTTACTTGAGTCCCTGACTCTACCACATCCTTTTTTTACTTTTATAAGCTTTCTAGGAACATAACATGTATATGGTAAGTTTCTTAAATAGTTTTCACAAAACCATACTCTTATACATGCTTCTTAGTAAGGTATCTAGATAATGCCTAATCACCATAAATGGATTCTTGAAATAGCGTAAATAGGAAATGTTGATTGTTCACTCTGTATTTTGTAAATACATCGTACATTAAATCCCAAGTAACCCTCTCCCCCATTTAAAAAAGGGCCTACAATTAAACAAAACGTCAATTCAAGTGTAGCACAGGGGAAGGTGTGAGCTGGGGTTTGTCTTATCTTTGGGTTAACCCTTTGTTTGCTTTTTGCAATTCATAATTACGATTGTTTTACTTTGTCTTTTGTTAGCACAGAACCACCGTTGATTGTGGAGCTTTTGCCGTTGCAACGTTTTGTAATATTGTAAACATATTTGAATAGTTGTCAAATTGGTATGGTAAGCCGAAAAGGGTTAATAAATAATTATAGCATTTATCTCGTAATAGAGTCGTACGTAGGCTACTGTATACTAATTCATTATTTTAAATGAATGTTTCATTAAAATATGATGGCTTTGTTATAAAGATAAATATATTTTCCGTAATGAACGCAGTCAATGCTGCGCAGCACGATGCCAAGACGACAAAGGATCACCCGGGGCTGAGAATAAATCATTCAGTAGACTGGCACAGATTGTGAGGGATGAAAATACTGGGGTCAAACAGTATCTTTTATAACTCGGGAAAGTCAGGGATATGATCTTATTTTTCTGATTACCGCTTATTGCCTTACTTTTTATTAATAAGCTCAGTAAAAAGTCAAGAAATTCAACCGTGTAGTTAGATAACAATCATGGATGAAGCATTCCAAATATGAAATTTTAAGGGTAGAAAATATGTAGTTTTTGTACACATAATAAGCGTTATAAATGATTTTTGAAATATACAATGCCATAAACCTAATACTAACATTAACTTAAGGGATAAAGATTTTTTATAGTTTTTAAGCTTTCAATAATCTTTAATTCATAGGTAAAAATATAAAACTACTGCACAATGTGTTATAGTAGAGAGAAATACATAAGATAACGTAGAGCTTATATTATTATGGGATCAATAAAAGACTAATTAACTTCTTGATCAGCATTGTACGTGTTATTAAATTATCGGAAAGAAAATTAAAGAAACGTCTTATAACACTTAAAACGTATATATTTACCTTATACTGTTACTCCCAAGACGGTAAATTTACAAAAAAGATGGTAAGTGGTAATCGATTTCGATTGAACACTCCAATCATCATCAGTCCCAATCAGTCTCCAAAATCCTCAGATTTTTATTGGAGTGTCCTACAAGTCACACCCCTATAAACCATATACTTAATATGTTCGTCATGACGAGAAACCTTGTGCAAAACTATCCGCAATTTCATAAATTGTCCTTTAAGGTCGTAATTCCTTTCTAAAGGGAACTCTCCATATACCTTATGTTAAAAATACCTCAGCTGTACTTACTTGTTTGTATTACTGTATTCTGTTTTGTTTAATTCAGCTTAACTTAACCAATCAATAATTTTATTAATACTTATGAAGTCAAACGGGGCGAAGCCCGTGGGTAACAGCTAGTTAAAAATTTAAGATTAATACAGTCACTAAAGAGCTAAATATTATATCAAATTCGATGTATTAATCAGCTAAATTTAGTTCGATAATAACTTAATATCACAATCGAATTATTAATAAGCCTAAATGATTTAATACATTTCTGAATTTTATTTTTTTAATTTGACACAGAAAATAGTAAGCATGGCATTGAATTAAAACCGCCAATAAATATTGTCTTTAAGTTTATTTATCCTTAATGAATACAAATTTATTTTAAAATATACAGGATTCATAGTTTAGTTATATATTTAAGTTGTCGTTTTTGAATACATTGTTAACTAATCATTAAGTAGTGTATTTACCATCATATTAGATCGATTGCAGCATGTTTATTGTTCGATATATATTATTAAGTTCACACGATGGATATGCCGCATGAAGAAAAAAGCTAGTTTTGCGAGTTGCTGTTATGTTCTAAAATAAATTGCAGAGTGTTTTATTTTAATCAAACTTCATTATCTTTTTTTTACTTTTTATATACCTATTTATGACACTTTTATTTAATCATTCCAAACAGTTTCGTACAAAAATAATTTTAAATTTACTTTTAATAAGAGTCTGGCGTTATAATCTATACTAATGCTACTATATTATATTATCTGTTTTTGTAGTTTAATGCATTCACCTTATAAAAATAATAATAATATGACACAAATATTATTATTACTTTTAAAACAAACTTTATAGCTAAATTATGGTTTAGACTTGTATTGAGCCTGAGAGTTACATAACTATTACATCAAGTACTTGGTGCTTCTTCCAATGCTACTGTTATTAATTAATTACAATACACTTGATCCTATAAACTCCCAAAGAGAAAACACTTGGATCTTGAGCCCAAAATACACTAATTTGAAAACTATCTGACACAAGAAAATATACAGTCTATTAAACTCCTAACTCTCGGGATGGTTTTGGGATTAATTACTTCTTACGGAATTTATTTAAAATTAAGTATTATTCAGATCCCTCACGGGTTGAAAGGCTTTGAATACTCGTCATACTAGAACCATTTGTTAGAAAAGAATGTTTATATTACCGTCAACAATATTTAACAACAAAATTCTAACATTTCTAACAAAAAAAAATTATTACTTGTGTTTTCTCCTATTTGTAAGCCAAACAATATCACCTACCTCATTGTGAATGATTTAGCCTTGTTGAGGAAAGAACTCGTTTCATCTTGGCTTCATTAAGACATTAATTAGAAAGTCAGTCAAATGATAAGACTAAAGTATCTTGGAAAACTTGAAATTGAACACAAGGGGATAAAATACCCGTATTACTATCGATGGAGTGTTAGTTGGATGTCTAGTTGGAGCCACAGCTAATGTTAGTTGGATGTTTTTGGTTTCTTGTTGTCTACGAAGATGTTATTACAAAAAGTGTACAATGCACGCAAACGCTATTCTAACAAGGAGTGCAAAACCAATGGTTCACTTATAATTTAATACCCTTACCAGCAGATAAAGTAGCTTGCCCGTGAAACATTTATGATAGACAGGGTGAGGGTGTCCCGGAACTCTCTACCAATATTTTAGGACATTGTTCCTGAGTAAGAAACATGTCTAAATATCATATTTAAATTGTCCGGAAGTCCTTAGTTACCCTTCTCACACAGCCGCCATTTTGTCTTTTTCTCTTATTATTTTTTTTCTTTATAAAAGTGGTTAAATATATGAAATTGAAACTTTACACAAACATGTATGACAAATAGTAAAAGCTACAAAAAATTGGGTTTTTTTTTTAATTGTTAAACAGAATGGTGGTAATAAAATTTTGTTTAAATCAACGGTTTTTGAGTTATTTAAGTAACAAGATTTTATATATCTTGCCTTTATGTTTTATGAATTTAAAAAAGTTGTCATAATTTTTTTGTATCCTTGTATAGTTGTCATAAATGTTTGTGCAAAGTTTCAATTTTGTTTTAACCACTTAAAAAAAAGAATATGTGAAAAAAAAACAAAATGACGGCTGTGTGAGTAATTATGGACTTTCGGACAAATTAAATATGATATTTAGATATGTTTCTTACTCAGGAACAATGTCCGAAAATATTAATAATAAACTAGAGAATTCCGGGACAGTCTGTAGAATGAAATTAGAATTTTCAGTTTTTTAATGAGTTGTAACTTCCAAGTTAGATAACATCGTAATATGAGTCCCAAACACAGAATCATATTTTCATAGTAAGCTAATTAAGGTTATGTAGTAAAATGAATTACATGTGTAACAAGATGGTTCCATATATATTACTTCAGTGTAAACCTATACTTGATATGTGTCAGATACAATCTAGGTCAATTGGTCTACCATATTACTCCTCCTCTAAGTGCTCGTATATAGTCCACCATAGAGGCTCAGCCAATAAAGTGGAAATACCTGAATCCACTTAAACATTGTGACTGTGTTACATTTTGTTGTAGTGTTTTCCAATCTTCTAAAATAATATATTTAGGAAATATTAATAAATAGGAAATATTACGTCTAAGATACAAAGTGGCCCATAAAAGGTACTCATCATTTCACGGCAATTAATTATTATTTTAGCTGTACAAATTTACTCTATCTAATAATTGAAAACATGCTAAGACGAATAGAATATGTAATACACAATGGTGGAAAACATGTAGAGCACTTAGTTTTAAGTTAGAGTAAGTTTTTACAGCTAATACACATAATAATTAATTACTGTGAATTGATAAGTACCTTTTTATTGGGCTGCCCAGTATATTTGCATGGGTAATAATAAACCAAAATTCCTGAATTGTTAAAGATGTTTATGACTTTGTGGACAGTAGCAATTCAATGTCTCGTTTTATATCAACTGAGCAAACTGTAAGAATCATACTGTCTTACATAACCACAATACATGCTTATTTAAAAAGTCTGGTCTGACTTAGGGGAGGTACAAATGAGGCATTAGTTCAAAATTTCTCCGTGAACTGCGCTGTAGTAGAGAGCACTTTGGCAATTAAGGTTTACTAATACCATTGACTATGAATCCTTCTAATACTAATCGCAAAAATAGTTCTGTTCATAAAATATAATTATAAATGCCTCAAATTAAATTTTATAATTTTTTAAATATAAAATTTAACTATCATAACCTAACCAAACTTGCTGATAATGAAATAATATAACAAATGTTTAGTAATGAAAAAATAATTCTGTTTATTAAATAAAACTAGAAATTGCTAAATTAAAATTTTATAATGACTTATAATAAAATTAAACCATCATAACCGAACCAAACCAACCAAACTTGCTGATGATGAAAAAATCTTGGACAAAAAGTTAGTGCTACCAGCGGGATTCGAACCCGGGACCTTCAGCATATCAGCCCGGCACGCTGACCACTAGACCACCGAGGCCGATGGCCACTGACCGTATTGTTACGGTAATGGCGTTCCTTCAGCTAATAAGATGTCCACAGCTGTCATCGTAGCCTCTTCTATACCTCCCCTGAGTAAATACCCTATTATTTACGTAGGGATTTCCTGTAAAAATCACGAATTCAAACTGTCGTCATGGTGAATAAATGAATTTACGAAATATTTCTTCTCATTCGATAATGGTAATATAAACATTCCTTTTACAAAAGATGGTTATAGGCTAGTATGATGAGTATTTGAAGCCTTTAAAACAGTGCGAGGGACCAAAACTTAATTTGAAATGAATTCCGTTAGATGACTTTAATCCCCAAACCTTCTCAAGTATTATAAGATACAATTTGACCCCAGTGTTTTCATCCCTCACAATCTGTGCCAGTCTACTGAATGATTTATTCCCAGCCCCGGGTGATCCTTTGTCGTCTTGGCATCGTGCTGTGCAGCATTGACTGCGTTCATTACCTAAAATACATTTATATTTTCAACAATATTTTAGACACTTCAACGTATATTATCGTGGGATAATGTACCTCTTACTAAAATAAATATCTCAACCAAAAATGTGGATTATCAGCATTGCAATGAAACGTAGACACCTCTAACCACCAAAGCTCTGGTACTACTTTATATGAAAAGCGTTCTTATGCGGTCCAAATAGTTGATTACAATGTCAAGAGTACAGATGAGGTTAAGTGAATTGAAGCAAACAAAGAATTGTTGTAAAATATTAGTTTTACTTTTTATTATAAATTATACTCCATTTTAAAAGTGTTTATGACTACACAAAATTGTTAACAAGTTCATGTATACACTTGTAATTGAGGAAACCATTATTTTCTCTTCGTAAACTTTCAAAATGTAAACATAAGTAATTTATGTTGGGGTTAGTATACGTTAAATTCTGTTGAATCATTGATGATCTATAAATAATGTTACTAAACAATAAATAGTATATTAATAAATGTATAAATCTTTGCGGAGGATTTATGGGATCTAACAGTATAACCATGTGAAAATGCCATATATATTTGCTTAATAGTTTTTTAGTAATTACCACTAATATTTACCATCCTTTTAAGTTATGAATGCATAAACTCTTAAAGAATGAGGTACTGATACTAATAATTTAATTATTTTTTACTAACTATGTGTGGTCTGTTTAACCGTATTCTCAAGTCTTACTGAAAGATTTAGAATATTATGTTTCACTTAAAAAAGCATTGTTAATGAGAAAATGCTTTAAACGTCACAGAACATACTGTTTGACATTGATAATAATATTTTAGATGATTTTTATTCAATGTTTATGACCTATTTTACTAGCTGTTTAAATATATAGTATTGAATCAATCAATCAATTAATTAATTAATCGGTCTGTCAGATCAAATGAATACATGCAATAAATGCTTACTGGTAACGGCTATGGGTAAGTCAGGAAACATTTTTTAGAGAACACTAAAAAACAAGGCCAGCTTCTGAAAAATGATAGAATATTTTCAGGAAGTGTTTATTATTTAAAACTGTTATTAACAGCGAGTACATTCCCAATAATTACATAAGCTTTTAGTCGAGTCTATTAAAATAATCTAAAATTATAACTGTTATTTTAAAGTAACTCCTAGTACATAACAATTGCTCGATTTTGAGCATCAAGTACACTAGTAATAAATTACTTGATTATAACGACAATGTATTTACAGTTAAATTTTATTCGTCTTAATGAATGCTGTGTATTTTCCTCCTGTATTTGATTTGTTTTGTTACTAATAATGCGAAAGTTGGTTATAAGTGTAAGTAATGAGCGAGGATGTATTATGGCTTAATCATAATGCGAATATTTATTGGTGTGATTTGGGTTGTAACGCAGCCATTTTACCTTAAATAAATATATTGTCAAACATAATTGTTCCTAAACGATAGCATATAAAATGAAAATAACGTGGTAACATGACAAATATCATGTTGCTAGTTAAAGTAAATTAGGTCAGTTAAGAAGGAAAGCTCACGTTTCTACCATAATTATGTAGGGTAATGAAAACGTGTAGTAATTAGAACATTCCTCCAGTAGAATTATAAAACGACAATCGCATACGTATGTCTTGGTACGTTCGTTTATGAGGACATATTATGCTTAGCTATAGTCATTATAGTTAATGAAAGAGGGGTTTCTTCTAATCAAACTCTATTTAGCTGTAGATAATTATGATATCACACTTAACACGGCTGACTTTTTGTCGTCGAGGAAGCTTGGAACATGCTTGAAGAGTATTACACCAATGAAAAACCATATTTCAAACAAAAGGGCTTTTTTGCAAGTACGATTTCTCAAATATTAGCATATATTATATTAACTTCAACAAATGATAGATGTTTTATAATGTGTTTCATGAATTTACTCTATGAGCTCACTAAATGTCCGTAACTTCTTTCAACCAGTAAAATAATAGAAGTTCGTAGTATCTATTCCAAAATAAATTGTTCGTCATACTACAGCAAAAACAGCCGTTTTTAATGCATGTGTTGTGAGACTAAAGTACAGTAGCATTTTTACTCTCTAGGGAGTAAAAATCACTTTTAATCTCTAGGGAGTAAAAAATCAATTGTTGTAAACAGTTGTAAATTTAGATTGTGACAATCGTATCAATCGAAATTATTTATCGATTGATTTATTAGGTAAGCTTTTAGCATATTGTTGTCGATTGCTTGACATATCGATGGTATAATGTACTGTAACACAATCGTAATAGACGAAATGATTGAATTAATTACTAAATAGCTGCTTATTTGCATTAGCAGAATTGAAAAAATCTGGAAGTCATTTTGAGAGGTTATCTTTATATACCGATAAACATAATTTCGTTTTCTAGCTTTGTTTGTTTATTAAATTAATTATGCAATATGACGAAAAATATTTAACCCTCGCTCATTTTCCGACGTCGATCGTAAAACTTGACCTCGGGTCAAAAATATTCACACTAGGCCCTAGTGATGAAATATTCTATTATAGGTTATACCATAGATTAAAGAGTACACAGTGTCCTAATCCTTTAACCTATGGTTATACTGACAAGAAACAAATATATTTCTCATCAACTTTGAGTATATCAACAATGTAAAATCTAGGGTAAATTTAATTTACTTCTTAGTAATTGATCGTTGATGATTGACCTCTTTGCGATTAGACTTTTATATACAAACATGTATTACATACGTGTCCTAACCATAGAAAAAGGTATTAAGTTATAGTCATTATTTTGGCTATTATCATTATGTATTTTTATGAACTATGGAATATATGTTACATTATAATACCATAAATAAAAAGAATAAACACAGAATAAGTGTTTTGATTGTTACGGATTCACAAGTTTGAAAGTGCTGACGTCACTAATAGTGTTTCAAATTGTATCTTTTAGGTGCTCGCCTGATCTGCATTGCAGTTTGGTAATGGGATTTTGATTTAAAACCAATGGTAGAGTGATAATGGATTTTATATCGGAAAGTGTTGAATCGGCTGCACTTAGGTGTGGAAAATCACAGGACATGGTTCTGTGTTTTATTGCTGCTGTTGACTAATTGTGATGTGATTTCAATTTAGCGTCGTCAAATGGGATAGAATTTTGTTTCGCCTATTGATTGTGTAGTAAACATGTTTCTTCGTGAAGAAAAAAGTTCTTAAAGAAACAGCGCAGTACAAAGAGATAACACACAATCTCATCACTGTGACATAAGGTTTTACACAGTAAGGGTGACACGTCTCCTTAAAAAATGATTAAAATAAATAAAAAAATAAAAATCAAGTGTTTTATTTAGTTTTCGTCTTAGGCAGGAGACTATTTCGATGGGGAAAGTTCACATGATTGCTGTTTCATTTAGTTTAATGACTTTAAGATTTTTATACTTTCTAGGCATATTATACTTTCCTAATTATTGAAGAAAGGTAAAAATTTCAAATAGAACTTTTAACGTTGGTTTCAATATAACTTAAATAGAAACTGCACCAATATTTAGTAACTTTCTTTATGACACCTTTCGCCAGCTATGGGCATCGTCACACACATCACAAAAGCTTAACCTCCCACCGGTTACTATTGTTAGGTTATACAATAATACGTCAGTGATTGTATCCGCTTTGTATATTTACATATACGTGACACTAGCTTACTTTTTTGTAGTAATATTAGTACATATGAAATCTCGCACTCGGTAAGCTTTATACGACAACTGTCATGGACGTAAAGTAAAAACATACTTCTCAGCTTTAAAGGCCGATTTAATTTACCTGCGGAGAGTAAAGAACGTCCTTTCCATATATAAGTCCCAAAATACCAATGAACATTTGAGAAAACTACAAGTCACACGCCCATAAACCATATACTTAAAATGTTCATCATGACAATAAAATATCCATTATTTCATAAATTGCCCTATAAGGTCGCAATTGCTTTCCAAAGGGAACTTTCCATATACCTAATGTTTAAAATACCTCAGCTATAGTTATTTGTATGTAATTTTTTCAATTTATTACCTTATTAAATCAGGTGTGATTATTTATTCGTGGTAGTGTGTTTTGTTTGATTTATTTCAGCTTAACTTAACCAATCAATAGTTTTATTAATACTTATGAAGTCAAACGGGGTGAAGCCCATGTACACATTGAATGAGGTGGAAGTATTATATAATTTTTTCATTTTCTGAATGGCAATGTAATTTGATACAACGTAATAATGGATTAATTATTGGAAAGAAACAAATTTAATATGTTTAAAACTTATCAGAAGATATGTTTTGTTATGCTAACAATACTTACGTAGGCCAGATTATGAAATGAGCGGTCGAACAGCAGTAAAGGTAAAGCCCTTATCTTTGTTGACTCAGCTCATATAAAGCTCTTACGAATACAAATCTTGACGTGAGTGGTGTGATGTCATCCGAACCTTGCAAACTACTTGTTAAATCTCGTTTGCACTAACAAACTTGTCTTACAATGAAGTGTCAGGTGTTAATTTACACTTAATCGCACCTTTATGCTAAAATAGTGATTAAAAATTTTATTATACTTAGCTATAATTGATATACGGCAATGTTATGTTGAGGGTGGCTTATAAAGGGGAACTACTATCTTACTAATATTATAAATGTGGAAGTTTGTGTAATTGTTTGAAGTTCAATCACGCATTAACTAAGTTACTGGACGAATTGGGCTGATATTTAGCATGGTGATAACTCACTTCACCGATTAACATATAGACATATTATTTTTTTCAAAAATCTTCTCGGGCTCCGCCCCAGTGGCTCTGTAGTTCCCTATGTTAACCTTATGCGTATTCATATTTAAAGGGAATTAAAGTATTTAGTCTGCTGTTTCAACTAAAAAAATTGGTTCTATGATATGCTATAGCATTAAAAAGCTATAAAATTTGCCAACAGGGTGCAGCACTATTATTTTTTTAATAGCTAATTTGAACTAAACAGCAACAAAAAGCTGTGATACACAATGAGAACTGTCACAGTAGGATTGTGTACAATTATGTTTATGATTTAAATTTAATAAATAATATTTGATAAAGTGCCAATGTTTATTTTTTTATTTTTCTCTATTGTTTAGGTGAAGTGGTAGAACATTATTGCCATGGTAGGCGTGTATACTATAGCATGCCGTAAATTAAAAGAAGCAAATTTGATCAAACCGTCTCTTCCCCAATTGCAAACGCAAAGCCTGAGTATAACAGCAATAAGCAAGATGGTTTATAAATAGGGAAAAGTAGTTTAAAACTATGCCTAATCCTTAAGTCATTTGTATACTTCAAGTTTTGATTTGAAATAGGTGTACACAAAAAAAGTAATAGAGTGCGTGACTTCAAAGATTCGTTAAGCTTCAATTTTCCTCAAAATAAATGTTCCTAAGTAACTAACGCTGTCGATGTTCTACAGAAAGAGACCAGACAAAGCCTACTCTGGCTGAAAATAAATGATTCAGTGGACTGGCGAAGATTGTCAAGAATACAAAAACTACGAGTTATAAATTACAAAACGATAACATGATTGTAAAAAGGATCGGAACCACTACATATCCCTTTTATATATTTACATATATATTTTATATTCTTACAGATTTTGTCTAAGCTGGAAAAATAATATATGTTATGACAGCAAAAGCCAAGGTGGAATGCTATTTAAATGTATAATGTTATGTAAAAATATACAATTTAAACATACTTGTAATATCATATTAAGGGATTATCCATAGACTGACACAGTAAATTAGGAAAATAGAGAAAAAGGGAATAAGCCTACATGTTAATATTTAAAGTAAAGAGTCTTATCGTTAATTTGACATCATAGAAGCAAATCTTGATTGTTGTTGTCAATTTTACTTTTAAAAGATATTTTATACTCATCTGAGATTGCTCTATGATAACTACAAATCTGTATTTTTTTGGTATGAAATCGGGTATACCACCTGTGTGATCCACCTAGCGATTTTATAAAATAATTAATTATGGATTTCGTTAGATACTTTATATACTGTATATACTTTTTTATATTTCGTATTTTAATATCATTCTATTTAACAGATAGTCCTTTTTATATGATGTTTTAACAACGTTACAATCCAATTATACATAGTAGATAACATTAATGAAGTAGAAGGCTGATTTTATAAACATGTTATATACAGCATAGTTAGAGGACATGTGACCAAATAAACAAATGGATTGTAAATAAACGAAACTATTATTTGTTTTAAGTTTTAGGCAATGGGAGATTATGCCATTTTAGGTTTCGTATCCCCTGTGAAGGGGACGACTACTAACGTTATTTGAAAACAAAAAAGCATTAAAAAATACAAATTAGCTAAGGAAATAATTGAAAGTGTTGTTAAACCAATAAACGTCGAAGGTTAGATACTATCAAATGTGTTTGGGCTTTATGTATTTTAAAAATTCATGATTACATAATTTTAATCATACGCTAAAAACTTTACCCTTCAGAATGTTTTACAAAGATAGTTTTATAATGTAGACCAACTTTTCAAAAAATATATACATTTTCAGAACGCTAATTATATTTGGGTCCTTGTGTTATAAGTAATGCAAGATGGCAAATATAAAACGACTTGGATGTACAAAGCAATCGCGTTTATTAGATCCAATAACCATTCCAAGAGTAATTAAGGTTGTGAGGCCTTATCGGCGAACATTGGCAGTTATACCCTAAGATGTTTGCTGTAATATGTAAGGCAGTAAAATAAAGGGAGGTTTGCGTAAGTCGTAGTGATTAGATCGACCTCTGTCCTTGGAGTCAAAGTTTAAATCCTGCCATTCGCAAACATTAACAATAATGATTACAGATATGTAATTGATTATTAACATACATTCTTATCAATACAAATTTCATTTAGCACATTGTTTAAGATTGTATAACTGATATAGCTAGATTTTACTGTTAAAACATAAATATTCACATTTAAAACCCAATTTTTAATATTAACATTATACTTGGTAAACATATTTAATAATTTTCTTTGTCATCGTAAAAATAGGCCTGATAATAATTGTTTTTACATAAGATAAATTCACTTATACGTAAACAATTAATTACTATTTCTTTGGGTTATTTGTGAAAATCAATTCTATTTGATATTTTTAAGAACATAAAAGAACGTGTAGGCCTGTAACACTCACAAATATTTCAATAGCGTGATTAATATTACAAAGTTTGTTCCCGTTTTTCGTTATGTACTTTAATTTTTATTTTCCATTTCATCGTAGACTTTAAAATGATGTTTTATGTTTTAATAATTTAAAAACTATGCACGAATAAACCCATATAAAATCTTCTTGGTGTAAATTGTAATTAATTTTATAAGTTAATAGTTTTTTGTTTTTTGCAATGAGAATAAGAGAAATTATATTTACAACGTGATGTAAAAAATGACATGTGGAAAATAGAAAATGAATAATCAACGAGGTTTCCCGTGGATTTCACGACTCCTGGAAATTTTAATTTCACATTTTGTTCAGCGATTTCTTAATACGCAGGAGACCTTTGATGTGGAAAGTTCACATGATTGCTGTTTCATATAGTTTAATGACTTTTTTTATTCCTCATTCATACAATTTGTGCCTATTTGTTCATATGCATAAGTGCAAACATATTTTATAAAGCCAGTTTTCATGATAAGTTAAGTTATGGTATAGAAAAAAGTAAAAAAGTAAAAAAAAAAATAAACTGAATGGAAACATAAAATAATACATACTGCTTTATTCACATGTTTAGATCTGCTTACTAAATCTTATATTTGTAAACTATACAAATGTTGTGAATTATTCTACTGTACAAATAAACGGTATCACCAAACTGACACATACTTTCTCCCATTAGCTTGTCAACAACCTTTATCAAGGGTGGTGGGAGTAACTATGATATTTTGTACGAAAAAATCACAAAAATTGCAATAACCTTTGAAACGTAATTTTTACAACACTGGTGGGGTTCACTATATTGTTTAGAATTATAAGGACCATAACACACTAACTTAAATCAAAACCGGCATTTTTCTTAGAATCCATTTATTTTATTTTATGGGTTTTGTAATGGGAAAATAACATAAGTTACAATAACTTTGGAACAATAATTTTTACGGAAATGGGATTTGTGCCATTTTGTTTATAATTCAAAGGAATATAACTAAATATTGGTCAACATCGTTTGAACCCTTTTTCAAGAAAATCCGATTTTCCGTTATTTTATATGTGTTTTTATGGGGAAATCACCATAAAATCTAAATAAAAAAAATAAAAATCAAACTGGAGACAACATAGATTAGTACCAGCATACCAAATATCATCAAAATCGGAGTACAGGTAGGATCTGTAGCTCTGTACACATACACACACACACACACACACACACACACACACATCACTTCGAAAACTACTTTTTTGTCCAGGGGGAATCAAAGGATATATAAAAATTTTTGACGAAACCAATACTTTCTCCATATACTAATAGGGGGAGAAATTAAAATTTAAAGTTTGGATATTAAAAGTTTACGAAACTAAATCAAATGTCAAATTATGTTTTGAAGCGAATACATTCACTGCATTACACCATAAGGTGCGTCATCTTCTATCCCTGATAAACCGAAATATTTCCATAAAATAACTCTTACACTGGGTGTAAGGGTGTAATACCAGTAATACCAGATAAGTCTAGCTACCCTGTAAGCTTAGCAGTTGGTGGTAAATGGTCTATGTTTCACCGCCGTCAGCATTAAACTGGCCCAGTATTGTTTCTACTGAACATGGATTGAACATCTCGTTTTCACCGAAATGCAATCCTATTGAAGACAATCCTAGATGTATGACGTGCAACTTTACATAACCCATTTATTTACCGTAAAACTATATGTGTGCAAGCAATGTTTTTCGATAATCGAAGCATTGTTTAAGAAATTGTTGAAATACAAAAGTTAAACTTATATGGGATAAAAAATTTCAAACTCATTATTTGACTGCAGCATTAGTTTTACCTAATTTTTTATATTTTTATGTGTTTATTCGAATATTTCACTGAAGGAATATCTAATTTACAATTTTTATACGTTTTATAATATTTTATATGAGGAAGGCTGAGTAAATATTTGTTGCAACATGTATGCATACATCTTTGAAACTAGTTAACCGTAAACATTTTTCCATATTTCTTTCTACCATCAATTAAATTTGTTACTCCAAATTAAGGAAGTTTAAGGAGATTTTCAAAAAAGCGGCCAAAAACGAAACTGTTGTTGCCGTGACAGTACACCGCGGTCAGGTGTACTTCATTGGATCAATAATTCATCAACGCGCAGAAAATACGATCTAGTTTAATATGCGTAGGCCTACGTGCTTCTATATCTTGATTCCAATTTCAATATAGAGAGACTATGTAATTAGCTATGCTTGTATTATACAGGGTGTTAAAAAAAGGTGGGGACATAATTTACGTAGACCTAGTGATTCCTTGGGACAAGATAAAGAGAAATTCAAGAATAACATTTTTCCAATATCACTTCGTTAACCAGATACCCGTAATTTTGTATTTTTTACATAAACAAACTTATCTTTGAGTTTTTTCAACCGATCTTTATAATTCTTGGTATGTAAGTAGAAGAGACCCATGCTAGAAAATACATCATTTTGGTTCAACTTAAAATTTCCATTTTATTTTTTTAAATTCAAATTACAAAAATAAAATGGCTGATTTTATGAAAGAATGTTAAGAACACTTTTATATAGCGTTTTTAAAATTCCTTATCACACAGTACCAAGTTCAAAAAGATCGAATAAAAAATAGCTAAAATATTATTATTTTTAGTTGTAAAATGTGGTTAACCTGACTAGCTTCTATCTTATTGTACACCATAAAAATCGTAATATTTTAGCTACTTTTTATTCCATCTGTTATAACTTGTTACTGCTTGATAGGGAATTAAAAAAAAACGCTATATGAAAGTGTTCTTGAAATGTTTTCATAAAATCAGCAATTTTGGAGTAATTTAAGTTTAAAAAATTAAAATGGCTACCATTTGGTAATTTAAAGTTGAATCAAGATGATTTTTTTAAATATCTTTTTTGCCTTACTATACATACCAAGTTTCATAAAGATCCATTGAACAAAGTTGAAGAAATACAAAATGGCGGATATCTGGTTAACGAAAGGATTTTGGAAAATATGTTATTCTTGATTATATTTTTATTTTTACCCAAGGAATCACTAAGTAAATTACGTCCCCACCTTTTTTGAACACCCTATTTTTCCACTGTTGCAGGATAATATATTTTGTTCTTTAAAGTTTGTGTTTCTTTACATAAAATATTTATTACTTTAATTCTCATTACTTCTCTATCATATTTGCGCGCGCATGTTTGTATGAGTATGTACGTGTTACATATGTACGTGTCCTGCCTATAGCATTACAATTCGAAATCATTTCTCTACGTCACTACAGGATTGAAATAATCATGCGAATTTACTGTGAAAATTACATATGTAAACTAAAAAACGAAAGTATTCACATTATCGATAAGTGAACCCGATTTCCCGTTGGACGTGATCGTTGAACGTCATAAGGTGCGATGGTCTGATGATCATTGCTATTGGAACGTTCTCCCTAGACTAAACGACTTTATCCGTGTCACTCATTGCGTCCAGTTATCTTCATTTTGCAGTGGAAATAACCTTATAATAACAACCTGTTGGCTAATACAGACATGGAATATAAATTGGTTGATAGGGGAAGATTTTGATAGGAACATTACGAGAAAGTTGTTTTTGTTATGAAAGCCATTTTAGGTTTCATCAGAATAATTTGTAAACATAAACACAATCAGCTTTTACGAAATTATTGAAAAGGAACTCAGTTAAATAAGCCTCACTAAACTTAACTAGCTAGCACACTTGAAGAGAACTGAAGTTTTTTCACACACCCAAAATTAAATTTTGCATACTAAATTTGTTTAGACTTGTTTTAATTAGTTTTTCTCACTTTCTTGCACTCATTTCCACACGTTTACACTCATATTCAACACTCATATTCACGTTTGCACAGATATTCAACACTTTTCAACGCGATACTGAAAACCCCAAAAACATGTTCCTTGAAATTTAAAAAAATCCACAACGATACAAAACCTTTTATAAAGACACATGAATTATAAACATACTTAATTAATGTAGGATAATTTAATTATTGTATTTTAATTTTAGACTCCCTAAACAATAAAAGACATACTCAACCTACACAGTGAAGTTTGACTGATGAATAGAACGGGGTTTGTGAAATCATTATTCTTTACCATTTCCAAGTCCATTTTTCACTATGTTTTCTTTGTTGACTTAGAAGAGCCATTACTTTTCTTTGACAGATGAATTTTTTAAAGAAAATATCCTTATTCTTCATAGCATGTTTTTACTCTAGCTTTTTACTGTAGGACTGAAAACACTTTTTGATGGATTGATCAATTAAATAGAATATATTTATGATCGCCATGACAGCTGGTTTGGAGCCAACCTTTAGCTATGGAATTATCTACATAGAAAATCAAATAGTTTTGACCCCATGGTGATGAGAGCCTTCTCTGTATTAAAGAACTTACTTCACTGAAATTCCAAATGCGTTGATGATAAAATATAATATTGTTACGATATAGTTACTTCATAAGAACATAGACTTTGAAGTTTTTTTTTACAATATAGTTAAAACTTTATAGTAAACATATTCAAAATAAAATAAAAGTATTTTTTAATATGTCGACCTTATTTTATTTGAACAAAAATAATAAAATAATAAAATATTGTTAACTTGGCAATATCGAAGTTTTAAGGTATTTTATCGTCCCTGGTAACGCATTATTGTAGCGCAAACATAATCAAACAACATCAGGTTCATGATATTTATTCTTATTTTTAAATTAGCGATATAATAATCATGGCATTCTTCATTATAGTACAGAGACTTTGTATTCTGTGATTGAAGGTATATATGGTTGCTATGCTAGTCTAATGGCGAACGTCACAGATTTTATGACAAGTGGATAGGTTTGATCTTTGGGATATGCTACTGTCCTCTTAAATATTAAGAGTTTAACCAATTTCCCCTCAGGCAAAAGAATACAATCCAGTGTATGAGTATGAAACGGGTTATAAAAATATCAGTCCATAACAAACTCGTTATTTTTTATTTTGAACTCATTCCTTTGTGTTGTAAACTCAAAGGAATCTGTACACCGTGCTCCAATAGAGCGAAAATAAAATAAATGAACAAGTTTCAAATTCAGAACTCTTTTACAATTTGTCACTACCTATAAATGTACACAAAATTGCGTTATTAAAAACATTCTATAGTACAATGCATTTTTTTCAGTAATAATTATATAAACAAATAAACGATTCATGTAGTTTATTTAGTGACAATAATGTTGACAATAATAAGCTTAAAAGGAAAAAGGTTGTACTCCACAAATTAGTTAACCTAAGTATTTTAATTTTGCAGGAAATGCATCGGTTAAAACACTTTTTTGTCGAAAAAAACACTTAGTAACCAACTATATTATGTTATGTTTAGTTTATACATGTTAAAGTAGGTGATGGTTATAGATGCAAGTACACTATGTTTAAATTTTATAGCAACTTATTTCGATACGTCTTTGTTGATTCACAACATTCGTAAGTGCTTAAAGTATTTTAATCGTATCTGTTACAAATTGTGAGATTAACATAATCAGCACTGTGTGTCTTTAGATAATTTTTATGGGTTTTATGGTACCATAAAAATTAAATGATTTCATTGTTTCTTTGTTGGCATTTTTTTAAATGTGAACGTGCTTGTACTTCTTTTATTGCAAGGCAATACATTTTGTTACCTTCGCTGCAATTCAAATAACCACCATAACACAATAATTACTCGTACATTGAAGAATATTGATGGTGAAAAAACTTACGATTTTTACAACTATTTAAACCTTAATCAGGCTTAACAGAAAAAAAACTAGGTTGTTCCTCTTATTTAGAATCCGTAATCAGAATATAAACTTAAGGGGTAGCTCGATGGAGAGGTACTCAATAAGTAGACACTTGAACTGTTTCTCTTTGAAGGGAACACTGGCTACAACTATCCAAAATAATTATATTTAACTTCGATATCTATTGCCAATGGTACTATGGTATCCTACTTAAAAGTTGTGTCAACAATAATTGAGACAGGTCATTTGATAGTTGACTGTAGAACTCTTGCTTGTTACACCAAACTTCTCTCCTGACTCAAGAGTATTGAACTAAAAAAAAAATCATCAGGTCATCCACTAGTCTGGTGTCAACTACACAAAGCAGAATAGTAGTTTACGCAACGATTGCGTAAAAATACGACTAGTAGAAGTTTTTGAGGCACTCGCCAAGGCCTTAAATGTTTCACTCGTGTCGTTAAAACTATTGACGCGAGTTGCGTACACTACTTTACCTACGACAGAGTTTGAATTACTAAAAATCACTACTCATAGCTTCTAAGAGAGGTTATGTTTTCGTTTATAACCTCCTATTGGCACTGACAGTGATCCATCGAAACTTTGTACAAAACACTAATTGCACCACTCAACAATTGAATTTTCCTGAACAGCTGATTAGTTGAGGTTCGAATCATTACAATTTTATTTTTCTCTCTTAATCCTTCAATCTCATTGGTACATTACCCGCGTTGTTATAAACTATGCCGTTGTAAGTAAAGAATGCTGTCATGTGAAACTTTTCAATTCTAAGAACTAAACTGAAACGGCTACTTAAAAAGACTGTCGTATGTAAAATATTTAACAAAAAATAAACGTTCCGTTTTGTAAAATGGTGAAGCTTACCTCTTTTTACAAAACATACAAGACGAAACAAGTAACTTTTTTGTAGTGAAACGCTTAAATTAAAAAAAAAAATTCGAGAAACGCAAATCGTGTTTTTTTATGCTAAAATCTGTGTGCCAATTAGTAAACAGAAAGCAACATCATGCCTAGTGCTCTGTTTAATGTTTTTTCCAAATATAATATTTTCTGAGATACTAATAGTTTTAATTTTTTTTATTTAGTTGCTGTATACAACTACTGGCACTGTAGCTTTTTACCCTGTATTACTGAGCTGAAAAGTTGTATATGTCAATTAATTTATTTTATCAATTTGGATCAACAATTCCCCAATTTCACTCTTATTCAGTGGTTTTCTGCTTTATCCAGTAAGTTTCTGATGTGCAGTACGATCGTGTAGTGTATTCTCCAATATTAGTTCACTGCAGGAAGTTTGAAACTTTTACTCATATTGCAGGCTACAATCCCCTGACGGAGAGGGTGAAAGTTGCCTGTTAACACTGCAATATCTGCCTTCTGTTACTGTTGATAACTATATACTGTATTTATATAATTTGTTCAACCAGTTCGAATCAATGATGTAATGTTGATTTTAATTTAAATAGTCACAAAGTTTTCACAATCAATAAGCTTAATTATGTTTACAGTTTCAATGTATAAATATTTTTTTACCTCAAGTTCCTTGAAATAAGTTGAAGGGAGGTATATTTTAAAATCATACAATTGGGATAAAATATGATTAGATATAACCACAGCTGTAATTAAAAATTCCACATAGAAATTCCCGCGATTTTTACAGGCTACAAGTGGTATAGACGTTCCAAAAACAAATTTGAAGTTAGAATGAAAGCGATATAAATAGCAAAACAGATTCATACATGGAAAACACTAATATGAGTCTATCTTTTATGAAGAACATGTAGATACAAAATTGAAATATAATGTAATAAATTAACAAAGCGATATGAAGGTCAAAGGCTCCGTTTTTGGATGGTTTCTCTACCTGACCAGGGAGTAATTAAATCTCAACTCATTTGACAAAGCTCTCCTGTGATGTTAGTTAAACCAAGATGGTTAAGGTAAAATTTAATTTTTTAGGATCTAAAAATTTACTAAACATATTCGTAATGAAGTGTGACTTTACAGTTTCCAAACGATTGTAAAATAAACATTCCGTTTCTGGTAATATTTAAACCATCAAACAAACTATTTTGATATTTTTTTCACTGTCAACTGTGTTCTTTGAATAATTTAATTTATTAAATATACAATCCTCGAATAAAAAATTTATAATTGTTTAATTAGTGTACGCATGGTGTACGGTCTACTAAAAACTATCGTCTTGAGGTTTTATAAATATATTACCAAATTTTAATAAATGGCGAGAAACGTAAACATGGTAAACATTTGTATAAGCTTTATATTGTAATTGATATATTGTTGACATATTGTTGATATATTGCAATTAAATTTTTCAATATTGTAAAGACGCAAATATCAATATATTTAAAGAGAATTTATGCGTTATTTTGTTCAGTAAAATCGTATTTATTCATGTTTTGTTTGTTGAATAATATAGTCTACAGCTGTTTTTCACAACAGAAATACCCTTTGGGACGTTGCATTTGCCAACTTTTGCCCCGGTACAAAGGCGGGTGTTACCATACATTTGCGCTTAAATTGAAAGCGTCAAAAACGCTCAGGTTTGTTTTGTTTTCACAGATGTAGTTTTTTTTTATATATTTACACATTTTGTTAGCTCAACATCAATCAATCGTTCAGCGTCCCCTTACAAGAAGTCATAACAATATATGAACACATATTGATATTGTTTGAGTTTTATGTGTAAAAATACGACGGAATGTATTTACTTGGTACTTTTTATTTCCAGATGTAAAAGGACTGTTTGATAGTATTTTTCTCATATTTAACTTTGCCCAATGAACTATTTGTCTTATATTTTTAATACCACAATAAAGTGAGTTTATTTAAATCTAAAACCAACGCATATATTTTTAACTTAATCTTATATACTAAAAACCCATTGCAAAACTTATGACAGCTAGCCTGACAATACTACTGGACCGAATTACACGCTGTTGGTACCAAATAAAAGATATTTTTCTGCAGATGTGCAGAAAACCATTATAATTTAAAATAGGCTTAAAAATAAGCACACAAAATGAATTTAAAACTAAAAAAATAACATGGGCCTATGGGTTGCCATGTTTGTAACGAAATAACAACAAAATATAAACAGAAAATCAAAACTAATTAATGAAATTCCAATCACATGTTTTATTTACAGCGTGGGGTGAAAATAGAGAAGTTTGCACAATACATAGTTTTGGTCAAATTGTCGACCACTGGACGAGCTGTCGTCTACTACTATTTGGTCTATACTATTTGGTTCCCATGCCAACAATTGGTTCGTTTTCGTGGTTTTTGAAAACGATTTGAGGGAAAATCAACGCTGCATCCAATAACTCGTGTTCTGTAGCTAGGTTTCTGTGGAAAGGGGGTCGAATAGTATTAAAATCATCCGCCAGATGGAAGGTAGTTTTGCAGAAAAGTGTTAAGACGAACAAATGTGCAAAATGTGGCTTAGGAAGTTCTGAGTCCAGCTCAGATTTGAATACAATTGACCATGACGAGACCTCAATGGACATCCAAATTTACGGTTAACACTAGCTGAAATATTAGTTGGATTAAGTTAACCACAAACTTATGGCTCTAAGTTTGTTATTGTTGAGTTACTATGACTCACTCATGTAGATTATTATTTTAATATTTTCAATCGGTTTGCAATCATACCATTTTAACAATAATTTACAGAGCTTAAAATACAGTAATTCGAACACATTTTCGTGACAACAAAGAGAAACAAATACTGAACCTGAAGCGTTTGGATTTATTTTATTTACACATCAACAACGCGCATCACAGAAACGCATCTCTTTGTATGCTCGTAATTCATAACATTTGGTAAAAAAAAACACAATTGATGTAATTGAGAAATAATACTCAACAGGCACTTATTACCACGGTTTTACCAATCATGAACAAGTTGCGGACAACCAGTAAGTTTCGTTTTTTTTTCTCAGTGAAGGCAAATGTTTTATAATGTAGAAGTTATTAAATTTTTTTTTATTTTTAGGTATGAAATCAGGTATACCAACTGTGTGATCTACCTGGATATTATTTTAATAATAAATTATTATTTCTTGTTCGTCACCTATAGAGTCCGTTAGATACTTTTATATACTTTTTTATATTTTCGTATTTTAATATCATTCTATTTAACGGATAGTCCTTTTTACATGATGTTTTAACAACGTTACAATCCAATTATACATAGTAGATAACATAAATGAAGACAGAAGGCTGATTTTATAAACATGTTATATACAGCATAGTTAGAGGACATGTGAACAAATAAACAAATGGATTGTAAATAAACGAAACTATTATTTGTTTTCAGTTTTAGGTGATGGTGAGATTATGTTATTTTAGGTTTCGTATCCCCGGTGAAGGGATACTAACGTTATTTGAAAACAAAAAGCATTAAAAAATACAAATTAGCTAAGGAAATAATTGAAAGTGTTGTTAAACCAATAAACGTCGAAGGTTAGATACTATCAAATGTGTTTGGGCTTTATGTATTAAAAAATTCATGATTACATAATTTTAATCATACGCTAAAAACTTTACCCTTCAGAATGTTTTACAAAGATAGTTTTATAATGTAGACCAACTTTATAAAAAAGATATACATTTTCAGAACGGTATATATTTGGGTCCTTGTGTTATAAGTAATGCAAGATGGCAAATATAAAACGACTTAGATGTACAAACCAATAGCGTTTATTAGATCCAATAACCATTCCAAGAGTAATTATAAGGTTGTAAGGCCTTATCGGCGAACATTGGCAGTTATACCCTAAGCCCTGAGATGCTTGCTGTAATATGTAAGGCAGTAAAATAAAGGGAGGTTTGCGTAATGCGTGTTGGTGATTAGATCGACCTCTGTCCTTGGAGTCAAAGTTTGAATCCTGCCAGTCACAAACATAAACAATAATGATTACAGATATGTAATTGATTATTAACATACATTCTTATCAATACCAATTTCATTTAGCACATTGTTTAAGATTGTATAACTGACATAGCTAGATTTTCTGAAAATAATTATTCACATTTAAAACCCCTTTTTTTAATATTTACATTATACTTGGTAAACATATTTAATAGTCTTCTTTGTCATCGTAAAAATAAGCCTGATAATAATTGTTTTTACATAAGATAAATTCACTTTTACGTAAACAATTACTTACTAATTCTTTGGGTGTTTTGGGAAAATCAATTCTATTTGATATTTTTAAGAACATAAAAGAACGTGTAGGCCTATTACACTCACAAATGTTTCAATAGCGTGATTATAATCACTAAATTTTTCCCCGTTTTTCGTCATGTATTTAATTTTCAATTTCATCGTAGTCCTTAAAATAGTGTTTTAATGTTTTTATTAAAAAGAAAAACGCCTATTTACGAATAAACCAATACAGTATAAAATCTTTAAGAGCAAATTGTATTAATTTTTTAACTCATTGATATAAAATATAAAACTCATTGATAGTTCGTTGCTTTTTGCAATGAGAATAAGAGAAATCCTGCTGTATATTCAACGAGTTAAAAAAATAACACCTGGAAAATAAAAAAAAATAATAATCAACGAGGTTTCCCGTGGATTTTACGACTCCTGGGAATTTTAATTTAACATTTTGTTTAGCGATTTCTTAATACGCAGGAGACCTTTGATGTGGAAAGTTCACATGATTGCTGTTTCATATAGTTTAATGACTTTTTTAATTCCTCATTCATACAATTTGTGACTAATTGTTCATATGCATAAGTGGAAATATGTGCAAATATGTATAAAGCCAGCTTTTATGTTAATTTTAGTTATATAGCTAAATAATGAAATAAAAACTGGATGGAAACATAAAATAGATACTGCTGTATTCACATGTTTAGATCTGTTTACTAAATCTTATATTTGTAAACTATACAAATGTTGTGAATTATTCTACTATTAAAATAAACGTTATAAGCAATCTGACACATACTTTCTCTCATAAGCTTGTCAATAACTTTTATCATAAGTAAGCGGTGGGAGTAACTACGATATTTAATATCACAAAAAAATGCAATAAATTTGAAACGTAATTGTTACAGCAATGGGGTTTTGCACTATATTGTTTAAATTATAAGAACCGTAACGCATTAGTTTTAATCAAAACCGGCCTTTTTTCCTAAAATCCAATTCATATTATTTTATGGGTTTTGTAATGGAAAATTAACATAAATTACAATACCTTTGGAACCGTAATTTTTACGGAAATGGGATTTGTGCCATTTTGTTTATAATTCAAAGGGCTATAACATACTAAATTCTTAAGAAAAACGTTTGGCCCATTTCCGAGAAAATTCAATTTCCCCGTTATATTATATAGGTTGTTATGGGAAAATGACCATTAATAACAAAAATGTCGAAAACAATTAAAACAAATTTGAAATACCATAAATTAATACCAGCATACCAAATATCATCAAAATCGGAGTACAGGTAGGATCTGTAGCTCTGTATACATACACAGGCACATACATAACTTTGAAACCAACTTTTTTGGGTCCAGGGTGATCGAAAATGGATATTTCAACTAGAAAATGTTGACGAAACCAATACTGTCTCCATATACTAATAGGGGGAGAAAGTAAAATTAAAAGTTTGTATATAAGTTTACGAAATTAAATCAAATGGAAAATTATGTTTTGAAGCGATTACATTCACTGCATTACACCATAGGGTGCGTCATCTTCTATCCCTGATAAACCGAAATATTTCCATTAAATAACTCTTACACTGGGTGTAAGGGTGTAATACCAGTAATACCAGATGAGTCTAGCTACCCTGTAAGCTTAGCAGTTTGTGGTAAATGGTCTATGTTTCACCGCCGTCAGCATTAAACTGGCCTAGTATTGCTTCTACTTAACATGGATTGAACATCTCGTTTTCACCGAAAGGCAATCCTATTGAAGACAATCCTAGATGTATGACGTGCAACTTTACATAACCCATTTATTTACCGTAAAACTATATGTGTGCAAGCAATGTTTTTCGATAATCGAAGCATTGTTTAAGAAATTGTTGAAATACAAAAGTTAAACTTATATGGGATAAAAAATTTCAAACTCATTATTTGACTGCAGCATTAGTTTTACCTAATTTTTTATATTTTTACGTGTTTATTCGAATATTTCACTTAAGGAATATCTAATTTACAGTTTTTATACGTTTTATAATATTTTATATGAGGAAGGCTGAGTAAATTTTTGTTGCAACATGTATGCATACATCTATGAAACTAGTTCACCGTAAACATTTTTCCATTTTTTTTCTACCATGTATTAAATTTGTTACTCCAAATTAAGGAAGTTTAAGGAGATTTTCAAAAAAGCGACCAAAAACGAAACTTTTGTTGCCTTGAGGTTCGTACGACATCGTTAATTATTAACTATGATATTTTATGCGCGGTCAGGTGTATTTCATTTGATCAATAATTCATCAACGCGCAGATAGTTTATTATGCGTAGGCCTACGTGCTTCTATATCTTGATTCCAATTTCAATATAGAGAGACTATGTAATGTGCTATGCTTGTATTATACAGGGTGTTAAAGAAAGGTGGGGACATAATTTACGTAAACCTAGTGATTCCTTTGGGACAAGATAAAGAGAAATTCAAGAATAACATTTTTCCAATATCGCTTCGTTAACCAGATACCCGTAATTTTGTATTTTTTACATAAACAACCTTTGTAGAAGATCTTTGAGTTTTTTTCAACCGATCTTTATAAAAAATGAAATGAAATGAAATAATATTTTATTTCCCATAGATTATATACATATAATTACATTGTATTTTTTTATTGAAATATAATACAGCAAACGTTACTAACTAGATAACAAAACAAAAATTATATTCTGTAGAAATAAAGCGAAAAAAGTGCAAAAAAATACCTTCTATAACAAAGGAAAAATTCTACATAGGCAGGGCCTGTGCGTAGACTCGAGTTGCGAAAAGGTTAATTTAGATGGGAGGTAAAAAAATTAATAGGAAAACAAAAAATAATTCCTATAATTTTAAATTTAAAAAAGGTTTTCTTGCTTGAAACAGAATTTTTAAAACTTGGTATGTGAGTGGAAGAGACCCATGCTAGAAAAAACATCATTTTGGTTCAACTTCAAATTTCCATTTTATTTTTTAAAATCTCAAATTACAAAAAGAAAATGGCTGATTTTATGAAAGAATGTTAAGAACACTTTTATATAGCGTTTTTAAAATTCCTTATCACACAGTACCAAGTTCAAAAAGATCGAATAAAAAATAGCTAAAATATTATTATTTTTAGTTGTAAAATGTGGTAAACCTGACTAGCTTCTCCCTTATTGTACACCATAAAAATCGTAATATATAAATTTTTTTTTATTCCATCTTTTATAACTTGTTACTGCTTGATAGGGAATTAAAAAATCGCTGTATGAAAGTGTTCTTGAAACTTTTTCATAAAATCAGCAATTTTTGAGTAGTTAAAGTTTAAAAAATTAAAATGGCTGCCATTTGGAAATTTAAAGTTGAATCAAGATGATTTTTTTAAATATCTCTTTTGCCTTATTATACATACCAAGTTTCATAAAGCTCAAATAAAAAAAATTAAAGAAATACAAAATGGCAGATATTCTAGATTTTCTCTTCATTTCGGCCCAAGGAATCACTACGTAAATTTTGTCCCTACCTTTTTTGAACACTCTGTACACATTTTCCCACTGTTGCAGAAAAATATATTTTGTTCAAAAAATTTTGCGTTTCTTTAGATAAAATCTGTATTACTTTAATTCTCTTCACTTCTTTGTCATATTCGTGCGCGTGTGTTTGTATGAGTTGGTGTGTATTTTTAACCCTGCTTATAACATTACAATTTGAAAGTTCCTCAACGTCACTATCACAGGATTGAAATAATCTTGAGAATTGACTGTGAAAATTGCACATGTAAACTAAATAACGAAAGTATTCACATTATTGGTAAGTGAACACGATTTCCCATTGGACGTGATCGTTGAACGTTATAAGGTGCGATGGTCTGATGATCATTGGCTATTGGAACGTTCTCCGGAGAAAACGACTTTATCCGTGTCACTCATTGCGTCCAGTTATCTTAATTTGCAGTGGAAATTACCTTAATAATAATAATAATAACAAACTGTAGGCTAATACAGACATGGAATATAAATGGGTTGATATTAATTTGGAAAATGTTATTAGGAACATTACGATAAAGTTTTTTTTTTTGTTATGACAGCCGTTTTAGATTTCACCAGAATAGTTTTTTTTTTTAAATAAGCACAATAAGTTTTTATGAAATAATAGTTACTATTTTATAGATATAAATTCAAAAGGAACTAAATAAGCCTCACTAAGTTTTAGCGTTGACTATTGGATACTGAAGGTTTTAGCGAGCACATGTAAAGGGAACAAAAGTTTTTACACATACTCAAATTAAATTTTGCATGCTCGATTTGTTTAGACTTGTTTAAATTGGTTTTACCTCTCACTTTCTTGTACTTATTTCCACACATAAAGCTTTTGTAGACTAATACTTGTACCTTTAATTTTAACAGTTTTTTTTTCGATTACAGAAATTTTTCAACGCAAAACTGAAAACCCCATGACATGTCCCTTGAAGTATTTATAAAAATCCACAACGATGTAAAACCTTTCAAAACAACACATTTATTATAGAAACACTTAATTAATTTAGGATAATTTTATTATTGTATTTTAATTTTAGACTCCCTAAACAATAAAAGACATACTCAACCTACACAGTGAAGTTTGACTGATGAACAGAACGAGGTTTCTGAAATCATTATTCTTTACCATTTCCAAGTCCATTTTTCACTATGTTTTCTTTGTTGACTTAGAAAAGCCATTACTTTTCTTTGACAGATGGATTTTTTTAAAGAAAATATCCTTATTCTTCATAGCATGTTTTACTCTAGCTTTTTACTGTAGGACTGAAAACACTTTTTGATGGATTGATCAGTTAAATATAATTTATTTATGACCGCCGTGACAGCTGGTTAGGAGCCAACCTTTAGCTGTGGAATCATCTACATAGAAAACCAAATAGGTATTTCTCCATGGTGCCAAGAACCTTCTCCGTAAGTACTTCATGACAACATAGACTTTGGAACAGTTTTTAAAACAATAGTCTAAAATTTATATTAAACATATTCAAAATTCAATAAATGTTTTTTAGCAAATTTCCCATATATTCCTAAAAATAAGCTATTACAGCTAATACCAGGTCACATATTAAGAAGCCCGGAACCGATTAATTTTTTCGTGTTAAGGTCCCCAGAGGCTAAAAACACCATCCGTTCAATACATACATAATAAATCTGATAATCTTTAAGGAATAGGCCAATTTTAGTCGAAATCCAGCCAGATAAATTGAAGTAAGTTTAGTTAGCAGGTTCGCTGTGGCGAGGGTATTTTTAATACGACGACCTTACTTTATTCAAACAAAAATAATAAAATAATAAAATATTTAAATATTGTTAACTCGGCAATATTGAAGTTTTAAGGTATTTTATAGTCCCTGGTAACGCATTATTGTGGCGCAAACATAATAAAACTACACCAGGTCCATAGCTATTTATTCTTATTTTTAAATTAAGATATAATACTTTAATACTTTAATACTTTTTAATAATTTTTAATCAAATGGCGACCATACAATATTACAATAAATATGAAATTCTTCATTATTGTACAGAAACTTTGTATTCTGTGATTGAAGGTATATATGGTTGCTATGCTAGTCTAATGGCGAACGTCACAGATCTTATAACAAGTGGATAGGTTTGATCTTTGGGATATACTACTTACTGTCCTCTTAAATATTCAGAGTTTAACCAATTTCCCCTCAGGTAAAAGAATACAATCCAGTGTATGAGTATGAATCAAGTTATAAAAATATCAATTCATAAAAAACTCGTTATTTTTATTTTGAACTCATTCCTTTGTGTTGTAAACTCAAAGAAATCTGTACACCGTGCTCCAATAGAGCGAAAATAAAATAAATGAACAAGTTTCAAATTCAGAACTCTTTTACAATTTGTCACTACCTATAAATGTACACAAAATTGCGTTATTCAAAACATTCTATAGTACAATGCATTTATTTCAGTAATAATTATATAAACAAATAAACGATTCATGTAGTTTATTTAGTGACAATAATGTTGACAAAAATAAGCTTAAAAGGAAAAAGGATGTACTCCACAAATTAGTTAACCTAAGTATTTTAATTTTGCGGTGAATGCAACGGTTAAAACCCTTTTTTGTCGAAAAATACTTAGTAACCAACTATATTATGCTATGTTTAGTTTATACATGTTAAAGTAGGTGATGGTTGTAGATGCAAGTACACTATTTTTAAATGTATAGCAACTTATTTCGATACGTCTTTGTTGATTCACAACATTCGTAAGTGCTTAAAGTATTTTAATCGTATCTGTTACAAATTGTGAGATTAACATAATCAGCACTGTGTGTCTTTAGATGATTTTTATGGTTTTTATGGTACCATAAAAATTAAATTATTTCATTGTTTTTTGTTGGCATTTTTAAAAGTGTGAACGTGCTTGTACTTCTTTGATTGCAAGGCAATACATTTTGTTACCTTCACTGCAATTCAAATAACCACCATAACACAATAATTACTCGTACATTTAAGAATATTGATGGTGAACAAACTTACGATTTTTACAACTATTTAAATCTTAATCAGGCTAAACAGAAAAAAAAACTAGGTTGTTCCTCTTATTCAGAATCAGTATTCAGAAAATAAACTTAAGGGGTAGCTCGATGGAGAGGTACTCAATAAGTAGACACTTGAACTGTTTCTCTTTGAAGGGAACACTGGCTACAACTATCCAAAATAATTATATTTAACTTCGATATCTATTGCAAATGGTACTATGGTATCCTACTTAAAAGTTGTGTCAACAGTAATTGAGACAGGTCAGTTTATAGTTGACTGTAGAACTCTTGGTTGTTACACCAAACTTCTCTCCTGACTCAAGAGTATTGAACTAAAAAAAAACATCAGGTCATCCTCTAGACTAGTGTCGATTACACAAAGCAGAACAATAGTTTACGCAACGATTGCGTAAAAATACGACTCGTAGAAGTTTTTGAGACACTCGCCAAGGCCTTGCATTTTCCACTCGTGTCATTAAAACTATTTACACGAGTTTTGTACACTACTATTACCTACGACAGAGTTTGAATTACTTAAAACCACTACTAGCTTCTAAGAGAGGTTATGTTTTAGTTTACAACCTCCCATTGGCACTGGCAGTGATGCATCGAAACTTTTTACCAAACACTAATTGCACTCAAGAAAGTAAATTTGCCTGAACAGCTGATTAGTTGAAGTTAGAATTATTACACTTTTACTTCTCCACTCTCAATCCTTGAACCTCATTGGTCTGTTACCCGTGTTGTTATAAACGATGCTGTTATGTGAAGCTTTTCAATTCTAAGAATTGAACTGAAACTGCTACTTTAAAAAAACGGTCGTAGTAAACATTTAACGGAGTACTTGCCATGGTAAATAGTCTCAACTACAATCGTAGAAGTTGTTAAGGCACTCGCCAAAGCTAGAACCATAGATTTTCTACTCGTGTCGTCAACACTATCAATCGTTGCGTAAACTACCATTTCCAAATATAATATTTTCTGAGATACCAATAGTTTAATTTTTTTTTATTTACTTGTTGTTTACATTTAGTGGCACTGTAGCTGTTTACCCTGTATTTACAGAGCTAAAAAGTTTTATATGTATTAACTTATTTTATCAATATGGATCAACAATTCCCTAATTTCACTCTTATTCAGTGGTTTTCTGCTTTATCCAGTAAGTTTCTGATGTGCAGTACGATCGTGTAGTGTATTCTCCAATATTAGTTCACTGCAGGAAGTTCGAAACTTTTACTCATATTGCACGCTACAATCCCCTGACGGAGAGGGTGAAAGTTGCCTGTTAACACTGCAATATCTGCCTTCTGTTACTGTTGATAACTATATACTGTATTTATATAATTTGTTCAACCAGTTCGAATCAATGATGTAATGTTGATTTTAATTTAAATAGTCACAAAGTTTTCACAATCAATAAGCTTAATTATGTTTACAGTTTTAATGTATAAATATTTTTTTTACCTCAAGTTCCTTGAAATAAGTTGAAGGAAGGTATATTTTTAACCGACTTCCCAACTACCAACAAAAGGAGGAGGTTCTCAATTTGTTTGTGGCGATGTTTTTTTTTCTATGTATGTTCACCAATTTCTCTGTGATTCTTTTACCGATCAGTGTGGTTCCACCACCAAAATTATCAGGAGAGTTTCTATTTGGTACCTTATATATTATGTTTGAGTATAATATTTGTTTCGGTGGAAAATTCTGAAAACCTTAAATATTCAACATTCATTTTGTTTACATTTGTGCAGATTGTTTACATTTTTGCAGAGAAGGCAATAAATAATGATGACATTCCTACAGCTGTTAGTTGAAACCTTTTAAATGAAGCTAGAGACAATTCTTCATGAAACAGTTGCTTCATATTGATCAATAAACTATTTCTTGCCATGCATTTTGTTTTGGTTACTATAAAAAATGTATTTTAACGTTTGATCTGATTTGTGTATACAGTAATTCTGTTTTTAGTATTGAATATTCTGACTTAAAAAACATATATGTCTCAGTAAATAGCTGTTTGATATTGACAAATAAAGGTGTATTGTGATAACCAAAGCATTCGTAAAACAGGTCTAAATATAAATTAAATGCAATTATTCCTTACACGACCTAAGAAGTGTGACATTGCATAATCGTCAATTAATTGTCTTAAAAGTGTTAAATATTTTAATTACTAAACATGCATTTGCAGATTTGGAATGTTTATTTATATTCTCTACCCAGTTGCTATATTATCATATCAATACTATTATGCCTGCTTCGGAAAGTCCTAGGGGAAGATGATTTACAATTTCGACTAGGCTATATCTTGATCAAACAAAACCACCTACATGGCTTGCACCACTTTTAGCTGAACCAATCATTCATACACATATTTCATTTGCAGATGTGGAATGTTTATTAATATTCTCTACCCAGTTACTATAACATATCAATACTATTATGCCTGCTTAGGAAAGTCCTAGAAGAAGATGATTTGCAATTTTGACTAGGCTATATCTTGAGTAAACAAAACCCCCTACATGACTTACACTACTTTTAGCTGAACCAATCTTTCATATAATATTTTCCAAAGGTACTATACGTGTTATCGACCAATTTTCCACTTTTGAGAGATTTTTTACTGCTGGTAGCTGAGGAATAACTTTCATATTGTTCCAAAAGGCTTGAGACGTTACTGTATTTCTTTTTATAATGTAGAAGTACACCGATTGCAGGAAACGATGATGTCTGACATTTCAATGTATCAAGAAAAGACAATTAGTTTTTCATTAGGCCTAATGTAATGGACAACTCTCTCTTTCTTAGGGAATATCTAAAAATGTTTATTTTCATACCCATTGATTATGTAACCTGAACAGGTGACTCAAGCAGTTTTAAAATAATGATTGTTCTGTGGAACTTTTGATTGTTACAAACAGTTTTGCTTATCAAAAAACCTCAAGTAATTAATATATAAAAAAATTATACAGTCACTAAAAATTATGAAATAATTTATTTTTGTAAAAAAATACAACCGACTTCAAACGCTCTAAAAAGAATGAAATAATTTCAATAAAGTAAACTTTTGTATTAGGCAAGCTCACGTATCTCAAGTCGGCGCGGCTCAAACTGCAAATATGATTGAAATTAAATATTGTGCGTGTGTGTATTTTGAAAATCAATAAATTGTAACTGCATAACATAAATATATAAAAAACATACTGAACTGTTTTGTTTATATATTAAAGGAAATATTTTATTGTATTTTATGTTTACTTCAGAATAAATGCATTATGAAAATAACACACACAAATGTTCTATATGAATAGGAAAATAATTTAGTTTGATATTATGATAGGGAAAAGAAGCTATTTTGGTATTAAAACGTTACTTTTCCATGTTAGAAACATTTAGATGCGTTATAATCTTTTTAAATATGCTCGTTAATACCACTATAATGCCGATCTCTGATTACGGTAATAAAATAACACTTAACGCATAACTATGAAAAAGACATGCAGATTAACAACTTTAGTTATAGATAGTCACCTGCAATATGGACACCCTCCTTCAATTTTGTTTCAAAAATCATCATAGAGCGCGCCGACTTGAAGTACGTGAGCTTGCCTAATACAAAAGTTTACTTTGTTGAAATTATTTCATTCTTTTTAGAGCGTTTGAAGTCGGTTGTATTTTTTTACAAAAATAAATTATAAAATCATACAATTGGGATAATATATGATTAGATATAACCACAGCTGTCAATAAAAATTCCACATATAAATACCCACGATTTTTACAGGCTACACGTGGTATAGACGTTCCAAAAACAAATTTGAAGTCAGAATGAAAGCGATATAAATAGCAAAACAGATTCATACATGGAAAAAACCAATACGGGTTTATCTTTTATGAAGAACATGTAGATACAAAATTAAAATATAATGTAATAAATTAACAAAGCGATATGAAGGTCAAAGGCTCCGTTTTTGGATGGTTTCTCTACCTGACCAGGGAGTAATTAAATCTCAACCCCTTTGACAAAGCTTTCCTGTGATGTTAGTTAAACCAAGATTGTTAAGGTAAAATTTAATTTTATAGAGTCTAAAAATGTACTAAACATATAATAAAGCAATTTTTTTACACTTTCCACACGATTTAAAAAAAAACATCCCGTTTCTGCTAATTTCAAACAATTTTTTTTTTTCTGTATCAATGGTGTTTTTTAAATGATATGAATAAATCAAGTATAGATTCCTTGAATAAAAAACTGAATACATTGTTTTGTTGTTTTTTAAGTTTAAACGTTTATTAGTTGTAAGATAAGGTTTTAAAGTGCACCCTGACTAACTTTGCCTTATTTTTTCCACCAAAAACGTTCCATTTCAGTTATTTTCCGTCCGATCTTTTTGATCTTCATGTCGTTTGATGGGGAAAAAAAAATTCTAGAAAAAAACTGTTAACATTTTTTGATAAAATGATATTTTCGAGTTATTTAAAGTTTTAAAATTAAAACAGTTCTGAAATTTAATTGGACCAACTTTATTCTGTTCTATAATAGGTCTTGTGTACGTTAACATGCTTAAAAAGTTTCATAATCATCGGTTGAAAAACTTCAAAATAAAAATAGTTATATATAAAAAGCAAAATGGTGGATAGCTAGGTAAATATGCATTTTCGGAAATACCTTCACATAAACTTTTTCCTTCCGTTCAGTATGAGGATTCATACCCCAAAGTCTTGAAATGTTTTTATGGATACTCTGATTAATGTTGATACATTGCTATTATTTTTTTTCAATACGGTATTGTATAAACGCAAAGATCAAAAGATTTAAAGGGAATTCATCCGTTATTTTGTTCCGTAAAATGGTACTCATGTTTTGTTTGTTGAATAATATAGTGTACAGCTGATTTTCACAACAAACATACCCTTTGGGACGTTGCATTTGCCAACTTTTGCCCCGGTACAAAGGCGGGTGTTACCATACATTTGCGCTTAAATTGAAAGCGTCAAAAACGCTCAGGTTTGTTTTGTTTTCACAGATGTAGTTTTTTTTTATATATTTACACATTTTGTTAGCTCAACATCAATCAATCGTTCAGCGTCCCCTTACAAGAAGTCATAACAATATATGAACACATATTGATATTGTTTGAGTTTTATGTGTAAAAATACGACGGAATGTATTTACTTGGTACTTTTTATTTCCAGATGTAAAAGGACTGTTTGATAGTATTTTTCTCATATTTAACTTTGCCCAATGAACTATTTGTCTTATATTTTTAATACCACAATAAAGTGAGTTTATTTAAATCTAAAACCAACGCATATATTTTTAACTTAATCTTATATACTAAAAACCCATTGCAAAACTTATGACAGCTAGCCTGACAATACTACTGGACCGAATTACACGCTGTTGGTACCAAATAAAAGATATTTTTCTGCAGATGTGCAGAAAACCATTATAATTTAAAATAGGCTTAAAAATAAGCACACAAAATGAATTTAAAACTAAAAAAATAACATGGGCCTATGGGTTGCCATGTTTGTAACGAAATAACAACAAAATATAAACAGAAAATCAAAACTAATTAATGAAATTCCAATCACATGTTTTATTTACAGCGTGGGGTGAAAATAGAGAAGTTTGCACAATACATAGTTTTGGTCAAATTGTCAACCACTGGACGAGCTATCGTCTACTACTATTCTATTTGGTTCCCATTTCAACGATTGGTTCGTATTCATGGTTTTCAAATACGATTTGAGGGAAAATCAACGCTCCCATCAATAACACGCTGCTGTAATAAGGTTTCTGTGAAAAGGGGGTCGAATAGTATTAAAATCATCCCCCAAATGTTAGGTGGGTTTGTAGAAATGTGCTTGGACGAAAATATGTACAAAATATGGTTTAGAAAGTTTTAAGTCCAGCTCAGATTTTGAATACAATTGACCATGACGAGACCTCAATGGACATCTTAATTTTACGGTTAACACTAGCTGAAATATTAGTTAGATTAAGTTAACCACAAATGTATGGCTCTAAATTTGGTGTTGTTGTTGAGTTACTATGACTCACTCATGTAGATTATTATTTTAATATTTTCAATCGGTTTGCAATCATACCATTTTAACAATAATTTACAAAGCTTAGAATACAGTAATTCGAACACATTTTCCTGACAACAAAGAGAAACAAACAGTGAACCCGAAGCATTTAGATTTATTTTATTTACACTTCAACAACGCGCATCACAGAAACGCACCCCTTTGTATGCTCGTAATTCGTAACATTTGACAAAAACACAATAGATTTAAAATTTATTTCACAGAAATAATACCTAATAGGTACTTATTACGTTTTTACCAATAATGAACAAGCTGCGAACACCTAGTAAGTTTCGTTTTTTTCTCAGTGAAGGCAAATATTTTATAATGTAGAATTTATTACATTTTTTGTATTTGGAGTTATAAAAATATTACGTAAATAATTTTCTTATATCCGTAACTTACAGGACACGTTTTATCCGAAAAACGGCATTTGAAATTTAAATAAATATTTATCAAACTGCTGGTTTGTAAAATTTTTTTTTAATTGGGGGTTACGGTACAAAATAATACAGTTACAAATTTCACACTAAAATACAGTTTTACCTTTCTCTGTGTAATGTTTTCCAGCGGACACGTATAGAACCTTTGCGGAAGATCGTACTTCTCGTTTGCCCTTAACGGTCCGATTTATGTGACGAAGATATTGGGCAACATTTTTTACTAAAGGGCGACAAAGTGACAGTCTAATAATGTTGTTTCTGTAAAACTCTGTAAAAATAATAATTTAATTCAAATAAATTTATTTTGTAATTACTACCAAACCTTATTCATCTTGGGCAACATTTTTACTAAAAGGGGGCAAAGTGGCAGTCTAATAATGTTGTTTTTGTAAAACTCTGTAAAAATAATAATTTTATTCAAATAAATATATTTTTCCTACAACCCGACAAAGTGGGCGTCCTTGCACAGATTATAGTACAGAAAGTCTTACTTTGGTGCACAGTTTTTACTTTGGAGTGCAGTTTTTACTTTGGCACACACCAGTATTTCAACCAAACAACACCAAACAGCGCGTTTTTATTATCCACGTAATCCGTGTACGCTTGAAAATAATTTGGCAACATTTAAAGATATTACGAATACGATCAGGTGGTTCATCGTTTCCCATTTCGTTCAATGTTTGGATTAACCTAACCTAAAAACGTGTTGTACAGTGCTTAAATTACTAATTATTTATGGTTTATAGTAACTGTAAGGAAATGTAATGTGTTTTACGAGTGCAAACTGCCTTTGTGCACTAGTTACACAAATAACCATTGTAATTACTACCAAACCTTATTCATCACACTTCTATGGATATAATTGAAATTTACGTAAGTTGATTCTAAACTTTACATTTGTCTGTTCCATATTTTGAAGACTCAGAGGAATTGGGTTTCCCCCTAAGGAAAAAGCTACTCATTTTCAGAAACAATAATAATTAGCATCTAACTAGAAGTAGAATTTTTTAAGAGGTTGGCGGCCTCTTTTAACCTTGCATTTGCCCGTCCACATAGACTATCTGCCCGTGCGTTGATCATATACAGTAAAGCAATGGGTAAGCCGGTACAGTACGAAGGTTAATTCAATTAACGGTTGTCTTATGTATGAGGTACGATAGTATAAAAACTACAAGGGAAATTATACTTCATGAAAGACTCTTTACCTCTTTATAAACCAATCTGGTTACAGCTAAACCGTATTATTTGAATGTCTGTCTCAGTATACAATGTCAACCGCAGGTAAGGGAGTTGACAGTTGTCCCAGAACTGTTGTTTAGACAAACTTCTCTGACTCGAGAGAAACCATAACTTTGACAATGGTTTTGGACCATCCTATTATCGATTGTCTACAGTACAGCGGTGACCGATCAAATAACTAATTAGGTGACACAATTTTATAGTCGTACTATGTTTGGATGACAGTAAACTTAAACTGTCACGAACACAACCTCAGAGTAAAATAAAACTTTAATCTAAACCAACACAGACTAACGAAAACCAGCAAAACACCAAATTACATGGGAATAAAACTATACAACATCTTACCCAACAAACTTAAAGACTTAAACTTGCTCTCTAACTTTAAAAAACAGCTGAAACAATACCTCATGCATCGACCTTATTACACAATTACAGAATATCTAGAAGAACATAAATTTCCTACAAAATAACACTCATAATACAAATCACACATTCACCCACACTACAACACTACACACAATCAAGAAGCTAGCAAGAAGAAAGATGAAAAAGAATTGACAATTCCCCGGTCTCCAAGGACTGCGGCGAAGACTTCGATGGTAAATGGTAAATGTTATTTGTTATTACTCATGTAAATTGTTAGTACTCTCTGGCAAATACGTATCGATATGTATCCATCGGGGTGCCTTAATAACAAACGAGAATGTACTCTAGGTAACCTAAGCTCTAGGTAACATTTTATAGTAGTTTACGCAACAATAGCGTAAAGATAATGTAACGACACGAGTAGGAAATTTAAGGCACGAGCCTTATCGAGTGCTTTGAGAAGATTTACGAGTTTAGTTAACACTATTTAAGCGGGTTGCGTGCACTACTTTACCCACGACAGTGTTTTAATTACTGAAAATCACTACTCATAACTTCTAAGAGAGGTTTTGTTTTCGTGTATAACCTCTAACTGCCACTGACAGTGATACAACAAAACATTGTACGAAACACTAATTGCACCACCCAACAATTAAAATCTCCTAAACAGCTGATTAGTTAAAGTTCGAATCATTACAATTTTACTTCCCTCTCATTCCTTGAACCTCATTACCCGTGTTGTTATGTAAAACTATGCTGTTATGAAAGTAAACAATGCTGTTATAGGAAACTTTTCAATTGAAAGAACTGAACTGAAACAGCATCTTTAAAAAACGGTTGTAGGTAATATAAATAACATAATGGTTTTTAAGAATTTCGATAGTGTATATCCGCTAGTATACAATGTTGACACAATGTTCCAGAAATGATTTACGAAACCCTAAAACTCCCCAAGTGTAAAACTGAATAGCTACAAAGATGTATTAAACGACTGCATTAACATGAATGTATTTGGAAAATGTATCCTGGAATGGATACAGATCCCCTCATAAACCAAGATAGGGATCAGACGTTTAGAAATAAGTTTCCGCTTTGCATCTACACCTTTACATGTCTTCTGAGTTTTTACCTTTTCTAACGTTTTGCTACGTTTATTTTTAAACTTCGAGGTTTACTTTGTGAATTTGGTATGTCATAGTTTAGAATTTATTCTTTTACAGTTGCTTTTTGTCAATTATTTCTTGTTAGTTACTGTTTTCATTATTTTAAACTTTTAGTAATGTTTATAGCGTCAAGTAAAATATCAATGGCTAAAATAATGATACTGGAAAACTGGGAAGAATAAAATATGAAAGAGATTAAAGGATGGAAATGGAAAATTAAAATATACTGATAAGATACAACTACAAATATCGTTAACTTATAACAATCAATACCTTAAAAAACAAATCTTTCACCCTTAAGTTACGCACGTTTAGCACATGAAACACAGTCGATTCTCAAAAGTCAAATTATTATATTTTTTTTTATAAAAAAATGTTAAAAAAGGGGAAATGTAATTATACACATTTTAACAAATAATTGAATGATATTTTCACAAAAAGAAATCTGAGGATAGCAATCCGAATTGTTGTTGAGTACTCTCAAGTTACATGCACGATAAACAAATTTTTCATAACAGATTAATTAAGTAAATAATTCAAGGATAGTTAATTAACTAATAATAATTAATTAACACGTTAACATTAATCAAATTGCCTGCCTTTTAGTTGTTTTATAAACATTAGTAGAAACACTAAAAACATGTTCAGCTTTTGAAAATTATAATATATTTACAAGAAATGTTTATTATATTGAACAGTTATGTACATCGTGAGTATTTCCATAATCTTTGAGTCAACTCTTTTAAAGTCATCATTATGACTGTTATTCATTTGAAAAGTTCTGTAATACTTCGCAATAGCTTGAATTCGAGCAACAGGTACACTAGTACTATTATACATAATCTGAAAGCTATGCATAAACATGAATGATTTTGGAAGGAAACCAAATGTCGAGTTTATGTTATTGTTGAACGTCATAAGGCGTGATGGTCTAAGATCATTGCTATTGCAACGTTCCCCGGAGTCTAAACGACATTATTCGTGTCATTGTGTCAAAACATCGCCAAACACTAGGATCTTGCCACTTGATCTGGATTTGATGCGTAAATTAATCACATATTAAAAGACGATATTAATATAAAGCAAAACAGTAGTAAGTTCATTTGTTGAAGCTAATTTTACACAGTTTTATTACTGCATAAGACTGATCTGTAAAATAAGGAAATTTTTTTTCTTCATAGGACGCTAGACACGAGCCCGGAATTGTTTTCACGTTACTTCAGGCTAGACCTAGGAGTTGCGGCATTATCATTTAGACAAAATCCATTGGTGACGGCGGGATTTGAACCCGGGACCACAGGGACTGAAGTTCCGCGCTCTAACCACTACACCAGCTCGCTCCCAAACAGAAAAATGAGGAAAATGCTCTAAACTGCTAGGTAATCATATTGTTGGTAACTCTATGAACATAAGTTTCCCTGTTGTCACTGCCTAATCATCTGTTTGTAAGCAATTTAAAAAAGTAATTTGCCGAAAATACAGGGTTAGTAAAAAGTGTGTAGACCCCCTGTTATTTTTTTAACGGCCCATACTAGAAAAACTAAACTCGGCACACCTTAATGGCATGTTATGAAGTACTTTTTGGGCATAGCTGTCACTTGGTGTACATCCCCAAAATGGGGGATTTTGGGGGAAACTCAAAAATTTCAAATACAAAGACCTATCGAGTGACCCCTCATTTTGAAGGTCCTGGTAAAAGAAAACCAAAAATGCATTTTAGAGGTCTTTATCTCAATCCAGTAAAAAATAGCAGCCAATTGAAATTCTCAGAAGTTGAATTTAACTTGCAGCTTTCCAAGTCTGGAGACCCCCTGTAAATTTTGTAGCGGCTCACACTAGGAAAACTAAACTCTACACACCTTTTTGGCATGTTATGAAGTACTTTTTAAGCCTAATAGCCACTTGCTTACCAAACCAAAAATGGGGGATTTTGGGGGAAACTTAAAAGTTTTTAATGATAAGCCCCATCAAGTGACCACTCATTTTGAAGGTCCTGGTAAAAGAAAACTAACAACGCAAACTAGAGGTTTCTATCTCAATCCAATAAAAAATGGAAGCTGATTGAAATCTTTAGAAATCAGAAATAACTTGCAATTTTATATTCAACTAGCTGTACCCGCGGGCTTCACCCCGTTTAACTTCATAAGTGAGCTTGTTCGCATATGGCTCAATCACGTCCTGGTTGAAGTTCGTTCGCTACGCTCACTCACCTTTAGGTTGGAGCTCATTCGCTGCGCTCACTTGCCTTCAGGTTAGCTCGTTCGCTACGCTAACTCGCCTCCAGGTTGAAGTTCGTTCGCTACGCTCACTCACCTTTTGGTTGCAAATTAGCTGTTGTCATAAATGTAAAAGAAATAATAGTGCTGCACCCTGTTGGTAATCCTTGTAACTTTAATGCTATTGAACATCATAGAACAGAACCAACTTGTTTAATTGAAACATCTGTTAAGATTCATTAATTCCATTGAAGTATGAGTACTCATAAGGTTAACATGGGAAACTCCAGAACCACTGGGGTGGAGCCCGAGAGTCCGATCAGTATAAAAACAAGTTTTCCTATTTAATCCCTAAAGAATCAGTGTACCAAATTTCAGCCTCCTAGGTAAATGGGAAGTGGGAGAATTAGTGATGAGTGAGTGAGTGAGTCAGTCAGTGAGTCAGTGAGGGCTTTGCCTTTTATATATATAGATTGGCTGCCATATTTTACTGTGTTAAGATAGAGACCTATAGTTTGCGTTGTTAGTTTTCTTTTATTATGACCTTCAAAACTAAACTCAATGGGGTCAATGGTTGTGGGGTCAATGGGGAAACCTTCCCTAAACGGGGCTTTTGACCGTCATTAAGCTTTGTTAAATTGATATTTCTCTAGTTTTGCCTGTCCTATGTACTGTAGTGAAACAATTATAACTAATTTGTAATAATCCTCTGCATTTGGTACTAATATTAGAACTCCTAATAATGTACTTATATTATACAAATATAAGAAATGAATTCTTTTGTCCTAGGACGCCAGGTACGGGCCCGGAATTGTTTTTCACATTACTTCAGACTAAACCTAGGGGCTGCGGCATTATCACTTAGATAAAATCCATTGGTGATATAGCGGGATTTGAACCCGGGACCTCAGGCACTTAAGTCCCGTGCTCTAACCACTAGACCAGCTTGCTCCCCCAATAAGAATGTTATACTACTAACTAGCTGACCCGGCGAACTTCGTATCGCCTAAGTTATAGGTTTCCCCTAAGACAGACCGATGGAAAGGAAGTACCGTTACGTTTAATTTTCAAGATGATCTCGTTCGCATCGCTCAATCACGTCCTGGTTGAAGTTCGTTCGCTACGCTCACTCACCTTTGGGTTGGAGCTCGTTCGCTACGCTCACTCACCTTTAGGTTGGAGCTCGTTCGCTGCGCTCACTTGCCTTCAGGTTAGCTCGTTCGCTACGCTCACTCGCCTCCAGGTTGAAGTTCGTTCGCTACGCTCACTCACCTTTTGGTTGCAAATTAGCTGTTGTCATAAATGTAAAAGAAATAATAGTGCTGCACCCTGTTGGTAATCCTTGTAACTTTAATGCTATTGAACATCATAGAACAGAACCAACTTGTTTAATTGAAACATCTGTTAAGATTCATTAATTCCATTGAAGTATGAGTACTCATAAGGTTAACATGGGAAACTCCAGAACCACTGGGGTGGAGCCCGAGAGTCCGATCAGTATAAAAACAAGTTTTCCTATTTAATCCCTAAAGAATCAGTGTACCAAATTTCAGCCTCCTAGGTAAATGGGAAGTGGGAGAATTAGTGATGAGTGAGTGAGTGAGTCAGTCAGTGAGTCAGTGAGGGCTTTGCCTTTTATATATATAGATTGGCTGCCATATTTTACTGTGTTAAGATAGAGACCTATAGTTTGCGTTGTTAGTTTTCTTTTATTATGACCTTCAAAACTAAACTCAATGGGGTCAATGGTTGTGGGGTCAATGGGGTCACTCGATGGGGCTTATCATTTAAAAATTTTGAGTTTCCCCCAAAATCCCCTATTTTGGGTTCGGGAACTTATGAGAATTTCAATTGGCTGCCATTTTGTACTGAACTGAGTTAGAGACCTCTAGTTTGCAATATTGGTTTTCTTTTACCAGGACCTTCAAAATGAGGGGTCACTCGTTGGGTCTTTGTATTTGAAATTTTTTTAGTTTCCCCCAAAATCCCCCATTTTGGGGATGAACACCAAGTTTTGGTTATGCCCAAAAAGTACTTCATAACATGCCATAATGGTGTGCCAATTTTAGTTTTTCTAGTATGGGCCGTTAAAAAAATAACAGGGGGTCTCCACACTTTTTACTAGCCCTGTATAAATGACAGATAATAGATAGAGGCAGTATGGACAAATTTTTCGTTGCATTGCTCATTTTAGGTTGTATTCCTTTAAATTAGAATCAAAGAACTTATAACTAATTCTAGATGAAATAAAGCTTGACAAATCTAAGTTTCATCTAAATAATAACTAATATTATTTAATTTGTTATATCTAATATATAAAATTCTCGTGTCACAGTGTTTGTCTGCAAACTCCTCCGGAACTACTTCACCGATCGTTATGAAATTTGGTGTGTAAATTCTGTAGGTATGCGAATCGGACGTAAACTATTTCCCGTTTCGAAATTCTTAAAAGGGCTCCGCCCCAGTGGCTCTGGAGTTTCCCATGTTAACCTTATGAGAAATGGAATTAATGAATCTTAACAGCTGTTTAAATTAAACAAGTTGGTTCTGTTCTATGATGTTCAATAGCATTAAAGTTACAAGGATTACCAACAGGGTGCAGCACTATTATTTATTTTACATTTATGACAACAGCTAATTTGCAACCAAAAGGTGAGTGAGCGTAGCGAACGAACTTCAACCTGGAGGCGAGTGAGCGTAGCGAACAAGCTAACCTGAAGGCAAGTGAGCGCAGCGAACGAGCTCCAACCTAAAGGTGAGTGAGCGTAGCGAACGAGCTCCAACCCAAAGGTGAGTGAGCGTAGCGAACGAACTTCAACCAGGACGTGATTGAGCGATGCGAACGAGATCATCTTGAAAATTAAACGTAACGGTACTTCCTTTCCATCGGTCTGTCTTAGGGGAAACCTATAACTTAGGCGATACGAAGTTCGCCGGGTCAGCTAGTTAGTAGTATAACATTCTTATTGGGGGAGCAAGCTGGTCTAGTAGTTAGAGCACGGGACTTAAGTGCCTGAGGTCCCGGGTTCAAATCCCGCTATATCACCAATGGATTTTATCTAAGTGATAATGCCGCAGCCCCTAGGTTTAGTCTGAAGTAATGTGAAAAACAATTCCGGGCCCGTACCTGGCGTCCTAGGACAAAAGAATTCATTTCTTATATTTGTATAATATAAGTACATTATTAGGAGTTCTAATATTAGTACCAAATGCAGAGGATTATTACAAATTAGTTATAATTGTTTCACTACAGTACATAGGACAGGCAAAACTAGAGAAATATCAATTTAACAAAGCTTAATGACGGTCAAAAGCCCCGTTTGAGGGAAGGTTTCCCTAAATAGGCTGGAAGTAATTAAATCCAACTCCTTTGATCCTGGTGTCCTTGTGATGCTAGGTAAACGTTGAAATATGGTAAAGTTAGGTTGAGTTTATTTAAAGAAAAAAAAATGTAAATAAAATTACAACAATTTTTTTATTTTTCATGATTTCAATAAAAATAGTTTGTAAATATATCTAGGGTTTATTATATAACTTTAAAAATATACACAATTTAGTGCATTTTTTCTGTGCTTGTAAATAGTTAAACTGTCCATTCAGTAAAACTACCCTCCAGATAATATCAAGCCCGTAAACGTTTTTACACTAGTACAAAAGGATACAGCAACACACATTGTTGAAATAAATTACATCCGAAACCCCTCAGGTTATGCTTTGACATTCGTTTTACTGATATGCCAATTAAGTGTATTGGATATTTGAACTGATGCTTACACAATAAAACCATGTTAACACGGTATATCCCTACACACAGTTAGGAAAAAATATTTACAGAGAAGACTTCAATATTTAATAGAAATATCATCAAAGTTATTCCTACATCAGATTAAAGAAATTTTAAATACGATAAAATGATTCGTCATTAAATAAATAACGACGCAAAACATTAAGATTAACTTTTAAAAATGCACAATTTTTACGCTATGCTCTAACTTGGAATTGTTTTTCACATTACAGAACTAAGCACAGGCCAAGCCTAGATTGCGGTATTATCACTTAGATAAAATCAGTTTGTGATTGACGGATTATGAACTCAGCACCTTGAGGACCGAAATCCAGCGCTCACTTCTTACACTACCAATTATAATTGAATCATCAGTTGTAGTGGCGACACTGTTTCAGTTTAACATTTTTCTTGTCTAATATTATTTAGTAGAAAATCCAAGATTGAAAAGCTAGAACACAATGAGGAACATTATTATGCATGAGAATCTTGAAAGTGGTGTCTTAATAGCACCTTCCCAATGAAATAGTTGATTATATACATTATATTTGTACGACCTAGGTACAATCAATATTTTACAATATTTTATTTACAATATTTTTTTTTTTAGATAGTCGAGGCGTTGATAGTCCTGTGTGATAATTTTAATGAAATACATAGTAAAATTTTTTACTCAATATTTTAGTGAATCTGCTTTAAATAAATCCGGCTGTAAAATTGTTATATTTTTTTAACAAATCTCAATAAGGATAAGCTATGTAATTCTAAAGCGTATTTTGGCAGTCATCACACGATATGGAGAAATGAAACATAAAACGTACAGTGACCAGTGAGCTTGCCTGGATCAGTGAAGCAATCTTGAATCGGATCACTTGCTACAAATAATGCTCCTATTCTACAAGGGTGTTAGTTTTATGGCTTTTTGACTACCATCCACAGGTATAAAGCGATTTACTTCGCCCCGATGGCAAGATGTCTTTTATAGGTAATCTAAAACCCCTTATACTGTATAGACTGTTTTACTACCATGCATACTTGTTACAAAATTGTGTCTGATTTAAAAGTCAAATGTTAATTTTATGCAAAATTTGTAGGCGGAAGGTAGGTTACTGAGGGTTGATTGGTCGTGATATTACTAACCTAATGATCGGAAACAAGAAAACAATATCTGGGCTATCAATCACAGAAAGGGTCCTGGTAAGCTTTGTAGGGTTCTTAACTACCCCTAATAATAGGCCTAATGGTTTTAAAATGTCGACTAAACCAAACTTTTACGATAGTCTATGAAATTCATAGTTTTATATTCTAGTGTGTTGTACACCATATTATACAAAATTCTCTAATTTGCGGATATCTTTGGGTCGGTATTATAGGGTTCGATCATTATTTCTAGCTTGAGTTGCAGTCAAACTTGCCAACAATTAGAAAAGAAAGTCTTCATAATATGTATAGTTATGACATTCTTTTGTTAATATGTCGCTGCAACGAGTATCCTTATTGTCCTAACCACATTCTGACTAGAGGTTATCATTAAAAGTTTCTAGCAAGTAAAATAGTACTATTAAAATGTGGAACCTTCAAGGTGCAGTGCTGGGATGAAGGATTTTTTAAATATCTTTGGTATCGGAACATCAAAGGGTTTGCACTTCTTTGGTCACTGGGCAATAATTATGTGCATCGACTATTCTATTGTGCTGCACTATCGGACATCAAGTTTTTACTGAATTGTTTAAAGCTGATTTATAACAATCCTTAATAGTCAAATAACATTGATTGTTGTTTTTTTTAGTTATGAAGAAAATGTGAATTTTGTTTTTATTTGCCCATTAGTTGTTTTATAGGTCATATAAAATGTTATTACCTATGAAAGTTTTAAAGCAGCCGTTTTAGTTCAGTTTTAAGAATTGAAAAGATTCACTTAACATCGTTTACTTACTTAACAGCATTGTTTTTTTTTTTTTTCACTAACGACATGGGTAATGGACCAATGAGGTTTAAGGATTGAGAGAGAAGAAGTGAAAATTGTAATGCTTCTAACGTCAACTAAATCAGTTGATCAGACCAATTTGATTGTTGAGTGTTGCAATTAGTATTTGGTAGGTACAATGTTTCTCTGCATTATTGTTAGTGAAAATGAGAGGTTAAAAACGAAAACATAACCTCTCTGAGAAGTTATGTGTAGCGATTATTAACTAAAAAACTGTCGAAAGTAAAATAGTGTACGCAACTCACGTAAACAGTCTTAACGACACTCTGCAAGGCTCGTGCCTTAAACTTCTACTCATGTCGGTAACACTATATTTACGCGATCGTTGATTACCACGCAGTTTAATTATTTCATTCTTTGTTCACTGTATTTATACTCTGTTTCATAATTATTTGTTCAGTTAATGCTTCGAATACTATTTGGGTCACACACTAACGGCAATTTAGTGCCCTTAAAGCCGATTGCCTGTCTGCGGTGGCCTTATTGCCATCACGGGTTTTGGTATATGTAGCATGTAAATTACAGTCTGTATTTAGCTAAAATTTGTCGAATCTGAATTTGCTATACTTTAGGTTTTATTCTACACGAAATCTGTAACCTTTATATCCAGAATTACTATGCAATTTCCCACTCAACAAGTACTTTATCATTGATAACTAAACACTTTTAACTCAAAACACATTTTTGCTCTAATAGTTGGTAAATGTAGACCTCAAACAATGAAATGTCTTTCATGTTCCTTTTCAAGGTTATTTAAAATGAAAGTACGTACACAACGAATCCCTAGAATTAATAACCAACTATTTGAAACAAAGAAATACAAAAGTCTTACTACAGGTTAGAAATCTCTGTTGCAAATATTAATAATCATTTAATCAAGTCATTATAAGTCTAAAAGTTTCCTCATTTATAAATAAAATTCACTCCATTTCTCCAGACGCTCTATTATCCGACTCGTTGCCCTCTTTGTGTAGCTTTATAGTTGGTGTGAGACATTAATGACGTTTAAACTTCCCAATTAAAACTTCTAATTGTTTAATTAGTTTTGAAGTTGTTGAAAAACAAAATTAAAAAGATAACTGTTTCTTAAATATAAGCTAAATAGTGGAGTTTACGCTTTTGTAATCTTGTTTGTACAACAACATTAATAATTATAGTATATAATGATATAGATAAATTTTAAGCAATCTAAACACATGTCTCAACTGTTTAAGAAGAGTTGAAAGTTTCTTGAAAATACACAAATAATATGTGGTACTGGAAATAGTAAGAGTATTTTAGTTTATTGTTTCATTTAACTTTGATTTCAAACTAATAAAGCAAATTACATCTAAGTGAAAAGAAATAAAATTGGCATTACAAGGTTTATACTTGGCTAAGTTTTCTTTCATTACAAATACAAACAGTCATATGTGCCACAAGTTCGGGTAAGTAAGTTACTGGTTTGCGGGCTTCATTTATTATTTACTTCTGGGGAGCCCCTACACACCTGCAGTGGCATTTTTCACCCAATACTAAGATGTTGCTACCAGTTTAGAAAGAACGCCTTTGATATTAAAATAAAAAAATTTAGTTTCTATATAAATATAAAATGATTTTCTACTTCAGGATTAAGAAATATTAATAAGAAGGGAAAATTGTTTGTTACAAATTTTGTATGTGTTAGAGGAAAATAAAATAGTGAACCAACTGTTTAGAGAGGATTTATCTAAGAAACCAATCGAATAACAACATGAAATCGGCATTTTTACGACTACAACTCAGCTTAACTTAAATAACCTTTTGCTATTTTATCCTACTAATATTATAGATGTGGACGTTTGGATATTTGCGAGTATGTCCCCAAGTAGTGGACCGATTGGGTGGAAACGTTACTGTATTAAAGTCAATACACCACAGATGGACAAAGGCATATTTTTATTTTAAAACTTTACTTGGATTCCACCACTTTGGCTTCCATAGTTGTATGTTTGTTTTATTATTACTGTTACTATCTGTTGTACCCGTGCTTTTCAACGGGAAGAGGACACGAAATAGAAATATTTTGATCATTGCATCTGTTGTATAAGTTAGTTACACATCCTCCAACGCTTTTAGAAACAAAATTCAACCTTTATAGATACATTTATGGCTTTTTAAACTGTAAGTAGTGAAAACCACCATTTTGGTATTGATTAATTTTACATCTTGTGTAGGCAGATATGTAAAATCTTATCAATTTTTCAAATAACATTTTTACATAAATGATCTACTTTCACCTCCCTTTATATATCTCTTTATTTTTGACATTTTAAATTTCTTGAAGCTGCAAAACTACTAAAATGTATTAAATTTAGATAGTCGAGACGTTGATAGTCCTGTGTGTATTTTAATGAAATACATAGTAAAATTTTGTATCCTTTTACCTATGGTTTTCTTCAGTTAATCTATTGTGTTTCAGAACGGGGAAGCTGCACTATCCAACCAATGTTTGCGGTCCTCTGTTTGAGGAGGAATTGGAGTTTTGGGGGTTGGACTCCAATCAAGTGGAGCCTTGTTGTTGGTCTACCTACAGCATACATAGGGATACCCAGGCAAGCCTTTACACTCTGTTTACTTATGGATATGTTTATTTTATCGATCGGTCGTTCTTATATTCTTCACGATATATATGATTATGTTTCCAGTTCACTTTATTGCATTCCACATGTAAGATTGAAAAAACCATAGTTTTGCTGTGATCCGATTATCCTAATAAGTTCCACAACCATAGAATGAGGTGACTGGTGAATAAATTTTAAAGGTTATTTAATAAGTAAATTTTGAAAAATATCTGGCATGCTCTTAATAAAAGTAGTCTTTAAGAATAGACAACATTTTTACTTCACTTCCAATAGACTTACCCACTTAAGATGAAAACTCACTTGAACATATTTGTCCGAAAATCTGAGAAGTTGAATAAATCAAATCAAACTTTTCTTAGCTCAAATGTTTGCAAATCCAACTTAGTTTTAAATTAATAAAACAAAAAACTTGTCAGTTGCGTTGTAAGCTGCAAAGTCTCCTAAGTGAAATACAATTTATACAAATATATATTTTATATGATTGTGATTTATAAAGAGTGTTGACACCAAGGTATGTTTTTTTGTTTGCGAATTTCTAGGTATGACATGCTCGGTATGTATTGTGAATTTCGATACTTACCATTTGTTCCCTGTTACTTACTTGTTTCTTTTATATACAATTTAAAATATAAAGCGATCTATTAATAAAACTTTGTGTTCACTGATTTATAATGATAATTAAAGAGTAAAATAAAAGTAGTGATATTAAAAAAAAACCTTAAGGGGAAAAAATCTAATAAAACAGATTAAATCATTGAACGTAACCAAATATGAAACACAATTAGAGAGTTTTTTTATTTTACAACTGAATAAGTCCACTGTATTCAAAGTTTAAAATATTTTAAAATCCTTAGTTTGATCTAAAATAAAATCAGTAAAAATGTATAATATTTCCACATTTGAAATCGGAAACTAACTATGAAATCAAATCTCAATGTCCGTGAATAATTTTGTAGTTGGAGTTCATAAAAGTTTAAATAAATTTGACGCATTGTTGTTTTTTAAGATGGAAGTAGAGAATGTATTTTGTCTGCTCTGTCATCTCTGACAGAAAATAAAATTACTTTGCAAGCTGCACCTGTTGCTTTCACCAGCTTATTTTATTTAGCGAGTTTACTCAAGAATGTCCAAAAGGTTGGAAGATATTCCTAATCATTTGAGTCTTCTTCACGTATTGCGAAATCCTTTTTATAATAAACAACTTAAAAAAATAAAAATATTATTCAACTTTTTAAAGTATTAAAGTTTTTTATTAATTTTAAATGTGCATATCTTAATTTTCGTATTTTGTGTGAAAACACACCTAAATTATTCCCTACAATATGGCGTCAATGACTAGCCTGAAGTAATGTGTAGAACGGTTTCAGGCTACAACTAGCGTCCTAGAATGTGACGGTGGAACATAAAACATTGCTCATCAAAGATAAAAGTCCATTAACTCCATCATTGATGATCAAATTTTTATGAGCATTGGTGAGGAATGCTAAAGATTCTGAACGTTCATATGAAAGATGTTAATGTGAAAGATTCTGAAATACATATCCGTTTTTAGATTCAGATAAGCCTAAGATCACGACGATTTTAATATCAGAAACAATATCTGAAAAATTTAACAATTGCTTTGAGTATTAAAAAGAAAAAAAAATATATATGAAAAAGTAAAAACCTGTTAAAAGTCAACATTGTCCACTCAACACGATCGCTACCACTCTTTTGATGGTAAATTAAGTATAATACATTGGTATATACAGGGTGTACTATATAAAGTCCCGCACGGGCTTTATATTTTCTAAACGACAACAGATACATCAATAAGATTTGGTACATCAACACCACACCTAAAAAATCTACTTTTTTAAGGAACTATGCATTTTCTGTCATATCATGGGGACGTTCCGCAAGGAGTCAGAAGGAAATCTTAAATAGAAGCATAGGTCAATATGCCCATCAAATGATCTTTTTTAGTAGAATACAATGCCGCAAACCCTACTTCAAAAGGTTGATCATGCTCAAAATAGCAGCCGTTCAAAGATTTCTTGAATCTGCCACTTTGAATCTTTGAACGACTGCCATTTTTTACTCAGGTGTTCTTTTGAGCTTGAATTTACGGCATTTTAATCTACTAGTGAAGACCTTTAATTTGATGTGCATATCGACCTAGGCTTACGTTAACAATTTTATTCCGATTCCTAGGTCTATGCCCCCTGAGGAGTAAGCGTATAATAGCAATGCAAATTAAATGAATCTTTGAACAACTGTCATTTTTGGCTCGGTTGTCCGTTTGAGTTCAAATTTGTGGCATTGAACTCTGCTAGCTAAGCCCTTTAAACTGATGTGCATATTGACCTATGCTCCTGTCAGGCTCTTGAATTAAAACACTACATTTTATGCTGAAGTACAGTTTATTAAGTTGCAAATGGATAACTTTTACATAACTGAATAACGGAATTTAGGTTAGACATCATCAATACTCATTGGAGGTTATAGATCTGAGAGAAAACGGAAGCATAGAAATACAAAATAATACAGTAGCAGTACTACCAAGGCAACTGCCTTAAAAGCAAAGACTTATAAAAATAAACTTAATCTCACTATAAAAATATCAGTTTATAACATTCCTCCCTCCTTAGGAAAAATTCAAAAAATAACAATATCACTTCAAGTTACCTACAAGTTTTGATTTATAGGCTACATTAAATTGAAAACTAACACATCGGAAAACAAAATCAATTTTATACGCTTAGTAACTTAAAAATAGTAACATGAAAATAACTACAACCTTATTTACTTATAAGAAGATGGCGAGAACCTTTTTGGCTTTTTAATTTCTCGTTTAGGTCTACCCGTTGGTGAAGCATTAGGCCTAATTACCAATTCAGGTGGGTTACCTCGGTTGAGAGGTGATTGGTCAGGTGCAGGCGTTAGGTTAGGTGAAGGCGTTAGGTTAGGTGAAGGCGTTAGGTTAGGTGATGATGTTAGGTTAGGTGAAGCCCATTACGGTCAATACGATGTCCTAGGTACACAATAGATTCTTTGGCAAAAGAACATTTCTCAGACTTTACTTTTAGACCGCAACTCTGAAGTAAACCTAACACATTTTCCAATCTAGAGTTGTGCTCAGTTAAGTCTTTACCTGTAACATAAATATCATCCAAAAGAGCACCGACACCCTCCATTGAACATAACAAGTTGTCAATTACTCTTTGAAATTCAGCTGGGGCGCTTTTAATACCATAACATAACCTTGTATATGACATTAAACCCATATGGGTATTGATAGTGGTCAAATGTTGACATTCCTCAGTCAAAAGCAATTGTTGATAAGCATCCTTAAGATCTATCTTAGAAAAATAACATGCACCACTAAACTTAGCATAAATGTGATCAATACGAGGCAAGGGGTACTCAGTACCTTCTAATACAGGGTTGATTGTCAATCGGTAGTCACCACATATTCTGACGGATCCATCGGGTTTTAACACAGGCACTATTGGTGTAGCCCACTGGCTATAGTCAACTTTCTTGAGAATACCAAGGTTAATTAACCTATTTAATTCATTTCCAACTGGTACCTTTAACGCAATAGGTAGAGATCTTGCTTTAAAAAACTTGGGTGTGGACCCTTGAGAAATATTAAGTGTCACTTTGTACTTATTAAAAGTACCTAACTTGTTGTCAAAAACTTCAGGGAAATTCTTGAGAACCGTACTTACACAACTTGGTACATCAGATAGGCTAGAAGTTGTAATTAAAGGTGTAGGCCTAATGAAATCATTTCCCTTTAATTCGCAATCATTCCGCGATGGTTGGATGTTATTGAGGTCAATGTGAACCGTATTGTTACATAACATTCCCAAAGTACGCATGCCATCCCTACCTAATAGGGGTGGTCCACCATTTGGGACAACATAAAAAATTAGCTTATGTGGCACCTCACTAAACTTGGAATCAATGACAAACTTACCAATAGGCTTAATAACATGACCTACATAATCAGTTAGTTGAATGTCACTTTCACACAGTTTTTCAGAGGAACAAAAGTTGTTATAAAACTGCTGAGAAACAACATTGTACATAGATCCAGAGTCAACTTCCATCATCATAGGCTTACCTTGAATTTCAATTGGCACTTTTAAAGGTTGAACATATTTTAAGTCCGAGTCTGGCCTATGTTTAAACTTCACAGAGCTAGGGGGCTCAACTTCAATTTTAAAAAATGTTTCCCCTAAATTAACTTCATCTGCGTCATTAAGATCTTGATCTGCATCTCCGTTCTGCGCTGTGGCATTTTCACTAAGTTTACCGGTACCGTCCATAAACTTGGCTTTAAATTTTGGTAGGCCCTGTTTTTTATTAAACTTTGGCTTACCTTTCTTCTTACACACCGGAGCTAAATGGCCCTTTTCGTTGCAAATGTGACAGATGTAGTCCTTGTAGTTGCAATCAGCGCTGGAATGGTTAGTCCTGCCACAATGGTTACACTTAGGCTTAGGCCTAAAAGAGAACTGGTTATTACCACTAGGCTTACTCATCTTGCTGTATCCATGTTTATACTTGGATAACTGGTTACAATCTGCAGGTTCAGACTTAATAGGCAACAAATTTTTGTCGCTTACCTCCTTGGAGACAGCTAAATTTAACATTTTGTCAAATGTAGTTGTGGTCTTCGAAGCATCCTCCTCGAACAGCCTATCTTGGATTTTGGGGTCTCTAAGGCCCAAAGTTAACACATCACGCATAAGCAGTTCCAATTCTGTATCGAAACCACATTCACCTGCTAGACTCCTTAACCGGGCTGCAAATTCTCTAATGGATTCATTGTGGTCCTGTCGAGCCTGATAGAACTTTCTCCTACTGGCAAAATAGGAATGAATAGGCTTAAAATGAGATTCTAATAATTTGATTAGATCATCATACTTGAGGTCAGAGAACTTCTTAGGTACACTCAAACTTGTGAGTAACCTAAATGTATTATCCGAAATGGAAGTAATAAGCAAAGCCTTTTTCTTTTCTTCATCTTTAATTTCATTGACAATAAAAGAATTCTCTAATTTTGACTTGAAAATAGCGAAATCGCCAGAAGAGTGATCAAAATATAGAGTATGTTGGTTCATCTTGAAACCTTATGGTCTGTTACCTTATTTGACGAATATACGTTCATCGGTGGTTTTGCACACATTTGTCGATCCCATCCTCGTCGCCATTTGTCAGGCTCTTGAATTAAAACACTACATTTTATGCTGAAGTACAGTTTATTAAGTTGCAAATGGATAACTTTTACATGTCTGAATAACGGAATTTAGGTTAGACATCATCAATACTCATTGGAGGTTATAGATCTGAGAGAAAACGGAAGCATAGAAATACAAAATAATACAGTAGCAGTACTACCAAGGCAACTGCCTTAAAAGCAAAGACTTATAAAAATAAACTTAATCTCACTATAAAAATATCAGTTTATAACACTCCTATTTAAGATTTCCTTCTGACTCCTTGCGGGACGTCCCCATGATATGACAGAAAATTCATAGTTCCTTGAAAAAGTAGATTTTTAGGTGTGGTGTTGATGTACCAAATCTTAATTTACCTGTTGTCGTTTAGAAAATATTAAGCCCTTGCGGAACTTTATATACACCCTGTATACCTATGTACAGTAATAATATAGAGGTTTAAAACTTCTCTCTTCTAATTACCAATAATTTAATCGTTACCTGTTTGAAATTTCTTGTATTCTTGTTTACTTATCCAATATATAACTTTAACGTTATAGTTAGTTATTAATGAACGTGACATAGTCATTTATTTATGTTAGTTATAGTTAGTTATAAGTTATTTTTTTTTAGAAATCACGTTAAGCATATTTAACACAAGAAGTAAGGTGTAAAGGTTACACTCAAAGAAACAGATAGAAAAAAAATCAACTGTGATTAGTCTTAACCTATTCATTAATATTCATATTATTATACTGACCGGATTTATTATTTAAATAGGTTTAAATTCAATTAACTGGAAAAAGTACAGTTTGATACGGTTAAATTGGTTGAGTTAACTTTTCTGTTTTCACATGTAAAATACAACATACCAATTCAAAGTTAGCTAGACCAAACTCAATTGAGGCAGTTCGTCCGTGTCAACGTTTTAATAAGAGTGACAATGAAGAATTTGTTCATTAAGGCGACAAGACACAAATGACCGTGCTGTGGATACCTACAGTCTGCGAGCTGACAGCTTGTATATCTCCTGGTGAAATAAAGTAGCTCTATTTGTCTTACCTGACAAGAAGGGTTTTAAACTAAGATAAATAAAGCAGTTTCTTAGAAATTGCAGTCGGCTAGTAGAGATGTACTTTTCAGTCTAAATTACCGTTATGACTATACAACTGAGTTTTAAGGTCAACTTAAGTCTTATAAGACTTGTTTTAAAACTTTGTTGGGTTTTTAACTTGACCGAACTGTACTTGAATGAAAGATGAATGAATAAACGAGCAAATGAATTTAATTAAAGTGTTTTTTTTACAACGAGAGCTCGTCCCGTGGTCGAAATCTCGACCAAAAGTATGTGTTGTGTAAACTTCTCTATTTTCATCCCACGCTGTAAATAAAACATGTGATTGGAATTTCTTCAGTTTGTTTTGTTTTTTGTTTATATTTTGTTGTTATTTCGTCACAAACTTGGTACATGAGGCCCATGTTAACTTTTTAAAATCATTTTCTGTGCTTATTTATGATCTCATTTTAATTTATAAAGGGATTCTGCTCTCTACAGGAAATTATCTTTCATTTGATACCAACCGCGTGTAATTCGGTCCATTAGTATGGTCGCTGGCTGTCATAAGTGTTGAAAAAGTTTTTTAGTATATAAGATGTATGAACGACAATCGAATTTCTCAGTACTAGAAACAACGGTGTCCATGCTGACCACCTATTGCGGCCAGCTTTTCTAAGAAGCACTTAAAAAATAAGTTAATATTAATATTATCAATTATAGTTTGGACTGAAAATTTTTGCGTATTATTTCAATATAAATATGATTAATAAGATCATCTGTTTCATTAGTATTCTAAACATATCATATTTCATCAAATACACATTCATTTATGATTTGACTACAACTTATTTTAATTTTACTGGCTGAAAATGTTTTTGTTTGGATTCGATTTTTTATTAAATGCAATTGTTGCTGAGAAATTACGTTTATAATACCTTGTCAAACATGAGAACCGTGAAAGAATTAATATAATCTATTCTACGAATCATAAAGAAAATATTTAAAGCAAATTGGCAAAATCATTTTTTAGGTTTTTTAACTTTTGTTCCGACATAAGACCTACTATTAAACTTTTTAAGTACTTTAGCAGCAAAACTATTTCACCAGAGTGTATGGGTCAAGTATCGAATATATTAAACCAAACTTTGCTCCCAACTCATTAAAATGTAGGTACTAATTACTCCTATTTATTTAGACAATTTTAAAATGCATGTTTTCTACATTGTTATAACGGTGCAGTGAACTTTACAGCCAGTATTGGGAAATCATTAGTTATGCTTGATAATGCGATGTCCCATGTGATAACGTGTATTAATTAAACTGAATATTCTACGGTTTTCTACTGGTCACCTCTAAATAATTAAAATAACAATTGTTTTAATAACTTGGCTTGTTTGTGCTTCTCGATTAACGAGTCAAATATGAAATTAACCTAATTACTTACTTACTGCCGTGGCTCCAAATATCAGTTGATTCTTCGCCTCGTGTACCAGCCTCTTCCACCCTTCTCTGTCTTCTGCCAAATTGACATTTGCACCCATTGTCCTGATGTCATTAAATACTTGGTCAGTCCATCTCAATCTCGGCCTTCCCAATGGACTTTTACCTCCAGGTGTGGCTCTACAAACTTCACAGTCTTGTTCCTTTCTCTCTTCTGAGCACATGACTCTAATTAACTCAATTAAGCGTTGCTAAACCTTTATAAAATCTATTTTCACATCATTTGTTATTTGGTTTTATGTGGTAAATGTACTTATTTTTCTGTTCAATGTTAATGGTAATATTGTAGAATTTCCCAAATGTTTTTTGCATTTTAAATTTAGGTTTTTTAATTTTAATTTTAGGTTTTTTCACTAACGATACTTACATTTACGATACTTACGATTACATTAACGAGGCAATGAACCATACACACCGTATTGAAAAAGCATTGATCCTGCTGATAATGTGATGTCCCTTGAGACATTGTGTTTATCAATTGATAGAATATAGCAAACGATTACTTTTAATACGCCCGCCTCAGCAAACCTGCAGACCAAGCGAATTTCCATTAGTCTGAATTGATTTTAAATTAAATTTATTTAAATAACATTAGGTTTAACGAGTACCTAGGTTTGCTGATATAGGAAGGCAGAGAGGCTAATACAGTGTGTTTTATAGTAAAATATTATTAGCTCAGTATAAAATAAATAAATTTTCCAAGTTTGATCAAACTACAACATTTAAAAAAAGTCTCCATAAGAATAACATGATATAATTTAAAATTTGCATATTTTGAATTTTTTTGTAACTAATAACCGTACAAAACATTTTGGTATGCTAATTTATTTGTTTTTTAAGCTCCTTAAAATAGTCTAAAGAGAAATTGGGATATTTTGTGTTTTGAGGGTAAAAAATGCGTAAAACCAATTTTTACCCCATACAATTCCCTTGTAAAACCCTGTTTTCATGGTCCGATTATGCTGGTTCGCGAACTCATTCAAGTTTATCCAAACCAAATTTCATCAAAATCGGACAAAAGTTACTCAAGTTATCTTATATTGATTAAAATTAAATTTAAATATTTCGTGTCATTATTTATTTTGAAGGAAACACATCATTGATATTTATTTGCACGTTTTTGAGACTGTTGTTTTTATTAGGCCTACTAGATACAATGAAAAATTCATAAAAAAATATTTCAAAATACTAACTTAGCATTAAATTGTGGTAAATATATACATTAATAGTAAAGGTAGGTTAATATCCATCCATTGTCTTCGGTAATATGATGGTTAATATCATAAATCACAATCACAACAATCACACAAAACTAATATGGTCCGAGGGTGTAGAAAGTTGCTTTAGTCGGTCGAGTATCAGACAAAATTCCTTAATATACAATATCGTTATGAAGTTGTTTTTAAAATTTTTGTTAAAGTAATACTGAAGTCGCTTAGTCATATAATTTTTTTTGTGAAATAGGTCTATTTGTTTCAGAACATAAGAAGCTAATTTTAAGAAGTTATGATATCGGTTTTTCCCGTATTAATGTAAATTAAGTAAAGTGACGTTAAACAATAATTACCTGACTTTTATTCTGACATATATCTACAATTACTTAAAAACAAAAATAAAACATTATCTCTTGCTTTTACCAAACGAATCTTTTCTACCAAAGTTGAGACTAATATTGCTATTCATGGCAAGGAATGAAGTTTGATATTGGAACTTGTGAAAAGAGCATTTCTTTGGAAAGTAAGCCAATACAGTGTATACGGTGTACACAGGACAACCAAACTGTACCACCATTGGTATTTTAGAAACTACTAGATCTTGAGAAAAATTAAATAGGGAACTTCAATAATTTTTTATGGCATTCAAAAATATAAATCCCACTTTTGTCAAAAACGGCCGCCATTTCCTAAAATGGCGGCTAACTCAAATGTGTCCTACAAAGTTCCATGTATTTTATGATGATTTTAGAATTTAGATTCAATATTAAGACAAATTTATCCTTTGCATTTCCTTTCTAAACTTACTCGTTTAGGAGCTATAGGATGTGGAATACAGAAAACAGAAAAAGCCACTTTTCCGGAATGAAACACGCTGTAGCTCCTCAACGAGTAGCTTTATAGGAAAAATGTTACATCTACATTCAAAAACACCATAAAAGGGGTTACAATAAGAAATTATAAAGTTAGCCACTATTTTACAAAATGTTTTAGAAAAATTGGAATTTATATTTTTCAATGTCATAATAAGATAATTGATGTTCCCCGTTTAATGTTTCCTCAAAATCTAATAGTTTCTGAGATACCAATGGTGGCACAGTTAAGTTATGCACCCTGTGTTGATCTATATTTCCGATCATTATTGGTGTGGTGTAGCCTTCAAAAACCTCAAAATTAATCCAATACACTCCGCAATAAAAGAATGTAATAAGGAATACCAGTGTCGTTGGTACCGTGAACCGAAAAAAGACGTGGCTCTTGCGATAATAGCATAGGCTACGTGTAGTTTTATGTACACATATTTATTGTCTAAGAACCCGTAATGTTTAAAAACGTTTAAAGAAAACGGAATATCCAATTTGTTTGATCAGATTTCCCATTCAATAGTGAAATACCCCCACCGCAGCAAACCTGCCGTCCAAGCGAATTTCCATTTGGCTGAATTGATTTTCAATTGATCTATTTAAATAACATTAGGTTTAACGAGTACCTAGGTTTGCTGCTACAAGGAATCTAATAAAGTGTGTGTTTTAAGTAAAATAATTATTGCTTAGTATAAAATGAATATATTTGCCAAGTTTGATTAAAAGAAATCCATAAACAAGCAAACTACAGTCCAACCTCAGTATAACGAATCTGAAGGGACCGAACTGAATATTCGTTATATCAAGGATTTTTTTTTAAACGAGGTTCGCTATATAGAGGTTAGGTTTGCAGGAATTTCGCTAAGTCGAGGTTCAGAACCAGCGTCGGTCAATATAGGTCGGGATTTGACCTCATTAAAATACAATTAAAGTAGCATAGGCTACAATACTTTACAGTACAGTGTTTACATTGTACAGTAGAACCTAAATTATCCGGCATAATAAAGGGGAGGGATCTTGAATATTGCGCAATCATGACAATGGCATTGACCTTGGTACAGGTTAAAAACTGTAAGTTTAAAATCACAGCTTGTTCTAACCATCCTAAAACCTAGCCAAATACTGTATTGCGTAGTCATAAACCATGTAAAGAACAAAACAAAACAGTAGACAGTTTTGTAAGCTACTGCTCGCGATAGGCCGGTAGGCTACTTACAGTACAGTACTGATTTATCACAACAGAGAAATGTCAATAATAATCATTAACTATAGCATTGGTGTTGCTAGTTGAAACAAATCGTATTGAAAACAATAAATTATTAGATAAGTCATTATAAAAGTGTATAATCATAGCCAACTTAAGGATAATAAAAACACTCGTAAAAGGAATGTTAAAATAACGATGTTGCTATTCTTTCTCTTTGGTTTTGTTTTTATATTCTTTCTTAGGTTTCTCTTTATTCAAAAATTGTACAATTCACCATAGTTATCCCATATCGCCCAATCACAGCTTACTAAACATTACGTCATCATCAGTCCTCAGTGAATGAAATCAGTTCTCGTTGCAACATAGCGCGCGCAGCGACAGCAGACAAAAGATGTAAAACGGAGCAGACGAATGTTAGCGCAAGCGATGACGTGACCTTTCCATTTAATTTGATAAAGAAACAGATTTTCCCAAAACAATAATTGGGTGGGGGATTTGTTATATCGAGGGAAAGACGTAGACAATTCGTATGCAGAGGTTAAATTCGCAATGTAGAGGTTCTGACAATGACAAATTCGTTATATTGAGGTGTCTTATTTTTGCCGAAATCACGAAAAATTCGTTAAATCAAGGTCGTTGTTATGGTTTGTTCGTTATGTAGAGGTAAAATATACATTGTGTCTTATGGAGAGTTCTGAGGGATTAAAAAAAATCGTTATATCAAGGTTGGTTAGACTGTACAACATTTTACAATATTCTCCATAAGAATAACATGGGAATTTTTAATTTACCATTTTTTAGTTTTCTCCGTAACCAATAACCGTACAAAAACACTTTGATATACTGAATTGTTTGTTTTTTTAAGCTCTTTAAGAAGGTTTAGAGAAAAATTGGGAAATGTTGTGTTTTGAGGGTCAAAAGTGAGAAAAACCAATTTTTACCCCATAAAACCCTGTTCCCATGGTCCGATCATGCTGGATCGCGAACTCATTTAAGTTTATCCCGCCTTACACCTTCAAACCAAATTTCTTCAAAATCGGATAAAAATTACTCAAGTTATCGTGTTCACGGACATATATATATATATATATATATATATATATATATATATATATACATATATAAAAATTTGAACGAATGGTGTTTTTGGTCTATGGGGACATCAAAATGAAAAAGTAAATCGGTAACGGGCCTAAGTCTTACCATGAGACCTACGGTAATAGCTACTTCCCTAAAGGGAAATTCGCTAAAAGCAAGGCAAGTTCATTAACAACGACTTAAGGTAAGTGATATCCCACGTCAACAAAGTTTTGCAGAAATCGGCTTATGTACATACATTGTGTGTGACGGTCCCTAACTAAGTTTAAGTCAGTTTAGCAAATTTTCACTTGCTAACTAGTTCACTTTGTAGATTGAAGCTAATTAAAGGCACAGTTCAGGTTGAGCTACTTTCCTTGAGTGTTAAAGGTAAAACGTTTTTGCTATATACTGAGACATTTAAATTACACATTGCAAGTACCATGCATGTTTTGACATTATAAAGGAGTCTATTACGTGCTGTCAGAAATAAATGTATTTTACTTTGCACTTCGCTTTGTTCTAAGTCCACTCGATTGATTTAGAATTTAACTGGTCTAGTGGTGAATGCACTGAACGTCTTTTTTAAACCGCTGAGTGCAAATCCCAATAACCGTGCATGAATGGTTTTGGCATTATTTTATGATGAAACCAGTGCAAAAACTTATAATAAATAGCGAAGGTATTATAAGTTGGGGAGCGAGCTGGCGTAGTGGTTAGTGCGTGGGACTTCAGTCCCTGAGGTCCCGAGTTCGATCCCCGCCAAGTCACCAATGGATTTTATCCAAGTGATAATGCCGCAACTCCTCTTTCAATGGACAAATGAATCACTCTGTTCCGAATAATGTTCTACACTGGAAACGATACGATGTTTATTATAGCAAAAACAGTGCTTCAATAAATGTCACTTAAAATTTTAGGCATTGCATGTAGGCTACCCTTTGGGGGTCACTATTATTTTGAGGAGTTAAAGATTGGTCACATACTTATACCAGAAATCCATTCACAGTTTTCATGTAATAATCTTATGTAATACAGTATTAACATATGTGGAATACATAGAATGCCTGCCCAGCGATACAAGACGATATGCGATGTTTAACAGTTTGAGCTAATATTGTTGGCTGGCACTAAACATTACATATTAACCTTATCTGCCGCACTATCATTATACATTATATCAGCGTATAGTACCAGATTCAGGGGTGCCAATCTTCTTATAGCTTGCATTACAGTATATTATTCACGTTCAGCAGAATATTTAGCTTAGGTATGGTCTAGTTATTTTGTATTTATGACGTGCGCAATGCTATACGCTGTCGTTCATAATGTTTTCACTAATTACCAATATATTTAGCATATGATATATTTGTGAAGTATTCGAGAGGAATTACTAAAGTTCTGATTGTTTGAGGTTCAATGAATGATTTGGTCATTAAAGGCATGTTAAAAGTTCGATTCCACGCAGGCTATAATATTGTGCTATAACCAGAAATATATTCCAAATGTCAAAAACTTTGTTTCAGATAGGACAATATGTCTATTCCATAATGTGTTTACCTGTGTTTTGTTAAACCGAAGCTCTAGAAAGTGATCTTAGCTATAAGAGGAGCCCATTAAGTTATAGTAAACGTTTCCAAAATGATTATAGTATATTTTATAAGTACCATTAAATTCAAACACTATCAAACTATAACGCCTTTATTTTGCCGGCCTCAGATAAAACCTTCTGTTTTACATAAAAAAATATAATACAAGTAACAAATCATTTTAATTATTACTAATTAAAAACGAAACCTCAGATAGATTTTTGCCATAAAAATCGTTAAAGTAACCTTACTTGATACATGAACAACTACTATATCCACCCTCCATGTAATAGACTACTCATTTGTAAATAAAAACTACAAAAAAATCTATATTTCCCGGTAATAGATGTTGAAAAAAGGTTGGTTTTCACAACTATATGTTGATGAAACCAATTTGAAAATATTGCCAACAAATTATTTCAAAACATTGCCCTCTTATGAAACGGACAGTTTTTGATATTTTATGACTAGCTTTTCTATTAAAGTCACTTTTAGACAAAAACCAAAGCTTTGCTTGGATGGCTGATAAATAACATTACTTAATTTTAACCCAACCATTAATTAAAGTAACAATCATCGCAACAAATACAATGGACTAAAACGGATAGATTGTACACTTTGGTTTATTGGCAAAAACCGTTGGAGGAATACAATTTCAAATAAAAAAATATACATTTAATGTATAAGGAACATATATGCCACGTGATTAACTATTATAAACTCTTTGAATACGATGTTCACAGAGAAACTAATAATGAAACCATTTTATTCATAATAGTAATCATATTTATTTTATATTACCACAGTAAATTGTATAAACTTTATCTACGGCTAAAGAATGTGCTAATGTTAGTTAACTAAAATGTAAAACCATGCATATGTCAATATCCTACACAAATATGAAGCTTAAAAATTTATCTCTATTTAAATATCTATCGTAAAGGTTGTTTTAAGCAGAAAAAAATACTACACATTTTCAACACAGTTAATAAGGAGATTTAAAAGTAGCAGCCAACTTATATGTTCATTTGCCCTTTTGGTTGGAAGAAGACTTCATTAGGGTGGAGAGTTGATAGAGTTAATTTCCCTACCCTTTCCACTTACGTCTGAGGGTATCATTTACTGTGGACCTGATATCAAGCACTCTTTATAAAGACTATTTTGTACTTTTGGATAGATGAAGTCCTTAAACGACTTACAGTGTATTTAGTTTATATTAACATTAAATAATGTAAAAGTAAAAGGTACTAAACACAGAGTTAGAAATGTGTGGATAACTGTTTGAAATAATTCTTTGAGTCTCGTCTCCTTAAAAAAAAAAAAAAAAAAAAAAAAAAAAAAAAAAAAAAAAAACTGAGCCCTAAATATTTGGTAAACCTTCACATACAGAGTGGCCAGGAAATCTGAAAAATGGTTTTATGGAACAAAATAAAAATAAAATCCAGAATGGATATATCCGCTCTAAAGGGATAGGAAATTTATTTTAACAAACAAATTTATAACATTTGGAGTTTTCCAACCAATCTTTATAATACTTAGTAGATATTGTTTAGCATACAATACCTATATTATTAAAAAAGCTGTACTAATTTTAAATTTACAAATACGAGTAGCTCACGTGAAACATCATGTACATTTTTATTTAGCATTTAAAACGTCCTACGAAAACAAGTTCAGAGAGATTGAATAACAGTTTAAATATATTTTCGTGATAAAGCAAAGAAAAATGAGAGTACCTAGAGTTTTTGGACTTTTAAATAGCTTCATTCTTGATTTCCTTTTTCTACCCACAAAACTGTTTAATGGTGTTTGGTTGAACTTACTAGTAACTAAGAAAATACTAGTATTTTGACCACATGTCGAGTTAATCGTAACACTGGTGCAATATTACATTTTGATGAAAATTATATTTACTCCAAGCACGTTCTATATAGCTGTGATTTCAGCGCCGTATTTGGCTTAGATGATTCCAGCCAATGTTCGTAGACAATTCATCGTAATAAGCCAAGAGGATTTCCGAACGAAAATAAGATATATATTGACGTAAGAATAAAACAATTGCACAATAGGAAAGGGTATAATCATCCGATATGTTTAATAGATTGCAACAAGCTAGAATGATGCAGTATAGTTGACTCCTTGGTTAATGCCAGTGTTGTAAATAACGTGCATGGTTAAGGATTAAATATGTGCCAACAAAATGAGTTACCTCAAATTGGGTAATGACATAACACCGCCAGTTTGGCACAATCTACAGCTAGGCTCAACATTAACTAGGAGGGTAGGTACCACCCTACCCTCTTAATAGTATGAAAGTAGCATAGTTATACTAAGATAAAACATTAATTTTCCTCAAGAAGAATTACTTAATCTTCCATTAAAAGAATGACTTATAACGACTGTTTGTGTTACCTCATATATTTTTTTAAAATATTTACTACGCATAGCAAAATAAGGGGCATAGCAAGCATTTAGGCTTCCTTTAAAACATTCTCTTTACATCAGAGCGTTAACTTCTTTATTATTTATGTCTTTGGGATACGCCTAACTTATAATTTTAAATATAATTATAAAATAAAATATAATAAATATAATAATATAATTTTAAAACAATTTTAAAACGAATGACTGATGTTAGATTTACTTTAGTAGATTTTAGATGTTAATAAGAATACTTTTACCTAAATGAAATACCCAGTAAGATACATACTCTTAAAAAGATTACCTTAAAAGTAAAACACATTCTGAATATTTTATTTTGAAATTCAACCTTATTTGACATGCTCATTGTATACACAGCTAATTGTGTTGTTGGCTTTCAGATCCAACATTGAAAGTATTTCTTTTACGAATTACACACATTTATGTTTATTTTTAACTGCCAAATGTTTGACAACCACTGTACCTACTGTCTGGCTTTATTTCAAATTGAACTTGTAAATAACTTATTGAATAATTCAGAATGTCTGAAGATATTATTTATAACATCAGCACTTTTTCTGCATTTGAATTGAACTTACTTACTTTCCGTGTCCGGAAATCAGACTTCGCTTTTCCAAAAATTAGCTACCGATATGGCTTTGTCATTCGCTTGTAAAATATCATCTAATGTGCAAGACTGGTCTAGGCGTGGACAGATCAGCAGATGGCCAGGATCCTGAACAGCACCACGCACACAAGATGTTTTCTTCGTCTGGTAAGAGACCCCATTTCTGCATGTTTGTCTTGCATTTTGGTACCTCGACCCTGATTCGATTTAGGGTCTTCCACCAGATTACTTGAGAGTGATCCATCCAGGACTCGTGTCCGTGATAAAATAATTATTTGTGTAACTAGTGGTGAAAGTGGCACTTTGCTGCACACGAGAGCAATTTTACGCACTCGCCTGCGGCTCGTGCGGAATGATCTCGAGTGCAGCAAAGGCCATTTTCACTCGTGTTACACATTATATTTTTCCTACAGTCACTATAAAGCATATAAATGATTAGTCTTCCAAACACTATACAACACGTTTTTAGGTTCAGCTGGCAACACAGATGGTGAAAGAAAGATGGTCCCTAGAGAAAGTAGTACCCCCGGTCCGTATCACTCCGCTATTTTTCCTCGGCAAGAAATGTGCTCCGCGTTTTGAGAATATTGTTCTGTATGTTTTTGTAATTTGAAGTGGTTTCTGCGCCTAAATAAATGCTTTAAAGGTATTTTCTTGTTTAATAAGATCGTAGGAATGTTTAAGAACGTTTGAAAGAAAGGTCCAGAGAGTTAAGAAATACCGAAACTATAAACACGAAATGACTGGTTAAATCGTAGTTATAATAGTCAATCAGCTGCTCATAGTATTATTATCTAAGTGTTGCCAACCTATTTCCAAGCGTACACGGATTACGTGCATAATATAACCACGGTGTTTTGTGTTGTTTCGTTAGAATCCTGATGTGCGCCAAAGTATAAACCGTACGACAAAGTATAAACCGTACGGCAAAGTATAAATATGCAGCAATTAGCATCTTTCTGTACTATAAACAGTACAAGGAAGCCAACTTTGTCGGGTGATTGTAGGAAAAAACTCTTTCTGGACCCAAGCCGTCGCTCTGCAGGTTGGTGGCCGTGTAATGGATTTAACTGCCGTGAGTGAATTTTGGGACTTCCGTATCTGTTGTCAAAAACAACCTAATGAAAATATCGATCGATATATTGATTATTTCATTCTATATATCGTTTGCTTAGTTAACTTGTTGGTAAGTTAATTAACGTAACCTAAGTTTGGTTAGATAACCTAACTAACCAAACTTTATATCGAAAGAAATAATCGAAATATCGAATTGCTTTTCATTCGGTTGTTTTTGACAACAGATACGGAAGTGAACCCTGAATTTCTTAAATTTCATACGGTTTAATCAGTCCAAACATTAATAAAGGTACCTTTATATCCTAATAAAATGAAATTCAAGCTTAATATAATTTATTACAAAATTGATAACATTGAGTTAATTGTGACATTATTTGAACCATGATATTTACGCTTAGTGATTTCTGCATAATCACAAATCCATTTAAACGCTTTGTCAGCGATATTCTGTGTTCATCGGGTAAATCGTTGAATTAAATCAGTTTAGTTTTTTAATGTGAGATATAGACTATAAACTAACTCTACATTTAGAAACTGTATTGAGAGAAATCGGATCAAAACAATCTTAAAACTTCTTCTTGAAAAACTTAATAGTTAATCTTGTTTTATTGAGGAAACGAAAAGAGAGTTTCTCTGTTGCTATACGTAGTCTTGAATAATAAAAGGTAAATAGGCTCCAAGATTAAATGAGTACCTTTATCTAAATACCATTACAAAGTTTATATTTTTAGAAAATATTATCAAGACCTGTAAAAGTATACTTTTTAATCATTCAACCCCCTCCAAAGTAAGTCAGTGTATAAAAAACTAAGCCAGATAAAAGTTAATGAATCTCAATTAAATTATTATAATTTAATAACCATCATATTAAAATGTATTCCACGGACTGAATATTGCTTGTAGTAAACTAGGTAAAATCTTCTCAAACTTGGCTTTTGAGGATTCACTCAGTACTAACTTTGCTGCCTGCAGTGGATAACTTAATATTTACTCAGATTTTTTTACTTTAGTAAAAAATAAAAACTCCCCTTGAAAATGCAAGAAATATTACATTATTAAACACTAATGTCTTATCCATTATAATTTGGTATGACTGTCTGGAATCTATATTTATTTCAAAAAGATTTAAAAAAAAAAATTAAAAAAGTACATAAGTTTCAAGATAAAATTTAAATTTTTTGTTAAAGTGGCTACTTTTTTAATGGTCTATCACAAATCAAAAAACATCGTACACATTTTATGAATAAATGTTTAACAACATATTTTTGAAATGTGGATGTCATGTATATTTTTTTAATGTTACATGATTTAGTAAAATAAAAGTTACTCGAATTTTTACCTATTTTTATAACTGTGTAAAAGGGTTAAATGTTTAACTACTTAGTAAAATAATGTAAAACAGTTAACATTAGAAAAGTAAGTATTTTAGTAACTACCATGTGTTCGTTCTAATTAAAAATGACTATGTAGATTACAATTAACTACGATGTGTTTCATCTACTCAATTGACGGCAGGAAATTTAGTGTGACCAACAACGCAAATCAATGTTGTTGCGCTAGATGAGATAAATTGTGTGGATATCACATCTGTAACGTTACAATGCCAACAACGACAAGCCACTGGTAAAATCTATTATCAGATAACTAAATAAATCACTTGCATTGTGAAATATTACTCTGTTTAGTCCTAAAAATTATATATTGACACCATTAATATTTTAGTTTTGTTTATTCTGTACATTACATAATCTTGCGCTATATATGGTGTCTACACAAGTACCCAAAGAAAATAATGATATCAAGTTTATTGAAGTATACGTTAAATAACTGGATACAAACACTAAATACATACGAAAAAATACTTTTCAATTGGAAAAGTTAGTTGAAGATAAATTGTTTATGGATAAGATATGAGATAATGTTATGGTAGGTGGGGGGGGGGGGGGGGGGTTAAAAGGGCACGTAAAGGTTATTAGATTATTAGATCATTAAATAACTTGTAGTAGGATTTGTAATAGGCAATAAGAGAAAAAACTGACTAAAGCTATGTATAAGTTGATGAAATAAATTGTATATTTGTTTATTTAGCTACTAAATATTTTTATTTCAGGGTTTCATAAAAATTATTTATTATTGTAAATAATTGTTTTCACGGATTTTTTCAAACTAAGTTTATGCTAATGCATTTGAGGTTATTTCAATAACTTAATCGTCATCAAAATTTATTTTCTGAAAATTCTAGGAGTTTCCAATTTCAAATCCTACATATGACGTTTTTGGGTAGCTTGAATAAATATCGTACAGTATTCGTTTCCACGTTATACGTTTACCTACAATTTATGACAAACTATTAACATTGAAATCCACCTTTTTCTACAGTCACCCGACAAAGTATACTTCCTTGCACTGATTATAGTACAGAAAACTGCGAATTGCTGCATTTGCCGCACACTATTTACATTGTGCTCACCAGTATCCCAACCAAACAACAGCGTGCTTTTTTGGAAATTGGTTGGCAACACAAAGATACTACGACTACGATCAGTTGGCGCAGCTTTTCCCATTTCGTTCAATATTTTAATAACCTAACCTAAAAACACGTGGTACAGTGTTTGAAAGACCAATTATTTATATGTTTTATTGTCACTCTAGGAAAAATATAATTTGTAACGCGAGTGCAAACTAGTTACACGAATAACTATTTATTTGCTGCTAGATATTTATGTATTACAGTTAATGATACTTATTTTTATAGTTAGTTCACCGTAACTTTTGTAGCCTATATTATACGATAATTAATATTTCAGTATGATATTAAATCATGTCTTTCATTTACTCTTTGTAGCTAGTTTGATAACTAAAAGTACATTCATTATGTGCCGTTATTATTCGATTTCCCCATCATTGTTATGATCAGGCGATGAACCGTGAACACCGTATCGGAAAAGCATTGATCAGCTGATATGGGTTGTTCCATGACGTGTTGTGTTAACCATTTGACTGAATATTACACACGACCAATTCAGAATTAAATACACTTTTTACTCCTTCATCTCTATATTTTGAATATAATTATGTAGTAACGTATTGAAATAAAAAGTTCTTCATAAATGCAGATAAAGGATTTTGTAACACCATAATACATTACAATATCATTTACACAATATTCTATGAATGGATACTATTCAAATGTGTTTCAACCCCAAAACTTTGTAAAACCCCTTAATTCCAATTAACTAAAATCTAAAACATAAATGACAAAGAGATTAATGTTTGTCAAGTCTAATAGTCCAGCATCTATAGGGAGGGAGTTGAGTATGTACTGAAAATGTAAAGCTTTTGATTGTTGTTGGGGGCATCTTGGAGATGACAAAACACGGGGCGGAATTCATGAACGTTCCTTAACCTATTCCTTGTTCCTTATTCCTTACCTTTCTCCTTACTGGTATTCAGGAACGTTCCTACTTCCGTTCCTTATTCAAGGCCTCCTTGATTGAAGGAATTCCTTAAGTATTGTTGCTTGTTCAAATTCACAAACGCTCCTAACTCCTTTAACGAATAAATTTTCCTTAATTGATGATTCCTTACTCCTTAGAATAATAAGGAAGGTATGAACGTCCCTATAACCTTACAAAGCTGTGATTTGTAGGTTATGTTTGTTTATTTTGATTAAACAGCATTGACACTTTTCCCGTTGACCCGGCGTATTTTGAGTAGATCAGTTAGTTAAATTATTTGTTGATACTTGTGTTTTTTTATTTATTTATTTATTATACAAATTATTTATATTCTTTATACACACGTCGATTCTACAATGGATGAAAATATTTTAGAAGATGATTTTATTGAATTCATGGACCACATTGACGATGACCTTTTTGAAAATCGGGCACATAGGCCAAACGATCACATCCCTACGAATCCTTTTGAAGTGTATGATGACAATGAATTTATAAATAGGTTTAGATTTACAAAACAGGTCGTTAGGGAGAAAATTATTCCCCTAATTTATGTAAATAGGCAGAACGCTACAAACAGGGGATTGCCTATTTCTCCAGAAATAAAAGTCGCCACTGCATTAAGATTTTATGCCACTGGTAGCTATCAGGTAAGCCATTATAAGTTTATTAGCCTACATTTTAACAATTTTATCATAACTAGGCTTGAATGTTAAATTTGAGGTAAATGAGTTTATGCTAGGTTTACTAATTTAAGTTTTAATTCACTGGTTTTTAATAGGCCTAATAGTTTTGGAATTATATAGTTATCTAAAGAAATTTCTCTAGTTACTTAGACTAACTTAAGGGGATCCAGGCTTCAGAAAGTGAAAAAATGGCCAAAATTCACTTCTTTTTTATAGTATTTTATTGTTATTTGGTTATTTATGTACAAGAAAATATAAGTTTTATAGGTATCCTACACGTTTTTCATAACAAAAATATATTTTCCCCAGATACTACATGAGCGCGTCTTAGTTTTTTCTAGGACTTCGATCGTGATTCCCCGAAAGTTGTGGTTTTTAGTGTTTTGTAACAGAAAAGTTGATATATCTCAGCTAATTTTTGTCCTATCATGTTGAAATTTTTACCAGATGTTCTTGATAGTATTTACAAACTTTTTGGGTATAATTATTAATATAAGTCAAATAGTTAAAAAAATATAATTTTTTATATTTGAAATATAGTCTAAGAAATTTTTTTTTGTTTTTCAACCTTTATAAAATAAAAACTAATCATCCTACAAACAAAGTAATACCCAGGATTTCAGTAAGTGTACATAGCTACAAAAAGACACCTAGTTAAACAAAATTGATCAACTATTTTATGAGTTATATCAAAAATAAAAATGTGTTACGTAATGATACATAAAAATACATAAAATGGTACTGTGGTACATAGAGTGGCTACAACAAATAAAATTACAGTTTTTAGGCCCATTCGATATAATAAATATCTTTAAAAAATGATAAACATAAAAAATAAAAAAAATGTATGTTCTGAAGCCTGGATCCCCTTAAAGCATCCTAGCCCTACCTATTTACCGGTACCATATGTAATGCTCTCAAAGGTCTATTAGGTCTACATTTATGCATTTTAATATTATTATAGCCTATATTAAGCTAATCGTGTCATTTAAATGCATGACAATAAAATGTGAGCTACACAAATTAACTAATGATACTAAATCTATGTTAGACTATTCAATACATTCAGTATGCTAAGTCACGTCAATATTGACGTTAAAAATGATAAAATATCTTTTTTTAAATGGCAAAAACAAAATAGTCCATGCATAGGTAGGAATTCATGTTGAAGAATACCATTCTCATTGTGTAACATGCTACAAGTATTATGTAGGCTAGCATACATGTTACTTGAATTCTATTATAGCAGATAGGCGTGTATATATCAATGCTTTCTTTAACTCATGCCTATATTTTATGTAACCAACAGCCAGCCACAACCTGGAATTTTTGCCATTTTTTCATAGCGTGAAAAAGGACATTTAGCATATAGCCTTCTTAAGCGTAAAAATAAATATATCAAAGTAATGTAACTTATGTAGTAACATAAGTTATTAATATGATAAAATATTTCACACCTTTAAAGATTGTCATATGTAAACATTTTTCCAGACTGTTTGCGGAGATCTTGTTAACATAAGCCAGCCAACTGTTAGTAGAATAGTTCAAGAGGTGTCAGAACTTTTGGCTAGAAATATCCCCAGACTGGTGCATTTCCCAAGAAATGAGGCTCAGAAAAATCTGGTCAAAGCTGATTTTTTAGGAATAGCTGGATTTCCAAATGTACTGGGTTGTGTTGATGGAACTCAGATTCCAATTATAAGTCCAGGTGGCCAGAATGCAGAGGTATATAGAAATAGAAAAGGATTCATGTCCATCAATGTGCAACTCGTCGCTGGCCCGCAGCTGCAGATCTTTGATGCAGTGATTCGCTGGCCTGGGTCAACACATGACTCGAGGATATTCAGCAACAGCAGCCTTAGGTATAGCATTTTAATTACCGGTATTCACAATATTAATAGCATTTTTTTTTACAGTTACCAACAAACTGTCAGATAAGATTAATAGTTTTTACTTTTTATGCGTTATGTAAGTCATAAGTAAGTATTTAAAATAAGTAACCCGCTTCTAAATCAAAGCTTAAGTAGAAAGTTTTGTAGTATCTCAGTAAGAGTACCTATCTCAAAAGTAAGAGATTCCGACATATTGTACAACTCCTACCTCTCCTATAATTTTGTGAATCCTTTTCCTCCCTGTTTTAACAATAGATCAATTAGTGGTTGTAGGCATAATACCCCCTTAACCGCTATATACAAAAATAATAATATGGAGGATATTTATGAATATTTGTTAGTAATCTGGAAACGATTATTTTGTATTAATCTGCAGGTTTCTTCGTGCCCTTTTGATTCAATTAAGCTAATAAAACAGAAGAAATCACAGACTGTCAGTTTTGTTTAGTTATATTTGTATTGTACTGAAATTTACACACTAATCTAGAAAATTAATATCCTGCTTCTTCATTTAGGTGGCGTTTTGAAAATCCCCGGGGCGACCTGAAGAACTCCTTTCTTCTAGGGGACAGTGGTTATGCCCAAACAAAATACATGTACACTCCTGTTTTGGACCCTCAAACTGCTGCTGAACAAAGATACAACAGGTCAATAGATCCACAATTTTACTTTTTAATGTCAAGTACTTTTTACACTCATTATTGATGATTGTAAAGTAAAAATATGCCACTTAGAACATACTTGTTGTCTGGAGGCCACTATATTAAAAACTTTTACTATAATAAACCAAACTACTAAACATGATGAAATATTATACTTTTTACTACCAAATCTACTGATGTGAAAGTAGTTATGTTGGATTAAACTAGTAGATAAAATGTGTGGCTTTTGCTAAACTGGTAAGTACCAAGATTGTTGTATATAATGCTAGCTTTAAGTTATCTTTTTTTGTTAATCCTACATTGTAATTATCTAAAGAATAAATTGATTTGATTTCAGGGCTCAAATTTCTACTAGAAATACAGTAGAAAGAACCATTGGGGTACTTAAGAGGCGCTTTCCATGTATGTTATACGAGTTGAGGAACAAGCTTGAGACAACAACAAGAATCATAGCTGCCTGCATTGTGCTCCACAACATTGGGAGGCAGTGGGACCCAAGGGATTTTGGGAACGAAGATGTACAACTGATTCCCAACAACTGGCAAAATTTTGTTGTTGATGTCGAAGAAAGAGTTCGGGATAATGAGAGAGGCCGTTTAATTAAAGAGCTGTTCATCCACCGCCATTTCTCAAACAGGCGCAATGAGGAGTAATAGACATTGACTCCAGAACAGTCCTTTTTGTCAACATTTTGTAAAATACATGATTTTGTTATCATCCTTTAATTAATATACTATTTATTACCTTATATGTTTATCTGTATTTCCTCGGTAAACAATTTAATTGAAATTATCAATTATCTGGTGATCAATCACCATATATGATTGCCATATCAGTTATTGTAAGTAAATGATCAAACTAAACCCTTAAAGGAAAAGTTGTAAAGCTGTAAAAGTGGTCATTTTATAAAAAAATGTCTTTTGTATAGTAATCTCTTTCGTTTGATTCTTCCAGGTTTAAAGTTGTCCATAATGGTTCAAAGTTTACCATATCCTTGAATTATAATAATATTATAATATAGAATACAATTGTATTATGGATCTGTTCATGTGTTATGTCTTAACAACCACCATTGAAATATATGGTTTCATTGAACCAATTAAGTTAGGAAACTACATGCAGTTTTTAATGAGGTTTAACAAACATCCAAAAAATAACAGTTTATTATTTTATAATAAAAAATAGTATTGTATTTACAAATATTAAAGTACTAAATTCAGAACTTTTTCAGACAAAGAAAAGTTGTTTTTGGTACATCAAATAAATAAGTACAGCAGGGTGATTGAGTCGAAAGAAACTAATGGGCCAAAAAGTTAAGAGAAACGGATAACTAGCCAAGCTATTACAAACATGAGACAACTACTGTACCATGAGGAAAAAGGCATTCAAAAATACTAATAGTATCTCAAATAACTGGGGATTACAAGTTCAATGTTCACATGCACATTTTAATTTAATTTTTAAAATTTCCTCTTCATATTGTTTTTTCATTCTTGCAGCCTCAGTTTCAATTTTTGCTGTTTCCAATATCTGTTGCTGTATCTTTAATTTTGTTCTGGCCTCCTCTAATCTTATTTGGTGCAACTCCTCTTCATGCTCTGCCATCTTACTCAACTTCTTTACCCTCTCCTCCAGCTCGATGTTGATTGCAGCCTGCCTGGCAGTTCCGAGCAGCTTGCGTTTTTTCCCACATACTCCATCATTCCCTAAAAATATTAATGAGACAAAAATTATGATTATTACTTTCACATATTTTCTTTCAATAAATGTAAGGAAGTATTATTTGGATATGTAGTCAATTTCTGAAAAGAAATGCTGTTCTTGATGACCTAATGATTTTAACAGACTTTAGGATTGTTAATTGTTTGATAGGAATAAGAGAGATCACAATGTTAATATTTCCGGAACTCTAAAAACTCTTGCTGCCTGACTTAAGAAAAATATTAGTACCAATTTCATCTTAGACTTAAAATTTTCATCACTGTAGTTGTGTAAATGTTTCTGAGCTTCAAAGATATCTCTATTTACTTATTCACCAACAAATTTCATAGATCTTTCATAACTAATAATATTTATACATTGATATTTGGTGCTACTGAAAAATTAAACAAATAATGTTTGCCTACTTCTTTCATTTTCTTTAGTTAGTGTTCTTTGATCATGGGTTGAACAAGCAGGTGTCATTGTCAACTGTGGGGGTGTAGACCTAATTGAAATTTCTGGTACAGCAGAACTTTCCCCATCTTGGCTCACTTCGATGAAGGTCATATTGAAAAATTCTGCAACAAATAATTAACAAATAGTCTCATAGTAGCTTTTGTAAGGAGGCTTTATGTAAAAAAAAATACCATATATATGGTATGGCTTTTAGTCTCATAGTATTATTGAAAATGTTTTAAGTGGTTGATAAAGTTCTCAGAATAGGCCATGCACCAACACACTGATTTACCAGCTTGCAATCATAGTTTTGGTAGGATGCAGTCATTCCCTAGGTACTGAACAACAAGACAAACATTTGCTAAAAACTTCAGAATGAGATCTTTGCTATGTACAGTACTCACTTTTCATTCCTGGATATTACCCTTCCTTTTGTTCGCAAATGTTACCTTCAGTTAGTGTTTCCTTGTTTAATATAGGTACAATTTACATAAAGAAATATTTTTTATGTCCCATGTCCATAGTTATTTGTAGAAAATATTAATAAGGCATTAGGCATATGGATATTATCACCAATGCATGTTCTCTGACTTTTGAAAAGTTACTCAGCATTATGGAGTAAAAATGGCTAGAGTATAAACAAAGTCCCCAAGAATGTATTAAAACTTACCTTCAATTTAAAATTTGTAGCATTATTTTATAATAGTATGAGAAGTTTTGTTTAAGTAGGCCTATATCAATAAGAAAGGGGCATTAAACACTGAAGCGCTATTAAATCATACCTTGTTCTTTGGTTGACTCCAACATGGAGGTGTCACTGTCATACACATTTGGGATGTCAATGGCAGTTGAATTTTGAAGGATGGCATCGATTTCTGGGTCATCTTCAAATTTTGTAGGAGGACCCCCACCTGTTCCCATTTTGGCCTGCCTTTCCTTTGCCAACTTCTTCTTCCTGCTGGTCTTTATATTGTCCCAACATTTCTGCAACTGCTGTATAGTCTTCTGTGAAACCCAATAATGTAATTAAAATCTCTATATCATAGAACTCTAAATTACAGTATTTTTTAAATGTAAAGCTAACTAAAGCACACAGCTTATTGGCCCAAAGCAATTAGTTTATTTCTACATAATCATCATATAAGATTTACACTAGAACATAATCTTCAAACATTAGACTATTTATCCACACTGTTTTATGATATTCACACTGTTAAGTCTGATATCCACACTGTTAAATGGTATTCAACATAATATGTATGTTGTTAGCTTGTTTACATGAATTAAATAAATTTCCAATTATTGAACTGAACTGGTGATTGAGATTTTGCACTTATTCTTATATTAACCCTGATGTTTAGATTTCAGCCAAATGACCTAAAACATCAAATGTAGCCTAATCATAATCATCTCACCTTCTGTCACAAATAATTGGATATTGAAGAATTATTTAACCGTGTTTTTGTCATAAAGGGAGTTATTATTTAGAAGTAAAACTTAATGTTATCCACACTTTATTCTTATAAAATCTAAGCCTAAAAAGGTAGCAACCATTGGTACAGAAAATGCAAAATATGTTAGCTAACTTAACCCATTATTTAAAAAAAAATTTGTTTCAATTTGTATAGTTTGTAGGGTGTTGTTATGGTAGGCCTTTTACAATCAATGTTGTTTTTGTGTTGTATGGTTGCCATCTATTTGTTAAGCATAATGTAAAATAAAAGACCATTTCAGTGAAAAGTATTTAAGTACTTAGCCTACGATAACGTTTTTGGGTGTAGGCCTAACTAGCCTATAGCTTACTTTTTTATTTGTTAAACTTAATTAACTGGTGAACCTCTCTTTACACTTTCTTAAATATTCCAATTTCCCACTTAATTGATAGATAGGCCTATGAGATTAATAAATGATTTAAATGGGTTTGAATCTGTTGGAACTGTTGCAGTCAGTCGAATTTCATTATTATTTGGTAAAAGTTTGACCGAGCAAAAAAACTTTTGGGCAGAGGTTTTACATTACGAGACCAACAGCTTCTCTAATTCTTAATGGCTTTTGTTACGAGCGCTTGAAGCTTGAAGCGAGCGGCCGCGGTCTAGTGGCCAAGTGATCCGCCTTCAGTGCTGGAGCCCCGGGTTCAAATCCCGTTCGGGCAGTTTACTTTTTGATGCGGATTTTTCCACTTTTTAATTTTTTTTACTTTTTAAATGCATAGTTCATTAGGTTTCAATGTTAAAACATCTTATATTCTTTTTTGTTTTATTAAAATAGTTTTCTTTGAGTTATAAGTTTAACTTAACCCAGATCTAGCTTGATCTGGTTTTTATGTTCCAAAATCAGATCTGGAACATAAGAGATAGGCCTAACTAAGCCATTTTTATTATGACTGCTGTTACACAATATGCTGTAAACCTACCACATTTTTAACTTAGTTGAGTAACATTTTACTATAGGTCTATTGCATAAGGCCAAACATTAGCGTAGGCCTGCTGCATTTTATATATTTAGTATCCTAGCCTAGGCTAATATTAAATTCTTTCTGTTTGGTTTGATGTAGCGTAAGTTTATTATGTTCACCAATTAAATGAGTATTTCTATAGGCCTACTTTTCAATACTGTAGCCTGCATTAATTGTAAGAACTATAATTACATTAGTACCGTTTGCATTGATAATTATATTGATTAAAAACTTAAATAATAGGCCTATACTTAATTAGAACCTACCTCAGTGTGGTCTGGCTCTGCGTTGAACTCCTGTTGGATAGCCTGCCAAATCTTCCGCTTCTCTTGAATTTTTGGCCCATTACTTTCTTTCGACTCAATCACCCTGCTGTACTTATTTATTTGATGAACCAAAAACAACTTTTCTTTATCCGAAAATCTCTTTCTATCATTAGAAATAGTGAAACCTTCCATTATCACTTCTTAACTTTTCAAGCGTTTGAACTCAATCCAACAATGAACCAACGGCTAAATTCATTAACGAAAACCGCGAAATGTAATACCAACTGTTGAGGATTCTCACTCCCTTTTATAACATTACATATTTCTTAGTTTCGCCGATTTATAACAATTAATCAAAAAAATAATAAAGGTGATTGTACTTATCAAGCAATAAACATTAAAATATAATGATTTTTTAGTAATTTTTAAATTTTGATCATTAGCTTTATGTATGATATTGTGTAATTTTACTCTGTAAAAGTACCACCACTGATTAGTCGTGTAAGGGATCCTTAAACCTATTCCTCGACAAAGGGTGAAAAGAAGGGGTGTTTGTGAATTTCGTTTCGCACCTTATTCCTTACTCCTTATTCCTTGTTCCTTTGTTAAGGTAAGGAACAAGGAATAGGTTAAGGAACGTTCATGAATTCCGCTCACGATGTTGTCGCCTTCCGAGGAGGTGTATAACTGGGTGGGAGGGGGGAAGTAGTGTGGAAGTGTTTTAAAGACGTTCTAAAACATTGCTCAAATTTCGTAAACCTAACACGATAGAAATATGTGTTGTAAATCTAAACGTCGTTGTATTACAAAAGTAATCTTCTTAAAAACAGTTATAATAGCTATTTCAATCCCACACAATGCAAAAAACACAGCATAATAAATTAATGCCGGTTTATGTATACGTTTAGACTGAGCAACAATGAAACAGCTGATTTGAATTATTAAAATAAACCGTAATAAAACACTAGCATGTATAGTGTGTTAATGGGGAACTAATCGAAAACGAGGGAAGGTAAATCAGCTGATCTTTTTCCCTCACTCTAAATTAGAGCTTAGGAAACAACTACTTTCTTTGATATCAGCTGTTATCGAAAATAGCTACTTTCGGAACGGAGTAGAACATGTTTAGTGGTCTAAGTCGGGCCAAAGGGGAGTTATTATACATCGATGGGCCAAAGTAGTTAGTATTTTGCATTTATTCAAATGTGTAATATTAGTGAATTATACATATCATTAACTTGTAAATGTAATATGATCTCATTATCACTGTAAAACAATATGGCAAAATTATATAATGTGGCTCTTCCATAATCTCATTTCCTATCCAGTGTTAGACTGCAAGTTTAAACGTTACATGATCCCAATAAATGGGTAAGTGTGCAAAATTAAATAACGCAAACAAATGGTTAACCTTGAGTTAAGATAAATTTTGCTGAAAGGTTACACAACGAGAGTAATATCTGTTTTCAACGAAAGTGTCATAAGAAAATAACTACTAAAAATGTATCTAGTACTTACTTGTATTTGGCTGACTTCTAATTTAATAATAAAACATCAGGCTAATCGCACTGACAACAGACTTAAGGTTAGTGATATCCCACGTCAACAAAGTTTTGCACAGAAATCGGCTTATGTACATACATTGTGTGTGACTGTCCCTGACTAAGTTTAAGTCAGTTTGGCAAATTTTCACTTGCTAACTAGTTCACTTTGTAGGTAGATTGAAGCTAATTAAAGGCACAGTTCAGGTTGAGTTAGTTTAGTTGAGTGCTTGGAACATCTGCTACACCACCTGTTATTCCTTAGGAAAGATAGATTTTGATAGTCAATATGGTTCTCTATGTATACATAGTTTAAATAGTTTGATCAACATAAATTTAAACACTGGGATACAAAGTTTTTTACATTCAAATCTTCAATGACATTTTGTTTTATTTCCCACCTAATTTGAGTTCTAGATTGTACTTCTAGTAGCTAAAACTTATTTTAAAGTTGATTTCTGTCTTAAAGGCTCAATTGCAAATCTTGACCGATTGATTTCAGTTATGCTATTATGATTCGACCGTGTCGACGCCCGCTTTGATCATAATGTTTTATATATATATAAAAAGATAAAAAAATAACTCGATCTGCATTGGAGAACCTCCTTTACTAAAAAAATCCATAAGATAATATCATTGCCATAATAGGCAATGTACATCTATCACTTAATATTTCGATGTAATGATATATTAAAATGGTTTTTGCATATGATGAGTTAAGCGTATTAATTTTTATTTATTATAGTAAACACTTACCGCAAACATATTGCGTATTAATAATAAAATCAGGTAATGACTTTTTCATGCTCAGTGGTTAAACAAATAAAACAAAACCAATGACCTAAGCTGGAAAGCTTGCGTACAGCCTGATTTATTACGAAAAGCCGTTTGAGGATTATGTTCTTACCAAAAGCAAACTTTGCCTTACGTAAATGCCATCGACTGTAATTTGAAATGGTGGAATAGAAAGTAAAAATCTTACATACTTAATTTTTCAACGCGTAACACAATCTTTACGAATAAAAATACCTTTGTAATTTTACTGAATTATTATGACATATATTTTACGTTGATATCGTGGGATGTGCTTTTTGCTTTTAGTTATCGTTTTCTTGAGGTAAAAGTGTCCTTTGTGGTATTAGAATCAGCTTGATATTCTCCATTTATTGGATTCTATTCATTTTAAATTCTATTCACTCTCACAAGTACAATACGTCCATCATCTTAGAATCAGGGAACACTACAACAGAAGTATATTTTTTATACACTTATTCCTTATCAACTTAGTTACAACTTAAATCAATTTAGATTAGCATATAATTCAAGTTTTGTTTACATTTAATTTTAAAATGTATTAATATTTAGCTAGATATTAAATAATAATTCTTTATTGGGTTTTACGCTGAAATTAGTGGCTAAATAATTCACTGTTCGCATTAAGTATAAATGTATCATCTTATGCTTATACTTACTCATAATTAAACTGTTAAGCACAATATAAGAGAACATTTATGGATTTACAAGGAGTTGACGATGAATAACAGTAAAAATAAAAAGTTTTAAAATTACTGGCTTATATATGTTCATTCGCCCTTTTGATTGTAAAAGACTTCATTAGGCTGGAGGGTTGATAGAGTTAATTTCCCTACCCTTCCCACTTACGTCTAAAGGTATCTTTCACTGACAACCTGACCACTTATAACAAACCTTCTTTGTTGATAACTTTGCACTTTTGGATGGTATAATTTCATCAATGATTGACTATCAATGTAGGTATCATACTTCATACTAATATTATAAATGTTAGAGTAGTTTGTCCGTTTGAAGTTCGATCACGCATTAACAACTGGTCAGATTGAGCATGATGGTAGCTCAAATTCCTGATTAACATATAGACATATTTTTACCTCAAAAATCCTTTCGGGCTCCACCCCAGTGGCTCTGGAGTTTTCTGTGTTAACCTTATGAGTTGTATATAAAAGGAATTAAAGAATCTTTTAAGCTGTACGTAATAAAAAAATGCTATGAAATTCAATAGTATAAAAATTTTATACGGTTTACCAACAGGGTGCATCACTAAACAATTTTTGAAATCGTGACAAAAGCCAAATTGAGCTAAGCAGCAACAAAATGCTGTGATACACACCGATAACTGTCAAAGTAGGATTGTTTACAGTTATGTTTATGCTTTTAACTTAATAAATAATTTGTGATATTGTGCAAATAATTGATAATTTACTCTTTTCTATTGTTTAGGTGCAGTGGTAGGACATTATGACTTTGGTAGATGTGTTATACTACAGTAAGCCAGTAATTAAAAAACCAAATTTTCATAAGTTCATATAAGTATATTTACACAAAGCATGGTTAATTTTCCTTCATGGTACGTATGCATTAACGTTATGTTTTTTATCGTAAAAATTTAAATTGCAGTATGACATCTGTTATTGACTTGCTAAATAAAGCGCATACATTTATTAGCGTAAATATATAAAAAAAATTGGATTATAACTTTGAAACATAATATAAAATGCATATTAAACAAATTTACATACAATAATCATTTTAAAATCCACCACCTTGTGACTAATTCAACAATCTACAGCGGGTGGGGGGGGGGGGGCACATTAACATAGGAAACACGTTGTCAGACATCATAATATTATTGAATTTACATTAAGCACAATTGTCTGAATTGATGTCAATAACATCTAGGTGATTGTAGCAATAGTGGTTAGCAAATAATGTTTTTACTGATAATTTATTTATGAACAAAAAATAAGTCGAAGTCACACTGTAAAAGCTGACTTATTATCTATACATCCTTTTAGCCAAAATCCTAAGTATTATTTAAAAAAAATTCATATGAATTTTATCTTTGCAATACATTTTTGAGCTTTGGGATTTGAAGTAGCTGGCTTGGCTTACAGCAAATGTAAAGTACACCGTTTGCAGTTACGTTATACATGTAAACTAGTTAAAAAAAAATTAAATGATTGATGATATATTAATGATATAGATGACATACTGATATATTTCTTTTTGATAATACTGAACATAAATTAATCCATGGAATATAGGAGATTCGCTATTTCTCTCACCTTCACGAAAGGTACAAAAGAAACCGTAAAAACTTCTAAGGGTAGAGTAATTTTGGAATCGTAATTTAACAACGTCAAAACCTAGTTTCTGTTGAAAGTAGGCAGTAGGTTTTTTTTATATAAAAAAGTATATTTATGAATATTTCTAAAAGGATCTTCAGTAGTATATTCAAGCCCCGTCCACAGTAAAGCAACAACAATTTTATTTGTTTGCTGTCCTTATGTGTACTAATAATTTAAACACTTTATGCCGATTTATGCAGATGATTGGAATTGTTGAATAAATTTAAATAACAAAAAATAGCATTAATTTGAATAGGAATATTCAAAATAATAATATGAAAGTAAATCAAAAGTATTTTAAAAAGTGTTATAAAATTAGTCTTGCCTAAAGTAAGAAAATTGGAGGAGATTTTCACTGCTGATAAACGGGGATTTTCTTGTAGTCTTGAACAAGCAAAGTCAAGCGAGTAAAGGCTCTGGGATTAAAGGATTATAGTCCCTCATGCAAGTAGCTTTAAGGAATTTATATTTTGACAACAGACATTCAATTTTAAAACTGAGAATTTAAGCATTACCAAGTTTTAGATGTTGTTATAAAAGTAAGCGCGTGATTAATATTCATGATTCAAATATCTAATAAACAAATCACCGAAGTGGTTTTTTGAATGGGGGAATGAACACTTCCTTTATTAATTTGAAGTGGTGCAATTTATTTTGTATTGGTAAAATAAAATAAAAATAATATTGCAATTTATTGTCAAGTTGTCCAACATAAACGCAGGTTTAAAGTTAAATGTATCATTAGAGTAAGTATATTTTTGGCCTATAATAAGTCTAAGATATATAGTAGCCTCAAGTCTAAGTTTAAGAATAAATACTGTGGTTGATGTATCACAAAAATTCTTCTCAAATAATGTACGATGTATATCCATCCTAGGGTTATAAAACGTTATTCAAATGCTTATATGTGAAATATATAATATGTAATCAAAATCAGTACTTTAAACATTATTATGTTTTAAATTGATTGCATTGTATTTCACTTTACCACGTTTCTATATCACAGAGTGTTGTGTACTATTCTTTCGACATTCAGACTACAAACAATAACTGTCAACACATGTGCTCTTAATTGAACACGTTCACACCAAGTTTAATATCGCCCTCCACCTATGCTTTGCGTTTTATTGACTTATAAAGTGTTCAAAACCAGCAATAGTATACTTTTAATACCCCCGCCGCAGCAAACCTGCAGACTAAGCGAATTTCCATATGTCTGATTGGATTTACACTAAAATGTCTACTTAAAAATTTAACATTTATTTCCTATTTAAATAGAATTATTTTAACAGGTACTTAGGTTTGCTGCATCAGGGAGGGTAAAACTTTTTTTGTAAAATGTTAATAGTTAGTAGTAAGAAATAAAAACATTTTCCAAATTTGATCAAAATATGTTCATAAACAAGCAAACTACAACGGTTTACTCATTCTCCATAAGAATAACATGGGAATTTAAAATTTACATTTTTTTGGAATTTTCTCCGTAACCATTAGGCGCATAGTAACACTTCAATATAATAAATTATTTGTTTTTTTAAGCTCTACAAAATAGTTTGAAAAGATTTTGCAAAATTTTATTTTTTTTGGGTCAAAAATGGGAAAAACCTATTTTTACCCCATAAAACCCCCCGTAAACCCCCGTTCCCATAGTCCGATCATGCTGGTTCGCGAACTCGTTCGAGTTTATCCCGCCTTACACCTTCAAACCAAATTTTATCAAAATCGGACAAAAATTACTCAAGTTATCGTGCGGATGGACACACACATATATATATATATATATATATATATATATATATATATATATATATATCTATATATAGATATATAAAAATTTGAACGAATGGTGTTTTTGGCCTCTGGGGACATCAAAATGAAAAAGTAAGTCGGTCCCGGGCCTAGGTCTTACCATGAGACCTACGGTAATAGCTACTTCCCTATAGGGAAATTCGCTAAAACGATATTGACAATAAATCTGCTATGTTTGTTTGAATATTCTTAGTTAAAAAAATTTACAATTTAAATACTTATTAATAGTTTATAAATAAACTGATCCATCTAAACATTGCTCAACAATTTATCGTTTATAAGTATTATTTATCAGCTTTAACTTAATCTTTGAACAAGATTTGGTTAAATATTACGCTCATTTTTTTGGCTTGTGAGCAATCACTTGCATGCCACCAATTTAACTCGTATTGTTGGAAACTAAGAACTTATTTTTTACTTAGTCAAAATTATATTTTCTCCTCTATGGCAGAAAATCTGCAGGTTAGGATAGTTTTCAGATTGTTTCTCCACTATTAATCAAGTTTTATAGTTGTATAAATTTGTATAAATAGTTGTATAAGTTTGGAAAAGTACAAAATAATATTTAAGTCAAGAGTCCTTAAGTTTTATTCCCTAATACACAACTTGTTTGCTTTCAAGTGATCGAGTAAATAATGGACGGAAATTTGGCATGAAGCAATCAACCAAAAACAATGCATTTAGTGAAACATTTATTAAAACATTTTTGAAATATGACAACAATGTATTGTAATTAATCTTTGATTTTCAATTTGAAAATCATTAGATCGATTGAATGTACCTATTGTTGATTGAACGTTATAAATTAATTTTTGAACAGTTATCGAATGGTTGTTTTCGGATTATCGTTCTAGCAGACGAAAACCTACATGCATTAGAGCGACTGCTTTATACGTAAAAAAATTCATGATGACCAAGGTTTTGTTGCTCCCTTGATGACTAAGAGCTTACTGTCCAATATGAAAATTCTAGTACTTAGCCTATTTCCTTTCATATTAATAATTTAATCACTTTCATATTAATTATTTAATAAATAATTAATCACTTTTTTGACACCAATAACATGATTTACCAGTAATGTCTACCAAAATTATTTGCACAAATAACATGAATATCATCTTTGTACGATAAGAAATTCTTGATTAAATAAAATAAATATTATTTGCTTGATAAACCAGATTCAGCTCAATTGTGTGACGGTGTTCATAGTAAATTAGGGATCTTGATTGGATTTAATCAAATGGGTGCCAATCAGCATTCTGAACGTTGTAATCCGGGATTCAGAAATTGCGAAATACGTTTGGATAAAACTTGTTACTTGTTACTTGTGGGTGTTCGCCTCCGCTGTCCTTAAGAAAGGGGGCTCGTCCGGATTTATTTCTTCACATCATTTTTGGTCATCAGTAGCCTCAAAGAAATCTTTTATTTTGTAGTAGGGTCTTGTTGAGAAGAAGTCTTTAAGTTTATTTTTAAAGCCGTTTGTGTTTTGAATATTTTTTAATTGATCTGGGAGATTTTAGTCCTATGTAGTTTGGATGGTTTTGAGATTTTTTAAGTCTATTGTATGGTAGGTCAAATTGTTGTTTTCTTCTTGTGTTATGGTCATGTATGTCTTCTCTTCTATTGTTGTTTGATGTTAGGGAATGGTTGATGGTTTCGTATATATAGATGGATATGACTGTTAAAATTTTATCGTTGATAAAGTATGGTTTGCAGTGTGCTTCATCTTGCAGATCATTAATTGCTCTTATAGATTTCTTCTGGACAGTTAGTATTTGGTCTAGGTAGATTTGCGGTGCCGCTCCCCAGGCTATAATGCCAAATCTTATGTGGGAAGAAATTAGAGCATGGTAAACCACAAGTGCGGTATTTTTCCCAGATATTCTTTTTATTCTCTTAAGGCCATAAAATGCTGAGGATAATTTATTTGTTAAATTTTCTACATGGGTTTTCCAGCTGAGGTTTTCATCAATTATTAGTCCTAGGAATTTGGTTTCTGATACTATTTCAATATTGGCGTTAGGCTTTTGGTTTGTTGTGTTTCTTGATGTAAAGTTTACTATTGCACTTTTTGTCTGGTTTATAGTGAGATTGAGTTTTTGAAGTTGTCGCTTGCAGAAATTGTTGTTGCTTCAATTCGGTTTTCCAGTTCTTCTATATTTGATGCTGGAACAATGAGGGTTGTGTCATCGGCAAACATTATACATTTTGTGAATTCGGGGAGGTTTTGTGGTAGGCTATTGACGTACATTAGGAAGAGTAATGGTCCTAAAACGGAGCCTTGTGGTACGCCATTTTCCATCTTCCCACAGGTTGATTTTATTTTTTGTTTGGTATTGTTAGTATAGTGGATTACTTCGACTATTTGCTGTCTATTGGAGAGATAACTTTTTAGCCACATTTTAGCACTTTTTATAATTCCTATTGATTCTAGCTTGTCAAGCAATATTAACCAGTCGAGGCAGTCAAATGCTTTCCGGAGGTCTAAAAATATTGCTGAAACGTTATGACGTTTTTCCCAGTTCTCGGTTATGGATTGGAGAAGATCGGATATGACTGTGTTGATAGACCTGTTATTTCGGAATCCATGTTGATGGATATGTAATTTATTGTTGGAGTTTAAGAATTTCATTATTTGTATGTGGATTACTTTTTCTAGAAATTTAGATAAGGTTGGAAGTATGGCTATTGGTCTATAATTTTCTATATTGGTTTTTTCAGATTTCTTGTATTTTGGGTATACTAACGATATTTTCATTTTGTCTGGTACTGTAGATTCGGCTATGGAAGAGTTTATGATGTGTAGTAGGGGTTGAGCTATTTCATCTTGACAGTGATGTATAAGTTTCCCAGAAAGGTCATCCATTCCTGCTGTATTATTATGTTTGATGGATTTGAATAATTTTTTTAGATCTTGTTCTAAGACTGGTTCAAATTGCTCCAGCTTTGGTTGTAGGTTGTTCTGAAAGTTGTTGGTTGGGGTGTTTAAGAGTTTTGTAGGTCCGGTTGTTTTTCCTATGTTGATAAAAAAATCATTGAAAGAGTCGGCAATGTCTTTTGGGTCGGTTATAATTATGTCGTTTAGTTTTAGGCTTATGTTCTTGAGATCTGAGGTCTTTTTTTATTTCTTTCCTCGTTAATAATTTTCCAGGATTCTTTGGATTTGTTTGATGCGTTGGATATCTTGTGAGTAACATACTCCTTTTTTGCTTGGATGACTTTTTGATCATAGGCCTTTTTTCGCCTAATATACTCATTTTTGTGGTTATTTTGGTTTGTAGTGAGGTACCTGTTTTTTGCTTCTATGGTGTCCTTTCTATGTTGTTGTATGGGTTGGGTCATGATGTATGCTTGCTTTTTTTTGGATGATATTATTTTTGTTTTGTAGGGGCATGCCACATCCAAGTAGTATGTCAGAATGCCTATGAAGTTATTGTATTTTCCGTTTACCGTTCTTTCCTCAAATACTGAAGACCAGTTTTCTTTTTTTAGCAGGGTTTTGATGAGTTGCATGTTTGCCTCGGAAAAGTTCCTCAACATTATTTTTTCTTTGTTTCCCTCATTTATGAGTGTATTCAATGTGCAGAGAACCGCTTCATGATCAGAGATTGTGTTATTTATCACCTCGGTGAGTGGGTTGAGGTGGTTGGTTATACAACAGTCTATGCTTGTTTCTGATGTTGGAGTTATTCGGGTTGGCGGTAATTTTTGCACTAAAAGGTTGTGTTGTTTAAGAAGGGTTTCCAGCTTTGTTAGATTATTTGAAGGGCAGAGTGTGTCAATATTTATATCACCGAGGATTGCTATCTGGTTGTTTTTGATTGATATTTGATTAAGGAATGTATCAAATATATGGAGAAATGTATCAATGTCGGCTGATGGTGGTCTATATACACAGACTATTACCGTTGCCTTTGATGTTGTTTTAATTTTAATGGCTGATAGTTCACATTCCATTTCTCTGGATACGTTCTCAGTGTCAATAGTTTGGAAGTCAATTTTTGATGATATTTTTGTGTATATTGCGGTTCCGCCCCAGAGGTGATTGGTTCTTGAAAATTTTGCTGCTAAGTGATATCCTGGGATGTTAGTAGTTTCAATCTGTTCTTTAGTTAGTCCATGTTCGGTGATAAGTAAAATTTGTGGTTTTATAGTGTCTATTTCTATTTCAATTAGATCAATTTTTGTTTGTAAGCCTCGGTTTATATTAAGGTGGTAAATTTTCAGGTCCTTTTTATGCTGTTTAAGACTTTGAGTTTTTTGGTTAGGCCTATTTGGTAAGTCTAGGTTACTGTTTCTACTCCTGTAGTTTCTGTGTTTTTTTGTTCGCATTCATTTCCGGTTTGGGCTTTTTTGTCCGCATTTTCTGGTAAATCTGTGCTGTTGGTATGCACATCTGCCTCCACAGTATGATTTGCTATTTTATGACTTATTATGAAATTATGTAGTAGTCCAGAGCCATAGCTGGACTCTAATGCCTCTAAAAGCATTATCCTGAATTGTTTTAACGGTTGTCTTTAACGAAAATATTTTTACGCCACACTACATTATTTTGACGAACTTCCCAAGCAAGGATTTAGTCCAGAAAACAGCTGTTTGCCGCCAGCTTATTCAAATGGGGTTTCATTGCGTAATACCGTTCTGCAATGAGTTTTACTGGACACCAATCAGCTGATTATACTGTATTTGCGTGGCAATGATTGGTTATAAACAAAAACATAACCTCTCTTAGAGGTTATGACTAGTGACTTTTAGTCCTTTAGTTGGTGGAAATATATAAGGATTTGTATGGATTGAGTAGTATGGCGTAAACTATCGTACGTAGCTCGTCCAAATTGTGTGTACCGGACTCGTATGGTAATCCCATACTCGACTTCGCCTCGCACGGGAACGACCTCACTCGTCCGGTAAACACTTATTTTCAGGACTAGTAACGTAATATACTATATATTACCAATGACTGATATGTCCCATTAATAAGTCAGGATAACATAGTTTTCTTATGTAAAATTAATTTTGTATAAAGTTTTATCATGTAAAGCTATATACAACTAACCGAATCATAATTGAATATTATAAAAGATTAGTTCATTTAATCGCTCGGCATATAAATAACCATTACATCATAAATAAAATCACAAATAAAAAAGTTTTAGGCTAATTATGTTTTATGTACAGGCTGTATTTTTTAATTTTGACAGTAAAGATACACGATCTTCTCAAACTTAGCTCTTGACGATTCACTCGGTGGAAACTTAGTTATCCGTTTGGGTAACTCAATACTAACGCTGCTTCCCTTAATTGGACTGGACTCAAAAAGCCCAATCTAATGCCAGTCTTAATATGATTCAAGTTGTAATATGTTGTTAACTCACTCTACCTTTTTTTATACCATATAATGATTTTGTAAGATCAATATATATTACTATGAATTCATGAATTGTTTGCAAATAGGCTACTACCTCATTTTTAGTATGGTAACAAAGAGTTTGCTTTTAAATTACTAAAGTAGTGAACAACAATCAAAACATTAACATTTTCAAAGCAATTTATTATTTCCAATGAGATGAGGGCGATTAAATATCAATATTTAATACACAATCAGTTTCACGTTTTAGAATAAATAATCTTCCAGTAATTAAATGAATATTAATTTATTTATTATATTCAACCAAACTACTATGTCTGGAATACGTACACACAACGTGTTACTTTAACCCTGGGATTTTATAATCGAGCATTAGTGGGTTTGCCCAATGTTATGTGTATATATTAATTTTCTTTTCGTTAAATTTACTCAATCTAAAAGTAGTAAATGTAGTCCGACCAAGAAAATTCGTTGTTATGGAGTGGGGCGAGAAAATGGGGCGCCTATGTTACTCCTGCTGTTACATTAGTCATTCATTACACCAATTTTTCACCCATTACACGAATAACAGTGAACATGCAATATTAAAATGTTTTAAAATGTTTGTTGTATTTTTTCAATGAAATGATAGTGAATTTTGTGTTATTTGTAATATCATTACAAAAACTAAGTTAACAAAAAGTAAACGTTATGCAACTTTTAACGTCATCTTATAAACTTAGTTTGAACAAAGAATAACAAAATATATTTTTTTCCAACAGTCACCTGAAAAAGTGGGCTTCCTTGTACACAAAGCTTCTAATTGCTTCATTTACTTACTTGTCGCACACTTTTTACTTTGTCGCACAGTTTTTTCTTTGTCGCACACTAGTATTCCAGCCAAACAACACAAAACATTGTGCTTTTATTAGGCACGTAATCCGTGTACGCTTGGGAATAGGTTGGCAACACTTGAATACTACGACTACGCTCAGCTTTTGCAGTGTTTCCAATTTCGTTCAAAGTTTGGATTAACCTAACCTAAAAAGTGTTTTTAGTGTTTGAAAGAATAATTATTTCTATGCTTTATAGTACTGTAGGGAAAATGTAGTGTATACACGAGTGCAAATTGTCATTTCGCACACTGGTTACACAAATAAATATTTTCGCTACAACTACAGTTTTCATAAAAGGTAGACAATGTTAAATCGTTAAAACTACTTTTTAACATTGTTTAAATAGTGAAAATTCTATTTTCAAGATTATGTATCAGGTGTTCAATAGATGAGTCTGATTAGACAATGATGTTAGAGGGCGTTGAAAAGGTTAAGTTAAAGGTCACCTCCATCTTCTGACTGGTTAGAAATGTAACCTATATGAAGCATCCTGATGCTTAATATAAATTTTCCCTCCAAAAGTCATAAGACTATATCAAAGCTTGTGATAAATAAATCAATTTAGTAATTTTTTATAATTTCTAAAACAAATTAAACCAGTTACGGGAAAACACAAATGTTTCATACTTAAGAATTCAGTTTATTTTAATTCTGTATACGATATTATTTATAATTGTATATTATAGATTCGTGTAATAGGCATCATGGTTTTATTTGAAGATGAATTAGTAAAATTTGTATACTTAATATTTCACTATCTTAGTTTGGCATTTCATATTGAATACAACATAAACTAATTAAAATGACGTTTGACTGTTAACCTGTTAACCTTTACTACATGTATTAAATATTCATGAAAAAATACATGTGACCTAAAATTATTCATGACACCATATCTGAGGTAGGCCTAAATGTAAATTTATTGATGTATTAATGGTATTGATATGTGAAAATAGCACCAACATAACAAAGATAAGGATTTGAATTATTTGTAATATCATTGATTTACGTATGCGTTTATATTTTTGTAACATTGCAATGCCATACAAAGGAACGAAATTAGTGGTAATGGACCTTGATATACAAACAGCTAACTCTTTGTAAAATTTGGTGCATTTACCAAATACTCTAATTCAAGTATTTGGTGTATGCACTCTCAAAAATAATTCTACAGTGTGAAAACCATTCTAAACCTTAACCAACTACGACCGTGTCCAGCCAAAAGTGCTACAATATTTCGCAATACCGACGTTGAACATATTTTGTTTGTAAATACCTTAGGTCAGAGCAATGAGTGTGGTTTCAATGCAGGAGAATGACCTATTATTACTAATGGGTTTATAGGTTGTAGTCACAAGGATAGGTTGTGCAAAGCCGTTTTTGCATTAAAGTGAAATAATAATCTCTTTGGTGATTTCAAAAATGTCGATGAGGACATACTCATTAATCGTAAAATGTTAAAACTATGTTAAAATTAGAAGAGTACTGTATACTATTGATATACCTATTGAGGAAGTATACTAGTACATATTAGCGTATTTAAATACCGTAATTTTAGTAGTAAATGTTGCCAGGAATATGTTGCTAGCCCACATAATAGTAACTAAGTAAAAATCTACAAATGATAACATCAGATGATAGTAGGTGTAAACCTGTAATGAATGGTAATTGGTTGAAGTTCAAACGTAAATCATCAGATCCCGGTCTGACCAATCAGGACGGCCAGAAAATGAAATAATCCTACCTTGACGAGTTGCTCTCGAACTGACTTTTATTTCAGTTATTGGATTTTTTTAGAACTGGACAACAACATTAAGTTTTTTTAATAGGAGTGTGTTTGTCGAACATTTTAGTTCTGTTTTTTTTTCACTTACAAAAGAGCTGCGCAACACCCATTTGTTACTCTGTGAGTGAACGTAATAGTATGTTTCGTACCTAGGGCCGAAAATTAGGTTTTGCCGGCTCGAGGTAGTTTTTAAGTTTGAGACGAAGTCGAGAACTTAAAACGATCGGGAGCTGCGAAACCATTTCGGTCCTTCGTACGAACGTTTTTTTTCACCACACCATACCTTATAAAAAATCATAAATTACCTGTGTAGGCCAAATCTGTGAAATTAGAACACTATGTCAACAGTATTTTAAGTATGTAAATTTTTATTTCTACTGAAGTGAATACAATTAATACGTATAAATATGTATAAGAATAGAAAGAAACATAATTTTGTGTAGTTTTGTATCCAGTGTAGGATGGTATTACTTTCCAAGAGAAACCAAACAGATGTATTTTATACTCACTTGGTGAAATTTATATTCTACTTGTTCTTCTTTCAGTTTTGAAAAAAAAATAGATCTCTTAAAACACTAAAGGGCCTAAAGATATTTGAACAAGGAAATCCTTTATTCCTTCATTATCTCACCCCCTCGACTTTCCTTGTTTAAACTACACGAAAATCCACGTTTAGCAGAAGTGAAAATCCCCTACTGCTGAGAGGATCGTAATATCGTTCATTTCCTGAAATATTTACAGGATTTGGGGATTTTATTTTTACCATATAAGGTGAATTTGTTGTAAAGTACATACATCTAGTACGGTATACATAAACTCGGTTTAACATAGCTTATAGTTATAGCTTATAGTTTCTTAACAAATTTTTCAATTATATTTTGTTAATATCAAAGGATACCATCTATATTACAATTTTGCTATATAGCCTACAATTTATACCTCTTAACTTGACTTTAATCTAATGTCATTTTAACTCTTCTCAAATATATTTCTGTAGTGTTATAATTTACTATTATAACTCCATCATTATTATATACACAAAGACAAAGTGATGATTGTAAAGTCATGCCAAAATTATTTAATTTGCATTCCATCGTAATTGGTTGGTTTGTACCCCTTTAGGGTCTACTATGATTCCAAGCAACCACTATATGAAACGTTTGGTTTAACGTTTTCTATTTTTTAGGTTAAGGGTTTTTGACAGTGTATTTTCGTAAGAAGAAAGATGCGTTCGAGATACTACTAGGTATTAACTTCAACAGCACAGATTCGATGACAAAGAAAACAATTCTAGTGCAGGAAACTTGAGTCCTATGGGAATTTCCGTATGGTTCATCATCCAATATTAACCAATTAAATTAATACATATAGTAATTTACATCTGTGCTTTCATGTTTAATTTAAATAACTATGGCCAAACTTCATGAGGATATTCATTACACGCAAAATATATGTACGTAATGTTTTTAGGCCTCGACTACATTGGTAAAAAATATCTCTCAATGATATTAAATATTGCTAAAAAATAAAATAGTTTAAGTAAACATTGAAAATCCTGAGTCCTGATGTGTGTATTCTTTTTAGCACAATTTAAATTCCTACTCCTCACATTTGATTCAAATTTCATTAAAATTAAACTGTTATTTGAGTAACCATTTCGGATGGTTTAGTATCAAAAGTCTGCTCTAACATCCTAAATCCACGTCATAGAGTACATGCGATGTTAGACAATATTCAAATAAAATTTGGAACCAAATAAGCTAATATAATGACCGTAATCTTCCTTTTAAGAGACAGGTCACAAATCGCCCGAATGGGCAAAGGATACCCTGATAGAGGCAATAAAAGTGGCTTATACCGGCCGCATTACCTTTAACCAATCTGCCCAATACCATTCCAATAAAACTCGATTATAGGTTTAGACTTGACTAGTCTTATTTCGATCAAATACCAATAAAATACTGGGCAGTATTGGCTGTACTATATTATGACTAGTTCAAATGTTGAAATGCTGCTGTAGTTTTAGCATGTGTAGTCTGGGTTTGTGGGTTTGTACTTTTGATTCGTGCGATTTCACCATTGGCATTTATTAAAATATTTGTAAGAGAGAGGTTCAACATTAGCTAATTAAAAACATTAGTAAAAAGGTCATAAAATTCATTGAAAACATAACTCATAATTTACATAAGTAGTACATAGTGTTCGTGCGTAATTTTATTCTTTTAATACTTTAAATGACTAAAAATTATTGTACTGTATACATTGACAGTAAAACACAATAATTATGATAAAATATTTACGTTTTTTTTTCAAATATCATAAGACACAATATATTTAATTGGTAAAGATTAAATTCATGTCAAGATAATGTCAACTGTACTTAGCTCATCCAAATGCATTGTACGTACCTCAAGGCCATCACCTTATAAAATATACAAAATACATATAAATAGCCTACAAATATATTATAATTTGATGTCTTTGAGGTAGTTACAATGCATTTGAGTTAACTAAGTACAGTTTCAATATCTTACTATATTTTACTTTATAGATTTATGATACAAAAAAGCTAAGATCTCATCAGATTACAAATTGTGCTAAAGCCGAAGGAAATTCCACAATACCTAAAGAATTTTTAGTATCAGATTTATTAATTGTTGTTGACTTATAAATCAACATTATGGCTGTTAACAATACCCTTCTGAGCACTTAGTTGAAAAAATAGATTAATGTTATTTTTAAAACTAAATATGTTAAAAATCATTAATAATTATTGCATGAATTGTTTACCTAAAGAGAAGTTGAACTTTATACTGAATAAATCGTGACCGCAGAGTGCAAAATGAAGTAGACATTTAGAATCGTAAATTCAAGGCATTGGTAGATAATTTGCAATAAATAAAAACTTTACAGAGGAAAAGAATGAAAGTGCGTTTAAAACAAACTCCGAACCCACTTCATTAATTGGCTCCGAATTGAAGCACCCTCACTCCCTCAATCAAACACAACCGGCAGTATTTTAAATCACGTTTCGTTGCAGTGGTGACATTTCAAAACGAGTTTTAGCCTTTAAATAACTTTACCTGTTTAGAGTAAACTTTTTATATGAACTGATGCAATGAAACTTGTGGTATTTTTTACTATGTTCGTTGCTATCTTCATCATCCATCAGTCTTTGTAGTACGCTTAAAAACCATATTTTAAGCGTTGCCAATCTTAAAACCTTTCAATCTTATCCACCAATCATTGGCCGTAAGGTATATATTTTATATAATAAATTTTACACTATATTAATTCATACACTGCAGTAAGAATATAGTTATTTGTGTAACTAGTGTGCGAAGTGTGTGCAGAAAAGGGACTTCGTGTTACACTTTGTATTTTTCCTACAGTTACTATAAAGCATAGAAATAATTAGTCTTTCGAACACTAAACAACACGTTTTAGGTTAGGTTAAATTCAAGCGTTGAAATGGGGAATCACTACACCAGCTGATCGAAGTCGTAGTATCTTTAAGTGTTGCCAACTTATTTTCAAACGTACAAGTATTACGTGCCTAAGAAAAGCACAATGTTTTTGTTGTTTGGTTGGAATACCAGTGTGCAGCGAAAAAGAGTGCGGCAAAAGTAAGTAAATGTGGCAATTAGCAACTTTTCTGTACCATAACCAGTGCAAAGCCCCCGTTATCAGGTGACTGGAAAAATGAAAATATATCAAATACCACGAATACCGTTATTTAACATAAACGTTATCCTAAATCCATATAATACAGCGAGTTAACTAAGTGCTTATGTAATTGTTATTCTATAAATTACCATCTTACATTTATTATTTGTTTAATATTAACAACATTTTTTACTCAAAACAAACTATGTGAAACCTATGAAGATACAAAAATGTATTCCAGGAAAACAGGTTTATGGAGTCAATAACAGAGAAACACCTTAGAAAAGTTGTCAAAACATATAATAGAAGTTGAAACTATAGCAAAACTTCTCGCTTTATACTATGCTCAATGCTATCTACTGTCATCTACCCAAACCTACATACCCTAGTCATAGCACCGACCATCAATAGACTGGATGGATTGAATGTGTTAATTGGATCTAGCTATCCAGTTATAAATCTCCATCAGACAACAATGAGCTTCAGTATTATATAGTTCAATTTAGAAGATACCTTCGTCATAATGAATCTAGGGAATTAAGAAAATCTTTGTCATTTGTTGAGTTTATATTCAACACGGGTCCATAAAAGGAGGATTAACATTTGATACACGCTCAGTATAAACAGTTTCAGCCTGATCCTATGATTATAAAACATTTAATGTTTCAGAATAATAGCTCTGTATAGTATGAACCATTGATAAAACGTTCTGTATCCTCAAACCTTTCAATAAAAAGGTTATGTTTAGCTTTGGATTGAAATAAAATCAATAATTAACGTTGTGATATAACGTTGTTTTTTTACCAGTTTTTACATTTTTAATGTGGGCGATATGAAAACTCCCAATGACTTTAATTTATTTAACTCAAAGACTTGGACCCAGGACCGATTTAATTTTTCATTTTGATGTCCCTAAAAGCCAAAAACACCATCCGTTCAAATTCAAATTATGTAAATAGGTGTGTGTCCGTTAGCACTATAGGCCTAACTCGAGCAAAAATTATCCGATTTCGCAAAAATTTGGTACAAACGTGTAAATCCACAGTTATTCAAACGAGTTCGCGAACCAGCATGAGAACGGAGTTTTATGGGGTAAAAATTTGTTTTTCTCGTTTTTGACCCTTAAAACTTAAAATTTCCCAAATTTTCTGTATACAATTTTGAAGGGCTTAAAAAATTGTTTTGTATATTGAAGTGTTTCAGTATGATTATTGGATAAGGAGAAAATTGTAAATTAACTATTCCCATGTTATTCGTATGGACGTGAACTGTTGTAGTTTGCTTGTTTATGGATATATTTGGATTAAACCTGGCAAATGTATTTATTTTATACTGAGCTATCAATATTTCACTAAAAACACGCTTTATTACCCTCCCTGTAGGCAACAAACCTAATACTCGTTAAACCTAATGTTATTTGAATAGCTGGAATGGCAAATCAAATCAGGCAAATAGAAATTCGCTTAATCTGCTGGTTTTCTGCGGCGGGGGTATTATAGTAAATACTGTATTACCTTTCATAAAGTGGTCAATATTTTTTATCGTATATTATTGTGCGAAAATATTTCAGTTATATTTTCTAGTATACTTTTAACCTACATTTATACAGTATAAACATTTATAAAGGGTTTTTCAAGGGATTATTTTTTACTGTTATGTTCGAGTTCCGCACAATATCTAGTAGGTTACAAACAACTGTCAACGCTTGGTCGCCTTTAATTGAACACGTTCACACAGTTTAATATCACAGCACCTGGGACTGCTTTATGAAACCAAGAATTGTTCACAAGCACAGTAAAAATATGGAATAGACATTGACAGACAGTAGTAGTAACTATAAAAGTGATATTTTAACGTAAATGTTGTTTGAAATGGAACATCTTAAATATACCCAAAACTTAATAAGAGTTTGATGAATGCCCATAATACATCAATCATGCCTAATAGGCTATTCGAAGGGTTGCCCGATTCATGCAGTTTATTGCGACATTAGAGTGATTGATTACCCAGATACTTTTTTCTGAATCCTTTCCAAAATAGGTTTTTGTGATATGAAACCACGGGCTTATAGAGACACTATTGATTAATTTTGCTATTAAAAAATCATTAATGCATATCGCTAAGTTCGTTTAAAAGCGTGATTATTACTGGACCCGATGCCATATACAATTGGGCTACCCAAACGTCGGATAGGAGAAAAAACAGGTATTGGACATTGACAATTTTCTAGGAAAAAAACATCATTGGCGTATATAGACATGAAAAAAGGAAACTAAGATGTTCTATGAGGCATTTCACGAAAAATACATTTACTTTTAACAGTGTCATCACAAATCACAACTGCAGATTGCAAGGACAACTAGATTTACTCAAATAAATGTTTAGCTCAAATGATTTTTTTGCATACTTATGTGAATAAAGCCGGAGTTGGTATATTTTTGGATCTTCTTGGAACAAACCCAATTACATCCCCAGCAGTGCCTGGCGGTGGCGCTGTTGTCGCTTCTTTACTTTCAACAGGTCAGAGGTTATGTAATTGACAAACACTTTTTTAGTCCTTAAATCCTCGTTTGTCCCGATCTGATTTAGAATACGAAAAGTGCTGCATATTATGAGTTTAAAAAATAAATTATAATGTATAAAGAGACTCAAAAAGACAGATATGCGTTTTCGTGCCTCTAAAAAATATAGTCAACTTATTGATCAGCACCGTACGTGTTATTAAATTACCTGAAAGTAAAAAATACGTCAAATAACACTTACTTGTAATAACATATTTACACTTATACTGTTTACTCACAAGACATACAGTACATAAAAAAATATATATAAAAACGATATGGTGATGATGAATGAATCATTATGGTTATTGGTAACGGAGCAAATAAAAAAAATAATTTAAAATTCCCATGTAATTCTTATGGAGAATATTTTAAAATGTTGTAGTTTGCTTGTTTATGGATATATTTTGATCAAATTTGGCAAATTTATTTATTTTATACTAACCAATAAATATTTTACTAAAAACACTTTATTAGTTTACTATTAGCAGCAAACCTAAGTACTCGTTAAACCTAATGTTATTTAAATATATTTGATTGAAAATCAATTCAGACAAATGGAAATTCGCTTAGTCGGCAGGATTGCTGCGGCAGGGGGTGTTGTTTAAACTATAGTCTGTGATCGTACTCAACAACAAAGTAATTATATTGCTGAATTTTATTAGAGTTGATAGACTTGAGGTGTAGGTTGGAAATCGGACACGATCTTGTCTAACTTCGCTCTCGGTGAAGCCACTCAGATAACTTAGTTTCCCACAGTATGTAACTCAATACTTGCCCATCTCACTTACATGGAGACCACAGAGTTGACATGATACAGCGAACAGCCAACTATGACTAGTCTACTTTCTTTAAAACTTTGCAAACTTTGTTAAAATTATCGGAGGTTTGCAGATTTTGCAAGCTAATAGTTGAAAATGAAATAGTGCTAAGACATAAATAAATACCCCCGTTGCAACAAACCTGCCGTCTCAGCGAATTTCCATTTGCCTTAATTGATTTTTAATTAAATCTATTTAAATAACATTACGTTTAACGAGTACCTAGGTTTGCTAATACAGGGAAACTAATTAAATGTGTTTCAGTGAAATTTTAATAGCTTAGTAAAATAAATACATTTGCCAAGTTTGATCAAAATGTATCCATAAACAAGCAAACTACAACATTTTACAATATTCTCCATGATAAGTTTTAAATCACATTGTTTCAAGTTTTCTCTTTAACTAATAACCGTACAAAACACTTTGATGTACTGAATTATTTGTGTTTTGAGCTCTTTAAAATGATCTGGAGAGAAATTGGGAAATTTTGTATTTTGGAGGGTCAAAAAGGAGAAATTTATACCCCATAAAACCCCCCGAAAAACCCTGTTCCCATGGTCCGATCATGCTGGTTCACGAACTCGATCAAGTTTATTCCACCTTACACCTTCAACCCAAATTTAATCAAAATCGGACAAAAATTACTTAAGTTATCACGTTCACGGATATGTAGAAATATTTACGAATAGTGTTTTTGGCCTCTATGGGCATCAAATGGAAAAAGTATATTGTTCCCGGATTCAGGTTTTACCGTGCCACCTACGGTAATAGCTACTTCCCTATAGGGAAATTCGCTAAAAGTATTCATAAGTTTAGCAATACTAAAAAAAGGTGAAAATTGCTTTGCAACGTTAAAATTTATTTTAAGATTTGGTTTAAAACGTATATGGACACTCAAGCTCGATAGGTAAGTCGTTGCAATATTAAAATAACATAATCTATGTTTAGAATATTTATTCAATGAATACCAAGACTACATGCCAAGAATATTCAGGATTGCTTCACAAAAAAACAAAAAAGGACTAAAAAACAGACACAACAAATTGTTTATTAGTTTAAACATGTTATTAGATACATTAAGAAACTTTCCCATTTGTAACATTGTAACGATTAACTTTGAAACATCCCGATGTTCTGATTACCTTAAGGAGTCTTTAAAGGACTTGAAACTAGTTACATGTAGTAATCAACATAAATTAATAGTATTGTTCAGACGAAAAGTGTAGTTCAATCGACAAAATATTTTTGACTCATTAATATGTATACCTACGACCGTTTTTTAAAGTAGCCGTTTCAGTTCAGTTCTCATAATTGAAACGTTTCTCATAACAGCATTGTTAACTTTCACAACAGCATAGTTTTACTCATAACAGCACAGGTAACGGACCAATGAGGTTCAAGGATTGAGAGAGAAGAAGTAAAACTATAATGATTCTAACTTCAAATAATCAGCTGTTCAGGCTAATTTAATTGTTGAGTGGTGCAATTAGTGTTAGGTACTAACACTGTCAGTGGCAATGAGAAAACATAACCTCTCTTAGAAGTTATATTATGAGTAGTTATTTTTAGTAATTAAAACACTGTCGATGGTTATGTAGTTTACGCAACTCGCGTAAATAGTATTAATGACACTCGTAGAATTTTTAGTGCACTTGCCAAGGCTCGTACCGTAAAATTTCTACTTGTGTCGTTAACCCTATTTTTACGCAATCGTTGCGTAAACTACTATTGACGACGTCATTTTTGTCAGTTTGCAATTGTATAAACATTCTTATATGGTTATGAGCTTAACTTATATGTTAAACATGGGTTTAATTACTCTTTCAGAGTGCTATAAGTAACCCCAAATCCTGGATTTTAACTGCTTTCTTAAATTATCCAACCCACATTGACGATAGGAAAGAATCCGTTTTTTGGAACTTGTATGATATTGATGTAGTGAAGTATTCAAACATTTAGCCACATACAAGGTAAATTCGTTACAAAAGTGGGAATTTGACAGCGTTTAACTTAAAATTGAAACCGAGTTTACAAGTAAGCTATAATGAGGCATGTTTTAAGAACATCCTTAGTAGGTTGAAAAACCAATATAGCAACTGAGAATACGCCCATAAAGTGTATACTAAGACAGTTTACTTTCTGGGGAAATATTCATTTCACAAGTTCCGATACCGAACTTTATCCTTTGCCATGAATAGCAATGTCAGTTTCAACTTTGGCAGAAGCAAAATCCACCTCGCAAAGCCATTATACTTACAACAGCTTTATGCTTAGCTAATACGTTTTACTATAGTAAGATACATTTTTCATATTGCTACACAGGTAATAACTCTGTAATATAATTTCATTTGGTTCTTAATAAAGGGAGGTTTCAAACGTACTTGTAGAATTTTTCTATGTTGTTCTCTCGTTCAATGTACAATGTATATACGGTTTATCATGGAAAAATCAACTCTAAAAATACAATCTTCATCACACTGTAATTGCACTACCTACAATTACAGTACAATGGGGGGAGCGAGTTGGCGTAGTGGTTAGAGCGCGGGACTTCAGTCCCTGAAGTCCCGGGTTCGATCCCCGCCAAGTCACCAATGGATTTTATCTTAGTGATAATGCCGCAACCCCTAGGTCTAGCCTGAAGTAATGTGAAAAACAATCCCAGGCTCGTGCCTAGCGTCCTATGACAAAAAAAAATTGCACTACCTACGATAATTGAAGTCGTAATTGCACTTCGGGTCTTCCCAAGTTAAACCTCCTATTGGTTTAAGCATGATCAAATACACATAATTCCGGAAAAAAATTCCACTAATATAAATTAGTCAATAGTATTTTTGAATGAAACAAATTTATCTCGGAACTATCCATGTACATACACATACAAATAATCGTGGTCTCTTTCACATATAAATGGTTGACTGCCCAAAGCAGTCCAAAGCGTACGATATAGTACAGAAAGCTGTTAATTGCTGCATTTACTTACTTTAGAGCACAGTTTTTACTTTGTCGCTCACCAGTATTCCAACCAAACAACACTAACAGCGTGCATTTATAGGATGCGTAATACGTGTACGCTTGAAAATAAGTTGGAAACAATTAAAGATACTATGATTGCGATCAGCTCGTGCAGCGTGACCCATTTCGTTCAACGCTTGGATTTACCATAACCTAAGAACGTGTCGTATAGTATTTGAAAGACTAATTATGTATATGCTTTACAATTACTGTAGGAAATATATAATGTGTAACGCGAGTGCAAAGTAGCTTTGTTGCACTCTGGAAACTTTCTACACTTCTAGCCTGCGGCTCGTGCGCACGCCAGTTACACAAGTACTATTCACTCTTAATTTTTTATCAAAATACATCTACAATACACTCAGATATCTGTGCACAATAACAATTATCAGCTTTTAAATTATAGGCTATAATCATTATGTTATTCCGCCATGGAGTAAGGATAAATACAATAGTTGAAAACAAATCTAAAAGTAATTGTAGTTCGGGCTGATACAGAGTTATCAATATATCAGAACGGTATTACTGAAGTAATGAGTTACAGCAATGTTTTGTCTCGGTCTTGTAAGAAATCCGATTATCACAGTTGCAAAATCACAGTTGCACACCTGAAGCAGTTACACCTCGTTAGTTTTGTGTTTTGTTCCATCTTGAAACATGGCCAAAAGGTCGATTTGATAAATGACCATTGATGAAATATTATGAAAAAGCCTTTACCTACGACAGTTTTTTAAAGTAGCCATTTCAGTCCAGTTCTTAGAATTGAAAAGTTTCACTTTACAGCTGTTTACTTTCATATCAGCATAGTTTCATTTTATATCATCATAGTTTTTCTCATATCCACACAGGTAACGGACCAATGAGGTTCAAGTATTGAGAGAAAAGAATTAAAATTGTAATGCTTCGAACGTCAACTAATCAGCTGATCAGCTGATCAGTTGACCAATTTAATTGTTGATCCGACTTGTTCATGTTGATACTCGCGTATTCTTAATTAAGTTGGTGGAAGTCCAAAAATAAATGAAATATTTGCCGAATTGTACCTGATACAATATTATTTATGGTAAGAATTCTGCTAGCAATGTAATATTTAACGAAGTTTAACAAACACGTAATTACAGGAAATCAGCTGATTATACAACAAGTCGTTGCATCACTTTCAGTGGCAATGACAATACACGAAAACATAACCTCTCTAAAAAGTTATCAGTAGTGATTGTTAGTAATTAAATCCAGATTGATAGTAATTAAAAAACGGTCGTAGGCAAAGTAGTGTACGCAACTCGCGTTAATAGTCTTTACGACACTCGTAGAAGTTTTTAAGGCACTCGCCAAGGATCGTGCCTTAAATTTTCTACTCGTGACGTAAAGACTCACTTAACGCAATCGTTGCGTAAACTACTATTACATGTATGTCTATATTCATTTTTGGTCTGATATATACTTTGAGGTACATTTGAAGTCAAATAAAGTAGTCTAGATGTATTACCGGTAAAGCAATGTAATGACGACTCACATAGGTCAGGTCACATAGATTCATCTACAGGCATCACAAAGCCAAAAATTACTTTATAAGTATATATTTATATTGTTATAAACACACTTACAAAACGAACACTTAACGTTCATGACTAGAAAATTTACAGCACGACCTGACGGAAGTTCATATGTGTAGAGGTCAATTATTATAAACGTTTAAGGTCTAGAAAGACCAATAATAATTTAAATCGTACAATTCCTTTTTAAGTCAAGATTAAATCTTTTTTGTACGTAAAGTCTGTAAAATGTGTATAAGGTATTAATGTGTAGTTTATGTTTCTATTACATTAATAGTATAGTGACTACTTTTAGCGTCCTTATTTTATTTGCGATTATCATCTCTGACATCAACATAACTAACGATAAATCTCTTCATTTTTGAAAATGGGGTATCATATTTAAATTTATTAAGTAATTATTTATATAGATGTTTATTTCACTTAACTAGATATAGGTGGATGATAAACATAAATTTAAACACACATAATTCACATCATGTAAATATTCAGTCACACAACCAACATAGTCCCCAGTGAAAAATAAAATTATTCAGAACATTAATGCTTTTCCAATACTAGGGGTTGTTCTCGCAGTTTTTCATTCTTTGAAGGAATCCTTAAGTTATCTTTGATTAGTTTACATATTTCTAATGTAAACTTTAACACAATCTTATATTTTACACGATTTTTTTCAATTCACTGTCTTCGTTCGTTTCTTATAACACAATCCTAAATCCTTGAACCCCTTAAAAATTGATTAAAATTTAATCTTTCTCATCCGCATTATATACTTTTTATTCAAGCAAAAAAATCAACTACATTGGTCTTTAAAACCTCACTGGCGTCGTTAAAAATGCACGGATATTCTGGTTTTGATTTCCTACCATCCCTTAATCCTGGCCGTAAATTTAACACAAGCAACCCTGATTAGTTTGGATCCAATTAGAGTTAATTGGAGGCAGAAATAGGAATCAGGGTGATTGTACGATTTATTATATATCGAAACTGACACACACAACTGTCCTTGGCCTGCAGATGTATTTTCTCGTTGCAAATGCTACAGTATAGTTTTAGAACATAGAGCATTAATTTGACAATAAAATCATTCTCCATTTCATTATATATCGTAGTGTGTAAGTAACTGGGCGCAACTGATCTAGTGTCAACTCTTTCAAACCTTATTAATTGTTACTGTTGATAGCTATTTGATAAAACTCTAAATATGTTTGCGCTTATTTTTGAGCTTATTTTAATTTATAAATGGATTCTGCACATCAACAGGCAAATATCGTTCCAACAGTATGAGTAGAATTTCCATTTATATTTCGATTATTTTTTTACCTAATTAACATAATTTTCCAAATACAAATAAAACCTACACATATAGGACCGATAACCTTTCTTTTGGTACAACCCGCGTGTAATTCAATACAGTAGTATAGTCAGGCTAGCTGGCATAATCTTTTCAACAAATAGGATATTTATAGGTATTATTTAAAATAAATACTTATATTAATTTTGTATACAACATTTGAAAAAAGGTTGTACAACATATAAAAGTAGTTCAGGGGATGATGTACATTTCTTAGACTGCAGAACAAGGGACCTTTTAATCAGTAAACTAATTGTGACATTTTCCTTGACCTTTAAACTAATCCCGTCAACATCTTAATCTGCATTTCGTAGCAAATACATTTAATGAAGATTAACCGATTTGCACAAAAAGGACTAGCAGTTGATTCTTTCCATTAAGGGTTCTATGAATAGTCGACCAGCTGTTAGTTATAAAGTCATCATTTACCAAGGTCAACCTTTCTTTTCCTAATTGCCTTTCACATAAACTATCTGAGCATAAATGGACGAAAAATTATAAAATACTATACCCTGAAATATTCCAAACCAATATTTTATTAAGTGTGGTTTCATTTAGACCTTTTTACTTTATTTTAGCTAAACTGTTTCATTAGTGTTTTATCATAGTGTTATATATTAGTGTTAAGTTATATTATTTAGTGATATCTGGCACTGAGCAGAGTAGCTAAGCACCAAAATCTTGATAAATTGATATGTCCCACATGCTTATAATTATATCGATAGATGTAAGTTGGGAAATCTTGTTGAAACTAGCAACAAAGCTATCCAACTTGTAAGAGAAGCGAGAGCGAAGTTTTGGGAGATCTTATCCATTTTCTAACAAAACCTGCGGAAATTAAATAACTTATTTAGAGCCAACTATTATTTCACAGTTTTCCTAATTATTTTTCTATTATTGATAGTTGAATCCAAAATGAAATAAAAACAATAATTGTAACGGAATTTATTCACATTTTAATGTTTCAACTCTTATCAAATGTAGACTTGAAATTACTTAGAACTATATTGAGTTTACTACGTTTGACATCGTCCCCCCCTAGGTTTAGGATCCAGCTGGTCTATTGGTAGAGCACAGTTCTTCGAAGCCAGAGGTCCCGAGTTCAATTCCTGCTAATTACAAATGTATTTTATATTTGTGATAATTCCGCAACAGTCTAGGACTAGCCTGCGGAAATGTGTAATTAAATTCTCACTAACTTTGAAGCTTGTCAGTGACTATATAACATGAAAGGTATAGGCTAGTCAATAGCCTTAAAAACGTAGCCTTTAGTCTAAATATAAAATATATTTATACAGTAACCACCTGTAGTTGCAAAAATAATATAAAGAACAATGTAAAAACTGACAGACCAATTACTATTTGGAAAACAGAGATTGACATTATTGACTGAAATGACAACTAGACATCTGAATTTTGACCATTTAAATCAATGTACTTTGATTAGTTTTGTTAATTTTATTGAATATAATAAAATATTAGACAGGCAATTTCAATCAGGTAAATCCAATTAGTGTCAATTCCCTACTGGCATCAGAATTAGAAACTGGAATAATTGGACGTTTTGTTGTATAATAGCTGGAGGATTGTCAGTTTTCGGTGCATATTTCAATGCAAATATTTAACGACAAATATTAAGTGCCCTCGCCACAGCAAACCTGCAGACTAAGCGAATTTACATTAGCCTGATTGGATTTACAAAAAAATATCTCCTTAAAATATCCCATTTATTTCCTATTTTAATAGCATTAGTTTAACGAGTACTTAGGTTTGCTGCAACAGGAAGGGTAAAAGGTGTTTGTTTGAAAAATCATAATAGTTTAGTATGAAATGAATGAATTTTCTAGATTTGATCGAAATATGTTCATAAACAAGCAAACTGCAACAGTTGACTTATTCTCTATAAGAATAACATGGGAGTTTTAACAATCTTTTGGAATTTTCTCCGTCACTGTTTGGACGGAAGATATGAATTATGAATTTGAACTGATGGTGTTTTTGGCCTCTAGGGACCTCGAAACGAAAAAGTAAATCAGTCCCGGGTCCAGGTCTTACCATGAATCCTACTGCAATATGTAGCTTATTCCCTCAATGGAAAATTCGCAAAAAAGGCAATGTTACACATTACACTTGAAGGCGTTAATTACATTAATCCAATGTTATGTTTTGATATTTCATAGTGTTGAATAAATTATTTTATTTTACCTGCAAAATTATTTTAATAATATAAACATATTATTTATTCATTATTGAATGGTTTATCGCATTTGAAAAAATCAGTGCTTCTAAACATAGTCATTGAATGACTACATTGCACATTCTACATTGCAATGATATTAAAAGGAATTTTATAACAAATTTAGATTGTTTTGTGTTAAGGTAACAAGACCGTGTTTTAGCATATTTCACAAGTTTACTATTCCTAATACGTTGCTTTATAATTTAAAATTTTAATTCCTTACTCCAGTTACGATTTATTTAGCTGCTATGCTTGCAGAGGCAAAACATGCCTAGCGCACTCTAAAGATTTTCTTTAAGTTTTAGAAGTTTTTCACAGCTTAATTTTCAGTGACTATATAATACACTTTTCGAGATATTAAAAAATTATTATAAATATATTTCATTCTGATATTCACTCTGACCAAAATTAATTAATGTTTTAGTTAACGTATTACAAGATAATATAATACGGCTAATTATCCACACAAACAATTCATTCAATTTATTTAAATAATTTAATTTAATTAATTAACTTATTTATTTAATGTTATTACTTTTTTGTTCGGATGCAAAATCGATTTTTGTTAACTTAACTACTTAAATTTTCCTCGAAATTACGTAGCATAAAAAATTTACTGGAATTATTCGAAAATACCAATGACTATTAGATAATACTTGGAGAATTTTTAAAAACCCTCTCAATGTTATTTAAATAACCATGTTATTATTAGCAAAGGGGATTTTAAATAGCTGTTAAATTAAAAACGTATTGGAAAGTAGCAAAACTGGAGTAAGTAAATCTTTTTTCAATTCATTGACAAAATCTCAGATTTGTGTTTCTCAATTGGCTTGAATTTGAATTCTTCTTAAATCAAACACCGGTGAATATTTGCATCGCTTCTTTATAAACTGTTTTGCATCACACTATAGCTCTCTTAAATCTCAGATTTTGATGAAATTTAGTACAAACGTGTAAACCTACGTTTATTCGAACGAGTTCGCAAACCAAGATGATCGGACCATTGGAACGGTGGTTTATGAGGGATTTGTGGGGTAAAAAGAGGTTTTTTTCTCGTTTTTCACCCTCAAAACAGAAAGTTTCCCAATTTCCCTCTAGGCCTATTTAAATAGCTTTAAAAAAACAAATGATTTAGTGTATCAAAGTGTTTTTGTACGGTTATTGGTAACGGAGTAAATTCTAAAAAATGGAAATTTAAAATTCCCATGTCATTCTTATGGGTAATATTGTAAAATGTTATAGTTTGCTTGTTTATGGATATATTTTGAGCAAACTTGGCTAATTTATTTATTTTACACTAAGCTATTAATGTTTGACTAAATCCCACACTTTTTAGCAAAGGTTTCCTTGGGACATCAAACCTAGGTACTCGTTAAACCTAATGTTATTTAAATAGATTTAATTGAAAATCAATTAAAGCAAATGGAGATTATCTTAGTCGGCAGGTTTGCTGCGGCGGGGGTATTTTATTGCGTAGTTTTTTCCACACTATATGATATTCGGAGACTGTTAGATATTGTTAAGGTAGTTATAGTTATAGCGAATTTATATAAAGATTCATGCTTTATAAAATAGAAGAAAAACAATCCGACTACACGTAAGAATATAGCGTAGGCAAACAAACTTCTGTTTTGAGCTTACCATAGTGTAAAAGTAAATTTAAATGCTATGAAAAAAGCGAATTACATTACAAATGTACTTTAAATTTGTATTTTGAGATAGGTTTTCAACGGTTTTAATTCAGCCAAGCAATATTCTACATATAGGTCAGTAAGAAATGTTTGCATTGATTGTAGACCTATACACCTGAAGTAGTATGAAATGTGGACGTACTATGTAGTGATTGATTCGTTATTGGGGTTGATTCAAGGGTCCGGTCCACGATTGAAAATCAGTTCATCAGATGACAAGGATCTTGATTGGTTCAGTCACCACCAGACAACGATGAGCGAGTGTTAATTTACAAGAGCGTGGGTTTCTGATAAAATGTTCTATGTGGGTACAAATCCATGGTATCTCCATGTTTTTTTATTTTGTTTTTAATTGTAATTTTTCCATAAAATAATGGAAAATAGGATTTTCTCGAAATATGCCTGAATGATTTTGATGGGAATTAAGTATAGTATAGTCAACATTACGGTTCAAAAGCTATCGTAACTTATAATATTTCTCCATTTAAAAAAACTATACAAAAAAAATGAATTTAGGAAAAACCGGTTTTGATTAACGTTGGTATTTTATGGTAGTTTAAATTCTGAATAAAATAGTACAAAAACCGTTTACGTAAACATTGCTGTTCAAAAGTTATTGTAACTTACGCTTTTTCCCATAAAAACAAAAGTTTGGATTTTAGGTTAAAGGCCGGGTTTGTTTAAAATTAATCTGCTATGGCCCTTATAATTATAATAAAATAGTGCTACTCCATATATTGCTGAAACATAACGGTTCACATTTTTTTGCAACTTTTGACATGTTTTCTATAAAATATCACAGTTACTCCCACCGCTTACCCATTTATGATTAAGTTTGTTCACAAGCTAATGGGAGAAAGTATGTGTCCGATTGCTGATACCGTTTATTATCTATAATTTAGCCTTTTTACGGTTTTTTAGTATGTGACCTGTAACAATTAACTGTACACAAAGGACACAAGCATGAGTGAGGAACCTATCAAGCTTAGTAAAGTGAGAGCCAGTACAGTGCAATAGTGGACTGTAGTCATGTATTATTTATTAATAATTATTTACTCTGATAACGAGTTTTATCTTTTCATTGCCTTACCTTTTATTTGTACTCCATATTTTGGTGTAATACATTTTGGTGTAGTATGGGAAATGATAATTTGGGACTACAATGATACCTTAAATAATTTTGTTATTTAATTATAGGAACTAATTTTTTAGTAGGGAAAAAAGATTTCGGAAAATCTTTTGTGAATTTACCTGAGTTGTGGGAGAAAATGCAGTGGGCTTAACGAACAGCTGAAGACTCTCATCTTATATCCAACTTGAGGAATTGTCATCCTTATAAACCTTCAGAAATTCTGGATCCTGTTGTAATTTAAGATTTAAAAGATGATTGTCAATAATTTAAATTTGAAATAGTTTGTTTTAAGGTATTGCAGTAATAATAATTCGTCTTCTTTAGAAAATTGTAACTACCTGCTTTAAGGAATTGAAATAAAAATAAAGCTCAAAACTTCAGATAAATGTATTAGACTGAAAGCTGCAATTAAAATAATCCTAGGTACATCTAAATAGGTACTGATGCATATAATTCAAGTAGAAATATAATGCATTTTGAAGGTGAGTTTTGTATCAACTTCCCGAAGAAATAATTAATTATTCTATTTAAATAAAATTTTTTCTCAGTGCACTATTGGGTAGATTTTAAAACTTATGCAGTGCTATATATGAAAATTTAATAAAAATGTAATAACTATGAATGAAAATACTCTAATATCGACTAAGTAAAGTAATTAAGAAAAGTAAGTGTCTCAGTCGGAAAGGCGACCAACTACAAGTCAAAGGCAATGTCGTGGGTTCGAAACCGAGTGCTTACCCTAATATTTATTAGAATTGTCCATTCTTGTACTTTACCGGATAACCTCTTGCTTAGCTTTAAACGACCCTTGAACAAATCCGAGATGCATACAGACGAGCAAATATGGTTTATAAGGGCCACCATACTCTTGAACATGATTTAGTTTTAGTTGAAGTGATTTAGTTTGAGTTAAACTAAATCATGTTCAAGAGTATGGTGGCCCTTATAAACCATATTTGTTCGTCTGAATGCGTCTCGGATTTGTTCAAGGATCGTTTAAAGCTAAGCAAGAGGTTATCCGGTAAAGTACAAGAATGGACAATTCTAATAAATATTAGGGTAAGCACTCGGATTCGAACCCACGACATGTGTGTACAAGTCAGTTGGTCGCGTTGCCGACTGAGACACTTATACTTTACTTAATTACTTTATTTAGTCGATATTAGTGTATTTTCATTTATAGTTATTACATTTTTATTATATTTTCATATAACATAGCACTACATAAGTTCTTAAATCCACACAATAGTGTACTGAGAAAAGATTGTATTCAAATAGAAAATAATAATTTCTTTGGGCTTAAGTCGATACAAAACTCACCTTCAAAATTCATTATATTTATACTTGAACTATTATGCATCAGTGCCTATTTAGCTGTACCTAGGATTATTTTAATTGCAGCTTTCAGTCTAATACATTTATCTGAAGTGTTGAGCTTTATTTCCAGTTATTTCAATTCCTTAAAGACTAACTCTATTCTATAATTACCCCATTGCAATAATTGGGTGGAATTTGGACATTTCTCTAATAAAGATAATTCCAATGCTTTAGCTTCAAAATAAATAAACCGATTCCTCCAGATATATCTTAATCCTAATATAAATAAAACAATAATCAGAGCTACTATTTTTTGAAGGATATTATTTTTATTGCCTAAGATCGTGCCAACCTACAAAATAGCAACTGAGGATATTTTTAAAAACGAACCACACTTCTAATGGATGTACCAATGTACCATGCTTACATGGAAAATGGTACATAACCTAAGACCTACCACAGGTTTTAAGGAGTAAGTCAGTTGATTTTTATTTGGATTTATAATTTTAGTTTTACCTGCACAAATAAAGGGAGACGTGAACTATATGAAGTATAAAGAATCAACCCCTAGGGAAATGAAGGGCTGGATATTTACGGTTGAAATCTTTGCTCACTTTTCATCTCATAACTTTTCTCATATTTACATCGCATGACGAAAGAGTTTGAGTTTAGATTTCAAAAAAATTGTGGTTTGAGATACTTCTCTTCTGTAATCTACTTTGTTTATATGGTTTATTTATCTTGATTCAACTTAAATTGATTGTTTGCAGTAACTTCAGTGATTTAATAATAATTTATAGTTGTTTATTTATCACACTTCAGTCATAAAAAGGCTCTATAAGTAATTTTCGGGAACGATGGGAAAAGACTTTGATAAACAATTTCTAATATTATCTGTTTATGCCGCATATTTGCCCATTATCATAAAACAACTTATAATTAAATTTGGAATGTCTTAAGTACCACTGTTATCTACTTCAGTGAATCACATTATTTATAGAAATAAGCTTGCAATGGAGGGTTAAAATCTGTAAGTTATGCAATTCAAACCATGAATGAATTACGAAATAGTGACCAAGAGCTTAATCTCTTGGCTGGTCTCTAATTACACTCAATTATAAATCAGACCGACTTAGACTAACCTGATTAAAATTATGATTTGAACAAATGTATGTTTTTATGAATTTTAAATAGTTCTAGCATAAATTCAAGTAGATTAATTTAGGAGTTTTCAAATTATTGCTAAGGAAATATGGTTAACACAGTCGTTATTATTTTAAACGATAGACACATAAGTAAAGCTTGCGTACATATAATAATGTTATTTTAAATAACTAACATTATCAATGATAAATGTTCACGGATGGATAACTAGTGTTTGTTGATATACTATTTGTTAAGTGTATTGAAGGTAGTTTTATTAGGACGTGGATTCTCCTTAAGAACACTTACGAACGGTAGAGTGGCTCCTCTTCATACTGATTTAGGAATTACGATGCAAAAGTTGTTTTGTTTAACGCAATTAACATGTAAATTGGATATTGTAAATACACGTCGGTGCAGTGTTTTAGTTTATATTTATAGTGCACCGAGCTTTCCACTAACCTGGTTTTCAGTAAAATAGTATACTTAAAAAATAAACTAGATTTATAACAAGACTGCAACCATCAAAGAAGTATATAAGTCTCCTAAAGTCATTGTTATATAGAACTAGGAGTAATCACAATGTTGACTTTTTATACTAATTTTCTTTCCATTTTAGTTTTTTTAAGTAGTCAGATATTATTGTCCTCATACTACAATCTTCGGACCTTTTCCGTTAATTCACTACCACCAATTATTATACTGTATTAGGTTAGGACTATGTTAACGGCAAAGGTCCGTGAACATAGTCCTAATCTAATCTAACCTAACCTAACTTCACACCCAACCTAACCTAATATGCTAATAAGTGTTACTCTTGTAAATAAAAACTGCCTCAATGCTAAAATGGGTAAAGGGATGGAGAATTAAATTCGAGGCAAACTCAGTGGTTTTCTTGAGGTTTTTTCACTTTCCAAAGTGAAAATATCAGGGTTCCTTTATCACTATTTCATCTAAATGGGAAAAATCCACCAACTCACACAAGCAATATTCTGGTAGTGTGTACGGTGAGATGAAAGCAGCCTAGCTAAAGTCATCCAGACACCTCCCATAACTCTGCATTACTGTCCGTCCTCACATGTTGGGGGTTGATTAAAACATAAACCTCATATTTTTACTACCCTTCCCAACAAAATATACGACACAATCTTGCAAAGTCTAGGCTCTGATATCTTTACGCTGCTTCATTTGACTAGATTCTAAAAAGATTCTCAAGTTAAAACCAATCGCGATCAAATTAAATTATCAATTATTAAAACTTGGGCTATTGTAATTTCAAACAGATACAGAATGACATTAAACAATAATAAAATGGTTACAAAATATGAAATATGTTGAGATTAAGCAGTGCAAATTAGCGTATACTAATAACAAACCAAAATTATAAAAAAAATGTGCTAAATCTAATGCAGTTAACATGTAACTAGCTAATACATTTTTGCGTTCCATATAAGCCCATAACTATTAATTATCAAGGTGGACTAAATCTATGCACCTATATGAATATTATATATTTCAGTGCTCTTAGAAAAACGAATATAATCTATAGGCAAATCAAAAACAATATGGAAAGTGTATAACTAGAAAAGTGCTTATATTCTAGTGTAGAATGAACAAATTTAAATAAAATCTAACCTTGTGATCAAAGTGTTAGTTCTGAGGCATAAATGCGATAAGGTTTTCGGCGGACTCAGTATAGGTTAATCAGTATATCTGGATTAGTATTTAATAGACAAGTTATCTTAATCTAGATTGTTATTGTAATAGATTATAGCAAGTTGCAATAACTCTGTAGTGATGGCTTCAGGGGATCAGAGATTGAGTAATGACTGCGGGTAAAGCAATCTAGCAGGGTCAGTGTAGGGCATAACATTTATTGCACAGGTTATCTTACTAATATTATAAATCTGAAAGTTTGTGAGTTTGTGTGTGTGTGTGTTGCTCAATCACGCATAAACTACTGGACGGGTTGGGCTGAAATTTGGCATGATGATAGCTCACATTCCCGATTAACATTAAAGTATATTCTTATCTCAAAAATCCTTTCGGGCTCCGCCCCAGTGGCACTGAAGTTCCCCATGTTAATCTTATGATTTTTCATATTTAAAAGGAATTAATGCATCTTAACAGCTGTTTCAATCAAACAAGTTGGTTCTGTTCTATGATGTTCAATAGCATAAAAGTTACAAGGATTACCAACAGGGTGCAGTACTATAATTTTTTTTATTTATTTATGACAACAGCTAATTTCCAACCAAAAGGTGAGTGAGCGTAGCGAACGAACTTCAACCTGGAGGCGAGTTAGCATAGCGAACGAGCTCCAACTTAAAGGTGAGAGAGCGTAGCGAACGAACTTCAACCAGGACGTGAATGAGCCATGCGAATACTTATGAAGTTAAACGGGGCAAAGCCCGCGGGTACAGCTAGTCTTACTATAGTTGTGTAATGACATGGATAACAGCAAGTCGCAATAACTCTACTGTAGTGATGGCTTCTGGGGATGAGAGATTGAGTAATGATTGCGGGTAAAGCAATCTAGTAGGGTAAGTGTAGGGCTTAATATTTATTGGACAGGTTATCTATAGTTGTGTAATGGCATCGATAACAGCAAGTTGCAATAAATTTACTGTAGTGATGGCTAAAGGGGATCAGACATTGAGCAATGACTGCGGTTAAAGCAATCTAGCAGGGTCAGTGTAGGGCTTTAGCATTTATTGCACAGGTTATCTATAGTTGTGTAATGGCATCGATAACAGCAAGTTACAATAAATTTACTGTAGTGATGGCTAAAGGGAATCGGACATTTAGCAATGACTGCGGTTAAAGCAATCTAGCAGGGTCAATGTGGGGCTTTAGCATTTATTGTACAGGTTATCTTACTATAGTTGTGTAATGGCATCGATAACAGCAAGCTGTTATAACTCTACTGTTGTAATTGCTTCAGGGGATCAGACAAAGAGTAATGACTGCGGGAAAAGCAATCTAGTAGGGTAAGTGTAGGGCTTAACATTTATTGCACAGGTTATCTACAGTTGTGTAATGCGATCGATAACAGCAAGCTGCAATAACTCTACTGTACTGAGGGTTAAGGGGATCAGAAAAAGAGTAATGACTGCGGGAAAAGCAATCTAGCAGGGTCAGTGTAGGGCTTTAGCATTTATTGCACAGGTTATCTTACTATATTTGTGTAATGGCATCGGTAACAGCAAGTTGCAATAACTCTACTGTAGTAATTGCTTCAGGGGATCAGAGATTGAGCAATGACTGCGGTTAAAGCAATCTAGCAGGGTCAGTGTAGGGCTTATCAGTTATTGCACGGGTTATCAATACTGTAGTTGTGTAATGACATCGATAACAGCAAGTTGCAATAAATCTACTGTAGTAATTGCTTCAGGGGATCAGAGATTGAGCAATGACTGCGGGTAAAGCAATCTAGCAGGGTCAGTGTAGGGCTTATCATTTATTGTACGGGTTATCTATAGTTGTCTAATGACATGGATAACATCAAGTTGCAATAACTCTACTGTAGTGATGGCTTCTGGGATGAGAGATTGAGTAATGATTGCGGGTAAAGCAATCTAGCACAGTCAGTGTAAGGCTTAATACTTATTGGACAGGTTATCTATAGTTGTGTAATGGCATCGATAACAGCAAGCTGCAATAACTCTACTGTTGTAATTGCTTCAGGGGATCAGACAAAGAGTAATGACTGCGGGAAAAGCAATCTAGTAGGGTCAGTCTAGGGTTTAACTTTTATAGCAAACGTTATCTTACTATAGTTGTGTATTGACATGGATAACAGCAAGTTCCAATAACTCTACTGTAGTGATGCCTTTAGGGGATCAGAAAAAGAGTAATGACTGCGGGGAAAGCAATCTAGCAGGGTCAGTGTAGGGCATAACATTTATTGCACAGGTTATCTATAGGTGTGTAATGGCATCGATAACAGCAAGTTGCAATAACTCTTCTGTAGTAATGGCTTCAGGGGATCAGAGATTGAGTAATGACTACGGGTAAAGCAATCTAGCAGGGTCAGTGTAAGGCATAACATTTATTGCACAGGTTACATTTATTGGCTTCGGGGGATCAAAGATATAGTAATAGATAGAAAAAAGATAATAATATATAAAATACCCCCGCCACAGCAAACCTGACGCCTAAGCGAATTTCCATTTGGCTGAATTGATTTTCAATTGATCTATTTAAATAACATTAGGTTTAACGAGTACCTAGGTTTGCTGCTACAAGGAAACTAATAAAGTGTGTGTTTTAAGTAAAATAATTATTGCTTAGTATAAAATGAATATATCCAAGTTTGATCAAAAGATATCCATAAACAAGCAAACTACAACATTTTACAATATTCTCCATAAGAATAACATGGGAATTTTAAATTTACCATTTTTTTAGTTTTCTCCGTAACCAATAACCGTACAAAAACACTTTGATATACTGAATTGTTTGTTTTTTAAGCTATTTAAGAAGGTTTAGAGAAAAATTGGGAAATTTTGTGTTTTCAGGGTCAAAAGTGAGAAAACCAATTTTTATCCCATAAAACCCCCCATAAAACCCTGTTCCCATGGTCCGATCATGCTGGATCGCGAACTCATTCAAGTTTATCCCGCCTTACACCTTCAAACCAAATTTCATCAAAATCGGATAAAAATTACTCAAGTTATCGTGTTCACGGACACACACACATATATATATATACATATATAAAAATTTGAACGAGTGGTGTTTTTGGCCTCTGGGGACATCAAAATGAAAAAGTAAATCGGTCCCGGGCCTAAGTCTTACCATGAGACCTACGGTAATAGCTACTTCCCTATAGGGAAATTCGCTAAAAAGGAATAATATATAGTAGAAAGATAGTCCCAACTGTTCTGTATAGTCTGGGTTGAAAGGTTTTTTATTTGTTTCAGACCACCTTAGCCATCCTGGACAAGCTTGACATTGACTCGGAGAAGCCCAATGAGGAAGAGATTGCGCGCCTTTTTGGCTACGAAGAGGCATATTTGGCGGGAAGACTCAATTGGTGGCAGAAGCTAAAACCGCGGGTCTGGTCGTTGTTTGACGAGCCTTACTCATCCCTTGGAGCAAAGGTAAGTTAGAATTTTAAAATAATGCTCATCCCTTAATTAAGTATTAAATTACCCATATGTCATATAGTATACATCAACAAATCACTTGATCTCGGCAAGCAGCTTCCTTTATGTTGTTAAACTTAATTTTAAAGAGTTTCAAAGTACACTAAATTTATCACTTATGAAATGATTAGGGAATTTAAAGTGGATAGAATAGTTTTATGTTTGATGTAATGGAACTGAATAGAGATTACCATGAATAATTAATTATATCTTACCAATCTTGAATTGAGTCTTGAGGTTAAGAATGAGAAAGTCCTTTATATAACTTTAAAATACAATTACATAATCTATAGAGAAAATCACCAACAAATAAATGCAAAATGAATTAGGTAAAAACTGTGATGTATTCCTTGACTATTTCTAACAACATTGATATTATCAAAACAATAATCACATGTAGTAAAATTGAAAACCTAAAAAACATGTGTTGGAGACAGACTAAAATAAAATAAACCATAGAATACTAAACATGCCGGGCCCCTTGAACCGCAGGTTCAATGAATTAATTTAACAAGTGAGTACAGAAACAGTAATTGAAACAGAGAAAGTTAAAGCAACAAAAGGGGCGGAACTGTAATAAAATTTAGTCTTCAAGTACAGGCAGTGGGAAAACCTTGATTGCCGGTCTAGTGAGAAGTCCATTCTTCGTACGCACAGTCACAACTCTTGTAATGTTATCTGAACCAGGGTGTGTTTCAACAATTCTAGCCAGTGGCCAACACATTGGAGGTGTAAGGATGTCTTGAATCACAAACAAGATTAAGGTAGTCTCCATCGATGCCATCTTTGGAGTTTATTCATCGTATGAGGTGTACTATGCAGAAAGTATCCAGGTGTTGGTGTAGATAGGTCTGATGGATCTTCTGAAAGAGGAGTTACAAGATGAGGTTTCTGGAATGCTTCTTTGTAATGAGGTTGAGTTTTAAATTTCTCTTCTGGTATAAATAATCTTGTTTTGGTGTTGTTACTAGAGTTGCCGAGATGATGGTGATTAGGTTTGAATGACAGCCTAACGCAGTATTTGCCAGAGGGTTCTCTAGATTGTGTTTTCACTAAATGTTTTTTATTTGAAAGTTTGTATTCGGTCTGTCTGGGAGGTTCTTCATGCTGCCAATACCGTTGTAAAGAGGAATGACGATCAAAATCAGAGACATTTAACATAGTTGTGAGATGAGAAGAATCTTTGTTATATTTAGAATTACTCTCACATGGAGCATGTCCCATGAGAGTGTAACCAAACACTGTGTTCATGATAAATGGTAGGTTAGGTCCAAGTTGTCGTTTCTCTCCGGTGAAAATGAATGGGAATAAACCCCCACCTAGTAAAACGTCAACAGGCCCAGGGCGGTGGAAAGTAGGGTCAGCTAGGGTATACGGTTTCACTATTTCCAATAAATTTGGATCAAGAGGAGATCTTGGCATGTCCGAGGTAATCTTATCCAAAATCAACATTGGATGATTTTCTGAAACTTTGTTCCCATTTAGTGTTTCGACGTCCACATAGCCCATTCCCTTTGTAGTCAAGGAATACATCACAGTTTTTACCTAATTCATTTTGCATTTATTTGTTGGTGATTTTCTCTATAGATTATGTAATTGTATTTTAAAGTTATATAAAGGACTTTCTCATTCTTAACCTCAAGACTCAATTCAAGATTGGTAAGATATAATTAATTATTCATGGTAATCTCTATTCAGTTCCATTACATCAAACATAAAACTATTCTATCCACTTTAAATTCCCTAATCATTTCATTGATTTCTTGACCATTTTTCACAATAATAATATTATCAAAACAATAATCACATGTAGTAAAATTGAAAACCTAAAAAACATGTGTTGGAGACAGACTAAAATAAAATAAACCATAGAATACTAAACAACTTATATCCTTATCAAATTGAATATAGATAGCATGGCATAATGTATGTATGCTGGCCTGGTTAGGATGAATGAAATGAAGACCCCAAAGAGGAACTAGGAAGAGTCTAAAAAAAAAAAAAACAATGCAATAAATAATCCCCATCAGAGATCATTGCGTAGGGAAAAGACTACAGAATTTTTTCAACCTCGAGAAGTATACATGTTTCACATGTTAGTACAAAAACATATTTAAATAAATTAAGTTTGCCCCCGAGATGCGAGAAATACCATATGAATCGCAGCAGTTAGCCTTCTTTTGTTTTTCGAGAGGTATCACATATTTTAGCACCTATTCTGTACCACACACAAAGTTACCTGTGAATTCCAAAATGAAAAATGAAAATTTCATATCAAGGAAATAGATTGGTAGCAAACCATATTATGATATAAACCATTATTAAGTACATAAAGGGAAGATGAGCATCAAAGCAATGTGAAACTTGTCCCCTCCGTTGTTATGGTATGCAATTAAATCCTTTGAGATAGCCGAGCCTATAATCCTGGCTAGCTCTATATCTGTTTATGATACACCACCCAGAATATATCGGACATATATGTCTGTATAGCTACGATAACTTAATATCTTAAAATGAGATTGGTCCAAAAATACAACGTTATTATGTTTTATAAGCCTGTTTGAGTTATTATTTAGCTAAACGAATCTAAGTAAAACAACTATTTCTCACAGTAATCGAAAGAACCATCGTGAGAAATAGTCAAGTAGAATTAGTTCAAATGTTTATTACTTACTTTACTTTACCTTTCAATAAAATGGCGACAATCAAAGGTATTTTAAGCCAAGTATGAATGGAGATGAGTATAGGATAAGTAGTGCGATCTTGTAGTCTTGTTAGTGACTAAGGCCGACATATTCCTTAGACACAGCTGTTAATTAATAGCCCATACAGCTAATGGCTACTAAGGGAACTACAGTTAAAGTGGAAATTGAACCACATTTTGCCTTGGTAATAACGAATTGGTCTAATTATCAGGATAGTACTGCGTATAGTCGTAGTACTCACTAGTGAGGACATTAATCCACACCAGGGCATTCACATCTCATTCATATCGCATTCACGGTGCATGCCTATAAATATCCCCAATTCGTGACCTAGTAGCTGGATTACAGGGCGTCTTTATAGTAATCAGAACTCTTATTAGTTCAACATGGTGTTTACATTGGTGTTTACATTATCCATTAATTTTAAAAAGAGGATAAACAAAGGTCTTATTTAGTTTTTCAGTATGTGGTAGATATATACAATACGAGTTTCCATATTCGTTGATTACAAAATATTTGTCTTACAAGTATTTATCCATTACTTGTAGGTTTAAATTAATCATAACATTATTTTTAGGAATACATATGAAAGAACAGTCGTTTGCATAGAAAAATCACCGAGACAATTAATTATCGACATACTGAATTAAATCTTAACACTGTTAAGAAATCTTCCCATTAAATCTAGCCATTAAAACTAAGAGGTTAAAATTAATGTATGCAATATTAAGATTAATAGATTTTGTCACAAATCCACAAGCTAGTGTTAGTTCTAAAATGTGTAAAATGTATTTCTTATTGGCTAACATATGACAGCATACTTTCTGCTCTCCATTTTCATGTACCCTTTAAATAAATTTGCCTATATTTAGATTTTATATTTATACAGATTTTAATAATTTATTTGTTTCCCAGTATGTTTTATAGATTGAGCAGTACTTTAATATAAACAAAGATAAGCTACCTAACTATTCATTCAATTTATGTACTTGCTTATTTGTATTAAATATGATCTATAAATTGATTTTTCGATACCGATTTTATATTAGGCTACTATTGAACGAATCATGATTGGTATAAACACAATAATAGAATAACACCAAGCGCTCTGTAAATATAAGTGTATTAAATAAAACGATATTCGGAGGATAAACACCACCCTGACTACACAAAATGAGGTGAGCTGTTATGGAGCATGACCTGGGTCTGAAACGTTTAATCCCGCAGCTAATTTACAATAAATCCAGATAAATCGCTTGTATAATGCCGTGGCTTGGTTGCTCAGAACTTATCTAAGGCTGCAAGTCTACCTCAATACACAGTTTTAATAGATAAGTAATACATTTGTTTCATCATAAAATTAAAATGGAATGTGATTAACATAGAATAATAATTTTTTATCAATGAAAGTGTTACCACTACCAGTAATTAAAAAATTATAGATAGTGCAAATTAGGATAGTAGGTCATACATTTTTAAACCTGCTTCGTTTTTTTATGTAACAAGCACCAAACGTTACCCCGTACAACTTGTCAAGTAATTATTTTAAAGTGTAAAACGCTCATTTATTTGTCTGTCAATGGCAGTACACCCTTTACATTATGTTTTCAATCAGATAATTTGGAAATAATGCACAAAATTACTATAACGATATATTAAACATAGAAAAGTAAGGCACGTACCCAAAAAACAAGGGTCTTAAATGTCATAAACTTGTGTACTGGACCAAAAAAATAATAGTAGTATTTTTTTATTATACTGAACAAGAGATGATTATTATTTATCTAAAGATCAAAATCACATCAATCTATTTACATAGCGTATTGTTATTAATAAAATAATAAATATTATACATCACTATTCAACAAATTGAAAAACATATACGAGATGACAAAAAGTATTTGGTGTGTATTAAAAACAAAAGGTTTACTGGAGAGTAACACAGAAATCATTGGTGAGGGAATTCAGCCAACCGAAGAGCAAGGCCAGTGGTAACGCCTGACAACATCGGTTCGACTACCCGCATAGTGTGTTACCCTGTAAATCTGGTCTGGGAATGCTCGGTCTGTGACACGGATAATCATCCGAGCATTCAGCTATATTACAACCATATAGTTCAATTTATAGTCAATGGTTATGCTGCCGGAAAAATAACCAATATATATGTAAGTTGAAATAATTCATGTGTCAATTCAATGTCTTATTATTGGAATCAAACAGTTCAGTTTGACACAAAGTAACATAATATTATGTTACTTTGTGTCAAACTGAACTGTTTATAAAACAACACAAACAGAATCGGACAATGATAATTATTATATCTCACATAACACCGTGCTTCTAAATAACAATGAGTGACCCTACTGAAGCAGGTCAATTTTACTGTGTGAAAAGCCAAACAGGTATTGAATAATAATTTTTTTTAATTTGATTAAGTTTAAGGTGTTCACCTGGTTTATAAGCCATGCCAAAACACCAACTTCTGTAAAAATTGGGGTGGACAATTGAATAATAGATATTTTCATTCGGTTGTTTTTGCCAACAGATACGGAAGTCTACCCAAAAATGTTGTGAATCATGGCCTATCATGTTGTGGTTCATAAATTGTTGTGGCCGACCCAACTGGGTTCACCAAATACGCCTCTCTTTGCGCCATGTTTGTTGCTGTACTCAAATCGCACATGTGTCAATAGATATTGATCTCTATTCAATTGTTATCAGATTTTGTTTGTACTACTTAAAGTACACATGCGGTAAACCAAGCAAACATCAGCTTATTAGTTCCTATTAAATGATGACCTATACATGTGTTTAAACTATGATCTTGTCTTGTGTACTGGTTTAGCACAGGAGTGTTTGAAGTTTGAACGTTGCCCGATTCGATTATGTTGTTTCTGTTGTTTTATAAACAGTTCAGCTAGACACAAAGTAACATTCGCGTGTTTAAGCTATGGTCTTGTGTCGTGTACCTGGTTTAGCAGTTGTGTTTGAAGTCAAACAATCAACATTGCCCTATTCTGTTGTTTGTATTGTATCACGCTGTGCGCCACAACCTGTAGATTTGCTACTATCAGACAAGCTAGTAACTGTTAAAGTTTCAAAAGGTTAGGAGAAAATTTTAAATCGGGCTTAAGCCTGGATACCAAGTGGTTCTCTAGTACTTTCATAAGATAACTTACCTTATGTATTAACAAAAAGGTTATTGAATATATTTAGTAAAAACCTAAAGAATAATTTTAAATTTTTCATTGCTATAAAAAATTCCCCAATCGATTTAAAAAATGAATCTTTATTACCTAAATAAATTCTTTCGCAGTTAGTTTAATTGCACTAAAGCTATTCTGTAGAGATAAAAAAAGTCGTAACCACGAACACAATAATTTGAATTAGGTTTCTACAATATATTACCCTTCCCGTTTATAACTCACAGGTAATCACTTGGTTTGGAAAAAGACTTGTTGGAACAACGTTTAAGGTTTTTATTTCTTATTTTAGTATTAAAAGACAATCATTTGACTTTAAAAATCACTATCAATTCCAATAATAAGACATTGAATTGACACATGAATTATTTCAACCGACATATATATTTATTATTGTTTCGTCATCATAACCATTGAACTATATGGTGTAATATAGCTGAATGCCTAGATGATTATCTGTGTCACAGACCGAGCATTCCCAGACCAGATTTACAGGGTTGCACGCTATGCGGGTAGTCTAACCGATGTTGTCAGGCGTTACCACTGGCCTTGCTCTTCGGTTGGCTGAATTCTCTCTCCAATGATTTCTGTGTTACTCTCCAGTAAACCTTTTGTTTTTATTACACACCAAATACTTTTAATATATTTTAATGTTTTATTTATTTAAAATTTAAAATTTTTTATATTTTATTTAAACATTGAGCATCCTAATTTTGGAGTTCATTAAGATTTATGTGTATATTTTTGAAAGTACAGGGGAATAAAATTACCTTATATGCTAAAAAAAATTAGTTATATTATTGTTAATCCAATGTGCAATGGCGATATGAAGTTCATAATGCCATTTCTAAATGTGTAGATAAATACCCCCGCCGCAGCAAACCTGCAGACTAAGCGAATTTCCATTTGCCTGATTGGATTTACACTAAAATGTATCCTTAAAAATATCACATTTATTCCCTATTTAAATAGAATCAGTTTAACACATACTTTGCTATAGTTTAACACATATAGGTTTGCTGCAACAGGGAGGGTAAAAGTGTTGTTTTATGTAAAATGTTAATAGTTAGTAGGAAATAATAGTATATTACGTTACTAGTCCTGAAAATAAGTGTTTACCGGACGAGTGTGGTCGTTCCCGTGCGAGACGAAGTCGAGTACGGGATTACCATACGAGTCCGGTACACACATTTTGGACGAGTTACGTACGATAGTTTACGCCATACTACTAAATCCGTACAAATCCTTATATATTTCCACCAACTAAAGGACTATAAATCACTAGTCATAACCTCTAAAGAGAGATTATGTTTTTGTTTATAACCACTCACTGCCACCTTAATACAGTATAATCAGCTGATTGGTGTCCGGCAAAACTCATTGCAGCACAGTAGTACGCAATGAAACCCCATTTGAATAAGCTGGCGGCAAACAGCTGTTTTCTGGACTAAATCCTTGCGTGGGAAGTTCGTCAAAATAATGTAGTGTGGCGTAAAAACATTTTCCAAATTTGGGCAAAATATGTTAATAAACAAGCAAAATACAACAGTTTACTTATTCTCCATAACAATAACATGGGAATTTGAAATGAACAATTTTTTGGAATTTTCTCCGTAACCATTAAGCGCATTATAACGCTTCAATATACTAAATTATTTGTTTTTTCAAGCTCTACAAAATAGTTTGGAAAGAAATTGCAAAATGTTATGTTTTTTGGGTCAAAAATTGGAAAAACCCATTTTTACCCCATAAAAGCCCCCATAAACCCCCGTTCCCATGGTCCGATCATGCTGGTTCGCGAACTCGTTCGAATAAACGTAGGTTTACACGTTTGTACCAAATTTCATCAAAATCGGATCATTTTTGCTCGAGTTATCGCGCTAACGGACACACATATATATATATATAAATATATATATATATATATATATATATGAATTTGAACGGATGGTGTTTTTGGCCTCTAGGGACCTCAAAACGAAAAAAAAAATTGGTCGCGGGTCCAGGTCTTACCATGAGTACTACGGTAATAGCTTATTCCCTATATGGGAAATTCGCCAATAAAATGACATCAATTTCGTGAGTTTATTAAATGAAACTGTAAAATTTGTCCTGTCGAAACAAATTAATAATTACAAAACTCCTGATTGATTATTATCATGTATGTTTTTGGTACTCGGTATATTTTAGATTACGTCCTATATATAAATTTGTACTATAATTATTCAGAATGCATTAAAGTATCTAAATATATAATTTCTAATAGCTATGAATTTTAAACTTTACTTGTTATCACCAGGTCCTAATATGAGTACCATCTCGAAGTCTTAGATTAAGACTAATAATGGTTGATTCTGTATAGTCAATAATTTAACTCTACTACATTATTGTATGCAATTACCGTCCTACTATTATTACACAATACATGTAAATATATCAAATAGCGTTCAAAACATCTATAATCCTAATTATAAACAAAAACACCACTAGTGTATAATACTCTTCACTTTATATCAATACTAAAACTTTAATCTTCATGTAATTGAAGTAATTGAAATCCGATTTCTGAAATAAACAGCTTAAATGTTCTTTTGCTGAGAAAGAAGGAAAACTGTTCATTTAGCCGCTCTTTAATCACTGCTTTAAAAGGAATCTCTTCGGAGGATGAAAACTTGTTAAGTTGATTCTCCTCACCCTCCAGACTGCTGGCTTTTAAGGAGCTCAGCTTTAGTAGTTTTGTACTTAGATAACAATCGTCGAGATGAATATTGTAAAAGGTTTTATAAAATTTGATTCAAAAGATTTTAATGTTGATAACTGTTTGTATTTGTATAAATAGTATATAAATAGGTGTTCTAAAAATTGTATGTATTAGATAAACAATAGGCAACAAAGACATTTCCATTCGTCCATTCTTTCAATTGAGTTTTTGTGGGTCTGAAGAAGATCATGAGTTTATTAAAATACGCTAAGATAACAAATCCCAAAGCATAGCCATTTGTCTAAGACTGAATCATCATATTAATTCTATATATTCTATATCTAATGGCAAATATTATGCTAACCCCTACGAATTTAACAATCAAATACTCCCTTTTGCTCACATAAAATCCTTAAACCTTAAACTCAATATAAACCCAAACGAAACATTATTTGGACGACAATTAGCCCTACTATGCTGACTAAGGTGGAATAAATCACTGTAGGTTTCTATAATAAGAATACCTTTAATAAAATACTGAAAAAATATACAACGGGTTTTACCATCAACAATGTCAACTGACAAGAATAAGCCGAAATTAAATTGATGCTCAAGGCAATTCCTGATATTATTTCCAACAAACAACCTTCAGTTGTATTGTTATAGTGCCAAATGTTGGCAAAATTGGAGCGAGTATCTGTGTGGGTCCAAATCTAGAATGGCTGGATTGGATTTTACCGTTAATATAGAGCTGAAATAACAAAGCCCTCTGGTCCACGCTCGAATAAAACAGGCCCTTGTATATCCAGCCAGAGCTTGATAATTTCACGGTTTCTCGCTCTTTTGAACAAACGTAAATACCTCAAACAAGTAAAAACTAACTATTTTGAATATGGGAGGATAAAAAACCCATTTAAATCGCTAAACTACTACCTGGGTAAAACTATGATCAAATTTTGTAAAAAGCTAACAACCAAGTAAGAATGTTAAATTGAGTACAAAAAGAGCTTATTGTTTTTTTAATATTCTAGCAAAAAATTTATTTGGGGCATGATTTGTAAACAACATATCTATATACTCTCAGTACTTACAATTTTATGACTTAAACTAAAGTAAAAGGGAATATCATCTTCACTCTCTAACTGTATTTATTAACATCTTAATTATTTTTAATTACATCGATCAAAACATTTTAAATTTAGTAAGTTGTAGTTAGTTTAACAAATAAACCACCGTAACGAAATACAAAATAAATATGTAAATAATGTAGTTACATCAGGATTTAACATATTTAAATATTACTACGATATTGGCTCACTGGCGAGTGTTTTTTTTTATTTTTTATTTATTATAGCTTAATTGACCCAAACACAAAACTAAACGTTTTGGCCTTTTTTTAAAGCCAAATAACTTACAACAGTTTTTAGCGTTTTGGAGTTGACAAAAAAATCACTTTCCTTAGCCTCGATCTTTTATTCTTCCAAATAGAAAGTCACCAAAATAAATAGTTAGACACTAACATTCATTATAAGTTTAATTGTATGTAATATAATTTATTAATCATACTTATTAATAATTACGTCGTTTGCAAATAATTTGCTTCATTTCACTGTTTCATAATTCTTATTGTTGCGAAAGAAAAGGTTTTGAAATTTCATGAAGCTTCGAGTGCTCTGCTGTAGTAGTATCCAAGCTTAAGTGGATTTAGACGAAATTCTTATGAAGTGGGACAAAAGAACCAGCCTCCCTACTCCCCTTTTGATACACATGTAATCTCAAATTTCCCTGTTCTCGTAAGATGCAGTTATGTAGCAAGAAGCCGGAAGTTTTCCAGCCCTTAAATCATATATTTATACCTAATGAAATTGAGGTTTACTCTTTAACATCCATTTTCCCACGTCGAAATTAGCCATTTTTATAATTAAGAAGCCATTTTATAGCTTATATTCTAGTGGAAAAAAGAATGGTCACCAAGAAAATAATTGATAGAATAAATAACTCTTTGATTTATTTCTAGAGGGTGCTTTAAAAGTTCGAGTACTACTGACCAACTTGCTTTACAGCTACGGTTTTAAACTTTAGTTACATTACACAGCTTATTACTCTAGATTACCTTTAACCAAGATTGTAAACAATAGAAGGGACTATTTATGAATATAGATTATAAATAGACTAATTTAATTGTAAATTGTAACTAAATTCAGTTAGGTTATTCACACTTAATAGAATGGATCCACAATCAATGTTTTTTAAATATTGTAACTTGATGTATGTAGTTTTATTTTTATAATAACTATCTCAGACTCACATTAAATTGTAGTTGATTTATATAATTGTTATATGCATATTACACTATATAACATCGTAAACAAATCTAATGATCTTTTATATCCATAAAAAATGTGTGATTCCAACAATGGGCCTCTCGTATGATTCTAAAAATCTTATGGGATCTTTGAACAAGGGGCAGTTTGTTTATAAAAACTAACGAGATATCCTTCTCAATATAATAAATAATAAAAACGATTCAACCACACAATACAAGGATCTTAGTTAAAAATGTGTGTGGAATTGTTTTATTTGTGACTTAATCCCCGTCTGTCCTGCCCTTAAAAGATTCTTTGTTGTTTCCTGCTATTTGCTACGTTTCGTAAACCTTTGAACCAGAGTGAACCAGAGTAAAATAAATTTTTCAATATCGAATGGTATACAGGGGAAATACTTTAAGATATGTCATATTGTTTATTTTTTTGTAATAATAATACAAATGTGCTGTTTGATTTAACTGTCATAACCTCTTCTTATATCTAGTCTGTGTTGATTAGTTTTCGTGAAGAAAACCTTTACTTATCGTTGTTGTGCTGTTTCATATCAATGAAAACATAAGAGCCCTGCAATCTTGAGCGTTCGCACGATTTCCCATGGGTAAGTTTCCCCTCACAATTTCCCCTTCTTGTTTATAAAATCGGTTTGGTTTAGTTAATTTTCCATTCTCATTTTATCCAATCGAGATTTACTTTGGATAACAATCGCTGAATTCCTGCACACCAGATGCAATTTTTAATCAGTGTGTATAATGTATATCTAAAAAACAAAATACAAAATACAAAACACAAAATACAAAATACAAAATACCAAATACAAAATACGAAATTCCAGAAACAGAAAACAGAAAACAAACAGAAAAATGAAAATAGGAACAGAAACAGAAATAGAACTTTTTCTTTGAGTACATAAATACATTAACTGCAAGATCGGAATTTTCCTTAATGCATGATTGATTATACTTTCATAACATGGTGTACGCTCTAATGTTAAAGACAATACAATTAAGTAAACAGGGAGATCTATACCAAGAAGAAATAGAAATAGTAGAAATAGTTTATAATTAAGTCATATTACTGAACACATTTTTTAAACTTTAGATTTTTTAGTAATAAATTAACCTTGTTTAATTGATAAACTTTTAATAGTTTGAATTAGTATACTAGACCAACATTTTCATTCGAGCTTTTAAACTAACTATAGTGTTATTTGGTAAAAAAGAATTGCTCGACTTTGACATTTAAATTGTAAAAACACCACGGCAACCCGTATTTGGCACCTAATCAAACTGTACGTTTGAAAAGAATCAGTGTATAGAATTCAATTAATATGTTAATGTATTTTCTGTGATAAAAGTAAATATAAATTAAATATCTCATTACGTAAATATATTATTTTTCTTCTGGCTTAATGTTTTCTTGAAACTAAAATTAAAGACTCCACCGAGACAGGAGAAGCCGTGTTTGAAGATGCCAGTCACACTTCAACCATTAGTCAAGGATTTTATTTGCCTTCCAAATTATGCTATTACCAAGCTTCGTGGTCTCCTCACTTTCCTTGGAATTATTACAGTTGATGTTTTTATATAAACTTTTTAAATATTTTATGTGAGAAGAGTGTTACTGTCTTCAACAATAGTGAATGATGATTTTATTACGTTGTAGATACATTATCTTTGAAAATAAGGTTTGACGTATAAAGATTTGGTAACTGTGTGAATAATTCTTAATAAATATGTAGACCTTTATATATTTAAAGTTGATTAGTTATGAAAAATACACATGAACAATAAAAGTGAAATTTATCAAAATTGTTTTTAAGAGATCATGGCCACAGCTTTGAAAATATTTCAGTATCAGTAGATGAGATTTTATTTTAATAAAATACCCGCATTATAAAATCAATCTTACGATTTACTTAGAGAAAAAAAATCATCACAGTTCAAAAAAACATTTTTTGTTAAATGATTTATTAGACTATTTGCATTTAGCAAAAGGATCTTGACCAAATAGCTTATATATTTCAATTTAGGTCAGGTTTCACAGGTCAGTCATAGCCTAATTATAGTTAAAACAATACAATGAACATTCCAACTTAATTAACATTAATTGCTTATTGAAAAATAGTCTTTTCGCAATTAAAGAAACTATTTGGCCTATTTTATATTTATTGTATGTAAAAACATGTGGCATTGAAATGTTAGTGTAGGTAACATTAATCTATTTAACAACATCAACGATAACACGTGCGTAATAAAATGGCTTATGTTTCATCAATACCTTACAAAAAGCTTGTTTTATAAAACAATAGAATTTTGGGGAGTTGGTGTTACTCATCTTTTAAAATGAGCAAAAAAATATGCTGTAAGTTTATGGAGATATAAAGTAGTAAAAAATGGCTATATTTTAAAATTGAAGGGTTCGCTATCAGAGATGGTGTGTAGAGTCTTGTTGCGCTGTCCAACTTCATAAGGTTTGTCGTCTAAATCCACTTAAGCTTGGAGACTACAACAACAGAAACACTGGGCGCTTCCCACAGAGCTATTGCAAAGTATATTGACACAATGTGGCACTTATCTATTTGTAAAAATAGGAAAAGATCATTAATCGTTAGTATTTTAGATAATATCATTATGGAAACACTATATTATTTGCCTGTTTCAGGATAATTTGGAAATCTTTATTATAAATATTTTATTCATCTAAAACCATTTAAAATAAGTCTTACTGCATTTCAAAATGGACGATTATATTTGAAATATTTTGTTTCCATATTATTTTATTGTTTTGTTTATTTGTTTTATTGTTATTTTTATATAAACGTTTATCTGATTGACAAAAATATACAACCGTCAATGTTAAACTATAAGTTATATTAAATGTTATAGTTTCTCTACTTATTTTCATATGTAATACAAACAAATGTTCAATTCAATGAGATGTAATAACATTTTTTATATGAAAATTAATTAAATATATTTTTTTTATAAAACATTTTTTAAGTTTGTTTATAGCAACGCATGTTAACAAATATTGTAACTTAATGTATTAAGGTATTATTTCATAAATCTGGTATCTTTAATTATTTACAATTTGTAATTTACATATTTATCTCTTATATTGAGTGTTAAGGTAATAAAGAGATAAGGAGTTTATTGCGTGTTTGAGCTATAAACTTCTCAGGAAAAGGTCAAGGACTAACGTTACATTCTCAATGTATCAAGGGAACTATAAACACCAACAGAGACATCATGGTGTCTTGGGATGTCGCATTGAGTATGGGAACTGTTGTGATATCATTTTATACAATGGAGCTGTGTCGTTAAATTAAAAGTGTATCGTTAAATTAAAAGTGGTTAGGATTTTTCGTAATATTTCGCATTTGATTTTGTCATAAAACAATGAAATAAATCCATAAACCTGATATAGCTTAGTATTTGACAAACAAATTATCGTTTAAAATTGTGATTGAAAGAGCTTTTTAACCAAAGCTCATCGACCCACTTGATTACAGACACTTTAAGTGGTTCATTCTGCCACAAGGGCTGTCAATCGAGGATTGAGAGGTATTCAATGTGTAGAGGTAAACATTTTAAAAATTCAATGCAAATGTGTACTATGAGCTTGCTTGCTTTACATGAAGAAGGGCTTTTAGGTGCGTTTTAATAAAATAGGTTCTCCAGCAGAATCCTTTAAATCCACCAATTAAAGTTCAAATATATCAAATATATTAATCAACAGTATAAGTTTTACAGTTTTAAATTCATGTTTACGGTTCGTAGTACAATAGTTGAAAATAGTATACAAATTAAGTTATTACTCTATTAAAATAAAACCACGTATATGAAATATTCCTATAAGGAGCAAAGCCAACAATAATTATATGAGTTTTAATGTAAAAGTTTGAGTTTCATAAAAGTAATGGACTTAAAGTTGTTTACTACTCGAGTATATAAAACGTGCAAACATAACACCTAGTTTATACCGCTGTAGAAATGAGCTGTAAGACTTTATTTCCTTTTTCCTGATTGTAAGTTTATTTATAAATTTTTCTTGAATACAAAAGTAAATATTAAAAAAAGAAAACCATTTCAATTCTATGCTATTTTTTCCCCTTGACTCACTATGGTATTTTATTTATCATGGATATTTACTTATGGAAATAGCAACTGTCAAAGTACATAACTTATATATAGACTCCTGAACGACAAACAATAAACTAAAGGTGCCCCATATGCACAATAAACTTAGGTTGACGTGCCTAAAACCCTGAGTCCGCTTCCCTCTAAGGCACTTCTGCCCTAGTAACTATGTAGCACTAAAGTAAAGTTAAGTCTAGCTATAACCCACTTTATGGTTACCTAGAGAGCAACAAAATATGTTTGCGTTTAATTCACTAAGTGGTGGAAATAAATATCTTCTTCAATGAACCATTTCATGAAAGACCATAAACAAATATTAAATATTAATGTAAATTTTTTAAACCAATGTTATTTATGTTTACATTTTAACAAACACATTTTTTCATGTTAATAACTCTCCTCTTTGCAAAAATTCTAAGCTTTTTACACACAAAAATCTCTTAGGTCTAACATATTTACTTATTTTACAAAAATATTATTTTGATTGTTAATGGAAAATTGCTAGTTTTAACACATTCTCTATATTCAAGTGGTTTTTACCCCTTTATTTTGCTATTCCTTAGTGCTTAATGTTTAAAGCTTCGTTTTCAATTTAACATTCATTCTCAAAAAGCCCATTTAGCAAGATGGTTTCACCTTATCAACAATTGAAAATTAATTACCTATCAGAGTAAAGTGGCCACTAAATGTGCTGTAATAAAGATTTACCATTGGAAAACATATCAATAAAAGTGAAGTCATATACAGTCGCCATAAAGGCTTGCGAATGATGTTTGCAAGTCTCACATACCAAGGTCAATAAAAAGTTTCGTTTCAATATAAAACCACTATAAAGTAAAGGAATCGTAAAAATGCCCTCGTTTAGGTCTTTCATGCTGTTAACTTATCGGTGTTTACTAAAGTACGACTAAGACGTAAAGATATACTTAGAGTTAAATAAGATTACAACATTATCTAGTCAACTATGTGTTCAAAACATTTGTTATGTTATAACACCACTAATGAATATCAACTTTCATATCAGTATCGGTTGATACAGTTCTTAAATACTGTGATACCACCAAGGTTTTAATGTTAAGATAATATTCACGCTTTAACATTGAAGCTAAGCGTTTGTAGGACCTTAGATTTCAAGGCAACACAAACGTAGAGAGTAAAACTCGTTGTATTTCTATCATTCATTGAATAATATGCTATGTTCGGGGGTATTATACTCACATATTAATCTACAGTAGGTGTTTATTAGTTTTTGTGTAACTAATAGGCAAAGTGGCGCTTTGCTGCACACGAGAGAAATGTTTTACATGTTTGAACACGTTTTAGGTTAGGTAAAATCCAATCGTTGAACGAAATGGGAAACACTGCAACAGCTGATCATAGTCGTAGTATCTTAAGTGTTGCCAACCTATTTACAAGCGTACACGGGTTGCGTGCATAATAAAAGCACGCTTTTTTGTGTTGCTTGGTTGGAATACTGACGTGCGGGAATAAAAGAGTGCAGCAAAAAAGTAAGTAAATGCAGCAATCAGCAACTTTCTGTACTATAATCAGTGCAAGGAACCCGTTTTGTCAGGTGACTGTAGGAAAAATTATTTTTCGAATTTAAAAATAGCTATTTTATATTATACTAAGCTAAACATTGTAATTATTTACCCTCCCATATTTGATCAAAATTTTTTTTTATTAACTCGTGAAATACGATATGGACGTTCAGTTTAAGTTTATTAAACAAGAATTTGTATTAATTTACAGGCTACGTAAAATATTCCACTCTTTTGTAGAAGAGAATGACGGCTTGATATACAGCTGTCAGACGACTGTGCTTGAATGAAATTGATGTTTGTAATCTAACAGGTTTAAATTGAAAACATATTCTGTAAAACATCTTGCATGTGAATCTAAGGTAGATACTTAAGCTATTTTAACACTTAAAGCAGTTTTCATTTAAAAAGAAGTTTTGTTTTAGGAAAATGTTACAACAAAAGTCCTTAGGAAACAAAATAGAAATGTAAAACATCATTAACTTGAAATCATATTTAACCAAGGATTCGGTAAAGCCCTTGGTTCCCATCGTACGTATAAATGGACCACAATAGCAAACTATTTCTAAACGAACTCAAGAGTACACTTAATATATTTAAATCCAAACAAATAAATAGATCACGGTTACAGTCACCCAAAACACTAAACACGTAACAACTTTTAATTTTAAAATTAGACTAATCAATAGCAACGAGCTTATACGGTACAACTAGTTTACTAATAAGAAGAAAAGTAAATAATTTTTAGCTGATGAGCTATAGCAAGATTGACATAGTGACAAAGAGATCGTATTGTAATTAGTGGTGGGAGAACATGGTGCTGGTGCACCTCTGTGTACCAGACTATCAAGTGTTCTTGGTCTGGGTGGTTGCCTATCGAATACAGTAGTTGAGGTAGTATATGTTCGTTGTAACTATTAAATAAATGAGGAGGAATAAGACATATGTAACAAAGAGTCAATAACAAAACCACATTGCCTCAGTAAACGATGCGATGGACTGTCTGATCATTGTATTTCTTCGTTAGATTACTTTAAACTATAGATCATCAGCCAAAGTGATACAATCCGATCCATATTTCCCGAGATGTAAATTTTTGCAAGAATTTTCCACGGATTTAATTTGCTCGAAAAGGGACCTATTCTTTTTTAAAGGTCATTTGTAATATTTAGCCATTTGTTTTGGTATCAACTATCAAAAAACTTTTCAAAATCATTCACTAAATCGCCAAGTCATTTATTTGAACCCTTAAAATATTTATATCATAGCATGTGCTCTCATGTTTCGCGATATTTATGAGTTTTTATACCTCGCTTAGACTGATGCATGTTTCACCTACCACTAGTATCGTATCGAAAAATTATTTGATTTTTATACTAGGCTAAGATTGATGATAAATTATACATTTTAAATGGAACTATGAACTTTCACATATTTTTGTTTATTTGGTACTCCAGTGTATTCTTTGACAACACCGCAGTAGTAATTCAAAGATAACACGTAAGTTTTACTTTGACAGTTGAACGATCGTGAAGTCATAGATTAAAAGTCAACACACACTTTAATTAGGAAAACTATACATTTTTGTTACCACTATATTTAAAGTTCATGTATTGAAATCAAATCGCTAAGTCACTGAGGTATTTGATAACCATGCATACTTCTGATTTAAAGAGCTATATTCTTACTCTGTATAACCAAATATGACACATAATGCACTACAGCAGTTCTTCATTTAACTTGAAATATAGGTTAATTATTTGTTGAAATTACTTTGGATAGTTAAACTCAAACTAATGGATCTGTTATGTAAGCTAAATTCATTAAATAAAAGTTCTAGAGTGTTTATTACTTGAGCATACATGACAGCAGATATAAATTTGAATCCAATTTTGTTTAACTACCTTTTTAATGCTAAATGGAATAGAAATGTTAAATATATCAAATTAATAACTAAAAATATTTATAGGTTTAAAAACTAAACCAGGACCCACTTCCTTTAATTTTTTATTCAACTGTAAAAACGCATTTGGTGTAGGAGTTTTTGTATATTTATGATTGGTCAAATAATCCCATAAAACTATCAAATACTTTTTTAGTGTAGTAAAAAATATTTTTCATGCAATTGATGGAATACTAAGCTATGAGTTAATTATCAGCTCTACATTTATTGTTGTTGAATTATTTAAATAAGTCTAATATCAATTTAAAGTGTAACTTTAGTTGTATGTAAATAAATACATTATGAACAAAGACAGTAAAAAAACAAACTAATATTGTTTTTTTATCCAGATGTTTTCTATTTTTTCAATTCAAATACATTCAAAAGCCTTCAGAACATAACCATTTACATTGATTTGTATTTATGAGAATTCGTGACATGAAACACAAATTGAACGGTATTCATTCTCTCTCTCTCTCTCTCTCTCACACTCAGTAAAAGAGAGTGATGCTTGGTGTCTAGCCGTTGGATGGCTTTACTTTGAATGAGATTCATGTTCGTAACCAACCAAGTTTAAATTGAAAATGTATTTTGTGAAGTATTTCGGGTATGAATCTAGAGTATGCAAGGATAGTGCATGAATGTATTTTTTTGAATATTTTTTACGATTTTTACTGAAGATACCCTTTATTAGAATATATTTAAAATAATGTTTCACATCAACACAAACAACCGCAATGTTTAACCAATAGCGGTAATATTAAAGTAAAAAAAGTCTAATATTCTATTAAAAGACTTTTTTAATCAACAGTTTCAATGAATAGTCACAATGTAATAACTTTAATTTCAGAGACATACAGGTTATATTTTTAACTCATAAAAATATCGATCAACTCAACTTGTATCCAAATTTAGTCAAACTTCACATTATCTATAAACTTATAAAAAACAAAATTGGGTCTGATGATGATTGGAGTGTTAATCGAAATTGATCACCACTTACCACCTTTTTTGTATATTTACCGTCTTGAGAGTAACAGTATAAGGTAAATATATATGTTTTAAGTGTTATAGGACGTTTCTTTTATTAACTTTCCGTAAATTTAATAACACGTACAATGCTGATCAAGAAGTTGTCTATAAACTTATACGCAACGGATTTCCTCAACCTAGTATTTTTTTGTATTAATTACTAGTCTAGTAATATATGATTATAAAAAAAAACAATTAAAATATATCCTTATATTTCAACATGAATATAATTTTACTGTAGTATCTATTTGTTACTCTAAGCCCAGTGATTGCAGGAATATACCAATGTAGGATTGAAAGTAATATCACCAACGATCACTCATGGATACTGCTGATTCCTCTATTGTTTTACAAACTCAAACATTGTGAATGGAGATTAGTTTAATATTGAAATACACTTCTCCTGATCGTATTTTGACCAACACAATTCACAGAGTAATACACGTTTTACTAACGATTGTGTAAATCTGTATATCCCTTTAGAAAAATATTATCACACGGTAATAGCAAATTTAGTACTACTAAATTATAGATATTTCTTTGTGAAAACATTGCTGATTGTGAATATACAGGGTGGCGCAGATGGATCAGGTGGTTTTAAAATACTTGTCAAACTGTCAATTTTAAAGGCATGGGATACACAGTGCAAAACGTGTAGTTACAATGGAAGTTTATTGACAAAAAATTTGATAAGTTAGTTTTTAAAAACTACATCCATCAAATGCCTTCCTTTTCGAGCGACGCATTCTTGGAGTCGGTCCTTGAGGTTCCGCATTGCTCGCTCAAGCACATCACCAGGAATTGATGTGATTTCGTTGTGAATTGCAACTTTTAACTCCTGAAGCAAGGGTCTACATGAACAAACTCCGGACCATTCTGGAGTTGAAGGCTGCAATTCACAACGAAATCACATCAATTCCTGGTGATGTGCTTGAGCGAGCAATGCGGAACCTCAAAGACGGACTCCAAGAATGCGTCGCTCGAGAAGGAAGGCATTTGATGGATGTAATTTTTAAAAACTAACTTAACAAATTTTTTGTCAATAAAATTCCATTATAACTACAGGTTTTGCACTTTATTTCAATCCAATGCCTTTAAAATTGACAGTTTGACAAGTATTTTAAAACCACCCGATCCATCTGCGCCACCCTGTATTTAATTTATGAGTCCTCTAACCAACATACAGGTTATATTAAAATATCCTTTCAGAGAATAATGTTCTGTTTAGAGTCTTTTAAGTATAAAAATTTAAATAACATCTGATTGATTTCATTTGATGACTCTAAGTATAAGCCTTAAACACAAAAGGTTAAATTTTGGTAGGCTATGTATTTATTGCGTAGAATAAAGAGTGTTAATTCAACCTTACACTTGTTACCTAATCTTTTGCGTCAATAACCTTAATAATGTTAATAATATACTCTTTAACTATCAGTGAGTTATTCAACAATTTATTAGCCTACAATAATGCCGACGGGTTCATCGTTCGAATGGGAAAACTAGAAAAGTATATTATTTTTTAAGGAAAAAATAGGTTTTAATTTGTTGATATGTTCATGTATTATATTTTTCTACTTTCATATCAGACGGTAAAATAACAACAAAGGCCTATCTACGCTTTAGGAATAAACATGATATTTACCAACAATGATATTGATTTGCAAAACTGTGCCTACTTCAATAACAATCATAAATCAAAATTGAAACCAACACTCGGATGACAGTGAGATATTTCCAATATTCTGTCTTCATAAAGGGGAGTAAAACATGGCATGTGCTGCTATATCAATCTCTTTCAAGTACAACAGTGTTTGATTTTCGTACTCTTAAAATTATAATGAAAAAAACTGTAAATGAATATTTTTAAAGATTGTTGCGGGGAAACCCGATGATAAAATAATATTATTATGTTTTTCTCAAGTTGTGATTCAATATACTGGATGGCACAGGGTTTTAAGCTAAGAACCAGGTTAATATGTATTTAAATTACAGTATATCAGTTGTTAAATGACTAGCCTGAACTAATGTGCTTAACATGTCCAGCCTTATGTCCTAGAAGATTTGTATGGGTTTTTGTTTTTACCAACGACGGTTTTTTAAGTAGTCGTTTCAGTTCAGTTCTTAAAATTGAATAGATTCTCACAACTGCATCGTTTTACATAACAACACGGGTAACGGACCAATCAGGTTCAAGGATTGAGAGAGAAGAAGTAAAATTGTAATGTTTCGAGCTTTAATTAATCAGCTGTTTACCAATTTAATAGTAAACGATTGGTGCAATTTGTGATTGGTCAATGTGACGTTGCATCAATGACATTGGCAATGGTATTATAGACGAATACATAACCTCTCTTAGAAGTTTTGAGTAGTGATTATTAGTAAATAAAAACCTGTCGTAGGTAAAGCAGCGTACGCAACTCGCGTAAATAGTGTTTTTAAGGCACTTGCTAAGGCTCGCACCTAATATTTTCTACTCGTGTCGTTAACACTATCTTTACGCGATCGTTGAGTAAACTATTATTTTAGGTGGGTTTTTTTAACCGGTAGTTCGGGGACAATGAGCCTCTCAGTGTGCGTAAACGCGTTTTAACCTCCTCCCCCACAAAAAGTAACATTTTTACACTATTTAATTGGACACATATTATGAAGATAAAAACTAATCACAACTAACACATGAATCAGTGTCTTTACTTAGCATTCAAAAATCTGCATTTATTTAACAAACTCATGGCATATATTATTAATAAAACACGTTTTTTAACACATAATTTTTTTCTGCATAATGTTTGATGTTCAATAATTACTGCCATGTTAACGACCTAAAGAAAAGAAGTAACAAACTTCTTAATTACTTTTGTTTCCCCTAAAAGTTTGACTAAAATAATATCATGGGTGCGTTGTTTATTTGTTTTTGTCTCGACGTGGTATTTAATATTAAACTCCGCTTCCATGACTTTAAAGTTAATTAATTGTTTTAGAAAATTTAATATTTTGCTAATTACACAATTTTTGATACCTGATCACCCCTCATAGAAATTTGCTAACTAAATAATGTCTAAAAATAATAAAAAATCATGTTTAAAATAACGCCTGTAATACTTCGCAATTGATCTAATTCGAGCAACAGGTACACTAGTTATACTTTAATGTTATACAAATAAAGGTTTAACAGTTATTACACATACAGCTGTCACATTTCTGTAGTTTTAGATATATCAAAACATGAAAAAAATGCTATTTATTAAATGTCAGTAATTTACTGGTGACAAGGCAGGAATGGCTTCCTTCCCGTTTCTACCATAAACATAGCTATAGTTTATTATTTAATTGTACCGTATATGGCCTTGTTATACTTATATCTGACCTATTTGGACTGACAAATTCTAGTCAAAAGAGTCTACCAACCTGTTTTATACATGTAGTGTATGTAACATTAGGTTAAAATTCCTTTCTACTTACCAGTTATATTGAAAACTGTGTATTTAGATTTTTTCAATTAGAATCTAAAATCTCAATTCGGTTCACGATCGACAGCTCTTGTGGTAGAATGAAGCGCTCGAAGCCTATGTCATCAAGTGGATCAACGAGCTTTGGTTAGAAAGCCAATTTCCATCAACTTCAGTTTAAAAACGTTGGTTGAATTTCCTAATCACGAATCGATGCTAGGACAACTACTTTTCAAATCATATCTTTGACGTGTTCTTTTGCAATTTTGATAATAGATCAAGATGTTAACTGCTAACTTTTGATATTCAATTATAATTCCCAAAAATCGCGCTCTACGAGGGACATGACTTATTTTATTTTCACTTGTAAAGTATAGTATTCAATGGAGAACACAGCAATTTGTGAGCTTTTCAGTGAAGAATTATTGATCTAAGTCATTATAATTTTAAGAGATTTATTTTTTATATAACCTTGTCATTCCTATGGAACTGCAGTAGTTTTAAAATACAACTTATAAAATAAATTATGTAGTAAAGATATAACGACTATTATTTTGGGTCTGTTATTTTTGTTTGCAACATTGACATCGAAATTTAATTTTTCTTTAATAAATTCATAAGATCATTTGTACGATTGTAAGTTCGATTGTAAAACCAGTTTGTAATTTTATTTTATTTGGGAAATCTGGTTAATAATTTTTCACTCTGTTTTACGGTCAATCCAAATAATGTTAATAATTAATTCTAAGCTACTTGTCACAATTGTACAGGAGAATTACATTGATTGATTCCTTTCCTCATCTCGAGTTGACTTAATATCTGTAGATACACGAATGTTTGATTGCCAAGGTGGAAATGTTATCTTTGAATTACTAGAATGGTGTTTTCAAAGTATATCCAGACTGCTGAATCAACAGGAATGTATTTTAACGTTCGTGGTTTAATTTTAGTTGTTTGTCTTCATTTACAGTTCACCGTTCTGGTCATGTAATAGCCTTATTATTTTCTGCTTGAATTTGTAAGTAAATCTTTGTAAACATGTATAAGAAATACATAATATGACTATCTTATACTTCAATTTTATATTTTTGTCTTAATTGATACGAAAGATTCTAAATCGTTTTACTTAAATAAATACCTGAACAAGTGCTTGAACGAAACAATCACCTAAATAATCTTTTGTAATTATGTAATTAAAATATTTACTTGAACTGCATCAAGCCTATGTTTTTCTCTTTTACTGGTTTTGTAATTGAAGTTGTTTATTATTGCTGGCCTATTAGGAGCACTTTTGCATGAACTTGTATGACATGTGAACTGTATGAAAATATACTTTCATTTTATTTTATAAAAAAGTATCATCTACTGTGGCGTTTGATTACGTAAGCTCAAGAAGAATAAGTCATTCAATATAGTTAATAATTATAATATATGCATTATTTATAATATATTCAATATCATTATGGTATACATTTAATACCTGACCTAAATGATAATCTCAGACAGACTTCATGAATACCTACGAGCTGTGTAAAATACAGTTTTGTGACATTAACTGTCAAACTGTCACTCATCTATGAAAAAAGTTATTTATTTTTAAAACAAACTGTTTTATAACAAATACAATTTTAATCTATATAAATAAAATTAGAGTTTTGTCTGTACATTGCTCAGAATCATAAACTTTTAGGTTATTTTTACGTTTTATACATTAAACAAACCGAAACAAGTCTCATCTAAATTTCTGTCTGTCTTCGTGTCTGTTACGGCCCAAGAGCCATTTTACGCAGCCTTCTCCTGAAAAACTAGAGTACCTATCAAGATCCAAATAATTTTACTGTATTCACTGGATTGGCGAGATTGTCTTTAGCCATTAAAATATGGCGTCACTACTTTGTATATAAAACGACGGATGTTTAAAAACCCGACTTCGTGCGATTTTTGTCAAGTTTTCTCCCAATGTCCAATGTTCATCACTAAATCATCAATGAAATAACGGCTGTTCGGATCAAGATTATTTTTTCTAGCTGTCACTGATATGTTTACATTAAAGGTTGTTTACAAATACCGCAAACATTTCCGATCACATTTTGAAAGCAAAATCCAAAACCAAGTGAGATTAAAAACTATTTTCCTTACATAAAGGATTTCATTAATCGCAAGTTCAATAATGTGTAAAATGAAATAGAGATTCTATACGTATAAAATTGCTCTGAAGCTTTGATAACCAAGAAAAAGACCTTGAAACAGTGATGTATAGGGCTGGGAAACTTACGTTTATTAAATTGACGGCGTTTCAATGGCGGTTGTGTAAAGCGTAAAGTGAAAAATCATAACTGCAGTGGGTGATTGTAACAGAGGTTTACGGATGATGCTAAACTCGCTTTTCCAATGTGTCACTTTCGGTTTCTACTGACCCCTATGTGCTACAATCGCTGGACCATACAGCCAATAGGCCAATAAGACTGCATCTTGGGTACATAGGCCTACCCAATTATTCATAACAACCTATTCGACGACGATCTTTGATACCGGTACTTTTCCCTAGAATACATGGCCTAGGTACCTACTTAGGAAATCAAATTAAAAACTTTCAAAAACACAACATTGTGTGATTTTGTTCACATTTCCTTCTACAGTAATATTAACTACATATACCACACATCGTTTAGAGAATACGTCATATTCTAAATAACAAAAAGCTGTTTGGATGAGTTTGTTTGGTTCAAACTGTCACCAAAGTTTTTATATATGTTTTGCTTTTTCTTTATATGTCATAATATTAGGTTTATATATAATAGTTTTGCCAGCACGTCTGAAAATATGCAAACCAACTGCTGTTCTTTATATAATAAGGTTTCAACTGACTACTATAAGATCCCCGTGCGTAGAACGGGCACACAGCTAGTTACAAATAAACTTAACAAATACTGGTAATCAGCTGTTAATATGTTTTGCAATAATTAATTACTATAAAGCAACCTCAGGATTTATAGCCTATCATTCTATTATTTACTGGTAACTAATGGACTACTACATGTTCACTAGCAGTTTTAAAATATGATGAATCATTTTGAAAACGAAAAATTAATAATTTTCTATCTCATGACAGAATTACGAGAGCGACACATGGAAAAACTTTGATTATTCAAAACGTAACTTTTGCCACAAAACTAAAGTAATTAAGAAGTTTTGCCTTATTCTCTTTAAGTCGTTAGTGTAGCAGTAATTATAAAATTACGAACTTTTAACTAGTTTTTTCTTGGCATGAGAACAACTACACTGTCTTAAAAAGTGACATGTTATAAATTATAAAAATACATTTGTTTCAATGCTGAGTAATGATAGACAATGGAGAGTTATATTTTCACAATTCAACCTGTTACATTAATGAAAGTAGTATATTGGGGCCGTGCAACATTTTATTTGCCCTACACAGACGTCTCCGGTGCTCGGCTTGCGGCAAACGATGATTTTAATCTCAGTGCTTTACACCCGTGAGTTTTACATTATTTGTTCGAAATAAATTCTCGTGTAGGATGTAAGTATGGAAACAATGTAATACTGAAATTGATGGATATAGCAGGACATGTTTCTTCTTCCATTTAAGAAGAGTTAGTATTGGAAATATTTCATTGTCATCTGAGTGTGCTGTTTCGTTCAGATTGATGTTTGTTGTTCAACAAAGTAAAGCTTAGCTTGCTTTTTTTACAACGATAAATTTTATGACTATTTGTAGAACGGTAGAAATCAGATCCCGGCGTTAGATTAACCAGTTGGCATAAAATGAAAGGGGAAATTCGGATATTTAATCATGTTTGATCTTTGTTCTACGGTATATATTTTTAACTCTGGAATAGTTATATAGGGGTAGTTGTTATATATAAATAAACTTACTTTACATATTGAATAATTATTTGTTTTAATGTTTGAGTATAATGAATAATGTCTACAATAAAAGAACATTTATCTACTCAGCTGAAATAAAGAATATTGATTATTATTCTTATACCTATACAATAGTATTTTCCTTTATTAGAATTACTATTATCTACTATAATAATACTGTAGAATCACATTCGCATCTGTACTGTAAAATCGCATTTTAAATCGTATCAGTAACCAATTGTTTGTACCCTAGACTTACAATCAAAAAGTAAAGCACGTATAGTAAAATATACTCCGATATTGGGAGGAACCTATAGTAGAAATCATCAAAATCAAACATAATAAAACATGAAACACGTGTCAAAACAAACTTCTGATTTTCAATGAAATGAGGAGATCAATTGCAAAATCTTAATTCAATAGATTTAGTCTCCACAAACAATGGAGATACTAATAGGGAGAACAATACCTTCTGTTCTACCGATTAGTGATGGGATTGTTGTATTGACCAAGATCGTATTGTAACTAAGCGGTGAGAGAATATGCAGGTGGTACGCCAACGTGGACGAAACTATTATGTGTACTAACTGTGGCTATGCTATTGATAGCTTAACACTTAATGAATCACCTGTTTTCTAGATGGGGTTAAATCTAAATTGTTAAATACGCTACATGAAACTTTGTGAACAATAATGTTTTTTTGTCTTAAGATTTAACCCCACATATTATACACCAAAATGTTCGTCTAGGTATAGGCCTATAGACTTGTAAACTGACCTATGAAAACTTTTAAAAAGTCCCTTGGACTCTACCCCAGTGGCTTTTAAAGTTCCCATGTTATCCTTATGAAGAATATATTTGTTTACGTTATGATCAGCTGGTTAATTTAATTGCTGTTTTGGTTGAAATGAAATATTTACTATTTGAATTTGGGTTGGAGTAGATACTACAAAGGAGAAAAGCGAGAAATTAAAATCCTGGACAATTTGATATAGTAAAAAGGAAATTGAATTTAACACAGTGCTGCATTTCTTGATCAATCATTGAAAGAGCAAATTTGCTAACTATGGAAACATAGGAAAGTCATGGAACACCACAAAGTATAATTAATAGAAATTACGTTTTTCTTTTATTTATTATCGTTATTATGGACAACCTAATGCAGCTATGAGTGGGAAGCATTTGTAGGAAAAAATTAAAAACAAGATAAGCTTTTGAAAAATGATAAGATATTTACAAGAAATGTTGTGTATATCGTACTGTTATGTACATCGTGAGTATTTAAACTGTCACCAAAGTTTTTATATATGTTTTGCTTTTTCTTTATATGTCATAATATTAGGTTTATATATAATAGTTTTGCCAGCACGTCTGAAAATATGCAAACCAACTGCTGTTCTTTATATAATAAGGTTTCAACTGACTACTATGTAAATCACGATGTAAATCACTTTTGTGAGTTCTTTTATGAGGAAATTTCTAGGTTGGCAAATGACAATTGTGCTCCTGAGCTCCCTGTTGACTTAGGTGAGGGACGCTTTTTTCTCACACATGCTACTGTTGCTGAGGTGAGGGAGGTGGTAAATTCACTGGGATCCAAGAAAAGTTCAGGTGTTGATGAGATACCATGCAGCCTCCTCAAGCTTTGTAATGAAAATGTTATTGAAGCCCTCGCAAATTTAATAAATAAATCCTTTGAAACTGGCTGTTTTCCTACAAAGTTAAAAACATCTAAAGTAGTACCTGTGTATAAAAAGGCTGATCCACTTGCCGTTAGTAATTATCGCCCGATTTCTGTGCAACCATGTATAGGAAAAGTGATTGAAATAATTTTTTTGAAGAGATTCCTTAGGTTTATAGAATTTAATAATATATTGACTGAGAGTCAGTTTGGGTTCCGAAAACATATGTCTACATCTGATGCTGTCTTTGCCCTCCTGAGGAACATCTATAACCACCTGGATCTTTCTGAGAGCCTTTTATGCCTATTTTATGACATGACCAAGGCATTTGACCTACTAAACCATAGTGTCCTGCTTCGTAAACTACTTTCCCTGGGAATTGCAGGAAGACCTCTGCATTGGATATTCTCTTATTTAAGAGACCGCCATTTGGTCGTATCACTCAAGCATTTGGGGAATGACAATACTCTACGCACATATAAGTCGGCTCCATCCCCTGCCATGAATGTGGGTGTCCCACAGGGATCAAACCGAGGGCCTCTATTGTTCTTGCTCTATGTTAATGACCTACCTGGCTCCATAACATCTGGAAATGTGTGGCTTTTTGCTGACGATGTATGTCACCTAATCTGTAACTCTGATCGTGTCAGTCTTATTGAAGATACTCAATCTAGTCTAATTGAAATGCAAAATTGGTGTAACGAAAACTGCTTGATCTTGAACTCTGATAAGACAAACCTTATGGAATTTTACAATAGGAAAAAACCTGAAACAGCTCCTCAACTAGTGCTAGATGGGGTCGCACTCACTTCCCGTGAAAAAGTAAAATATCTTGGCCTGCACATAACAGAAAATCTAAAGTGGGATGTACATATTAATTCAATAGCTTCAAGATTAAGATCTGTAATCAATTTAATTACTAGGCTCCAGAAATTGGTCCAGACTGACATTTTGTTAAAAGTTTATTATGGATGTTTTCACAGTATAATATCTTATGGAATAGTATTCTGGGGAGGTAGTACCATGGCCAATAGGATCTTTCTCCTCCAGAAACGAATTATTAGGAGAATGTGTGGTGCTCAACGTCTTGCTCACAGTAGGCCCCTATTCAAGGACCTTGGAATTTTAACCCTCCCATCACTATTTATTTTAGAATCTGCCATCTTGGTGAGAAATAATCCGGACATCTTTTTCACAAACAATCTGGTCCATCAGTACAACACGAGAAGAGCTAATCAAGTACATGTACCTCAAGTTAACTCAACTTTGGCCAGCAAGAGCCCATATTTTAGTAGTGTCAAGATCTACAACTCACTACCAAGGAACATTATCCAAGAGCAAAATTTCAATAAATTTAAGAAGATGTTAAAAGAATATTTATGTGAAGCGGCCTATTTTAAAGTAGAAGATCTGTTCAATTAGGCCTATTATTGTTTTTCTACCCATTTGACGACCACGTCGCAGGAGCGATGCTAGTGGGACATCATCAAGTATCAAGTAAGTAAGTTTCCATCTTTGAGTCGACTCTTTTAATGTCATAGGAAATCATGCCTGTCATTCGTTTAAAAATAACGCCTGTAATACTTCGCAATTGCTTGAATTCGAGCAACAGGTACACTAGTCGAGTTTAATTCATGTAAACTATAAACATAACTAGGCAAACTACTATATAAAAATGCATTCTATTTTGTAGATAAATCAAGAGTTGTTACTTAATTTAATACTACTTAATAAAAATATTACTTGATAAATTCAATGCAAATCTTTGTACGAACCCTCCAAGTTGTGGTTTAAAGAGATTTACTTAGCTTCAAAGAAGACTAAAGATAAAGTTTCACTCTATTTGATTTGGTTAGGTAGCTAACTTTAAACATATTTGTTCCAATCTAGAACACGGAGCTATTTTAGTTTTGATTATTAAAAAGATTATTTAAAGTTACTTTATAAATATAGTTTTTCAAATTGTTTATATCATTTTAAAGATGCTATGCAGCTTTAATATTGTACCTTTATATTACGATTAAATATTTTTTGTATTTTCATATAGTATATAGGGGGCAGGAGCTACGTGAGTTTTCAATTGCCGTCAGCAATAGCAAGACTGGACTATCACGGAGTTGCTCATCGCGCGTTCACTAACTTTCGACGCTAATTAAAATATACTAAACAATATTTTCAAATCAGCTGGTATGATTTGGATACATCGCGTGGTCCTTGTTGGCTCCTTTGAAGTCATGTGGTAAATAGGCTCCTCCTTCAACTGTGGCCTCTTGGAGCGTACTGTATTTACTATTTTAAAACGATTGAACTAAGAAATCTTGTATGAACGTTGTATATTGTAACTCCCCGTTGAGCTTAGCTACGTTTCAGCTCTGATGCTATTCATCGTCTGACATTTTACGCAAAGATTATCACTATTAACTTGGCCTATTAGAAAAAACTGTTACAATTTCTTGAGTATTTACTGTGTTTTTCACATAGGAAGTTTAACGAGCCAATATGTACGTTAAGACTGTAATGATACCATTACAAATTGTTTAAATTATCTTGAGAATATTTCTGTTGTATTTAAGTTACAGTTAATATTAAGATGCTCATCAAAACCTAAAACATTTATGTGCGCACCTTATTTACATAAAATCCCTTCTAAATGAAATACTTCCCACAACCATCCATTATATTTCAATATTTATGTAACTATTACAAATGGTTGGATCCAGTTTCCCTTTAATATTAGTTTTACTACGAGAAACACACGTGAAATCGTGAGTAGAGAGCCGTGTTGCGTTGTCCTATTTCATAAGGTTTGCGTCTAAATCCACTTAAGCTCAGAGACTACAACGGCAAAGACTCTTGCAGCTTCCTAAGGATAAATTGCCAGATTTGATGGATAAATGTAACGAAATAATTTTAGAATATGATAACAGTTTACCCTTCTACAAGTTTATATGAAATTAAATTTGTTCACCACACAATGTTGTTTTTAGCCGTTTTACCAACATTTATTGAAGGCCGAAAATTGTTGTCCATTTAACATCAACAGTACCGAAAACCTGCTGTTTGCTTATTTACTTAAAACATTAAAGTGTATTAAAATACACAAACAGTATCCATATTAGGTTCATCACTGCCTAGCAACTATTTATTATTTTTGCTGATTCCCCAAAATAGTTTACTTAATCTTGAGTTAGCAGTTGTATTGACTGTTTAGTTAGTGTGTATTATTATTGTGGTATTATTGTGGTAAGAGGGTTTTGTGTGGTGAAAAATAGTGTTCGTTACATGGGCCGAAATGGTTTTGCAGCTCTCGATCATTTCATAAAAACCGTTATCGTTTATAAAAAACCTATTAAACCGTGTGTAAGAAATATACTATTTTGACAATCTCAGCAGTGGGTAACGTGTAAGGGACTATCTCTCTCTGCTCTACTAAATCAAACTCAATACTACTCGGGTATCATTATTATGCTGCTATGTTATATCATAAAGCTACAGCTAGTACGACAAAGGTCAATGATGCAATTACATTCTCAAAGTATCAAGGGAGCAACATTGCATCAACGGAGACAACACGATGTCTTGTGATGTCCCAGGGCTCTGTGCTGGTTGATGATAATGTTGCTATGATGTTGAACAATTAAATGTTTAATGACAATGCCAATTAGGTTGATTAATTAGTGTTACTCTATTAGAAAATATTTGTGTTATAGTGCTGCTGAAACAAAATAGATTATAACTTTTTCCTAAACTTTAATGTTGATACAATACTTAATTACTATAAGGTGTAGTCACACAAAAATATCTCTAAATAATGTGTACACAAATTTGTTGTGTTACATTACAGCAAAACAATGGCTTAAAAATATAATTAAACCATTGTTTTCAGTTAGCCTTATTGAAATCAAAACTTTATGCATAGGTTGCTATAGGTTGCATATTTGCTAAAATGATTACCTAATGTTAGATGAAGGCAACTCCGTTTTTTTCTTTTACTAAACATTTTAAAGAGTATTTAAGAATTTATAATGCGCTTTGATTAGAGCTTAGAAGACTGAACAACTTCAGCTAGTTTGATGGCTTACGATTATTTAATAATTTTCTATAATCACCACTCCTTATGAAACTTGTTATACAGACTGTCCCAAAAGTCCCGGACCGGTTTAATATTTTCTAAACGACAACAGATAAATCAATAAGATTGTGCACATCAACACCACACTTAAAAATCTACTTTTTTTAAGGAACTATCAATTTTCTGTCATATCATGGGGACGTCCCACGAGGAGTCAGAAGGAAATCTTAAATAGGAGCATAGGTCAATATGCACATCAGTTTAAAGGGCTTAGCTAGCAGAGTTCAATGCCGGAAACCGCGCCTCGAAAGGATCACCCGTTACAAAATGGCGGCCGTTCAAAGATTTCTTGAACCTGCCATTTTGAATCTTTGAACGACTGCAATTTTTTACTCTGGCGTTCTTTTGAGCTTGAATTTACGGCATTGTAATCTACTAGTGAAGACCTTTAATTTGATGTGCATATCGACCTATGCTTACGTTAAAAAAATTTTTCCGATTCCTAGGGCTGTGCCCCCAAATGCAAATTAAATGAATCTTTGAACCACTGTCATTCTTGACTTGGTTGTCCGTTTGAGTTCAAATTTGCAGCATTATATTCTGCTAGTAAAGACCTTTAATTTGATGTACATGTGATGTACTATGCTTCTATTTAAGATTTAACTCTGACTCCTTGCGGGACGTCCCCATGATGTGACAGAAAATTTATATTTCCATAAAAAAGTAGATTTTTAGGTGTGGTGTTGATGTACCAAATCTTATTGATTTATCTGTTGTCGTTTAGAAAATATTAAACCGGCCCGGGACTTTTGGGACAGTCTGTATACTGCAAAAGAGTCCAACTTATTTCTAGAAAACTTACATTTTCTTATATCATTTTGCACTTATATTTACTCTTTAATCAAAGGTTTTGTACATTTGCATTACCATTAAACCACCCACACTCTAACAAATATTGAGAAGCTATAACACCTTTGAGAAAAGGTTCAGGTTGACAATCAGATAAACTGTCGGTCTGTTGCAATACCATCTAGATCGATTTATTTGAAGTCCATACCGGTACCAGATATTGGTTTTCATAAGACAAAGATATACCCCACCTTAGCTTGGTTTAAGAATTAAAAAGCAACCTGTTGTTGTCAGTGTAAAGATTGGTTAGGATCAGCATATTATTGTAATATTCTAATTTGCTATTTCCATTGAATTTACGTCAATTCTTGTTTTTGATTCGTTATCAAACATAATGTGTATTGTTTGTTTCAAATTATAAAACCATGTAGCAATTCTTGTTAGGGTGGTTACTCACCATCAACTTATCCATCTGGTTGGGTTTTTAGGATCCCACATGTGTTTTAACTGTGTTTTTTTTACTGGTTAAGTAGGGAAAGAAAATATCTATATTAATAATATGTAAAAAGTTAGTATTTTTAAAGCAAATTTAATTTTTATTCATTCCTTGATATTTATCAACAGTTTTAGTAAGCCCATATATTTTGTACACAACTATTCAACATGTGGACAAATTATGTTTTTACTGGATTAATCATAATAACAATCCTTATGGTTACATCACTTTTAAAAACACTCTAATTAGTTTTGTAATAAATGCTTTTCTAACTGAAAAATGATATAACTGACTTGTGCATTTGTAGCATAACTTTACTTTAAAAGGTTAGTTGCTTCCTAAATTCACCATGAAATCGTCATTAATAGCTCCAAGTTCCATTAGTTGGTAGTTTTCAATAATTCCAATAATCTTGCAACTTTTGTAAAGTATTTGATCATATTTCGCTACAATACATCGCATCCAACTAATATACGTTTCTGACTAATTATTTGGTTTACAATGTTGGCAGTATGTGTTTACTTTCGATAAATCATGTAGTTCAGCCCTAGAAAGGAATGTACCTTTAAAATGTGAATTGTGTAGAACTTTGATTTTAAAGTGCATGCATATGTAAACCCTACTATCAACACAATTTAAGAACTGAACATCCTTTACAAATATTAAAAAACTAAAAAGAAACTAGGAACGGTTGGTATCATTTAAAACAAAATACACATTCCCTTATAAGTTAATACTTTAACTTAATTTGATATCCTCCGCACCAGCCCTGTCTGTAAGCTTTCTTGAAATAGATCCATTGTAAAAGGATTCCGTTACTTTTAATAAACTTGTTATTATTTACAAAGCTACATTTGTTTAACTGATGTCAAAACAAACTTGGTCAAAAGTATTTCTTAAAGATACCTTAACGATTGAGTAATTCGTATTCATTCTTTTTAACTGGGATTGACAGTGATTAGCTTCTCGCTAAAGTTTCCTAATCCACTTTTTTATAGAGCCTTCAGATGCTTTATTGACAAGAGATGTCTATAACCGGATTTCGGAGGTATTTATTGTGCAGGAATAAAAGCATGAAACAATACAAAAACTATAATAATAAAAAAGGCAATAATCTTTTAAATTCTGAAAAGATTAAAAAATACAAATGTTTATTAATTTGTTTAAAGGATCACAAGGTTGTTTTTCTAAACATGTAACACATTAATTATTTATTATATTTTGTTTGGTATCCCTTTTCGGGACTTTCTTCATTCTTCAGACAACATAAGAAAATCTATAATAGAAATTAAGCAAGAAATTTAGAAAAAAAACTCCACTTCACTCTTAATGTGATTTACAACATGATTTTATTGATGGGGGGGGAGTTACTTTCTGCACTGAAAAATGACTGGTCCACCTTCCTTCTAAAAGTTTAAAATATAACCTACGAAAATAGGTTGGATCCGTACTGTGTGGCAATTTTATTGTAGACGTCACTTTATCTATGTCAGTCTTATATGTAACCAGGAAAGTTCAAATAGAGAATCAGCAATGTATTATATGCATGCATCTTTTAAACATATAGTTGAGTAATTATAATATTACTTAGGTATAATAAAGTAGTCAATGCTAATTTTAAAATCTTTGAAAACCCCGGCATTGCTTCAAATTATGAAAATACCATAATTATGAACGACCATTTAATATTGTGTGTGATAAAAAGGAAAACCATCAGGCAAACTCAATTAACTATACTCATATTCCAGTTATCAAATGATTTAACAAGTTTGGAGCGAATTTAGTTTACTTTTAATTTCTTCAAGTGTTTGTTATATGATTTGTAGAGCCTAATGTACAAGTTTTAACAAGTTTGCCTATCAATCTTGGTTTATTATTCTAAGGGTTGTTAAGTCTCAACCTTTTAGAGTACTCGATGTTGGAGATCGAATAAACTTTATATCTTTTCTGTGCAAATTTGAACTCTATTATTACTTTAGATGGTTGTTCTGGTTAAGTGATAATTTTCATTTTCTAAACTTTGGTTTTTGACATCGGCGACAAGGAACTTAACTATCTAAAAATAGAAAAGACAAAATAGCCCCTTGAGTTTTTTAGGACTACCAAACACTACCTACTACTAATGTCTTTCATACTCTCTAGTACAATTTTAACATGTAAACCTTTTCAAAGTCTGCATGTTAAAACGATGTAAAAGCAATGCCATTTTATGATCCATACCAAGTTACGAACTTTCAGCCGTACCTATATGAATGCATGTAAGTGTACAATGTATAAAATTTAATCATACATTGTAATTATCATCATAAAAACCCTGATTACATGTGTAAATTAAATATAATATTAGTAAACAAAAAGTTAGATATTTGTTATTTCTTAAATTTAAATTGCACCGTATAGAATCTAAATTAAAAATAATAATAATAATAATGGTTGAGAAGGAATTTCTATATTTTACTTTCTCTAGATGGCTAAACCACAATATGATATCAAGTTAGGTGTGTAGTCAATGGTCAATAGGTAAAATAAATTAGTTTTAGTTTTTCCCCTATAGGGATATATTTATCCCGCTTAGTGTTTTGTATGGATTCGCAAATATAGAGTGATTGAAGGCTAAAACCTCTACCAGCCAGCCGATCATTCGGGGATTGAGTTGATCCCTTTATTGTTTTCAACACAAATATACTGCTATGATTCGAATACGATTAGTTTTGAAATAAGCTTCTAAAAAACTTTAAAAGTTGAAAAACTTCAATTCGAATTGATATTCAAACTTGTTTGCAAATGTATGCCATTTGTATACGTTTTGATTTAATTTAGGAAAGTACCTAGTTATTAAAGTGCATGTTTAGTGCAATCAATATTTTAGTAATTGACATGTTAAAATATTAACTTAATTAAATATGTTGGCATGGTTTAAAAGATCTCTCCCTGAAGCTAGTTTATTAAATAAATAATAAACATAGTGCAAAGTGTAGCTAGTTACAGCTATGAGCTGTGGTAATGGGTATTTTTTACACAAGAATTGTAGTTATCAACAAGTCACTTGATGACACACTGTTTCGCCTTTAGTTTCCCATAGCATACATTGACAAGATGCTAAGAGTAAGATTTCTTCATTAAATGACAAGGGGTGGTCGCTGGAATAGCTATTAGAAGGGTAAGTATGTATCAGGAATCTGTTTTGCGTGTTCAGGCTTTAGGTCTGGAACGTTTTAAGCAAATTCTCGGCCGTGTTAGATTCTCAGATAAAAATATTATAATCCCACACTTTATTCTTTCGATAACAAAATACTTTTTTCTCAAGAACTGTATATTTTAAAATTTAACAAAAACTCAATAATATAATGTAAAAGAGATATGTAAAATATGTATAATTTTACTAAACCATTATTTGAAACCCTAATAGTATAATCATTATAAAACCTATTAAGTATTTTTATAGTGTCTGAAAATTATGAAAACCTTCTAAATCGAGTTGCATTATATGCCTACGACTAAGTTAAGTTGTTATTAATGTACAAAGTTGCAGTATCACAAACAAAAGCAATTAACACTACGTTAATTTACTAATTGGAGTTATCGTTTGTTCAGAGTGCAAAGTTGGTCGTTATTGCTTTAAATGTTGTCTCGTTAATATAAATAAATGTTAAACTCTGCGTGGAACTTGAAGTAAAGCCAGACATGATTCTCGTAAAAACTATCTCAATCCTAAAGTTGTTTTTATGTATTATCAGGATCATGTACCGTACGATTTCTCAATTGATATCAAAATAAAAAAGATAGATACTTACACAACGAACAATAATACTTTAAACAGTTTAGTTCAAAATGTATTAACGCAATTGGAACAGTTGCAATGTTTAAAAAATACTTTACAACAATATGACTCAATACAGAATAATAATAAATAAAGATATTATTAATAAATAAGATAGATGTAATGGCGTAAACTATGTACTATTCCCATCTATTGTTGCACAGTTAATATGTTAACAGAAACACAATTAAATCTGCACTAATAACCAGTTGTCCTATAGTTTCAATCTTAAAATAATGTTTTAATGATGTTTTTGTTCTAATATTTTTATTTCTTGTTTTTAATTTTGGACCTTTTGTAAAAAAAGATGAAAATACAAATTTAATCATAGGTCAGTCATTGTACTCATTTTACTTAACCTTATAATGGTTTTTTAAACCATATGCTTTCTAATCTTCTACTATCAATAGGCCTCAATTTAATATAGGGTGTCCCGCCACTTTCTGAAACACTTTTGTTTATACGGTGTTTCCATTCTTATGAACTATGGAACAAAATATACAAAAGGGTTCTAGAGATTTCCGGAACACCTTGCATATACATTTTCAAATTGATAAATATGGATCTCTGTGATGAAGTTCAAAAACTTTTCGATGTCAAAAAACAAAAGTATAAATATAAATGTTTACGCTTGCAGGCCACTTCCAACATTCATTCATCATGATAGGCAAAACAAAGATTCCAAGAGCAACAATTGAAATATTTTTTTCGTATAACATTTTCCAAGTTTTTTAGTTTGAAAAATATACACTTTAATCCAAAACTAAAGCCAACCTGGGAGTGTGAACCAACGAAGATTAAGTGGCTGTATGTTTACCTCAGATCACAATCCAATCTACTTGTTGTCACAGGATGCAAGTATAACACCAGGGGCGTCTGTGTGTTCAGTAAATCAATTGATTCTCGGACCTCACAACCCTGCTTCATCTGTGTCCAATGTTTATACAGAAATGAACAAATCTATAATTAAGTAAATAAGATAAGAACTGTCATGAAAATATTGATAATTTAGTTTAATATTAGTTGGACTGCCCCAATTTACGAGTAATAGATTACTAAATTAAGACTTTGATAGATTATCACCATTCTCATAAGATAATATTTACATTTACAGTGATAGGTATGGTTGGATCTTGTGGATGAATAATGAAAATTAAATCTAATCAAATGAATACGATTAATTCTCGTACACAATTATTATAAACTTAACTAATATCTTTGACTATTAATACAACAACACTAATATCATTTTGTTTTAGCATTATGTTTTTTCAAAAAAAAAATTTAAATATGACTTAACATAATGCGCTAAACATATTTAATTTTCTAGTTTTCACAATTAAGTTCTTTATCTTGTTCTTTCAAAATTCTAACTGTTTTTGATGAATTTTATCACGCACATATAGAAATATTATACTTTATCTACTTTTTAGGTTTTTCTATATGTTAGATCACTACGATACCAATTATTAACTTACATGGAGCTTGTTTGAATCACAATTTCAACACAAAATATCAAAAATAAACAAAGTATTTTCCAAAATCCCTTAAATGACATTGACCAATCAATAGTTTTATTAATACTTATGAAGTCAAGTAAGTTATGAGAGAGATATATTTTAAACGGGTTGAAGCCCGTGGGTAACATCTAGTTTATTTCAAGCCCAAAGATCAGGGACAGCTGGGTATGGTTTCGAACCATCAAAACTACTTTTCTATGGATTGAATCGGTTACCTTTTGACTGTTTGATGAGCCCTTCAAACAATTTTATTTCAAAACAATATTATAATTAAGATAAGCCTTAAATGATCGGCCACGTAGGAGCAGGAGTTGTATGTAAAAAACCTAAACAATCTTTATATTTATAGAAATCCATTTTTAAGTATTCTCTAAAAATAGCTGCTTTAAAAATAATATACTTCAGAGTTATTGAACTTTGAGTGAAGCTTACAGTTTTAAAATAGAGTAACTTATTCCTGCTACGAAATATATTTTCCTATCAGGTTGTTTAACACATTGTAAATAATTTTGCACCTCAAAAGAAACATCGATTTATTGTCATTAGATGTTGCTTCATAAGCTGCGAACACTATTTTAATAAAAAAAAAAAAAAAAAAATAAAAAAAAATGCCACGCATGTATTGGATAAAAAAAATTAAAATGCATCTGATTTTATAATTGCAATAAGGATACAACAACGTTTATGATTTGCAATACAAAAACTGCACAAAATAGCTTGTCATACGAAAACGTCAGTATGCAAATTATAAAAAACCAAGTGGATTAGGAATTGAGTTTGGTGGTGTTTGAAACCCACCATGATTGGAAGATCGGACTGAACCAATCACTGGCGGTTATGATTAGGTTTTACCCTCGTGGGACTACAATACCCCCGCCGCAGCAAACCTGCCGACTAAACGAATTTCCATTTATCTGAATTTTATTTTCAACTAAATTTATATAAATAACAGTAGGTTTAATGAGTACCTAGGTTTGCTGCTACCGGGAAACTAATAAAGTGTATTTTTTTGTAAAATATTAATAGCCTTGTGTAAAATAAATAAATTTGCCAAAGTTTGATCAAAATATATCCATAAACAAGCAAAATACAACAGTTTACAATATTCTCCATAAGAATAACATGGGAATTTTAAATTTTTTTCTCCGTTACCAATAATCGTACAAAAACACTTTGATATACAAAATTATTTGTTCTTTAAAAAGGTCTAGAGAGAAATTGGGTAATTTTGTTTTTTGATGGTCAAAAATGAGAAAACCCATTTTTTACCCCATAAAAACTCCCGTAAAACCCCGTTTCCATGGTCCGATCATGCTGGTTCGCGAACTCATTCAAGTTTATTCCCGCTTTACACCTTTAAACCAAATTTCATCAAAATCTGACAAAAATTACTCAAGTTATCGCGGTCACGGACATATATATATATATATATATATATATATATATATATATATATAAATTTGAACGATTGGTGTTTTTGGCCTCTGAGAACATCAAAATGAAGAAGTAAATCGGTCCCGGGCCTAAGTCTTACTGTGCCACCTACGGTAATAGGTACTTCCCTATAGGCAAATTCGCTAAAAACAAATAGTCTTCAAAAAATATAAAAACCAAATTTACCGGAAACCTACAACCACTGACCAGACAATTCATTCAACTTCGCATCATCCCCATAATTATAAATTATCTGCCTACAATAGCTATGTCCATAGACTGCTTTCCATACCACTAAGCCCAGAAAATTACAACAATGAAATAGACATATTAAAATACATCGCAGTATCCAACGGATATGAGAGTGCCCTGATCGACAAACTGATTAGGAAACAAAGAAACAATAAAAAGGATAATCAGATACATACAAAAGAACCCAAAAAATATGTTAGTGCAGAATATGGCATCGTACTTAATAATGTTCTCAAAAAAGAATTAGCAAAAAAATATCACAGTTGCTTACAAAACCACAAACAAACTGTCCAGTAATTTAAAAGAAAGACAAACTGACAATAGCGACAAATTAAACAACACTGGAGTGTATGAAATAACATGTAATGATTGCCCCAGTTTTTATATTGGGCAAACATCACGCTCTTTTGCAACTAGATTTAAGGAACATTTACCAAGAAAGAACTCCAAATCAGCTTTTGCCCACCATATCATTGATTTAAACCATAGTTATACAGATATACAAACAAATTTAGAAGTAATGCATACTTGTCATAAAAGTAAATACATGGACACCATCGAAGAACTTGAGATTTACCGAGCAGCTAAAGTACATCCAAACCATATTTTAAACGAACAACTCTCATTCCAGTCAAACATTATTTATAATAGCGCCATTCACATCCTGGAACAAGACCAAAGAAAAGGTTCTGATAAGAGAAGTGAGGACGGAGGGGCTACCGACTACAACACACGCCAGTCATGACTTGCCTTCTACCGGCGCCGGACCCCGTGTGTAACGTCTTTAATGTATTGGCCAAGTTCAAATGTTTTTTCGTACCGTTCGTGTGTTATGTGTTTTTTTCGGTGTGTTAAATTGACGACCTTCACGTAAGGAAAATGTTTTAACTTTTTGTGACCTTCACCTGATGATGTGCTCCACGAGCACGAAACTGCAGTAGTGACAAACTACGCAAGGACCATATTGACAGAGGTAAATTAAACCATTATTATTGTTGCTGTATGGTCCAGAGGCTACCCATCATGAAATAGTCTGCATTTAAATTGTACTAAAAATACAAAAAAATTCTTAAACATTGATGTTTAAGTATACAACAATATTTCCTTAAAGAAATACATCGTTCGCAGTGAAATTATTATATTTTGTTTCAGTTTTTATTTTATATGGTTTGACCAAACTACATTTACGTTTGCTCTACATTGGCTAAAATTGGCGTTTTTCTTAGATTTTATCGTAGTTTACGCAACGATTGTGTAAAGATAGTGTTAATGACACGAGTTTCTACGAGTGTCGTTAACACTATTTACGCGAGTCCGTACACTTCTTTACATACATACGACAGTGTTTTAATAACTAAAAATCGCTACTCATAACTTCTAAGAGAGGTCATTAACACACCGAAACCCCTGTTGCCAATCTTACACCCTAGGGACAACATGTAGATTGAATTGTGATATGGGCCAAACACCATTATATCCAGGGATTTACACTCATCAGATTAAAAGTTGTTTAAAATTAAAATACTGATATGTATTGTTATCGTTCCTAAAACACAAAAAACAATAGTCAAACTAAAGAAAAAAATACCTGACACGAAAAAATATTGATGTACATGGGTTGTTAGTTATCACCTTCTTGACGAGTAGGAGTAATTTTAATGACAGCTTGCTGTGGTTTCAATTGATATTTGTGGTGTACATATGTAAATTAAATTAATGAAATAACGAAATTTTAAAACCATTATTAATTTATTTAAATGATGCCTAACAATAATTTACAATTACAAATTCAACGTACAAAGAAACGATAACAAATAATATGATGAAAAGTTATACAGGGTGGTCATAAATTATTGTACACATTAAGATAAAATAAATAAATAACCAAGCAACCTAGAAACATGGGAATTGTTTCATTAAATAGCAAATTTAAAACAGTTTTATACAGTAACTGCAAAAAAAAAAAAAAAAATTATAAAAATGTCAGCAATTATGAAAAGTAGTTATAAAAAGACCATAAAAATCACCTAAACTGTTATTGTAAGTTATGTTCATCTGAGGTGATGACCCTTTAAACTATATTTTGGACACTTTCCAGTCGTTTTAATTGTCTGTACCACCATTTTATAGAATTTCTACACAGAGAATTACGGCCACATACACTCTAAACGAAGCCTTCTTTGAACAGTTATTACAGATTTGCTTTCATGAAACCAAAGACGTTGCTTTTTATTGCACACTAGTAGTTTTGTTACTTGATTCGGTTCAAGGTTTGATTACCAAATGTCATACACAGCTGGCTTTTTATTGCACACTAGTAGTTTTGTTACTTGATTCAGTTCAAGGTTTGATTACCAAATGTCATACACAGCTGGTGTAGAAGGGTCCATTGTTGGTTTTGCTATACTAACTATGCCATGCTATCTATGCTGACTAGGCCACAACACAAGTCATAACAAAAACAACTTACGTTCACTGTTTGAGTGATTTTTGCACATTTTTTACAACCACTTTTTACAATTACTGAAATTTATATAATTATTGTTTTGCAGTTGCTGTATAAAACTGTTTTAAATTTGCTATTCAATGAAACAATTTCCATGTTTCTAAGTTGCTTGGTTATTTGTTTATATAATCTTAAAATTTGTCCAATAATTTATGACCACCCCGTATTATTTACGTAACAGTTTATATATTTCTTGTTGCTCTGATCTGCTGTTTGAAGTATAAATTGCATGAATATGCAATAACCAACTCATGATTTATTCTACTAAAGATCTTTGCACGGGCGAGAACATGTCGAGAAGATGTTTCTAGTTTACGAAGTAAAACTCCTATCGTCAGTAAGCTGCTAAAACTTTGAAGTAAGTTAGGCTAAAAAAGATTTAAGTTCTTAAAATATAAGTACTATTTAATTTTCTTGATTTATTTAAGTGGTGTTTATGTTCTTTCTCTGGGAACTGTGTATTAAGTTCAAATTTATCTTTCTTGTAAAAATAAGTACAAACTTTGTTACTAGATCATACTTTTACGATGAAAATAAAAAAAAAACCAAAGAAACTTTTAATTGAGGACTTTGTTATTTATAATTAATTTTACTAATTGTTGTACTAATTGTGTAATTATTGTTACTAGTTGTACTACAAAGTAATAATAATTAAATCCTTAGTACAAACGTTTGATATCTCAATACTCACTTGACCTTAAAATGTGCTCAACCTGGTCCAAAACAATAAATTTTGTAGTGGGCTGACAGATTCATCGGCTGACAGATGTTTTTGGTTACTAAGAAGATAAAAATAAATAAGAGGATTCTTTTAGGCTTTTCCAACAAAAGTGGATCATTTTTATTTATGTTAAATTAAAACAATCATATTTAGTGAACATCTCTAGACCTCATTTCAGGTATTTCTCCTATTTAAACGTGGTTCTTTCCACTAAATTTAATAAAATACATTTTATGATGTTTTTTAATTGTATTTACAAGAGCAATTCATTACCATTTACCTAGATCTATTTTCCAATAACGTTAGCCTAACCTCTTTTACTATAACTAGAATTATGTAGACCATTTTAGCGAATTTCCCTATAGGGAAGTAGCTATTACCGTAGGTCTCATGGTAAGACCTAAGCCCGGGACCGATTTACTTTTTCATTTTGATGCCAAAAACACCATTCGTTCAAATTTTTATATATCTATATATATATATATATATATATATATATATATATATATCCTATATATAATACGAGTAAAGTTTGAATACTTGTCAACTCGATCTGGGAATCGGCTCTAACAAAAACGTTTATATTTACGGAATAACTAAGTTCTGTGTCAAAAATAAGTTCTAGACCAGTTGTATAGCCAGGAAAAATCTATTTTCGCCATAATATGAGTACAAACTTTTGAAAATTTAACATGGGCCTTATGAGAAAACATTCCGCCATTATTGTCATTTTGTTTACATTTTAAGACATAACGTGACGTTCTGTACCCACGGGCACCTCAGCTTGCGCATGCACATATGGCCTATTTACAAAAGACAGTACAAAAGAAAAGGAGTCCGATGAATACCATTAAGCGTTGATTAACAATACACCGATTCGCATAATTTCTGGTGGCCTTACTGAATTATTCCAAGCAGATTATTTCGTTTAATTGTCGTTATTAGTTTTGTGGTAAATATTAGTCCGGAGTGTGGTAACTGTTTATGACTATTAGATTAAGGTATCTACAATCCTAAAATGTTATGGGAAGGGAGGGAAACAGATCCGCGACGTAGGAAATGGTGAAGGAAGTAGTAAAGGTAAGTAGTCCGGAGTGTGGGAAATGTTTATGACGATTAGATTAAGGTATCTACAATCCTAAAATGCTATGGGAAGGGAGGAAAACAGGTCCACGGCGAAGGAAGTGGTGAAGGAAGTAGTAAAGGCGAGTAGTCCAGAGTGTGGGAACTATTAATGACGATTAGATTAAGGTATCTGTTATCCTAAAATGCTATGGGAAGGGAGGGAAATAGGTCCGCGGCGTAGGAAGTGGCGAAGGAAGTAGTAAAGGCGAGTAGTCCGGAGTGTGGGAACTGTTAACGACGATTAGATTAAGGTATCTACAATCTTAAAATGCTATGGGAAGGTAGGAAAACAGGTCCGAAACGTAGGAAGAGGTAAAGGAAGTAGTCAAGGCGAGCAGTCCGGAGTGTGGGAACTGTTTATAAGGATATTAAATTAAGGTATCTGCAATCTTAAAATGCAATGGGAAGGGAGGGAAACAGGTCCGTGACGTAGGAAGAGGTGAATGAAGTAGTAAAGGCGAGCACTGTGGAGTCTGGGAACTGGAAACCAATTGTAACAGTTCGATTTCTGTATCTGAAAGTGAAATACTGAAATGCTATGAGATGGGATGGAAAGATGTCCAAGACATGGGAATTAGTAAATGCTAGCAGTGCGGAGTGTGGGAAATGTTGTTGGCAATTAGATTAATGTATTTAAAATACTAAAATGCAATGGAAAGAGATGACAACATCGCCACGACGTAGGAAGTAGTAAAGTTTAGCATCGCAGAGTGTAGGAACCGTTTGTGTCAGTTATATTAATGCATCTCTAATACTTAAATGCTATGAGAAGGGAGGGAAACAATGACGTAGGAAATGGTGAAGGAAGTAGTAAAGGCTGGCTTCGCAGAGTGGGGGAATGATTTTCCCCGAGCAAAGCTCGGTCTCCAGGTACTATATATATATATGTCCATCCGCACGACTTGAGTAATTTTTGTCCGATTTTGATAAAATTTGGTTTGAAGGTGTAAGGCGGGATAAACTTGAATGAGTTCGCGAACCAGCATGATCGGACTATGGGAACGGGGGTTTATGGGGGATTTTATGGGGTAAAAATAGGTTTTTCCCATTTTTGACCCTAAAAACACAAAATTTCTAAATTTCTTTTCAAACCATTTTGTAGAGCTTAAAAAAACGAATAATTTAGTATATTGAAGCGTTATTATGCGCCTAATTGTTACGGAGAAAATTCAAAAAAATTGTAATTTTAAAATTCCCATGTTATTCTTATGGAGAATAAGTCAACTGTGGTAGTTTGCTTGTTTATGAACATATTTTGATCGATTTTGGAAAATACTTTTATTTCTTACTAAACTATTATCATTTTATAAAAAAAAATCTTTTTTACCCTCCCTGTTGCAGCAAACCTAAGTACTCGTTAAACTAATTCTATTTAAATAGGAAATAAATGTGCTATTTTTATGGAGGCATTTTAGTGTAAATCCAATCAGGTTAATGGAAATTCGCTTAGTCTGCAGGTTTGCTGCGGCGGGGGTATTTTGTCTTAGGATGCCCGAAATTGTTTTTCACATTACTTCAGGCTAGAACTAGGGGTTACGGCATTAGCAATTAGATGAAATCCATTGGTGATTTGGCGGGATTTGAACCCGGGACCTCAGTGACCAAAGTTCCGCACTCTAACCATTACACCAGCTCGCTCCTCCAAAATTATAGATACTATTTGGTGGATAGAACAATAAAAAAGCCATTTATAGCAGTTTACTACCTGAGTAAGTGAACGATGTAATTTTAAGCAACAGTGGTAAAGTTTAATGATTACTTTAAGACTTTACTCCACAACACTAAGTTACTACTGTTACAACCTCAACCCTTCTAACAACTTGTGCAACCACAATGTATCGGTTAACTCCTCACAAACAACTTACACTATATCCTACTAGGAATCCTAGAGATAGCTTTAGTATTTGTCTTCCTTGTTCCTTTTAAAAAAAAAAAATCCGCTCGATACCTGTACAGCCAAATTCAATCAAGTTCATCAAATATTGACCATAAGAGCATAATACATGTAAATAAATCATTTAAACTGTTTAAATTGTTTTACGAGCTACTATTATGATACTCGTTAATATTAACTGTTTTGGTGTAATCATCCTACGTGAATTCACGAGAAAACTGGGGTAGGGTACGATAAAAACTTAACTGAATTATTTTCACGAATATACTGTGACGAAATTTAAAATAATGCATACCTAAGATTCTACCAAAGAAAATAGTTTTGTACTCTGCTAGATTGAATAATATATTTACTGACACTCAACAAAACCTATCCCGGAAGATCTGATACATTTAATACAAACCAGACCAACTTAATTGATTTAGAAGCCGACGAGTCACTTAAAAACAAAAGAACAGTTATATGTTTATTAAAATATATTTTTTTTACAATTTACTACACAAAATCATTAAAAATACGTTTTATTTTTAGGAGCAATGTTATTTTTCCTAGCTCATTATCACACGTGATAGATCATTTAAAATGCTTATCGTACAACAATTAATGCCAATCCTTAGATCTAATTCCGATTTTTGTGGTTGGAAAAATAATATTCACTACAAAAGCTACGTGTGCACTAGGGCAGCACCATTTGATAAAATGTTTTTAAGACATTCCATATAAACTATATAATATTGCATAACATGTTGCAGCAAATGTGTTGTACAGTCAAGTTTAAGAGTATGTCGAAACGTCTTTCCAGTGAGATGAACTTCACTTCAAGTACAGTCAAGTATAGTAGCCTTTCTGCTAGAATCCAATAACTGTTTCAAACGTCAAATCTACCGCTTTTATGAGTCAGCATTTTAAACTGTGTTAAGATAACGAAACATTCAGTTGGAACAGTGCTGCAGCATTCTTGAAACACTATTTAATAAATTGCGTGATAAGCTACAAGCTATTTATAACGTAAACTGTCTTTTCGGTTTTGTAAGATTGTTTGAAGTTCACAACTTTTATTTTAACATTTGTTCGATTAAGGATATGTTTTAGATTTACTAAATAACATGAACATAATATGTTCTTATAACAAAAAATAACATGTTATCGTCTATTTTGTATATTGTTGTATTTATTAGTGAATACATTAGTAAAAAAAATTAAAAACGAAAAAATTTTCATATATGAACAACAACAACAACCACACTAAAAGCTAAAGTGAAAATATTCGTTTCTTTATATTGATATCGTCATACGATATCTTTCAAACTTAGGTTGACTAACTCGCATTGATATATTAATATCTATAACATTAATATTTGGAATGAACAACAATCAGCAAGACATTTAACTTGTCTTCGACACCTTGGGCTGAAAAGAAAGTTATTCTTGGAATGGAATGAGTTTAATAACTTCATTCCATTGAATCTAAAGTTACTTAACATTTTACTGCAGTCCTGACAACTTCTGGATAAACCTAATACATTCGCTCCATTTATATAACTGAATTGAAAGAAATTAAAGTCTCACGATGAATACCAAATAAAAATAATGGTAAAATTTAATAAAATAGTTATTGCAGTAGTATTCCAGATAACTGTATGCTATTAACTATAAGAGATTTTTCAAATATGTCCCTGAGATTTCATTTTTTAGAAACTAACTGTTAACTTTAGCTTATAATTGCTGATTAAGTGTTTATTAGGAACTAATAGAGGCTGTAAACAAATATTTGTGATCTGTTTAAATAATTGCCCTAATTTATTTTATTGGCAGATCTTCGTCGATAAAAATTTCCATGTAATCTTTTTATATATTATAAAACACAAAAGGCTATAAAGTAAAATTTGGCTAGAGCACAAATAGGTATGGTGTAAACATGTCTCCGATAGTTAAAATAACATTTCCAACCAGCGTAATTTATAAAATAAAATTTTGCATATTTAAGTTACATTAAACCAGAATTGTAGCTTAAATAAGCCAAGATGGGTGTTCTTTATGTTTCAATTCCTGATCAAAACCCAGATCAGCCCTGGAAGGATATAACTAACAGTCATTAACTAACTACATGATTACTCATACATCATGTGGGTTCATCAAAATAAATTTTCTACATGGATCATGAACTAGTTACAAGAATTGTTCCTAGCACAAAGACGTAATATTAACTTCCCAACTTTGATTTTTCCTTAAATATTGATGTCCAATATGCTGTAGTCATGATGTAGTACCAATCACACATAATGTAATTGTACACCAATCAACTGTACATGCTTTAACCATCTAGTCTGGTTATATAGGATGGTGCTTTGTATAACTGCCTTGATAGCTTTTAGACCACGTCAAACTACAAGAGATGGTACCAGGATGCATTTGAGGGTATATGGTTTAATAGTACAGGATGTTTAATTGACTTATATTTAGTCAATGTATAAGTAATTGGTTATTAATTCAAATAATTAGTCAATAGTGAATAAGTAAAGTACCATTATAATTATTATTATGGTACTGTACTTATTCACATTTATACTCCAGAGAATTACAGATTATTGAGTTGTTGGTACGACAAATATGTTATAGCTACTACCCAGGTAGTAGCTATAACATATTTGTCGTACCAACAACTCAATAATTTTAAGACAAATATCCAGCAATTATTTCTTTATTATAGTTGGACTGAAAATACTTACCAGAGTCTAAAATTTATCAGTTCAACATTTTATCACATACTTGATGAATTTAAATTGCATTTTACTTATTTCATATATTGAGTTATTGTAACGTATCTTACACTAATATAGACTTTAAATGTCAACCAGATATGTTGTGTTAACTTATTTAATGTGTCCATAAAAATTAATCAATAACATTTCAAATATATTTACTATTTTATGTATGAAATATTTTACAATAAAGATGAGTAATTGACTTCTAGCAATGAAAGCAACGATAATAAATTATAATAGAATTCCCTTTATTTTATAAAAGTACCAATGTCACGATTGTCATTTAATTAGATTTAAGACAGCCAAATAAATGCGCCGAACTTGTTTTGCAAATGAATGACAGATTTTGATCGAATACAAATTACGTTTTGACAGCTATTGCACATAAAGCAGTTTTTACTCCAGTATTGTATACACTTGCTGGGATGACTTTTGCTGGCAAATCGATATTTGCTTTATAACCCTGATTTACTTGTATGCAATTTTAATGTTTTAACGATCATTGTAAAACATTTATTTAGCTTAGTGTTTTGTCAGAACAATATTATAAGCATTTTAGTCAATGGATAAGTAGAAAAATCATGACATCCAAGGTGAAGGATAAAAATAACCATTTTTACATTCAATACTTATTTACCGTGCATTATATTCATTGTATTTTAAGGGAATCCGTTGATGAATATTCTCCTATGAATGGGAGGCAGATTTTATTTTTATGAAATTATACTAGGTATCTTTGGCAATTAAGGGTTATTTCGGTTTTTGGATGAGGACAATTTTTAAATTGCCTATTTTTTATTTGAAAATATACAATGGTTTATCTATTAAATATTTGGAAACCATGTTTTGCGTTAGTTGTAGCATCCTGTACCACAAGGCATACATTTTCAAAATTTAATGTTCGTTTAATATCAGCTAAAAAGAATACTTTTTTTGAACACAGTAGTTCAAAAGTAAGGCAATCAGAGGAAAAATTTTCTCTCCGTGTTTCTTTTAGTAATTTAAAAAGATACCCATATTTCCTTCTCATACGTAATGATCAATGGACTTTTACGAAAATTATTTTTAAAAGCCAGTTTAGCACTGCACATTAAAACATGCTTCTAGTAAAAGAATGTTTGGAAGCCAGGTTAAAGGTAGCTGAAAATTTCCAATAAATGTGTACCAATACTTTACAATACTGTTCTGTCAGCAGAAATATTCCGTCACTCAATATCGGCAGAGGAGAAAAATTTTAAGAATATTCTAGACAACCTGGTGGGAAAATATGTTTACGAAATCCATTTACGTGATTTAATGCCCTAATGGGTGTATTAGTTTGATTTCTAAACCCCCCCCCCCCAAATAATTAACTAATATAAGCAAAATTACATGTACCATGTGGTAAGTACATGTGGTAAGAAGGTAACCGTATAGTCTAAAATGGCCAGACATGATTTGACACTTATTTATTTAATCCAATCATATAAATAAAGTTAGCAATTCAATTTTAATACAAGTTTGTTTCATACCACATTTGTATAAGTGTTTAGACTTGATCTGTTTGAAATATCAAACATTTTATATGTTTATCTGTTGTTACTGATTATGGGGATTCTAATACAAAGATCGTTTTCCTCACCTAATAAATGTTTTCTTATTTATAAATATTTGAACCTACGTCTTACAGTTAAATATATCTTTCAACAATATTGTCCCGTTGTTATGATTTGGTAATTACGTAATTGTGTGATATACATATGAAAAAAATGTGTATCATACCTGAAGCCATTGAATACTTCATAAACTCTTTCCGTTCCTTAATTTAAGCTTTTACATCCTAGACATTAAGGTCGAAATTTAAAGATAGCTTCAAAGATAATTGCACGCTTGCATACAGGGTCATGGCATAATTACATAGAATAAATCTATTAGTGATCGGCGGGATCTGAACCTAGGACCTATGGCATTGAAGTAACACGCTCTACCACTAGACCCCCCCCCCCCCTAAGAAGAGGTTAAGAAACTATTAATTCCACATCGACACGCACAGTTTTGAAATCTGTTAAACATAGCTATACAAAACAAATCAACTATAATATAATTTGATAGTCTTCAGAAATTATTTCCCTAAACAATAAATGTATTCAAAATCATAAACGGAGCATTTAAATATATTTTGTAAATTTGTAATGCTCAAAACCAATCAAGTGAGTATTAACCACTGAATATACCAATAGACCTAGAGAAAAGTTTTTGTAACTGTCAGAAAAATGTCAGAGTGGGTCAAAATGTCGACAACAGGGCAACATCAGTCCTACGAGAGTAAGATCTAATCATAACCCCCAGTAATTGGCTTAGTCTGATCTTCCAATCATAGCCTTAACACCACCAAACTCAGCAAAAAAACTATTTTGGCTTTTTATTTTCCTTATTTATACTATTAAATGATTGTTTTATTATCCACGATAATCTAAAATTACCGTAACAAAATAATTACCTAGTATGTTTGTCACATATAAAACAACGAACATTGATCATAACTAAGCATAAATATTATTTGATTTGTTTATTTATTTTATTTTATTTTCCAATGCTACAAAACAGCACATGCCAATTACTCTGTAGCTCATGTAAAAAGTATATGTGTGTGTGTGTGAGTATTACAATATATAAATGAATTATATATATGAATATATAAATAATAATATATAATAATAATAATAATAATAATATATATAAATATATACAATATATAACTGAACATTATAACAAAACAATGACATAAATTATTAGTTATGTTACTTATACATGCAAATCCATTATCAGTTAAAGTGTAGAGTTTAATAAAGTATGTTTAGTACCTAAAATTTCCAAAAATTATCTTTCTATATTAATTACCTAAATTTATATAGTTATACTATCTCTGTTTCTTAGTTATATAATTATATAGTTAACCTGTAGTCATGCCTTAGTATACTGGTTTTATTACTTAAAGATTCACGCGATCTTTAGAGCTTCAAGAATTTGATATAAATCCTTCTGTCAGTTTTATAACTGATCGCCTTAAGCTGTCTCTTATATTCACATATATTTTTACAATTTATTAGTAGAATTTCCCGTTGGAATCAATAACATACATTGAAATAAATAAACGGACGCCTTCTTCAGTTTGAGGTCTTAGCTCATTGATCTCGACTAATATTCTTGCACCAAGGAAGCTTTCATCATTCTGTTTCATTTTGTATTGTAGCGTCATTTGTATTACTACTGCGTTTTATGTAAACAAACTTTTAAGCATTATCAGCTGACGATTTTCCCGCCAATTTCACCGGTCATGTTACAGGTGGTGGCGGTAGTCTCGGTGTTCTTCATCTGCGTGTCCGTCTTGTCCTTCGCCCTCAAAACTCACCCTGACATGCGGGTTCCTACTATCCGCAACCGCACCATAGCGATGCCTAACCACACCATCGTCTGGACCCTGGAGAAGGAGCGCACAGATCCCCACGACGCCTTCTTCTATGTCGAACTCGCCTGCAACGCATGGTTCACGTTCGAACTTGCCGTCCGCTCAGTGGTGAGTAGTTCAGAGTCCTTTGATGCTAGCGGCCATGTTGGATAACTTAAAACAGCTGCTGAAGGGTTAATTATCATCCAAAAATAGTATTTCAAACTTCAAAGTGATTATAGTTTAAATATCTTGTATACAATGAGATTAAAAATTGTCCGTGTTGTTTTGAATTGATTTCCGAGGGAGTTCATGGAAGCCAATGGCCATCTTGGATTTGCCCGACATAAGAACAATGTTAATTTAGTTATGCGTAAACATCCGCTGAAGAGTTATTTACCATCTCAAACATTTTTTTCAAATACCAAAGAGATTGTAATTTAAATAATTATCTAGCATACTGTGAGATTTTCTTTGTATTTTTTTAATTGTTTTATGAGTTTGAACGTGAAGTTGAGGATCAAAGTTTGGTTATTATTTGCAACTGATTAATGTGTCACGTTATGCTTATGGTGAAATTACTTTTCAAACAAATAGAGGTAAAAGGTTTCAGGAAAATGGTACCAAAAATGCATTTCTACCTAAATATGCAAAAACTTGTATTCCAACCTAAAATTATGATTGATAAATTTACTTCGCGTCCTCGTTTATAGGCTTATTTTTCCAACATATGAAGTATCCTTAAGGAGTCAATATAGATTTGTAGATGAACTACTCACAATTCTTAGGTAACGTGTTTTAATTATGTTTGTTCGATTTTGTTTTTGTTAGCGTGATAAATATTTCATTCAGAGTATCACTTAACATTTACAAATGATTTCCACAAGTGAATTCACTACTGTACTAAGTTTGCCAATCAAAGGGATGTTAAGTTCAGCAATCATTTCCAGCGATTACCTCTGAATGAGATTATCTTTAGTCAACTATAACATTCACAGTTGATTCTGTTAACTGAGACAGTGAATTTTGCAATTGAATTAGTAATGTTCATAACAGTTTAAAAATGGAAATTTGTTCAGATGTATTTTTAAACCCTAATTTGACATATCGTGTAGTTTTAACTGTTGGCATTGTTCCGCTTATGAAAAATAGTTCAGTCACTGTATTGGTAAACAGGATGTACAACTATACAGTTTCATAAAACTAAAACCCTGTGTATAGGCTTACTTAGGAACGCTTTGGTTGTTTTATTAATAATAGTAAACAACAACAAAATCACTGAATGCAACCTTGAAATTTAATAATAATAAAAATTGAACATAGTTAATTCCTTTGGATGAAATGCACGACTAACACTATAAATATTATAGGTGATAAAATATGCATACTATTACACCACAGATAATTGGAATAAATAAAAGGATGGACACGAACTCTTTACTGTAATCTTCTTACACCTTGAGTAATGAAATAAAAAATGACGTTTTGATGGATCCGATATTAAATTGCTGTCATTTGAAAATCTTGAATCGGAAAGGAATAACCTTTCACTTAAAACATATTGAGCGAAGTTGATTAGATACCTTGCTATAGGTTTACGGTTAGTCATTTGAAATAAAAATAAAAAAATTGAAAACTGAATTTACAAAATTACAACAACACTAAAAAAATTGACAATAACACATTACTAATTTCAAATTTTATGGGAAAGATGAAGATAGTACACAACTTTGCTTTTGGTTCCTTACAATTTTTTACTAATAAATAAATATTATTACTAACTAGCCAATGGTTCTAGAAGGGGTGTAGTAAATTGTCTAAATCTGTATATGGTATAGACTAAAATTAATGTTCGGAATCCATTAGTTTACAGGTTAGGATAGATTGCCATAGGTCATCATTCACAAAATTAATAAAGTTTTTTTTAAAAATACACGCGTAGCCTATATACAAACATAAATTTATATTTTGCCTAATTTAACATGATAAAACCTTTTAAAATTAAGCCATAGCTTATGTCACTTAACGTTACCAGTTGTATGATTTTCCAGTAAAATAAATAATTGTTTTAATCATCTGGGTCTAACAATATACAGTATTCGCTTTTAAATGTCATGGACAAATTATAAAATAGGATCCAAAAGTCATAGTTAGGAAAATGGCTATGCAAATGGCGAAACAAACTTGTAATATCTAAATTAGAAAATGTGTTGAAAACATAAGCTTTCAAAGGAAAACAATACGAGTACAATCCACATTTTTTTAAGTGTTTATTAAAACTATATTTCGCATTTATTCTTTAAAGAAAGAATGTTGACATACTCTCTCAAAGTACAAAAAATACATCAAATAACTCTTGTAATAATATATTTACACTCATACTGTTTGTTGTGATCGATTTCGATTGGACACTCCAATCATCAGACCCAACAAGCGAATCTCTCTCTGATGATGATTTGGAGTGTCCAATCGAAATCGATCACCACAGAAAATTTGTTATATTTATTTACCGTCTTGTGAGTAAACAGTATGAGTGTAAATATATTACAAGTGTTATTTGACGTATTTTTGTACTTTCAGGTAATTTAATAACACCAAGAAGTTCTGTTAATATTGAGCTTCATCCTAAGCAAAAACAACTAAAAGAATATTAATTAATTACCATGGTCAGACAGGAAAGTGCTTTATTTGTATAGCAAGAAGATGATCGAACGTGGTTTAAATCTACACATAGCTCCTATGAGACTTGTCTAAGTCCCATTGACATTAACGTAGTGGTGGTACATAAAGCCTTCAGTACGTGTTGACTTTATGAAGCAATCTCTTTTAACTTTATTAGGCTGTAAATTCTAGTTTACGCTCTTGTACTTTAGCTTTCGCAAAGGAAATTTTATAATTCACAGCTATGCTGCCTTGCAGTAGGTCAGACAAATAATTTAAAATTCTTCGTAAATTCACGTGTTATTCCCTAAAGAATAAATGGTTTAAAAACACACTAACGTCCGTGATACTCCAATCTAAGGATATGTATTAATATATAATATTGACAACAAACAATCTTATAAGTCAATAAATTAAATAATAAGTAAACCTTTTTAAAAAAAAACTAGAGATGATTCCCGAATTTTGACATTGCAACTACGTTTTGTCAGCTATTTTTATATAAAGAAATTATTTGCTTAAACAAGGATGAGTGTAGGATGAGTGGCGCGATCTTCTAGTCTTGTTAGTGACTAAGGCCGACATGTTCCTTAGACACAGCTGTTAATTAATAGCCCATACAGCTAATGACAACTAAGGGACCTACAGTTTATTGTGGAATCCGAACCACATTTTTTCCTCGTAATTAACGAATTGGTCTAATTATTAGGATAGTACTGCGGGTAGTCGTAGTACTCACTAGCACGGATGTTAATCCACACCAGGGAGCATCGCATCCACCGTGCATCCCTATAAATATCCACAATTCGTGACCTCCTAGTAGCTGGATTACAGGACGACGCCACCCGTCCCAGTCCACCGCCGTTCTCCACCAGGCGTTGATGTCACAAATACCACTATTTGACTGAAAATGTTACCATTCTTACATATTATTATGAAATAATAATAATAATGTTATAATATAATAATAATGTTAAAATAATGTAATTTTGTTTGTTGTCATTTTATATACAAGAGCATTAAATGTCAATTTTACGTAATAAACAATGGAGTCTTAACAACAAAATGTAAAACAGTACATAGGTTTCATAAGCAAATTGTTTTCGGGAAAGAAATTTTCCAGATTTGGTTGCATTAAGAGTTAGAGATTTTATCATTTAACGCAGAAACAAAATAAAATATTTGTGTCAAAAATAAATTGATTCAAGTGTTCTTTTAAAAAAATCTCCGTTATTGTTTTTTATATAATTTTCACAAATACAAGGGTAAAATTATAATTAGAGGATAAGTATTGTTGACCTACTCCTCAATAAATTGAAACAATAAAAAAAATATTATTATTGCTCTGTAAGGGCGTCCGACCTAAAACATGAACGACTTCCCCATCAATATCATTATAATATAACAAACTGGTCATTGGACTAGACCTGTTCTGCATAAAAACGTAAACTTTAATTCTGATTGCACTTCTATTTGGTACATTAACAAAAACGTGTTTATGGTTTATTCAGTAAAAAATAAAATTATTAAACTATTAAAAGGTTTTTGTTTAGTTAAACACAGACGAATGACATTGATTTATTTTCTCCAGCTATATGGTAATGCTCATTCTGAATTTGGTTTATTTACATAAAATTCTTTAGACAGTTTATAATTCCGGTCAAAACGGAGAAGTTAAATTAGAATTGGGATTGTTATTCTAAAACAATCGGCTGCTTGGCCTAAAGACAACTTTGATTGAAATATAATTGTTTCCCTTGTTCATTATAATACGGTCCATTTTAACGTCATAACATCATATTCACAAACCGGATTTCCTTAGTGAGTTTAAGTAATAATTTTATTTATTTTATTTTGTGTGTTTTTACGCCAGTAGCATTTTTTACTTTTTGAAAGGGAATGGTCCAAACCCTGATGTTGTTACTATCTGACGTCGACCATTTTGTTAGATAGCATTATCAATTCATAGTCCAATGACAAATATAATCTGGGTCTGGAAACGATCTAGCATGGATTCGAAACAGCAACCTTCAGATTTGGAAATGCTTCTATTAGTTTTATAACTTATCATTTATTATTCCTTACATGTGAAATATTTGTTCTCCTTGCCTTTGTCTCTAACCCCCTAAAAATTTGACTACAGTGTGCAGTTAACTGTACACATTTTTTTTAGAATTTTTTTAACTTTTGACTGAAGAGGAGTTCGGTTTAATTTAAAAGTCTTCCATGATACCATCGCGTCCTTTGAGATTCAATATCGTTGAGGGAGCAAGGGTTAATAATTAATTCATGAAAAATTACTTTAACTAAACTTTATACTCTAGTGTTTACATTTAAAATATTTTTAAGTGAGTAGAGCTTGGATGTCATTTCACTTCGCATAAAACATTCCCTGACAGATAATTTCATTTTAGCATTTATGAAGTTATAATTTTAACAGGATAAGTATCTTACGAATCAATGATTTTAAACTAATTGTATTTGCCCGCTCATAACTATGGATCTGTGCGTGGAACCATAGATTAAACATACAGTACTCTCTTGGGGTGGAACGTATCCATAAATAACAACATGTTATTATGTGTTGTAATTTTATGTCTATGAACGTGTCCAGCAAAGCAAGGAGTGAGCTAGTACAGTACAAAGATGAAGTGTACTGTTAAAAATTTGTGGCAGTGACCGAGATCAGAACCCACGACATCGCAGCCTTGGGCCCGAAGTTCGTAAAAGGCGGTTTCACACTGGCGTCCGCGGACGATAATTTCGTCCGCGGACGGATGAAGTGATTCGGATGGATGCTACGCGCCCCCTTCACATTGCGAGCTACGTTTCAAACGTCCACTCATTCGCGCATGCGCATAGGGAAGTTGGCCATTCCTTCAACAATCATAATCATAGATTAAACATACTTCCTCTTACAACTCAGTGAAGGTGTGCAAAAGCCTTCTGTCCCATGGTGTCAATCCGGATTTTCTGTTCTGTGGCTTGATTCAAGTAGTGATGATAGTGACGATGAGGTTGTATTTTTGTACTCATTATCAAAAAGGAGAAAGTGGGTTCATCCGATTAACAGTAAGCGGCAGCGATTTGGTGAAACATTGTAATAATGCAAATAATCATAGCAATACAAATCATTGTAATAATGATTTACTGTACAGTAATTCGTATAAATATACATGGTTATTGGTTAGGATACTTTATTATCTTTTTAATCTCTTTGGAGTGTAGTCGCAATTTCCAACAAAATTTTATCTTTCTCTTGTTGATCTCTATAAATTTCTATAGTTGTATCCCAGATAACTGGGTAGGCACGGACAGTCTCAATTAATTCAGCCATATCAAATAACACGGGAGGACACAAAACAACAACTAGATGAACACTATGACTGTCAACACAAACTACTAAACACTGTGATGCGAGTGACACATGCCTCGCTGAGAGCTACACCAATGAATACACAAACTATAGTTTGTGTATTCATTGGCTACACGTGGTTTGGTGCTCTGTCTGCGCATGCGCGAGGGCGTGATCGTCCGCGGACGTTTTAGAAAAATCGCTCCCAGAGCGATTCCGCCAAATCGTCCACGGACGAATTTCTGCATCCGCGGATGGACGCTACGTTTCAATGGGTGGTGTGAACAACCCACCTAAAGGTTTTTCGTGCTTATTTTGGACCTATTTTAATTTATAAAGGGATTCTGCACATCTACAGAAAAATATCTTTAATTTGGTCCCATCTGATAACATGGGCAGCGATTTATTTTCGCATCCGTCCGCGGACGAAGAAATCGTCCGCGGATGCCAGTGTGAAATCGCCTTTAACGCTGCCAACTCGCCCAATAATAATTTATGGTGGGAATTAGTATTTTTATTGTCAATTTTAACTGAATACCATACTATTTTGGAACCATTCTTATTTGATAGTTAAAGTGCCTATGCCAATACATCCACTATACAAACATGGTGTGCTGTGGTGACACATGGTGTTTTACTTATACATTTAGAGAGTTATAAGTATTGTGAAATACTGAAATATTTGTGACGTTATAAATTGGCTAAGTAAAGACAGACACAAACCTCGCTTTCAACTAAGGGTACCTCAAGTTAAAGAATGCAAAAATAAATTGACGTTGTGATGGATCCGATATTAAATTGCTTCCTCTTGGAAAACTTGAATTGACGGGTAATAACCTTCCATTTATAACATCTTGAGTGAGTTTGTATATTGAAAAATCTTTTCACAAAGTGAGTTTAATTTTAGTACCATTATAAATGTAATGTATTAAATGTTATCAGATGATCGTTAATTTTACAAACTGTGTTTTGATAGTAAATCACAGGAGAATTATAAATAGTTATAAAAATGTATACAATTTCTTTGATAATTTAGATTGTTTAAAAAGTTAAAATAGTTAACAGTAAAATATAAACCGTCCAGTCGATGAAAACTCGACCAAAGTATGATATGTACAGATTTCTCTATTCTCGCCCCACATTGTAAATAAAATATGTGATTGGAATTTGTTTGGATTTTCTGTTTTTATTTTGTTGTTATTTTGTCACCAGCATAGCAACCGACATGGGCCATGTTAATACAAAATAAAAAAATTATATTAATTTTTCGTGCTTATTTTGGACCTATTTTAATTTATAAAGGGATTCTGCACATCTACAGAAAAATATCTTTAATTTGGTACCAACCGCGTGTAACTCGGTCCAGTAGTATGGTCAGACTAGCTGTCATAAGTTTTGCAAATGTTTTTTAGTACATAAGAAGATGTGATATAATTTCTTTTGATAATATAGATTATTTAAAAAAAATATGTATTTAAAGACAGTTTCCAAGTAGATAAAATCCTATATTCCAGTTTTTTAATTTTCGAATTATATCTCATATACAGTACAAAATTCACGTATATGTGTGTGTGTGTCTTAAACCCCTTAATAATGTTTAAATCATTGAGTATTATTTCAAATGTTATTTGACATTTGCAATTTTATTAAGTTGATTGTTTTGGATGGTCACAAATTTCAGGTGGTATATTACATCTAGTTCTACTATTGGTTATTGCTTATCACTACAAATAAGACTCTAAATAATCAAGTAACATTCAAACAATAACATTGACAAATAATATTCTTAGTCAACACAATTTATGTTAATTGAGTTCCTAACAAAACATATTTAACAAAGGTCCAAATTAAAAATCTTTTTACATCTCTATTGTTTAGAAAGCTTCCCTCTTCTTCAAGAGCAAATAGAGTTCTCAAACTCCTATTTAAATAATAGGTTAGTTGATTGTAGTGCTTTCCGGCTGTTATTTAAATGTTTTTCGATTAAACACAACACATATTAATTAATTAGATCAGATGATAATTGCGTTCATCTAATTAATATTATTCATGAAAAATACCAATATAGATAACCCCATAGGCCTAATATGGAGGGATTTTAGTAAGAAAAAATATTGTTTCCTCTTAATTATTATTTAATTGAAACGTGATTAATACACGGGGGTTGTGTTTATCTTTATAGTTTAGTGATTTAAAAATCTAATAATAGATCCATAGGTGTACATGGAGTTCAACATGTAATGTACATTCTTACCAGTTGCTCTGAGATGCTTTTAGAACGATAATTTACCGCCCAATAAGATTAGAGAAGATTGCTCCATAAAGTTAACCGAGAGTTCTCTTCTAGGCTTACAACTATAAAGAAGACTGCTACATTGTTCTCTCATAAGACACTGGAATAACTAAGTTCTGAACAATTGTTTTAAAATTGGTATACTTATAGTTTTCATTTTATTTACATGAATTGTCTTAAAAAAAATTTTGTAAGTTTCTAGAAATATTTATAAAATTTTTAATAATATTTAGAGCATACATGTGGTCTAAGCTTATAAAAAGTATTTTGAATACAAGTATTATTTATGTATCAAACTCCTATACATATCATATATAAGATAAACATATAAAAAAATATTTCAATAAAGGGTAAAATTTTTTTTATTTTTTCATGAAGTAGACAGCAAAATGTTGGATCCCCAACAAAAAGCTTGTTAACTTATTTGACGGTAAAATTACTTTGTAATGATTTAATAAAATCTCGTTTTGTTACTTTAAAAAATGATGAATTGAAATAATTGAAATACATTTGAGTAACCAAAGTGATACGATAGCAAAAAGAACCATTAGGTTGTTTTTACGACTCTGTAAAAAATATTGGATTTTACTAGATATTAAATTGACATTAATGCAAGTTATCTCGGTAACAAGACTTCTGAATATTTTTTGAACACTCTTTAAACGTCTCACTTACATTGTAATGCTCGTCCAATATTTTTATTGGGACATAAACGGAACATAACTTTAAGTTATGTGCTGCTAAACGTCACACCTGATTGGTAGAGCAAATTGTTATTTTAAATTCGTATTTAAATGTCATAAGGATGAGGTTAGATTTTGATGAAATTTGGTACGCAGGTCCATGGTCTCTCCAAGAGTTTTTTTAAAATTTATTTTGAAATGTCTTTGCTTTTGATGGTGATCTTTAGGCTACATAAAACCCCTGAAATAACTAAAAATGTAGTATGTTGTAGTCCTTTAAATTCCAAACAAAATAGTAGAACTCCCATGCCTGTGAAAAGTATGGCTCCAAAGTTATTGTAACTTGTGTAATTTTCCCATAAAACCCATAAAAAGCGAAAAAGTGGTTTAAAAACGATTCTGATTGAATTTCGTCTGTTATGGTAATTGCAAGTCTAAACAAAGTTAATGCAACTTTTGTGATTTTACCTGTTAAATATCGCAGTTAATTACTCTCATCGTTTATCCATAAAAGAGGTCGTTGACAGGCTAATGGAAGAAGGTATGTGTCCGATTACTAATGTATTTCAATTTATTTAGTTCAATAATTAGGGTATACTTGCTATAGTTAATTGTTTATGCTTTTACAGGTGAGCCCCAACCTTGTGCAGTTCATCAAGTCGCCAGTGAACGTCATAGACTTTGTCGCCACGTTGAGTTTCTACACCGATATCCTCCTACAGAGCAGCGTAGCTCATCACATAGACAAGTCGGACATTCTAGAGTTCTTCTCCATCATCAGGATACTGAGGCTGTTCAAGCTGACCCGTCACTCGCCCGGGCTCAAGATCCTCATCCACACCTTCAAGGCCTCCGCTAAAGAGTTGACCCTTCTTGTGTTCTTCTTGGTCCTGGGTATCGTGGTGTTCGCCTCCTTGGTGTACTACGCGGAGAAACTCCAGGTTAGTATTGACACATCGATTACATCAATTATATCAATTATTTAAAATGAGGACGCCATAACTCAAATTTGAGTGAAGGATGAGTGTAGGGCGAGTGGTGCGATCTTGCAGTATTGTTACTGACCAAAGCCGACATGTTCCTTAGACACAGCTGTTAATTAATAGCCCATACAACAAATGGGGACCAAGGAACCTACAGTTTATAGTGGAATCCGAACCGCATTTTTCCTTGTAATACAAATTGGTCTAATTATCAGGATAGTACCGATAGTCGTTGTACTCACTAGTGCTGGCGTTAATCCACACCAAAAATTATTGCATCCACAGTGCATGCCTATAAATATCCACAATTCGAGACCTCCTAGTAGCTGGATTACAGGACGGTGCCACCATCATATAGTGTAGAAGTAAACTTTGTAATAGACCACAATCTATATATTCTTAAAGGTTTATTGTACTCTTTTTATATAATAATAAGGTAAAATATGTGCTAAAGGTCTTAACGATTTCTTACAGTAATGTTTTTAAAATACTTCAAAAGTAACTTAACACAAAGATTGTATTACAGCTTACATTTTGTGTGCATAGTTAGTCATACAAATTCGTTAAACTAAGAAAACGTAGATTAAAATAACAAATACTTTACCAAAATTTAATTAGGAAAACTATGAACATCTAGGAAAAAATACAGAACAATGAACGTTTACACATTTGAAATATTCCTCAAACCAGAGCTCTCACTATTGATCAGATACGTTTTATTAGTGGATATATTTTCAAATGGTGGTAGTGGTAGTAAACCTACACATTCCTAATTTGTTTAAGAAGTCGCAATACACATTGTTCTGCCCTCCCCGCAAAAGAAAAACGCTCCTTCATAGTCAGAGTTCCAAGAGTGCAAATATCAACAGACCTATTATTAATTTACTCACAAAATATTGAAATTAATGTATTAATAATTTAAAAGCATACACATAGTGTTTTAAAATTAGTGCATGGATTAGTGTTGGTTTTAAAATTAATTATGATAATTTAAAATGTTTATATGTTAAAATTAAATTTTAGTAGTTCTACCAATAATATTTCATACGGTGGAAGGCTATTAACTTGTTTGTAATTAATTTAAAATTGTTTTCCTCAATTTGGTAGACATACTGGTACACTCTGAAGTAGGAATAATTAGTGTATGCATGTTAAATAAAAAACAACTTTTCATTGGACTACACCTTTTTTAAATTTTCGGCCTTCCTGGCTATAGACACATCATATGTCCATGTCACATCTCATTTTCCAAGGAACATTAAAAAATTATATTTATTTTATATTTTATATTTTTTTACAATTTAAAATTATAGTTTGCGAAATTATATTTTAGGTAATGATTCGGTATACAATAGTTAGTATTTCATTTTATGATAAGGCAAAATAATTTATTCTTTAAGCCCTTCCAAGTAAAATTCTTCTGAAATAAACAGTACAACATTATAAAATCGTTTGCTGGGGGAACTTTCAATTTCACTTAACAAAAGTGCCGTCACAAAACAAATTTAGGTCAAAAATTACAAATTGTAGGACTACGAGCGTTCAAACATTGTTAGTAGTTCTCGACGAGCTTTAATTAGATTATTTGTGGATGTAATAACACCACATTTAACTCCTACTAATTTGTCATGTTATTGTAGGCCAACCCACACAACGACTTCAAGAGCATCCCAGAGGGCCTGTGGTGGGCGATCGTCACCATGACGACGGTGGGCTACGGTGACATGGCTCCTAAGACGTATGTGGGTATGTTTGTGGGAGCTCTGTGTGCGCTGGCGGGAGTTTTAACCATCGCCCTCCCTGTCCCCGTCATCGTCTCCAACTTCTCTATGTTCTACTCCCACACACAGGTAAGTAAAAGTTTGTTAAACTTTGCGTTGCCCTCTAAAATGTTACTTAATAGTTTCAATGTGTAGGCATTCTGTGGTTGCGTAAAAATACGAGGTGTGTAGGCCGGATTCGTGAACTGGCATATCCAAGCTATTAGATATTTTGGTCAGTCCTTTTGTAATAAAACTCGTACTTGCCATAAGCAATTATTTAAAGAACTAGCTTATATTAATGAGAATCAAGACGAACTCTTTAATTAATTTTTACAATAAAAGCACACTCGTATCGGTATTGGCCATCGAATTGCTGTCAAAGTTATACTTTAGACAAGCTTTGATTGTATTACTAATGTTCTTAAGTGCAGATCTAAAGGTAAGTTAGCATTAATTTGAGGTCAGTGCTTACCATTAAGTGTTAAGTGAATACTAAGACCCCATGTTAATGGATCTGGCAGAGTTTCTTTTTGACTTTTTGGCAAGCATCATTAATGCTGGAAAATAAGCAGCCATAAAGGAAACGTAAAGTTTGGACTTTGCATGTTATTCTAATGAGCGCAGAGGATAAAAGAGGGAAATGAATAATTCCAGACTTTGGAAGCCTACTCTTGCCAACTTGGTATGTATTCTGTTGAACTGCCTTTGAATTGTAATTCTCATGAGCCTTAGAGGTCGTCCAAGATCATCATACAAGAATATTGTTTTAATTGTTTAACGTAATCCCGGTGATTTATTTATTCTTTAATGAATTACATGCTCTATCTCATCATCATCCCATTCGTAGTGCTACACGCTAAGAATAAATATTTACAAATCTTTTCCAAATCACCTGACATATACAAAACCAGTAAGACAGCAGTCCCTATCTAACCCATGTTAATATGACAATTGTTAGATAATGGTACACATAACATTTAAAAATATTAACCTACACATTTTTTAAATAAGTTTAATACATTACCCATTAACTATAATAAGAAGTAAATATTTTTTTTACAAAAATACATTTTTTGTATTATCATTAAAATTTTATAAAATATTTTGTAAAATTTAACATAAAATATTTCTTTATTAAAATGTTTTTGGTTTTCATTGAATCTGATTCCTATTGTGTTTCCTATAATATGAGGGACACAATCAACGAATTTTATTGAAATTTGATTATAATTGAGTAAGAAAAGTTAACCTTACTAAAAAAATTTGGTAAACGACAAAAGTACCCCCTTCAAGTAGGACCTTGAACATGCTAAAGAAAGAGTTAATAAAAGTCACTGTAAAAACGAATTTTCTTCCATAATATTTGGTATCTACGTGTTCAGGAAAGTCTGTTCTACCAAATTAAACAGCAAAAAAATTATATTTTACTACTGTCTTACCTTAAAACTGCAGGTATCTATTGATAGTTTTTTTTTTTCATTAAAAGGTCGAGGCTGTATATGAACCATAAATTCTCTTTGAAGCTGCACTATGAACAAGTGAGTTAGGGACGTATCAGTGGCCATGGTTACCCGCATAGCACAGCTCTACTGGTATCGTACCTGTGGGTATTTAAAATATGTCTCGGTTAAAAAAGTTCTATGTCATGATGTTATAGCATTCTAAAATTATTTTTATCATCGAAAACTGATCATAATTAATTGTATTGATCTTTGATAATGTGTATTGAACTAAACTATTCGCTCGTTAGAAAATTGTAATGTTTTAGGTATATGACGTAGAGTGGAATTTCGTTTGCTAAAATTATCCTACATTTCAAAAATTCGTTTTATACTTGCCTCAATTTCGTTCTTCAAGTTTTTCTTTGACGTCATTTTATGACTGCTAAAAGTTTGATTATTTCAACCTATTAGTTTAGTCATGTATTGCCATAGTTCATAAACAAAAAATAACGATTGAATAAAATATAAGTATTTTTTGAATCCATATCATGCGTAGTTTTTCAAATACTCTGCATACATCTTATATTGCGTAAATGGACTTATTACTCGTGGTAGAAACTTATGACAAGACATTTAGAAGACTATCATTACTACAATAACTGATAGTGTGAATGGTGTCGATTTATTTGTGAATAATCTAGTTTGATAGATATAAACAGGGTGTTTTTAAAAGTATTGTACTTAGTTTACTAGTTGTACTTAAAGGATCCAAAGCTTAAATTTATGATAAGTGGTCCATAAACCACAGGTATATGGCGGGACTCCAGGCTCTATCTCTTAAGTCAGCTTAAAGCTTATTTTGATGATTGAAGTTTAGGTTTTATGCAAATGAGTAGCCGTATATTTTTCTAGTATAACCTATTTTGGAATTTTTCACAACATAAAAAGAATAAAACCCCAAACTTGAACAAGCATTGTTAACATTATTATCACCACTGTACGAACAAGTTCCATAGCCAAAGTGACGCTGTTGTTAGAAAATGAAAAAAGGTGGAAAATACACTTTAGGTCTGAATGTTAAACTTATCATCATGATATACATAAACACTAGTACACATTTCATAAACGTAAATTTTGTATTTTAGTTAACTTAATAAATCAGGTACAAAAATTCGTTACTTCTTGTTATCATATATGAATAGCTGTTTTACAAACAAATTGTGTAATAGTACACACACACAAAAATAAAGTTATATTTCACCATTTAAATTATTTTAAATTGTATTTCAAATTGTTGTTATATATTGTAGTGTTAAATGTTAATGAAAATGTATAATTTGCAACAAAGTAAGTTATTTAGGAAATGACGATAAACACAAACAAATGTTAAAAACGATACGATGATATTTTTGTTTATCAAGATGAAATTCCTCGGGAAAAATCAATTTACGACTTTTATAGATCTGAAAATGTAAAGTAAGGGACCATGTCTTCAGGAAATTATTTTTTGTTTAAGGAGAAAAGAGCTACTTTAGTCCCACAACAGCTGCCACCGTAGCCTCTTTTTATAGAAGGCCACGGCGTTGGTGTGTGGTTACGTCGAACAGGCAGACCTGTTGCTATAGCAATACCTTCTTTATTTATTTATTAATTAATAGGTTAAATAACTTATTTACGTTTTCAATACAAGTCATCTTTTAAGATGACTATAGTTTCGGGGCAAACAGCCCCGTTGTCAAAACTTCTGTCTTGTTAAATTACTGTTGATAGCATTGGTCATCGTTGAAGTTCACGTGTATGCATACATTCACATTATACGAAACATTGAAAATTAATATTTCTCTTCTTTCTTCTTTCCCCACCATTTTCTTCGTTCTTTTTTATGTCCCCACCATCACATCCTAGGACGCGAGGCTCTAGCCCAGGACTGTTTTACACACAACTTCAGGCTAGTCCTAGACAGTCACGGCATTATCTAATAGATAAAATCAATTGGATTGAACACGGGAACTCAGGCTCCGAGGTCCCGAGCTCTACAAGAACAGTTAGCACCCCAACCATGGTGATACAAGTAATAACAATAATGTAAACAAACAAGATGCCACGTTATGAATTTGTGAAACAGCTGTTTCAGCCATCGTTTCAGCACGGGGCTATCAGCAGGCCGAAGACATCTTTCTGCCGCGGGGCGTTCTCGTACTAGAGGAGGTCATGTTGCAACTCGTGAAATGAAAACAGCGGTTTTTCTGCGGTATGACGGAAAAACATTATTCTACTAACAAAGTGTCTTATTAACACTCATTTTTGTATACTAGTTGCCCTGCCCGTGCTTCGCCATGGGGAGAGAACACATAGATGTATGGTGGTTCTTCACCATCTCGTCCAATGCAAACCACTGGATTATTAGGCGCTTGTTCTTAAAAAATTAGTTTTATCAATGCACATGTCACAAGGCAGAATACTCAACAGATAACACATAAGGCTCCTCCAAACTCTATGGTTCTTGCGTCACTTAATTATATCCACAACATTTGTCTGCAACATAAACTATAGATTTTCAAAATATATAATACTAAACTAATAAGTAAACAATTGAAAGAGAATTCAAAGTTTTGAACACCATCCCACATTATAAGAAAAACGTACTGTAACTTTTCCTGATGCAATATAGAAATCTATGGAATAACCAAAAGGTTAAGCCAAAAAAGTAAACAAACTAAAACGAAAACAAATCCATTTGCTGGTATATCTTTAATATTAAATGTGGTCAAATACATCCCTTTAATTGAGTATCAAGAAACTGATATTTTTCGTGGAAGTTTGACATCAAGAACTTTCATTAAAGTATACGGTTAATAGGCTTACGGCTTACAGTTATTCTCGAAAGTTCAAATCCATCCTAGCTTTAATATAGATTATTTTCAAATAATGTTAAAAAGACGTAAAGTCTTCAAGATTAGTGCGAGATTTACTGATGATTTATTCAGTTTTGTTAACGTAACAACTGAACATTTAAGTCTAATAAGACAGTCTCCTGGGTCTAAACTTTAGTTACAGCGACGAAGTCTAGGGACAAACAAACTTTACTGATTTAACTTTATAAAATATCCTCTGATTTAAAATGAAATAACGTTTTGTATTATAACTAACTAGCTGTACCCGAGGGCTTTGCCCCGTTTAACTTCATAAGTATTCGCATGGCTCATTCTCGTCCTGGTTGAAGTTCGTTCGCTACGCTCACTCACCTTTAAGTTGTAGCTCGTTCGCTGCGCTCACTTGCTTTCAGGTTAGCTCGTTCGCTACGCTAACTCGCCTCCAGGTTGAAGTTCGTTCGCTACGCTCACTCACTCACTCATACCCTGTTGGTAATCCTTGTAACTTTTATGCTATTGAACATCATAGAACAGAACCAACTTGTTTAATTGAAACAGCTGTTAAGATTCATTAATTCCTTTTAAATATGAAAACTCATAAGGTTAACATGGGGAACTACAGAGCCACTGGGGTGGAGCCCGAAAGGATTTTTGAGTTAAGAATAAGCTTTAATGTTAATCGGGAATGTGAGCTATCATCATGCCAAATTTCAGCCCAATCCGTCCAGTAGTTTATGCGTGATTGAGCAACACACACACACACAAACACACACACAAACTCACAAACTTTCAGATTTATAATATTAGTAAGATATTGTTGGATTCATTCACCAATGTGTTGCAATATGCCCAATGTAATAAACTAGAATTTCGGTTTTAAATTTCCATATTAGAATGTGAAAAAAACAACCGCTGTAATTATTGTTCAACTTTACAAAGCACGATTAAAATATTCAAGTGCCCCATAAGAGAAACTAATCAACATTTTATCTGGCTCTTAATGCATAATATTACCATAGACAAAATAATTACACAAAATAGAATTGAAATATGTTGTACAAACTTTGAAGTCTATACAAAAAAAACGTGATTAATAAATTTCTGTTGCTGATTACTGGGTGAGTAAGTAGTTGTGTTCATTCATTTAAATGGTTATTGTTTTAACCAAACAGATCAAATTTCCTGAATGTTAAAATAATATATAAGATGTAATTTTTACCAAACGAATATTTTTTCTTCAAATCTTTAAACGGCATATGGTTTATACTTTAGTGTATATTTTTTCTTGTACACTATTTGTAATAAAATTATTACAATATGCGAATGTACATGTAGTACAGGTTTTACACATTCATGTTATGCTTTAAAACTGTTCCTAGTGAAGCCAGTCTCGTTTCAGTTAACTGAAGTTATTAACAGACGTTAAGTTTAATGCGATTTTAAGTCAATAAAATGCAGGCAGCCCTACAAGAAAAGTTGTAGCCCGTTAATTCTTCCGTCTAACGCTCTTGAAAACAGATAATTTTTGGGTATGCAAACCCCCGTTCTTGGGCAGAGTTTGTCTCTCAAGTTTTGGTTTTGACGTAGTGAAGATTTTGTATGTGACATTTAGAAGACTTTTTACTAACTGGTTGTCCATTTTGGTGAGGGATATCGTACATTAAATATTGGTTTTTATCTAAATTATTTGTTTTTGGTTTCTTAAAAGTATAACGTTTCAAGCACCATTTCATATTATATTTTTAAGATCGCAATTAATTTAATACACAATAAACCATTAATGGATTTAACAAATCATACGAAATAGTAGTCATAGCCTATACAGTAAAATAGAAGAATACTTTTACCACGTAAACTTAATCAAAAATAGTAACATCTAAAGGATACACCAATTCACACCTTAACTATTATTTGCGTAAAGCTTTAAAAGTGACTATCTTAACAATATGAGGGTATACTTTTGACAATGTCATACATTTTCCATAACTATTAAGATACGAACAATCACCTACAGATATATCTTTATGTTTATAATAATATTTTTTTCACCCTTATGGATTTATATACACAACTTTTCCAATACTGGTTCCAAGATTACAGTTATTAAAACTCATTTATATAAAATCAAAACTGATAATATTACTCAATTCATACATACCGTTCAGATACACTACGTTTGCCACCCACCGTGACCTCAAGTTACATTATTGGAATATTTTGAAACGGCTGGATAAATTTCAAGCAATCACTTACCCTTAATTTTAACATTTTAACAAACGAATATGTATTTCATTTCCTTAATGAGCTTACATTTTAAATCTGTGAAGATGTACTCAGTAGATGTATCTTTTTTAAATGATATTCTTATCCACCATGAAATACTGACGTATCTTTTATTTTGAAGACTTTGATTTATTTATTCTGTAAAGCATATAAATCAATACTTTGAGGACTTTAAGCTCTAACTTATGATAAGTGGTCTATAAACCACAGGTATTGGCGAGTCTCCAAACTTATGCTTATAAAGCAGATTTTGATTGCCAAATAAAAACAAAATTTAAATATTACAATCTGCAGAATATTCACGTGTAACTTAGGTTTTCATTAACAAAATGATAATTAAAATTTTCAAATAAAAGAAAATTTTTAGGAGTAAACTTAATTCTAATTATACAGAAAAGTATATTTCTAAACATAGATTTTTCCTCATTTTACAGTATTGATAATTTTGGTTACAAAAGCTAATTTGAGAATTTCCACTACTGATTCAGAGGCTTTAGCAAAATTTACAAAAATAACTGAATATTTAAGTCCAGTAAGACAGTCACTTGGGTAGAAACTTTGGTCGCAGCGAGTCTGAGAACAAACAAACTTTACTGATTTAACTTTAAAATATACCCAGATTTGAAATAAGATAAGTCTTTACCTTTCAACTCCTATTGTTATCATCCAACAAATATCTTAAGACAATGTGTAACAACGTGTTGATATACTTTCCCTTTTCATTGTGTGCCAAAAATGCCCAGATGTGTTTTACTATTATGTGAAGAAAGTATTGTTTTTGATTAAATGTTGGGTGCTCCTGTTTTATTCTTAAGCTTACAGAAGATCTATGTATGTGTGTGTGTGTGTGGGGGGGGGGGGGTGTGCAGAGCTACAAATTACACCTGAGATCGGATTTTGAATAAATGTAGTACACGGCTACTAGTTCGTAGTATTTCCAAAATTTTTTTCATTAAGATTTTTTTGTTATGACTAGAGGCCACCCCGTGATTGAAAACTCGACCAAAAGTATGATTGTGCAAACTTTTCTATTTTAACCAGTAAATAAAACATGTGATTGGAATTTCTTCCATTTGTTTAGATTTTATGTTTATATTTTGTTTTTATTTCGTCACCAACATGAGTTGCCTATGGAAATTTTTTAAATATTTTAATTCATTTTTTGTGCTTATTTTTGAGCCCATTTTATTTTATAAAGGGATTCTGCACATCTACAAGCAAATATAATTCCAACAGAATGCGTGGACCCTCCCTGCAATGCACAGGAGCGTAGAAAAAAGGGGTTTTCAATAAACATGCTTGTCTATTATAATATATAGCTAGCACCATGTTAAATCTCCATAAGGAAAGTTGAATTTTCATTTTTGACCCAATTAACATAAATATTTTCAAAATAGAAATAAACCCTGCACTTGCAGGACCGATAACCTTTCTTTTGGTACAAACCGCGTAAAGCTCGGTCAAGTAGTATGGTCAAACTAGCTGTCATAGTTACTCCCACTGCTTACCCTGTCTAAGTGTCATTGACATACTAGTGGGATAAAGTATGTGCAAGTTAGTTGATAAACTTTATTTTTTACTGTTCAAACATATTAGGCCAAATTAAAACCAAATGGGAACTAGATTTAAAAAGACCGTGGTCAATAACTTACGCTCATAACAATATATTTCTTTAAATTTTTTATTCAGAAAGAAATAGTTATCTGTTTTGGTGGTGGATACTGTTTTGTAATAAGAAACGCCACTATAACTTAGACGTAGAAAAAAGTTCATATGCCATAAAGAATGTGGCTTACTTTAACATAAACAATTTAAACATTACAAGAGCTTTTTGTTAAGAGTTCACGCCATAACAAACAGCGCTAGTAACTAACATTAAATAATACAAACACTCAACTGGCAAATAGCAAATTAAATGCTCTCTAGTAACAAACACATAGTCCACTTCACTGTTAACACGTGTTGTAAGCCTTTGACGTAAATTGAATCATATACATGCAGCTGACAATACTAAGGGAGAGGTTACTCATCCAGTGATAATAAACATCATAGTAAAGTCTAGTCTTGACACGCTCAATATTATTGCACAACTTTCTTCTATTGCACAATATTATTGAAATTAGATGGGTTCTAGTAAAGGTGAAAATCAGTTTGTGCAATATAATGAGAGAAAACAAACAGTTTTGAAAATTATTGCACAATCTACAAAATATTGAATCGGGTATAGTTAGTATTGCGCAACCTCCTGTCAGTCTGCCAGTTTATCTGCTCGTATTTGTGTTAAATTTGTGTTTTAAAAGTTTCTAATATGTAATGTATCAAACGATTCTATGTAGTATGAGAAAGTATTTAAAGTCACTCTGTTCACTTATCTAAAGCTCATTCAGCAGTCTTTCATTAGCAAATTCTCTTCTTTTCTATCCACTCCTTCATCAAAACCAATTCTTCTGGCTTCGTCGGCAATGCGACCACACAGGCTGCTGCATTCAAATCACACATCGTAACTAAAATAAAAATGTTACTGCTCTGAAACTAAACAAATGTTGACGATTTTAATTTAACCATGGGTTACACAAATTTATTGAACTGTGCATGGTCGTTCTTTACTAAAATTGCGCAATTTGTACATCAATAATGATTGTGCACGGGGCCTTGCTATAAAATAACGAAATTTTGTGCTTTAATTTTAAATACGGAAAAAGATACATAGCAAAAATAATAGCAATAAAAAATAACGCTCTTAAAATCCGTTCGATATACGGTTATGATACATTTTCAATACTACACCTTTCGTAAGATTGTTCATGTTGCATATAACTAGCCCCTTCAATTTACAGTTTCACTTCATATAAGCACCAATCAACCATCTTGTCTGTGTTACATCAAGGACAACTTTTTTGATTAACTTTAAATTAAAACACTAGCATCCCTTCAAAGAGGATTGTTCATAAACACATTTTAGGTCTATAAATATACGAAAAGTGCAAGCATTTTCGAAAAGATTATTTATTGTGTTTAAAGCACTATTTCAAAAGTGCAAAAAAGGCCTTGAGATAACATAAATTAACAACTCGATTTATTATAACCTAAACTTTACCTTCCTAATAAAACCTAACTTCAAAAAACTTAATACAGTCACGAATCTACATAACACCCAATCTACCTACTTCATATATCTAAATAAGAACGGATTAGTTCACAATAATCAAGGTTCAGTTGCATTTACAAATGTCTCTACCTCTTTATCCTCTTTATCTGTCGTCTAGGTTTCTTCTTATTCCCGAGACGATCCTTTCAATCGTTCATGTTTGTGTTAGTATTTAATTTACTTAACACAGTAATGGTGACAGATTTAAGCAGACAAAAGTCATTACAGTAATAACATTCAAACGATCGTAGTTTATTCAGTTTTGTGCCAGCAGAAAATTATTATTCGAAAACCCAGTTTAGGCCTATAAGTATACGAAACTCACCATAGCGATTTCCATCTAACGTTAACTATTAGTTTCTACTGTTTACAATGGCTGTGAAGTTCTAGAGAAGTTAGGTTAGGTTATGTGTTATTTGTTTCAATCGTTTACAGTGGATGCACAGTTCTACAGAGGATAGGTTAGGTTAGGTTAGGAAAGGTTGGTTAGGTGGTAACTTTTTACAACGGCTGTACAGTTCTGCAGTGGTTAGGTTAGGTTAGGTGCTATTTGTTTCAACTGTTTACAATGGTTGTACAGTTCTACAGAGGTTAGGTTAGGTTAGTTTAGGCAAGGAGCTATTGGTTCAAGCTGTTTACAGTGGCTGTACAGTTATACAGAGATCAATAGTAGTGTGTAATGGGCAAAGATGTACACAAGGTGGTAATTAAGCGATCAAAGTGATTTGCATCTATTTATCTTATACCTCATGTGACGTATTAGACAATTAGCCCACAAGAAAACAAAATATATCTTAAACAACTTAAGAATCTGTAGGTTATATTTGACAGAAAATTAAACAAAAACTAGTCAATTACGAATTCTGTTCATTTAAACGTGTGGTATAGTTTTGTTAAATCTTGATTAAGATTATAATTTTCTTTCTTGTAAAATGCAATTCTATTAAATAATAGTTTTCCCCTTAATTCATATAACTACTACTGTATTAATTTTGTAGCCTACAGACGTGATAAATTATAACGTTATCAAGGTAGTTTACCTTTGGTCTAAGCAATTGATTTATAGTACAATGACTATGTATACATTTTGGGATCACAATCTAATCATCAGATCTTAAAAGAACACAAAATATATCTTCTCAAAATTGTCACTTGGGAGTACTCATCACATACATAGAAAGTTTTTTTTACTAATATGAACTGCATCAAAAATACTGTACTATAAATCTTAGTTTATGAAGCCGGTCGGCGACGGCAACTCCGACTCCTTTTGATATTGAACACCCAATTATTAACAATTCAAGTTTTTAGTTGAATCACTCACCAATGTTCACTGAAGCGTTTGCACATTTATTTGTTTCGTGTTAGCAATAACACGAATATATAAATATAATATTTATACGAATATATTAAATATAAAGCTCCGTTAAGTATATCCTTCTCTGAACTTTTTTTCCGATAGAACGTTTATAATATAAATATATTTATATTTATATATATCCTTGAATGTCAGTTGAAGTACTTACAGCTCAATAAACAGAAGGATTTACCATTACTCTTACGGGGTTTTTATGTGGTGCTCTAATTTTTTTTTATATATATATACAATTATCCATCTAAAATTATCTCATATATACATAATTGTATTGAATGAAAATAGAAACTATGAATGACAATGCCTGGACATTTCATTTTGAATTATAAACACTCAATAAGGAATAAACATTTGCATTTTGAATTGGTATGAATTTTACTTTCAGCATTTTTTTAAAATTCTCATATTGTATATCTTCAAATAAAATAAAACTATAATTATTTACATTCATAGTTACAAATAGTTATAACTCTCATATAATATTGTACATACAAGGTTGTGTGTGTTTAATGAAGTTGAGTAAATTCCTGAATTCTCAGACAAGCTATGAATGTGTATTTGACAGTTTATCAATTCAATTTACGCCAGATATGACGTAAGTTGACTGAGGAATCTGTATTCGTCACACGTCTATCAAGCGAATGTGCTCAATGTTGAGATGAAATGAACAATATTGGTGTACAATTAGTATTATAACCTTAAAAAAAGATTTATCGTTGTCAAAAGACGAGTACGAAAAGCATAATATAGTTAAACGCACTGAACAGAAATGCTCGAGCAATGATTGCTATGAATCAAATACCCCGCCCCTGGAAATCTGCAGACTAAGTTAATATTCAATATAAATTCACCTGATTTATTAAGAATTTCCACTAAATTATTTCTTTCATCATGTATGACTTATTCCATAACTATTAGGAGAGGGCCAAAAACAATAAAAATCCTACTTCAATATATTAAACCATGTGTTTCTTAAGCTCTTTAAACAAAGCATGGAGATAAATTGCAAATTTATAGGTTTACGTTTAGGTTTCAGACTTAGTCTGTTGTCCCTTGTAGACATAGACATTGTTTCACTAACCAATTAAATTGGAACTATTTTTTTTATATCAACTAAATGTAAAAAGCTACGTATGAAAAAAAAAAAAACCTAAAATATTTTCTTTAAAAAAAGCTGATTACAGCGTCCGTAGGTTCCTGGCTGACGGCTAAAAAACTATCAAACTTGTTTGATCATAGGTATTCTTAAAGTTAAAAAAATAAGACAGTTATTTCTTATTGAAATCAAGAAACTGTATGTTTTGTTATATGACATGACCAATGCATGTATATGTTATTTTGGTTAAATAAATGACTTATTGACTTAACTAAAGGCATCAGCAACCAACTAGTGTTTATTTAAATTTCAATAACCATTTGAAATTTTAACATTATTTGAGATACCGGTTGTAGTATTCATGTATTCATTTTGCAAAATAAGAAGTAAAAATCCTTAATAAAGATATTTTTTGGTGCATGTTACACTAGTACAGAAGATGAATGAATGATGTACTTTTAGTAAATGATTTTATATTAGACTAGTTGCACATATCAAACCATAGCCCCTAGAGTCGTCATTGGAACAACAAATTCTAACTAATTCACCCCAAACTTCCGTTGTTATGGTCGCAAGTGTTACCATAACAACGGAAGTTTGGGGTGAATTAGTAAGAATGTGAAGTTTGGAAACTTTTTAGTGATCGCCTTACACTATGATACATCATTACAAATTGTGTGTAACCAAAACATGTAACCTTTAGTAAAGATTTTAAGCGTTGTTGTACAAAATACTAATTCATCATGTAAACAATTATTATCACATTATCTATCTAATGAATTTATTTAAAATAGAATACGGCTAATATTTTCTGTAACAAAACCTCATACGATACATTTTACCATGATAATTCACATTAAAACGTCCAAACAATATACCACTCGAAAAGTTAATAGTACTGTATAATTTACATATTGGAAAAAATTACACGTAGTTCATTATCTAAAACACATGTGTTGCTCTGCAAAGATAGAAATTTGTATTTAAACAGTTAACATTGTAGAATAGATGGTAATTTATATATACCTTTACACAGTGAACTCTGGGTTACTTAAATCTACTGCTCAGCTCGCTCCCATGCAATCATAGATTTATTACCATGGAGGTTGGCTGGACCACATCAAAGAGACAGTTGCATATTCCATTGGAACGTAACTGGTACATTTTAGGTCATAGGATTGCCTGAGGATTATTTAAATACAATGTATGTGCTAAAAAATGTCGGCAATTGCTTTCCTCTTTTTATTTTAAAGACACAAAAACAGAGGTTTGTTTAAAGTTTAATTTAACATTGTATCCGCCGACAGTTTAACACATGTTCCTATCAATAAGATAGCATGAGCTCATCACACAGGAAAACAACGGTCTTTTCAAACCTTACTAATTTTGTGAAACTTGGGATCAGGTCTAAAACATTCTTGCAGCAAACGTATTTCAAATAAAATGAACAACAAATCGAGCTACGTCAAGCGTAAGAATATAACAAGTGAACACTTCACGTTGACTTGGTTCTTGGATCCAAACCCACCAAAATGTCGAGTTTTTCAAACAGTTTCAGTAAATATATTTAGAAATACTGGATTGCAGCAGTTGGCATTATAACGACAAGCTTTGTTAGAAAGTCCCTATTTGTGTCCGAGGAAAGTTGAGTAGATTTAAAACCTTTCTGTAGATTTGATTATATTTTGTGATAGCTTATAATGATGATTTCCCTGCTACTTACCATAGCTATTTACCTTATGTACGATGCTAGATAATAATCTATATCATACGAATAGTTGAACTAGTATATAATAATTTTTCGTGAGAAGTATCCAGACTATTACCAAGTACAGTACTATTTACTTTACAAAATATGTTTACTCTTTTCATTTGTAATAATAGAGCTTACTCAGTATCAAATTAGAGTTAGGATACATTTAAACGCAGTGTACTATTTTGATTTGAAACTAAACAAAATACAAAGCCTTAAAAATATACAAGAACATAATTTAATATATTCATCATACCTAATTTTTGATGAAATACAAAACCTGAAAGTATAAAAATACGTCAAATAACACTTGTAATAAATATATTTACACTTATACTGTTTACTCACAAGACGATAAATACATATAAGAATGTTTTGAGATAAGAATATGTCTATACGTTGATCGGGAATGTGAGCTATCATAATACAAAATTTCAACCCAATCCGACCAGTAGTTAATGCGTGATTGAACTTCAAACAAACAAACATACAAACAAACAAACACACCCACAACATTTCACATTTAACATATTAGTTTTTGTTTTTTTTTGTCCTAGGACGCTAGGCACGAGCCTGGGATTGTTTTTCACATTACTTCAGGCTATACCTAGGGGTTGCGGCATTATCACTTAGATAAAATCCATTGGTGACTTGGCGGGGATCGAACCCGGGACCTCACGGACCGAAGTTCCGCGTTCTAGCCACTACGCCAGCTCGCTCCCCTCACATTTAACATATTAGTATGATCATTTATATCCTTAACTTATTTTGTTCTTTTCCTGATGAACAAAACAAAAACTTACCAATACATCCTCCGAGTACAAGTCTTACAGTGTTTCTCTTATAGTCACCATAAGTTAAAAAATCGTCTACGTTTTTCACACTTTGATTGGTGTATTTATCTTGAACTCTGGGACAGCTAAGCTAAAAATTATGAAAACGAAATTCAAAAAGATTCATTTATCTATTTTCTCCCTATCACCTACAAAAACTGGTAAACGAATGTCGGAAATAGTATATTTCATCACTAGGGTCATTATAGTAGTGATAGTGTAGTAAATGTAGTAGCACTACAGCGTTGTGATTCAATCTTTTCGTTTATTACAATTTGTTACTGTACATTATACTATCGATATGTCGAACTATTTACAATAAAGCAACAATACGATACAATCGATAAAAAATCGGTACATACTTCAAACATACTTCGGTAGCTTACAATCGAAATTTATAACTGAGTTCACAACAGCTGATTTTTACACCCTAGGGGCTAAAAACGACTTTTACTCCCTATAGATTAAAAATGCTACTTAAGACCCGCAACGCATTAATTAAAAATGGCTGTTTTTCCTGCAGTATGACGAAAAGTAATCAATCAATTAAAGTGGATTTATCACAGTAAATCAAACAAAGTTAGGATTGGGTACCACAGAGTTGTCGTTTTGTAACAACAAATCCTAACTAGTTTGCACCAAACTTCCTTTGTTATTGCAACACCTCTCTGTCCTGCGAAGCTTGGAAAGTTTTAAGTGGACACTTTATACCTATGTTACAAAATTACAAAATCTGTCAAAATAAACACCGGAATACATATTTTCATAGTAAGTATTTATTATTTATTTAGAATCTGTAGAGACACTATAACTTTTTCAAAACCAATTTCAAACGGAAGTTTCAAGTTCTAAAATATAATTCCTGAGTGACCGAGTGCTTTAATTTCTCAACTTTAAATCTTAAATTTAAATTTAAAATATTAAAATTTAAATCTTAAATTGTAAGCGGGGTCTTCACCGGACCCAGGTAATTTTGTCATTGGGGTATCGATTAATGATGTTTTTTTTTTATTAAAGGAACCAAGAACAGAGATTGTACCGCTTGAAATACAAAAAAAAAACATTTTGCTAATCAGAATGTAGATAACACCCGAAAAAAATAAATACCAACCTATTATATTTTCCAGATAAAACAAATTCTCATTCAGACCGTGTTTTAAAATAATCTACATAATGGAAACACACACACTAGCAATTTACAGACAATTAGACATATCTGCCATCAATTTTCTGTCAAAAATACAGTTGTAACCATTTTCCAACGTTTTACTTGGTTCGATGGACAGCAGTTTGAAAATGCATTAAACCCTTTCAACCTAAAGAGACGAATCCACCCTATCATTCAATGTTTAATGCCATGAAGCTTAGCAGGACCACATCAAAGAAACAGTTGAATATTCTATTGGAACTCATCTGGTAGGCGATGAGTCACACAAGTGCGTGTTCTAACCAACGAGCTCATGCTTTCGGCCGCCATCTTTGTTGGGTCACAGACAATATAATACTTTAATGTTTTCCATTGTCTGTGGTTGGGTCACGGCGCTCTGGTGGCACTCCGCTGTACTACGCTTTAATGTGTGTCCTCTCTTCATATTATGGGCTCATTGATTCTAACACGCAAAGGCTGTAGACATGTGCTGCAGTTGTCTAGGCTTTCCCGTCGGATGTTATAAAGACATGGTCAAATTAGAATTTTCTTTCAAATTAATGGGTATCTGGTTACAATTAAGGCCAGGCGCACACAGGCGATTTGGAGTCCAGCAACAGTTGCCCAATTAATACTGTTGCGCAACTCAATGAAACACTGCACTCTAAATTTTTTCGTGTGCCCATACGTAACATATTGAGGGAAGGTAGCTTGCTATGTATTATAAAATTGACAAGACCTATTGTATTTTGTAATTACTTAAGGGTCAGTAAAATTTCTTATTGTCTTGGAAAACCCTAATTACTTTCGTAGAAGTTATTACAACAAAGTAGGACCATACAATCTTAGATATCATAAAATCAGCACTAAGAATTTTAGGGATTTTTAATTGAAATAATTATATCGAAAAAACGATTCCGGGAATATGGGATTAAAAGATACCTGTATACATTGGGATTAAGCACATCCCTGTTATTAAAAACGTTTACGATTAAATTGGCATAATTTTAATGTGAAATAACTCAAGAACTCTTAGTCCAAACATTTCAATGGTCCTTGGATGAGCAGAATATTTCAAGAGTTTCTTGAGTGGCAATATCCTTCCCTACGATTTTACTTTCGTTTCATCTCGGAATTTCCATCCATATGTTCTGCAGCTATTTATTTACGTTTGAAATATTACTCACTTCAACGGTTAGATTTAGCTGCTGACAAGCGACCTTTATTGTCAATAATGTAAATATATATCAACTGTAATATTGAAGAGGGTCAAATTGCTTAACTCGTATCAAAACATAAAACTTCTTTAAACGTATTGTCGCCTTGTCCGACTGTCCGTTCTCTAATTATTTGCTACTATAACCAAAAGACAAAACCATTAATTTGTAAACTTTTGCTTTACCTCTTTAATATGACAAAGGGCGCACCCAATACAAGTGACAGATAACCCATCACAAGACAAGAAAAATTATAAAAATTAACTTATAAAATATTCCTTTTATTACGAACAAAAACTGATCATCGAATGACTGGAAAATATTTCAATTAAAGTGAAATTATTACAGTAAATCAAACAAACTTAGGAATAAATACCAGAGTTGTAGTATTTTGTGGGTAAATAGGTTAACATGAATCCCTGTTCCTGAAGATAACTATAGTACCAGGAGACCGAGCTTTACTCGTATTAGATTTTAAGTAAGTTTAGAGAGGTAGCGCAAAGAATAAATTAGTCTTGAATTTGCATATAAGTCTAAAAACATCATAAAATACATGGAACTTTGTAAGAAATTCCTATTTCGCCATTATTTATGAAAAAGTGAAATAATTGACTTTTTAATATATTTTATTATGTTTTTAGAATTAGATGAAATTTTAAGACTAATTTATTCTTTGCATTTCCTTTCTAAACTACTTGTTTATGAGCTACAGGATGCAGAATGTACAGAAAAAGCCACTGTTTCCGAATTTTAACACGATGTAGCTCCTAAACGAGTTGCTTTAGAGAAGAAATGTCAAGTGTATATAAGTTTTAAAATTACACCTACATTCTAAAGACACCATAAAATATAAGGGTTACCATAAGACATTTAAAAAATCGCCACCATTTTGGAAACATATTTTGGTTGGACATTTAAATTTTTAAATGTCATAAAAAGTAATTAAAGTTCCCCATTTTAATGTTTTCTCAAAATCTAATAGTTTCTGTGATGCCAAAGGTAGCACAATTAAATTATTCGCCCTGTATAACATAGCACGTCAATAATATGTCAGTTGCAGCAATTTTATCATTCGAGCTTTTGAGGTAACGTCAAACGGTGAATTGGATTGGTGGACTGCCGTCAACATATTCAATCGAAACTTGAAAACCTGTATGTCTTTGGTGCTCTTTATTAACTGAACATGTGTTTGAATAGTTCTCCAGAATAATTTTAAAACTTGTTATCGGTTGTAATATTTATATAGCAGTAGAAATCAAACTTCAATAAGCATATGCAAAAAACACGTAATGTGAAAGGACTAAACCATAAGTAAGTACGCCAATAAAATATTTTTAAATCCATAAACAAAGGAGATCTAATTGATTTTAATATAAGGGTGATTTATTCTTTAGTCGGTTTAGATTTAACCTTATTATTATGCACGCAATGAACTGGATTAAAGTAATTTTAAATACTGAAAATAGTAATTATTTATGAATGTATTGGTGTCGTTTTCAAACTAGGTAAGAATTTTGCTATATTTTTGTATTATAGGAATACTAAATATGAGTGAAAGTTTTTATAATTAATTTTTACAGAGGATGAAGAACTACAGAATAGTTGGTAGATTTAGCTAAGATATCATAAGCTAAATAGGAATAACTACATATTTAATGCAAACGTTCATAGCATTTGTACCGACATTAGTTTTCAATTTGAACACTATCCCTATTTTCAACTTTAAATCACATTGAATATAACAAATTATTTTCTAAAAGTAATAATTGCCGATATGAGTGTGTATTTTGTTTACAATTCACAGAATGTTGTTCCTAAGTGTAGCAGAAAATATAAGCATTCCTACCGTGGCTGAACAAAAGCGAAACAGTTGCAGAAGATATTGCCACTCAAGTAACTCTTGAGAATATTCCGTGAGTCCAAGAGCCGTTGAAATATTTGGAATGAAAAGATCTTGAATTATGTCGGCCTACTACGACATTTTAATTGGATATTAAAACGAAACATACCAGATATGCGTTTGGAGTTCCAAATTCAATGACTAGTTACAACTTACAAGTTAGTGATATACATTAGTGAAGTGTATATACAGTGTGATTGAAAAGTCCCGGAACGGTTAAATATTTTAAAATATAATGCAGATAGAGCTACAATACTTGGTACAAAGTTACAGGGCATAAAACTCTATTTTAACACATATTCAGTGATCCAATAACTCTTCAGGGGGACGGCCCACAAGGAGTCGGAAGAAAATCTTAAATGGAAGCATAGGTCAATATGCACATCAAATTAAAGGTCTTTTTTTAGTAAAATGCAATGCCGCAAACATTAGTAATCAATGTAAATTCATTTAATTTACATTGATATTATAAGCTTACTCCTCAGGGGGCACAGCCCTAGGAATCGGAAGAAAATTGTTAACGTAAGCATAGGTCGATATGCACATCAAATTAAAGGTCTTCATTATTAGATTACGATGCCGTAAATTCAAGCTCAAAAGAATGCCTGAGTAAAAAATGACAGTCGTTCAAAGATTCAAAATGGCGGATTCAAGAAATCTTTGAACATCTGCCATTTTGCGCAGGATCAACCTTTTGAAGTACTGTTTGCGGCATTGCATTCTACTAAAAAAGACCTTTAATTTGATGTGCATATTGACCTATGCTTCCATTTAAGATTTTCTTCCAAATCCTTGTGGGCCGTCCCCCTGAAGAGTTATTGGATCACTGAATATGTGTTAAAATAGAGTTGTATGCCCTGTAACTTTGTACCAAGTATTGTAGCTCTATCTGCATTATATTTTAAAATATTTAACCGTTCCGGGACTTTTCTATCACACTGTATTTAGAGGATACTCACTTAATATTATTCATTATGTATTAATAAGTGTGTTTGCGTTAGTTAACACAAATTACGTCACTGTCCTGGAACTAAACCTGTTTCATTAAAATTTAAATGGAACTGCCAAATGTATTCATGTTTACCATGTATACTGTTTCTGTTCCAATATTTCTGCTAGCCACGTTACAATAAATCTGTAATTGGCAACGAAGAAATAATTCAAAAAAGTTATTACATTGGTGTTGTTTTTTACAACATAAGTTTGATACTTTTTGTTGTACAACTTAAAATATAAAGTATATTTTTTTAAACGTTATTAATTGTTAAACATATTAGAGGGATTCAATTCATTATTTTCAATGTAAATTATTGTAAAGTATTTGTTTTAGTATTAGTATTTGGAGATATTAAGTCCATTTAAGGACTTAATAACTGGGATAACCCTTATTCATTGTGTAGTAGTTAAACTAACCAAAGTAATAATCATGTTTCTATAATAAATTTAATCACCTGACTCTCTACGCACAAAATATTTTATTCACAAACCAAAAAATAAAATTAAGTACATAAGATTACCCTTTTTTGGAATGTTAAAAATTTTTTGTAGAACGTTCGGTCATCAATTTAAACTCTTCAACATTCGCACGACAGTTACGTGTTATAATAACAAAGAAAGTTTGTTTTAAACTAGTTAGGATTGTTCATACGAAATGACAACTGTGGTATTTGTGCCTCAAATTATTTGATATTCTGTTACAGTTCAACTTTAAAAGTTTTATGTAACCATCAGTTATACGGTTAATTTAATTTCATTTTATTGTTAAATTTCATTTTAGTTGAATTTTTAGTAATGAATTATTCAGATATCGAAATCAGACTTTAAAAGGAATATATTGAGTTAACCTTTTCAACCTTGTGTGTAGCCATTTAAATAGGAATTGAACACAAATTTACATAAGTAAAAAAAATAGATATTTAAAATACTTTGCATACAATTATTGACTATACACAGATGTCATTCAGTGTACAGTCAATGATTCTATATACTACTGTTATGTATCAAGAACATAAGGATTCTATAGTAAGGATTTTTATAAAATGCAGTTTTTAATTAATAAAAAATAAACATAGCGTCGATCAAAATCCTTAAAGTGTTTACGGGCAAGTAATAGTAGTCCTGTAGTAATAGTAATAGTAGGTAATAGTAGTAATAGTAGTAGTAGTAGGGGGGGGTAGTCCTGGTCACTGCCACTAACTTTTATCAGTACAGTTCACCTTTGTACTGTACCGGCTCACCCCTTGCTTTGCTGGATACGTTCCACGCACAGATCTGTAGTCTATGTGGACGGGCAAATGCAAGGTTAAAAGAGGCCGCCAACCTCTAAAAAAAAAAAAAAAAATTGTAATGTATGTTAGTTGCGAGTAGTTACTTACGCCTTCACGAGAACGTGAAGTTATTTATTGTTTTATTGTTTTTTACAATTCTTTTTAATCAGTTTAGTTGAATCATCTTATGGCCACAGCCAATCCTATGAATAAACTGACAGCCTTTAGATATGTATTTTTTTCTCGCACTATATTAAAATCGTTAGTTTGGCAAGAAAAAAGTTTGTATACAGATTACCTTTTTATCTTTTTGTTTTATGTTTTTGTAAGTTGGTGGCTCTGTTGGTAGCATCACGGATTTAGGGCCCAAGGCAGCGATGTCGTGGGTTTAGATCCTGGTCACTGCTGCAAATATTTTATCAGTACAGATCACCTTTGTACTGTACCGGCTCACCCCTTGCTTGGCTGGATCGGACCTTAAACAACAAACCTTTCTACTTCAGTTCAAAGATTGAGCCGGTACAGTACAAATAAGTACTGTTAATATAAAACATGGAAGAAATAATTGTTTACAAAATACATTCTCAATAAACCACAAATATGTTGATAAACATACTGAAATGCAATGCTTGTGAATTGAATGACACGTTTTGTTGTCACAAAAGTGCCAACTGCAGATTCACCAGCAGCTGTCATCCAGTTTGACATAAATTGAATTGACGGACTGTCAAATACATTCATAACTTTTATTTTGAAGATTGACGAGTTTTATGTATTAAATCATTATTAGTGGACATACTTTACTATTCAAACAATGAATGCTAGTAAACGTTTATAAAATTTAATACACATGCATGTAGATTAAAATTAAACTTTACTTTTATCGGTTTGTTTAATTTTTATGTTAAAGACTATTTTAATGTTATATTTTTAATGACCCATGTCCCCATGGCAAGTTAAATTGTAACAACAGGCATGGAAATTTTTTTTTAAATTTTCTTTTCTATAGATGCACAAGTAAAGATCAAGACTAACACAAAACAATAAGTCTACTGTACTATTGAATTTATTATAGTCACTAAGGCAATTCTGATATATATTCCGGCCTTAACATTTTAATAAATATTATTATAATAAAAGCCATTTCAGTGAAGAATATTTTGTGGAAGCTTAAACAATAATGATTGTCAATCCGAAAGCAATTAAAAATGCGAATGCTTCACTGGATATTGAGAAACGATTGTACCAGACTCCATCTTCAACCATTAAAATTAATTGGACATTCAATAAAATGGTGTAAAAACCTATTGAATTTTTTATAGTATTGTTTAGTATTGTTATTTGGTTATTTAAACCAATATTAATGTATATTTTGATGATCTCACAATGATAATTTCTACTACGCTTAAATATAAATCTTAATCTGTAAAGGAATAATAAAATAATTTATATATCTATCTAGTCTAACACTCTAAAAAAATTACACAATAGGAGCGAGATTTTGGGTAGGATTAATGGAATTAATTAAATACATATTTGTTATCCTTTTTGATTTTTTTTCATCCAACCGTTTGCAAAAATTGTTGTAAGCAAATACAAGTAGGATATCTTTCATATGTTATATACAATTAACAAATTTCATATATTGCATGCAAAAGAGCTTTTAAAAGCCAAAGTGGTTTTTTTTAGACTATACCGCCGATTCAAAACACTTTATTATGCTATTAATGTTTTTATCTACATAATGGTAATAAGGAACCCTAAACTGTTAAGAAAAGCGAAAGCCACACATCTTTAAACCGCATAGTTGATGGTAAGGATGAGGTATTGGTCGGTTGCTATGATGTATGAATGAGTGATTTCCATCAAATTCAAGATATGTTTGATTTTTAAACTTTAACTCCTAGATTTTGACGTTGGTGGCTTATTTGATATCTACGCAATATGTAAAACCGAGATAGCCACTGTTGTAACCGACGGTGGCTTCTCGGTGCCACCACTTACAAAATTTGTTTTTACAGATTTTTTTTGTAATAACCCAGCTTATCCTTAGTTTTGTTTGATATGTTCCGTGGTGTTTAATGCCCTTGTGGCCTAAGCATGATCAAATGAAGCCAACAACTCGTTATGGCTAAGAAACACCCATATTTCATACTAAAAATAATACATAGTATATAACCAAATACTGTCACAAGAGCCCTTGGTGTTAATAGTTTACACCACAGCAAGTAGCCTTAGTTGCTAACATACTCAACTGGCTAATAGTTAATTAAATGCTCTACTAACAAACAAACAGTCCAACTGTTAACACTATTGTTGAAGCCTTTGACGTTGGTAAATTATATGGCTGTGTACACTAACAAGAGGAACATGTATTCATCCCAATGACGAACACACTCTTTAATCATTAAATTGTTCCTACATTTATTTTAAAGTACAGAAGTCAAGTAAATATAGCTTTTGCTGGTATTTACAGTAGTGTTTTAATGAGATTTCCAAAGTTGAGATGTACAATACATTGTGAGCTTTATAAAAGGTTTTGGTAAATATTTAAGGCTGATTGTCCTAGTTTACATGTACATAAAAGTAACACATTCTTATTAAATAATGTTGTTAATCTAAGTTTTGAATTTACATTTGACTTTACCCTACAGTAAAAGAAAGATGAAACTAAACTTGCAAAAGTTCGTAATGACAATCAGAGATGTAATATGAAATAGGGACTTTGGTTTACGTTAATTTTATTCTGGTTATATTTAACAATATAAAAATTGCAATTGTAGTTTTTAAGGTTCTGAGATTCTTTTAGGGAGAATAATACATCAACCTTGAAGTGGCCTGGAAAACGTAAATCACGTAGAGGTTTCCAAATCGTTCCAAATCCTTAAACGGTTTTAACGGAATAAATCTTAAATACATTTCTAAAAAATTGTTTCCATTTGATTAAAAATGGTTTACTTTATTGTATTGTAATTTATATTAATGAAAAAGGGTGTAAAGGATTAACGTTTGATTTAAGATAATTTCTAGGTATCATTGTAATTTGACTTATTATTACATGGATGACTAATTTTCAGTAAAATTGATATAGTTTATTCTGTAATAAGGATCTAAAAAGATACTTATAAGATTGTATCCACTTTTTCATTGGTACAGGGAGCCTGTACCATTTTTATATATAGTACACATATAGACTAAACTCTATTTATTACCTGAACTATCACGATAGAATTCCGCTATATTCACCACACTGAACTTTAACTGTTCAAACCATTACGAAATGTTAGTTGTAAAATAACTTTAAATAGGCTAGGTACCCTCGAATCAAAGTATAATGGTAACTTTAATAACCATGGTTCACTCTATATAGAATTAAAATTATAGAATTTGTCATGGATTTGTATATCTAAAAAGTTTTCCCTTACAAAATGTAATCTATTTCGAACAGCGATAGTCAGGAAGATTTACGGACACGAATATTTCTTATAGGGTTGCCTGAGTGTTACTGATTTGAACCCAATAAACTTTAATTTAAGACTTGAACAAAAAGGCTTGTATCAAACGATACAAGATTGATTTGACAAAATTAAACGTTTCGCAGAGTAACTATTGTGTAGCCAAAGCTACATTTGTTACAACAGAACCTATGTTTTATAACCAATTAGATTTGTACTATATTTTAAATAATTTGAAAACACCACTTTGCAGCAACATTTTTAGGCCACACATAAGTGATAACTAGTTATATTTATGAAGTTAAATAAGTAAAGTTTGTTTGTTCAGAGGATCGCGTTGTTGCCACTAAGTTTCTACCCAGGAGACTGTCTTATTCGACTTTAATATTCTGCTCTTCCGTTAATTTTAACATAGTTAGTAACTAAAACATTTATTAAGTGCATTTCTAGCATAGCTTTAAGTAGCAACTTCATTTTTTTAAGCTTAATATATTAATATTATAATAATATATTAATAACTTAAGTGTTTTTTTAAATTTATTTTCTCCTGTGACACAATGATCTTTTTTTAAGAAATGGAGTTCTCTTTTTCCTCAAGTTTGCCTGTCTACATGCTTTAGCAGCGGATTTAAAGTTATTTGGTTTGATTCTAATTAGTATACGGACAATTGAGTTGTCAGCAGACATTTTTGACCGGTATAATATACACGAATTATAAGTCAGGAAACCAAAATCAAGTGCCCAAGTTTTGAACTCTGCCATTTACCTGTAGTTTATGAATTATACTTCAATAATTCAAGTGTTATGACATCCAAACACTATCAACTGGATTGTAAAAAATAGATTGATAGGTTAAGAATAAGAATATCTTCAATTTAGTTACATACAAGTAATGGACAACGTCCCAACAAATACTAGTATTTTTCTATGGATTAGGTCTAGTGTATTTTTAGAACCTAAATTGTAACAGGAAGGAAACTACTATATTAGATATTCTAAAAACTCTTCTACCAAATAAAAACTTCTGTCAAGAAGCCAATCAGCCAATTTATTTTTTTAATTTAACCAAGTTAAGCTCTTGAAACAGTACAGGTAGCCTATTAAAGAGCTGTACTTGGAGGGATTTGTGGCTATTAGTATATTTTGATAATCTTACTATCGGAATATCAAGCTGGTTACATTTTCTTGTATTATAAATTGTGAAGTTCGTTACGTTTTGGGAACAAAGATAGATTTTCTTTGACAGATAGTAAGTGATGAAAAATGAATATACATGGTAGAATCAAATTCTATGTTTGATAAAGAGGGGTATCAAACATTATTCGTATTGCTTTTTTCTGCCAAGGTTTTAAGGTTGTTATGAAGGAGTCCTAAACAATCAAAATCAATATCGTTGTGAATAATAACAATTATAGCATAAAACCGAGTTTTAATAGTAGTATTGATATATTACATTTTTCATTAAATTTTAATTACAGTATTTCTTTGTATATTGTTAGCCTAATGAAACAACTTTGTTGCAATATTATTCTTCAACAGAACAATATAAGCTCATCTTCTTTATTTAACTGAATTTTTTGCCTTAATGAACTTATGCACAGCATAAAATTTAGCTACAGCAATCTATTTTCTTTATTTTTAAGGTAGAATCACACATTTTAATACATATTACAACAAAACATCTTGTTAGAGGATAATTTTGGCAGAATTATGAACTCACACGAAAATAAAGGCATCAAAGAAATAAATTATATGCATTATTGATTTTCGTTTTTGCAATCCTTAACCATCGGTGGTCTCAAAATAAATGAATTGTCGCCGACCGATAAAAAGCATAAGGAATCAATATATCAAAAGCGAATTTATCTCAGAGTTCTTATAAAATGTGGAAAAAGAATTCGAACGAAGTAGTTTTCTTGTATAAAAACGTGTCATAAAAAAAGTCTATTGTACTTTTAATATATCAGTAATTAGATAAGTCATAACTTCAAAGTGTATGTATACGTTATTTCATTTTAAGTAGTGTTATCATTATAATGAATAAATAAACTCTTTTAACTGTGTCCAATGTATTCAAACTTAAGTAAACGCACAAGGAGTGCAACAGAAATATACGATATTTAAATATGATGACCAATTTCTAGGTAATCATTAAATCGGATTGGAAAAACCGATAAGTGCAAGTGTAGGTATACTGGAATAAGTTAGAATACGTATTATGGACCTTCACAACCTATACCCAATCAATACTCTTCAAAACCTTAGCTAGTATGACATTTGGCAATGATATATTTTTAAACATCAATTTTATATTTTAAGCACCGTGTCATAAATACAATTTCATTAGTTTGTTTTACAATACAAACTTGACAATGTTGTGACACTATTAAAGTTCTAAGATAAAAATATTGTTTACATTAGTTAAAAAAAGAAAGATTTGTGCATACTGTGAGAGATATTCCTACTTATGAAACACACTTGAGACCGTCTAAAGAAGATTTTCCGATAAAGATAGAAATATATCTCCGAGCCTCTGTGACCTTTCCTTTATTGTCTCACATCCTTGTGACAGGATTGAATTGAAGGCGTTTTAGGTAGATTTTCCTTCTTGTCACCCTTCTATTGTCACAATAAAAATCGGTGTTATTTTTGGTTAAGTTAAAAGTTTTTTTTAATGACAAACATGTCTTCTTATATACAGGATGTTCAAAAAGGTTGGGGCATAATTTACGTAGTGATTCCTCAAAATAGCTTCCTTGGGGCAAACCTGACTAGCCTTATTCTAATGTATTTTATCGATATTTCTTATTCTAACTTTTAAAACTTGGTATCGTTTGATATGGTTATCAAACATTCTAAATAAAAGTGTTCTTGAAATTTTTTCATAAGATCGGCAATTTATGGTCGTTTACGTTATTAATTGTAAATTTGGCACCATTTTGAAATTTTAAGTTTAATCAAGATGATTTTTTTCTAACACGGTTCTCTTCTACTTTAACATACGTACATTGTTTCATAAAGATTGGTTAAAAAAAACCAAATATGAAAATGTTATTGTAAATAATACAAAAGGCGGATATCTGGTTAACGAAGTGGTTTTGGACAAAATATTATACTTGATTTTTTCTTTATTTTGACCCACTACGTAAATTATGTCTACCTTTTTTAACTCCCTGTATACAACCACATCATCTACCAATAATAAGGATCTAAAAAGATACTTATAAGATTGTATCCACTTTTTCATTGGTACAGGGAGCCTGTACCATTTTTATATATAGTACACATATAGACTAAACTCTATTTATTACCTGGACTATCACGATAGAATTCCGCTATATTCACCACACTGAACTTTAACTGTTCAAACCATTACGAAATGTTAGTTGTAAAATAACTTTAAATAGGCTAGGTACCCTCGAATCAAAGTATAATGGTAACTTTAATAACCATGGTTCACTCTATATAGAATTAAAATTATAGAATTTGTCATGGATTTGTATATCTAAAAAGTTTTCCCTTACAAAATGTAATCTATTTCGAACAGCGATAGTCAGGAAGATTTACGGACACGAATATTTCTTATAGGGTTGCCTGAGTGTTACTGATTTGAACCCAATAAACTTTAATTTAAGACTTGAACAAAAAGGCTTGTATCAAACGATACAAGATTGATTTGACAAAATTAAACGTTTCGCAGAGTAACTATTGTGTAGCCAAAGCTACATTTGTTACAACAGAACCTATGTTTTATAACCAATTAGATTTGTACTATATTTTAAATAATTTGAAAACACCACTTTGCAGCAACATTTTTAGGCCACACATAAGTGATAACTAGTTATATTTATGAAGTTAAATAAGTAAAGTTTGTTTGTTCAGAGGATCGCGTTGTTGCCACTAAGTTTCTACCCAGGAGACTGTCTTATTCGACTTTAATATTCTGCTCTTCCGTTAATTTTAACATAGTTAGTAACTAAAACATTTATTAAGTGAATTTCTAGCATAGCTTTAAGTAGCAACTTCATTTTTTTAAGCTTAATATATTAATATTATAATAATATATTAATAACTTAAGTGTTTTTTTAAATTTATTTTCTCCTGTGACACAATGATCTTTTTTTAAGAAATGGAGTTCTCTTTTTCCTCAAGTTTGCCTGTCTACATGCTTTAGCAGCGGATTTAAAGTTATTTGGTTTGATTTTAATTAGTATACGGACAATTGAGTTGTCAGCAGACATTTTTGACCGGTATAATATACACGAATTATAAGTCAGGAAACCAAAATCAAGTGCCCAAGTTTTGAACTCTGCCATTTACCTGTAGTTTATGAATTATACTTCAATAATTCAAGTGTTATGACATCCAAACACTATCAACTGGATTGTAAAAAATAGATTGATAGGTTAAGAATAAGAATATCTTCAATTTAGTTACATACAAGTAATGGACAACGTCCCAACAAATACTAGTATTTTTCTATGGATTAGGTCTAGTGTATTTTTAGAACCTAAATTGTAACAGGAAGGAAACTACTATATTAGATATTCTAAAAACTCTTCTACCAAATAAAAACTTCTGTCAAGAAGCCAATCAGCCAATTTATTTTTTTAATTTAACCAAGTTAAGCTCTTGAAACAGTACAGGTAGCCTATTAAAGAGCTGTACTTGGAGGGATTTGTGGCTATTAGTATATTTTGATAATCTTACTATCGGAATATCAAGCTGGTTACATTTTCTTGTATTATAAATTGTGAAGTTCGTTACGTTTTGGGAACAAAGATAGATTTTCTTTGACAGATAGTAAGTGATGAAAAATGAATATACATGGTAGAATCAAATTCTATGTTTGATAAAGAGGGGTATCAAACATTATTCGTATTGCTTTTTTCTGCCAAGGTTTTAAGGTTGTTATGAAGGAGTCCTAAACAATCAAAATCAATATCGTTGTGAATAATAACAATTATAGCATAAAACCGAGTTTTAATAGTAGTATTGATATATTACATTTTTCATTAAATTTTAATTACAGTATTTCTTTGTATATTGTTAGCCTAATGAAACAACTTTGTTGCAATATTATTCTTCAACAGAACAATATAAGCTCATCTTCTTTATTTAACTGAATTTTTTGCCTTAATGAACTTATGCACAGCATAAAATTTAGCTACAGCAATCTATTTTCTTTATTTTTAAGGTAGAATCACACATTTTAATACATATTACAACAAAACATCTTGTTAGAGGATAATTTTGGCAGAATTATGAACTCACACGAAAATAAAGGCATCAAAGAAATAAATTATATGCATTATTGATTTTCGTTTTTGCAATCCTTAACCATCGGTGGTCTCAAAATAAATGAATTGTCGCCGACCGATAAAAAGCATAAGGAATCAATACATCAAAAGCGAATTTATCTCAGAGTTCTTATAAAATGTGGAAAAAGAATTCGAACGAAGTAGTTTTCTTGTATAAAAACGTGTCATAAAAAAAGTCTATTGTACTTTTAATATATCAGTAATTAGATAAGTCATAACTTCAAAGTGTATGTATACGTTATTTCATTTTAAGTAGTGTTATCATTATAATGAATAAATAAACTCTTTTAACTGTGTCCAATGTATTCAAACTTAAGTAAACGCACAAGGAGTGCAACAGAAATATACGATATTTAAATATGATGACCAATTTCTAGGTAATCATTAAATCGGATTGGAAAAACCGATAAGTGCAAGTGTAGGTATACTGGAATAAGTTAGAATACGTATTATGGACCTTCACAACCTATACCCAATCAATACTCTTCAAAACCTTAGCTAGTATGACATTTGGCAATGATATATTTTTAAACATCAATTTTATATTTTAAGCACCGTGTCATAAATACAATTTCATTAGTTTGTTTTACAATACAAACTTGACAATGTTGTGACACTATTAAAGTTCTAAGATAAAAATATTGTTTACATTAGTTAAAAAAAGAAAGATTTGTGCATACTGTGAGAGATATTCCTACTTATGAAACACACTTGAGACCGTCTAAAGAAGATTTTCCGATAAAGATAGAAATATATCTCCGAGCCTCTGTGACCTTTCCTTTATTGTCTCACATCCTTGTGACAGGATTGAATTGAAGGCGTTTTAGGTAGATTTTCCTTCTTGTCACCCTTCTATTGTCACAATAAAAATCGGTGTTATTTTTGGTTAAGTTAAAAGTTTTTTTTAATGACAAACATGTCTTCTTATATACAGGATGTTCAAAAAGGTTGGGGCATAATTTACGTAGTGATTCCTCAAAATAGCTTCCTTGGGGCAAACCTGACTAGCCTTATTCTAATGTATTTTATCGATATTTCTTATTCTAACTTTTAAAACTTGGTATCGTTTGATATGGTTATCAAACATTCTAAATAAAAGTGTTCTTGAAATTTTTTCATAAGATCGGCAATTTATGGTCGTTTACGTTATTAATTGTAAATTTGGCACCATTTTGAAATTTTAAGTTTAATCAAGATGATTTTTTTCTAACACGGTTCTCTTCTACTTTAACATACGTACATTGTTTCATAAAGATTGGTTAAAAAAAACCAAATATGAAAATGTTATTGTAAATAATACAAAAGGCGGATATCTGGTTAACGAAGTGGTTTTGGACAAAATATTATACTTGATTTTTTCTTTATTTTGACCCACTACGTAAATTATGTCTACCTTTTTTAACTCCCTGTATACAACCACATCATCTACAGCTATCAATTAAATGTGGTATTTGTTTTTAATTTTTTAAGCACTGTATTTAGAAACATTTTGATGTTCATAGAGTTGTACAAAAAGTATAGTATTTCAAGTTAACTGTAGCTCTATTTTTAGTAAATCAGGGTTTACAGTTTTTAATGTCCAGTTTAAAGTATTTAAAATTATTATTTTCATGGTAAAAACCTACACAGTTGATATTTTAACTGCTAAACAGACAACACCATTTGACACTATGAAGCTTTGTGACTTAATTAAATTTAACTTCAAATATGATCTCGATACAACCGTTGGGTTTATACAGATAACAGTGTATATTCGGTTTAATATGTTACCATTGGTTACACATTCTTAAAAGCACCAAGTTGTTAAGTCCAGTAGCATATCAGAAGCAATTAGTGATAGGGTTTACCCAGCTTTCAAATGGTAACGACCTTAAAATTGGACCTTTGTGAAAATTATGTCTTGTAATTTTCTATTGTAACGAATTAAATATAGTTCATACAAAAACAAGTTACCTACAAAATTAAATCACTCAAGTGTTACTGACCATGAGCCACATACCTGAAAACAGGAAATACGTCAAATAACACTTATAATTGTTACAAGTATTATTTGACGTATTTTTGTGCTCTCAGGTAATTTAACATTTGCGATGCTGATTAAGAAGTTATTTAAGAAGCACATATCAAAACGATCCTTAATTCTTACAGAATAATGAGTCAAATGGCGATATCCAAAGAACTCTTTTGACGTAACCTGTCCATCAACGCCCATCATAGAGTTAGAGATTTGATATCCAGACATTATATTCCCATGTTAAATTTGTATCAAATTTAAGAATCCAAATAAACTTTGATAAATTAAGACTCCGACAAATTGGACCGGTAGAAATTACCAGTTAAGATCAGAAACGTAAATCTTTAACCAAGCCAAACTTGAAACACAACCTATTGTAAGCTATAGCAAGTTTAATGACTCATCTGCCACAGTATGTAACTGATGAGCCTGGTATCGTTCAGCACTCCGTGATTGTTTCATTTAAAGATTTTAATTTCCAATGAATATTGTTCTACAGCTGTTTACAGCTGTTCTGCAGCCGTTTTGTATTAGGATAAAATTTTTACCAAGGAATACACAAATAACCGGTTTAAACTTACGTAATAAAATGTTTGTATTATGTCCAGGCAAGGTCAAAGCTGCCTAAGAGGAGGCGGAGGGTGTTGCCGGTCGAGCAGCCGAGGCCCAAGAGGGGCGAGTGCCCAGCGGCGACCACAGCGGGGGTGATCAACCGTCGAATGAACGCCATCAAGCATCCCAACCAACCTGCTAGCATCTTCAAGGACGCCTTCACAACGCTGGCCCAGCCCAGCAAACTAGGTATGGTGTTTGTTGTGCACTGTACCATAAACAACTGGAGTTAAATATAAACTGGCGGCAGTGTTGTGGTTAGCATAAGTTCTGGCGTCCACCGCTGGGGGTGCCATGTAGTTACGTATCTCGTTCGCCGCAACTACATATCGCTCCCAGCGGTGGCCGCCAGAATTTATGCTAACCCCAGCACTGTTGTTGGTCTATATTTAATTCTATTTGTCTATAATTGTACTGATGTCAAGTATGTTAGTTTTAAACACGCTCGATGAACTTAGTTTTTGTACTAATTTTTAATATCATTACGTAAGATAGCCACTCAAGTATGTGTACTGTAGGCTAAATATGAACGCAAGGTAAGTATAGAACGAGGTGAGAATATTTGTGTAGTCTTTCTACTGACATGGGCCAGCTTTTTCTTTTGACATGACCATTCAAGCCCAATACTGACGGTCTAGGCCCACTTTTGACCTATCAAAAGATAGTGGATTTTGTCAACATCGTCAAATAAAAAAGTCCATATTTATTCCAAAGCAAAAACATTTAAATTGGAAATGTTATAAAATGACTACCATCCTGAGTAATTGGAAACGTAAAGTAAAAAATGTATAAAAAAACTAATCCTACAAATCACTGCCAATAAAACTGCACTTGATCAATAACGAACGTAAACAGGCGATCTCAATCAGTGAGTGATTGGCAACAGTGATTCACCTAAGTGGCGGTGTGGTCGGTGGTGGGGGAAGGTAGTAGTGGTGGGGGAAGTCACGTGGCCAATCATCGATTCGTGACGTCGCACCTGTTGCCTCCGCAACTTGACTGTTGTAATCAACTTACAAGAGCAGCTGTTACTTCTTCCAACGTGGCACGTCTTGGGTTCCGTCAGTTTGTCTAGTCTACGTCGCTTATATTAACAATTTATTATGTTTCTTTTTTTGAAAACATTTTTAAGTTTCATTAAGAGTGTGTGTGTATGTTTTTAATCAATCATATAAGAAACTGTATTTTTTCCTGTCGTTAACACATAGTCTTTCTTCAGTAATAGTTATTATGGTACATCGTTTAGTTTTTCAGATTTTTTAAAATACAAATATAATGATGACGAACTTATTTATTGGTACGGTATGGTTTTTTTTTTTTTTTTTAATTAACAAACATTTGCCATTAGTTATAAAAATAAATTCCTATTTATTATAGCTTTAAACAACACAAGTGGGGAGGAAAGCATAAATAATTACTTAATACAAATATGTAAATTTCAATAATTAATTATCACAGCATCCTCCATCGCAAGCACCATAACATTATGTCAGCGATAAGTTTATCAACCAGGACTTAAATAGGATTTCGTAAATCCCTTTTAAGAATAAAAAACGTGCATTAAAAATTTGCTTGTCAAAAATAAATATATTTTTTTATGGTTTCTACTCTAAATAATCTGTAGCCGTACTTAGTAACTCCATAATATGCACATTTTTTACCAAAAATAAAACAAAGAAGAGAAATTTTTTTATAATTTCATAAAAAAAGCATTTTATAGATGAGTGGATAATATAAAACCTTTCCTAGTTTGTTAACAAGCCATCTTTACGGATTAGAGTTAATGGCAGTCAATTAACCATAAACCGCTAATAGATGTTTATATAAACAGTTGATATTGAACACATGTTTATACTGCGAAAACTCGAGTCAATTTAGTTTCTGTTTTCCACTTTACACGTGGGTTTTCAATCAACCTCCTATTACAACATAGATAACGACTGGAGGCTACAACCATTAACAACGATGCAACAACTGATTGGAAAGCAGATCGATGGAGCCAATACTCACTCATTCAATGAGGAATTGAATTTTCTGCGGGAACGAGTAGAGAAATAATTAAAGTTGAAAAATATACTTGTATATAGTTTTGTTTGTCCATCATTGTTCAAAGTCCCCTACTGATCAGATAGTTTACGTTTTAATTCAGAGAGATGTCAGTGGGTTTTTAACGAAAATGGGCCCAACTGTCCTTGACGATTAAGAATTCAGGGTCTTCGCTAAAGTATTACAGTAGGTAGTCTTAGCTTATAAAGAATAAAACTTGTTTACTCTAAAAGTTTTCTTTGGTTATAGATGGTCTTTACCGGTTACTAAATTTGTTTGATGTACCTAAAAGTCACAAGTGTTATTTAAATCTATGTTTATTAGTTAAATTTCTTGGTTTTATCTTTTAAGTTAAAAGGTTATAAGAGAATTTGTGTGAAAATTTTGAAATTGCAAAGCTGCAGAAATCAGCGCTTTTACTTTTTACTACTAATATTATTATTTTTTATGTTATGTTGTGTTATATCTGTTATATATATATATGTATTGCAACACGATATGCCCATTTGAAAACGAAATAAAAGCAACAAAGTATATCTCCCTCCTCTATACTAATGTAAAAAGTAGCAAAACAGGTGTTATGTGCAATCCCCATTAACCTCAATAATGCCGTCAACTTCCACCCAAGCCGGTCTCTCATTTTTATAAGGTCCATAGAGGTTTAATAGTTTCAAACAGTTAACTTAATTTCTTCCCCTGAGATTTTAATCATACTCTTAAGATCGACATTAGTTTTATAGATGCTGTAATGTTCAAAGCAGAAAACCATTAATAAAAATGCTACTTTTTAATTTACTAAGTGATCTGCTCATGGTTTCTGAAATACAATTATATTTCCTTATTATAAGTAATAAAATACGCCTATTACAAATGATTATGTACTGCAAAGAATCAATAAAAAGTCTAAAGATTTATTCAAGGGAACTGCAAGACACCCTAATAGTTTTAACAAGTTTAGGGGTTCCTTCCACACACAGCATTGTTATAAATGTGATATAATTTTACTAAATTTTCGTCTATCTCGTATCTTTATAAAATACACCGTATTTTATCTATGATAGAATAACGATTTACAAATTTGTTTCATCTATAGATATTTCTTGCTCAGCTTTGGCCATAAAATATTTTGTAACGATAAAGAATTCAATTAAAAATAAAGGATTTATATCCACATAGTGCTCTTATCCAGCGCAACACAAAGTTCTCAACAAAAGCCTTTTGTATTGTCAAGAACACTTGGAGAAGTTAGTAAAAGAAGTTTGATAAGTTTTAGTGAACCATTGAGAGGAAAAACGCTCAGAAACATTCACTTTTAGTGCTTTTCTTGCTTAAGATGTTTTAGATAGAGCTGTTTTATACTGTCATTGAATCCCAGAGTCCTTTTATACATATACGTTGGTTTTATGTTATTACTTTAACTAAGGGTAACATCTTTAAAGTATAGTTATGATGTCTGATTATCCATATTCTGCACTTGCAGTTATCATAACATCATTATTCGTTTATTGTATATTTCAATATTTAGTTTCTCCACCGTTATAGTTGTAATATGCCGTATATATATGTATTAACATTTTTTTTAATTATCTGACAAAACATTTATGTTTCTAGTTTTAATTGTTTGTCCCACTTAATGAGCTAGTTGAAAACGTGGTTTAACGTTTGTTTAACGGATGTCTAAAAGGAAAACCTTAGCCAAACACAAATTATTGATTTTGTTTTACATAGGTTTTATGAAGATTACGGCGAGTAAGGTAAACATCTGATGAAAAATATTTTCTTCACAGGAAAGATTCTACAGAAAAAAATATAATTTACTTTCTCTCCAGTATAAAGTAACTGTCAATTCATGACCCATACTTTAGCTCTTGGTTATATTACATTATGATTGTTTGTAGGTAATATTGCAATATTTTTTGTAAGGATGATTATTTTAAGATATTATTTGTTCTGCTAACAACTGATATCATTGTTTTTAGATAAACCATATTTTTAATAACCATACTATCTTACGTCTTACTCAAAAGAAAATTAAATCCTTACAAAAGTACGTGCGTTAAAACAAATTATTCTGAAAGTTATTAGAATTTGTTCGATGAATTTAAGCCAAAGCATAGTTTTAAGTGTACCAACTAAACAGTCATTTTTCAATTATTTTATCTAGATCCTTTTTTAAAGAATAACGACATCGCTGTGTGGAAATCACGATAACATCAATAACAGTTTGAGTGCAGTCTAAAAAATCCAAACAATTTATAACTAACTTTAAATTTTTGGCCTACTAACGATGAGCAATTATGTATCAAAAAGTAAAAGATTGGTCAAAGGGTTAGGTGAAAAGTAAGATTTATAGTTTGGATGAATTTATAATTTTAAACATCCTATACCGTTTTTATTTAAAAACAACTTACGTTCAATCAACAAATCAATTGGTCATAATCATAAACATATAGTTCTCAATCGGTAATAGCTAAAATTATTAAAACTAGAATTTCTATAAAGTAAATTATGAGCATTTATATTTATTTTTTTTTATCATAATAGCATATTTAATAACGTTTTTTAATTAACGTATTTAATAGCGTATTGGTTGGATATATTAACATATTGAATGAGGCAATAGAGTACCTATACAAAGGTAAACAGAGAAAATTAAAAACTAAAGGCATAAAAGTAGGCTTACTAAGATACATTGATTTAAAAAATATAAAGCCAATCGAGTGACTTAAGACAATAGAGTAAATATTTATTCGATGTTATTTGATTGAACTTATTAGGTTAAGAACGATTAATAGTACAGTATTTACATTTTTTTTTATTCGTTCTAGCTTTTAATACTTGTCTATTATTTCAGTCCTAAATTACTTTCTTTTAACATAAACCCAATTTTTAGTTGGCTCTCTAAATCAATCTGCATCGTAAAATTTCCAAAACTATTTTTAAGCACCTGCATCTATAAACGAAAGCAAAATTCTCAAAATGGACAAATCCATACAGATAATACCATGGGCGATATCTCTCGGAAAAATTGAGGAACCGGCCTTGTATTGATTAGTGGCGCTGCAGAACGGCAAAGTGTAGAACTAGGTCCTTTAGACCATATAACAGGATATTGAGTGGCGAAAATATACATAAATGAACAATGTCAGCAATCTGACACATAGATTCACCCATAAAATTGTCAACAACCTTTATCATGGGCAAAGTAGGAGTAACTATGATAATTTTGTAGGAAAAAGTCACAAAAGGTGCAATAACTTTTGAACCACAATTTTACGGAAATGGAGTTGTGTACCATTTTGTTCACAATCAAAAGTACTATGACATACTTCATTTTTATCAAAATCGTTAGAACTATTTTTGAGAAAATTTGATTTTCCCGTTATTTTATGGGTTTTAAGAGAAAACCCCCATTAAAATCAAAATAAAAAATGGAAAAAACCCTTAGAAATGCCATGGATTGGTACCTACATACCAAATTTAATCAAAATCGGACTACAGGAGTGGTCTGTAGCTCTGTACACATCCACACACGCACAAAGACATCCACTTCGAAAACAACTTTTAAAATTCATTGGGACCCAAAATGGATATATCCACTCAAAACTCAAACTCAATAATTTTTACTAAAGTAATTCTTTCTCCATATACATATATATATGTGTGGTATAGGGAGCGAAAAAAAATTAATTTATTTGGTATTCAACACAAATGGAATGTCTTAGTGTCATTATTATTTAAACGTAATCTTAAACAGCTTCAGCCTACCAATTACTTCAAGCTTAATAATCTTAGACCCTTAAAAACTAAAATCTTTTGTTTCAATAGTTAGAAAGTAGACCATTATGTACCTAATCGTTGAGATTATAAACAATAGCCCTTGCAAACAGCTGATTTATGTCTGTAGCAAAACTGCACGGGTAACCCACTAAATTGACCATTCACCCTGAATTGTTGTATATTTTGTTAGTCATATTGATCTGAGTTTACTCTGTAAAACAGTTCTTGTGCTTAGAGACTTTTGAAATCAAAGACATTTTGATTTATTTATATATCACAATCAACTTACAATATTCACATATGTGTGCTTAGATGTCTTGATGTGACGTAATTCGTCGTTTTTGCATTTGGAAAAAAGGAAAATGGCAATATTCATCATGCTTTAATAAGTAGAACATGTATCGAGTAAACGTCAATATGTCCATCAGAATGGTTCAACATCCATATTGATTGAGTCATTAATGGTGTGATGAACTATGACTCAATGTTTCAATCATCGTTCCATAGCATTAGGCGATTCATCATGTAACAGATTATAGGCGGTTGGATGAAAAAATCATAGTGAGTTTAAATTTAATTTTAAACAATTCCAAAATATCTACTTAAAATACAAATGGTGAATGATCTTATATTTATTTATCGAGGTGCCATAGTAAATTAATTTAAATATAGTTTTTCTATACTCAGGTCATGTCAATAAATTAATATGTGTTACGGTCAAGCTTCTTTAACCGCGACAGAGACAAATTCAAGGTTGGGAACGTTGAAGAACATATTCTGAATATTTAACTGTCACATTTTTGCTTCTTGGATAGCTGTAGAAAAATTGCAATTAAAAATCACATTCATTTTGAACATTTAAACACATTACTGGCGACCCCATCTTAAATAATTGATTGATTAATTGATCAATTGACATTGAAGGTCGTTGAAAAATAGTACCATTGTTTTTTGTTATGTTTAAGTCGTCATTTGCCTATTGGGTCTGATGATAATTGGAGTGTCCAATCGAAATCGATCACCACTTACCATCTTTTGTATATTTACCGTCTTGTGAGTAACCGTATAAGCGTAAATATATGTTTTAAGTGTTATAAGACGTATATTTATTAACTTTCCGTTATGTTTAAGTATTAACTTTTGTTTTTCAAACTCTATCTGTCAGCAACTAGTTGAATTTGTGAAAATTGGTTTGTACCGTAGGAATAATAAATAAATACTCGTAGTGACAACACAAAATACATGCAATTACTTAGATATGTGATGTATTTAATGCCTACCAAATTCAAGCATTTTTCCACAACAAAACTGTCTGCTCAATAAATTTTCAAACATATAATGGTTTACGTTCTTAGCAATAAGCTAAACCAATGCGAGACCAGAAGGGTTATAGTTTAATTATTTAGTTTTTCCTTTGACCTAAGTTTCTTAACATACAACTTGAAGGAGTCACGGCCTTGCCTAAGGACTGTCTCCGTCAAGACTTCAATTTCCGTTTCCAATTTATCACCCGAAATTTCTGACCAATGTGCCTTGAAATGTGCAATATTACTGTAACATTAAAAATATCTTTATTGAAATATTGTTGTTAGTATTCAGCTTTTGTTTTTATGCAAATCATTAAGGAAGGTCATTGTAAAATTAGGAGGGCCATTGACATAGGAAATAGACAAACAAACTAAACAATAAGACGAAAACACATGTTTAGTTGTAGCAACATGATTAGTTAAATAAAAATGGTTTTACATTTATGAAACCGACATTAATTTAGCCACTTCTTGAACATTTGTTGTTATATAATTTCCTTAGTTTTATACATAAAATGAACAGTATATGATTTAATAACTGGGATTACTCAACTATGGATAAATATTCTTAAAATAAAGTTTGTTTTATCCACTAACTTTCAGTTTTTCCAACCATTTCTTCTAGCCAGTAAAACTAGAGCTAGATATTATTTCAAATTTATGATAATAGTCTACAAGAAGTTTCAAACAAATGTTTTGAGAATTGTCAAGTTTTTTTCATACAAAAATCTCTTAGTAGTATCTCTCTACTAGTAGTTGTGAACTCAAGTTTTACGTTTAAAATATAAACAAATAAAACTACACCGAGCTCTACAAATAACAAATTTCATCAAGAAATCCATTACGTAAAAGTTGGACGCAACGTATATCCCGAAGACATTGGTTGGCTTAAAATTTAAATTTCAAATTATAAACTCGTATAGGGCTCGTAATCAAAAACTCATAAAATGATTAAAAATGTACCCTTACAAATGCATTATGTGATAGTTTGTTGGCATCACCTCAACCAGACCTATGACTTCCGTTTACAAATCTAATGAAAAGTTAATTTTACTATTAAAATTTGATCAATTCCTTGCCCTAAAAGTACTTGTTGTAAATGCACCAACTTTTTGCAAATGTACTAACATGCTGTAAATGCACTAACATGTTGTAAATGCACTAAAATGCTGTAAATGTACTTTGTAAATACACTAACATGCTGTAAATGCACTAACATGCTGTAAATGTACTAACTTGTTGTAAATGCACTAATTTGTTGTAAATGTACTAACTTGCTGTAAATGTACTAACTTGTTGTAAATGCACTAACATGTTGTAAATGCACTAAAATGCTGTAAATGTAATAACATGCTGTAAATGCACTAACATGTTGTAAATGCACTAAAATGCTGTAAATGTACTTTGTAAATACACTAACATGTTGTAAATGCACTAACATGCTGTAAATGTACTAACTTGTTGTAAATAAAAATACCATGTACCAATATGTATTGTTGTAACTGTAATTTTTCAGAAATAAAAAACATTCATTCATTCATTCAAATGCACTAATTTGTTGTAAATGCACTAACATGCTGTAAATGTACTAACTTGTTGTAAATGCACTAACATGTTGTAAATGCACTAAAATGCTGTAAATGTACTAACATGCTGTAAATTTACTAACTTGTTGTAAATGCACTAATTTGTTGTAAATGTACTAACTTGCTGTAAATGTACAGGTACTGTGAACGGGGTGAACATGATAGGTTTGGCTCTTCAAGGACCTTCAATACCAGGAATCGCACTCCCTCCACCAGGCCTGGATACACCCTTCGTGTCTAGGGGTGAGTAATCTTTTTATGTATTCAAATTCATTTGTTTTTGCTTTGTACAAGGTGTCCCGGAACTCTCTACCAGTTTTTTAGGGCATTGTTCCTCAGTAAGAAACATATCTGAATATGTAAATAAAATTGTCCGGAAGTCCTTAGTAACTCAAATAGCCACTATTCTGTTTTTTCACTTATTATTTTTTTTTGTCTAAAACGTTGTTAAACTCTGCACAAACATTCATGACAAAGCTACAAAACAATATGACGATTTTGCAAATTTATAAAACAAAATGCCAGATATTTAAAATGTTGTTACTTAAATAACTAAAAAAGCATTGGTTTTACAAAAGTTTTAAATAACCGCCATTTTGTTTTATGAATTTGAAAAAATCATAATCTTTGTATAGCTTTGTGTAGTTGTGATAAATGTTTGTGCAACGTTTCAATTTCTTATCTTTAACCACTTTTTAGAAATATAATATTAAGCAAAAAACAAAATGGCGGCTATGTGAGTAACTAAGGACTTCCGGACAATTTAAATATGATTTGTAGATATTTTTCTTACTCAGGAACATTGCAACTATAATTGCAACTATAATCTAAAATATTGGTAGAGAGTTCCGGGACACCCTGTGTAATGGTTTACCAAAGGCCAAAATATGGGTCTTACAAAAGTCAGGTTAAGAGTACAGGATCCAGGAAAATAAAACTTGTGTGTTGGATGAAGAATATAACTATTCAAGAGTTAAATAAATACATTTGCAATAGCAATAAAAGTGAATTTGTAGCAAGGGTAATATTTGATTAAATATCTTTAAGGTCCAATAATAAATTGTCACCCCTTCGGCATTTAGCAAATCTATTCAGAAAAGTTAAAAAGGTACTCAAATACCCGAAACCTGTGTTCCAAAACTATAGTTAGTTGAATCTTCTGTATTTTTTTTAAGTAAATTAATTATTAAATTTGCTATTAGAGTTAGATACTTGTATTATATTTATAAATTAAGTACTCAAGTAATACACTTGTTACAGTGATTCAGAATCATTACATAATCTAGACTATTATAAATTAGGTAAATTTGCCTAATTACTGTTCATCAGCTTTTAAATTGTGGTAATCAATATAAAGCTAACTGTTTTATAAATTTGATCAATATTTCTCAAATTTTGAAACAAAATCTCATTTGTAAAGAGCAATACTATTTCGGATAAGAACACCTGTTATTTAGCTGTCTGTTCATTATCAGCTGACATTTCTACACGACAAATGTTAGATCTTGACATTTAATACTTACTAATCATAGTATTCATTTTGTATTATCTCGGAGAGAAGTTTTAATCATGTACAAATTGCTTTCTGTGGATTCAGGTTGGACATTTAATGAGTCGTGATATATTATATGTCATCTTTACCAAGAAGCTTTGTGTTGTTTTACTGTTTACAAAAATTCCGCATTATATTTATTGTTCAAATCTTTATTATACCTAATATCCCTTTTACCTTTTAATATTGTTTTGTCTTAAAATAAAAAAGTTAAAAATGTCAAATGCAGTTGCCTTTTGCAATAATATACATTACAGAAGATAACTTTTCTATAAACTTGTATATTTTACACGAAAATTCCCTTTTTTATTAAAATAAGGAGGCTTAAATATTTCTGAGTGTTATAAAACTTGGCAGACCTCCAATACACAAACTATAATGTGAAGCCAACTGAACAGTATGTAAGTTATTATGAAAATGATTTTAAACGTTTTTTAAGTATACTGTATCATATTAATAATGCGCTTAATTATTTATCATTTTTTTCTAAAATATTATATTTACATTATCTATAACAAAATAGTTTTGGAATATTTAGCAGCATGGACTTACAAAATTTGAACGAAAAGAGAAGAAAATTAGCCCATAAGAGAACAACTGCAATCTCATTATTAAGAATGTCATCTGTTCACTCCTACTGAATATGATATTATCATAATATTCTAATACGTATATTCATTTCCCTGCATTCAACTCATTCAACATTCAACATTCAACTCATACTCAGAACTATCCTCTGATAATGAAATCTTAAACACATCTGCAATTTAGATGTTTATTTGAATTTAAATTAAAAATCTAATTACTGCAATTAACAGTACAAATGTGTAAAGACTAATTTACATTTCGATTTTGTGTTGTCGTAGTTAATGTGCATTAGTTCTAAACTTTCAGGGTTGAAATAATGACCCCATATGTACGATTGTATGACTTTTTGTTTTGGTAAGCCTTAGTACTAACTACCATTTGTTAAACTTTCATTAAATATATTTATTTATTGTATAAAAATATTTTATTACTAGACTAAATACATAATTCGTTTGTTTAAAATACAAGTACAGTGTATGAACCCATCTTAGGCAGGTTTTTTGGTTTTATAATTAATTGTCTCTGTTACTAAAACAGCACAGAGTAATTCATCATTTTATTCCATGTACAAATGTATAAAAATTCTTCTAAACCATGGATGACGCTTACTAAAAAGATTAAATTTACCTAAGGGTTGCCGTGGAAAACGAGATTTCCTTCTCATCCGAAAAAAGGTACCTGATCTTTAAAATTTAGTGAAAAACAAACTTTTCTTCTTGAAGGCTGGACACAACAAATTGAGGAAATACCATTGTACAATCGCTAAAATTTACTCCTTGTAATTTTATGTAACAGATTAAGACAATTTAAGGTTAGTTAAGAATAAGAATAAGAATAAGAATAAGAATAAGAATAAGAAAGTTTATTGCCGTTGACCAAGTTTACATAGGAATAGACATTGTCAAAACACATTAAATAAAATATTACTAAATATGTTCATATAGGTAACAAAGATTGAGAATAACGATTGAGAATTCTTAATTCACAGTATGAAAGATTCCGCTTTAATTTTATGTTTCATGAAGTACTGAGTAGAATGGGTTTGCTACAAGCCAGTTATAATTTTTGACTTAAAAAGAGGAAGAGAAAGGCTGTCTACCTGAAGAGGCTCAGGCAGCTTATTATAGAATTTCACAGTTAAGTTTGAAAGAATTACCTGTGATGGCTAGCCTGTGATGTGGTATATCCAGTTGTTCCCTATTTCGTGTATGGTGGAAATGATAATTCTGCCTGGTGGAAAATTCATTGAGATTCTGTATATTTTTCAAATAATAAACTAGGGATAATAGTTATTTGTGTAACTAGTGAGCGAAGCACGTTGTTTTGTGTTGTTTGGTTGAAATGCTGCTGTGCGACAAAGTAAAAACTGTGCGAGAATGTAAAAAGTGTGCGGCAAAGTAAGTAAATGCAGCAATTAGCAGTTTTATGTACTGTAATCAGTTCAAGGAAGCGCACTTAGTCGAGTGACTGTAGCCGCAGGCGAGTGCGGAATGATCTCGAGTGCAGCAAAGGCCTTTTACACTCGTGTTACACATTATAAAATCCCTCGATAGTCGTTCCCGGTTTGTGGCAGCACTAAAAATCTCTATTTTGAACGTATGGCCATGGTAGGTTTGTCGTAGGGGCCTGTGCGCATGGCGGTCGCTGACTTGTATGTATGTGTGAGTAAGTGTGTGTGTGTAAGTATTTTTAAAATTTACTGATTTTGATGAAAGTTTCTGTATCTATGATTTCTGTTTTGTTTTATTGTATAAGCTGATTATGTTAAAATATTTATATTATGTTTTAAAGTACAGGTTAAGTGTAAGAAAGGGCCATGTGGCCCTAACTTTGCCTGTATAAATAAATGATTTTTCATTTCATTTCATTTCATTATATTTTTCCTACAGTCACTATAAAGCATATAAATAATTAGTCTTTCAAACACTATACAACACGTTTTTAGGTTCAGCAGGCAACACCAATAGTTGCCCTAGAGAAAGTAGTCCCCGGTCCGTATCACTCCGCTATTTTTTCCTCGGCAAGCAATGTGCTCCGCGACTTGAGAAAATAGTTCCGTATATTTTTGTAATTTGCAGTGGTTTCCGCACCTAAAAAACTCTTTAAAGGTATTTTCTTGTTTATTAAGATCGTAGGAATGTTTAAAAAACGTTTAAAAGAAAAGTCTAGAAAGTTCAGAAATACCAAAAAGAGAACATAAACTATAAACACGAAATGAAAATGACAGGTTAAATCGTAGTTATAATAGTCAATCAGCTGCTCATAGTATTATTATCTTTAAGTGTTGCCAACCAATCATAAAACCAACCATAAACCAACCATATGGAAGATAAGGTTTTCACCAAGAACTTAAAGGAACTTCTCCTAGCAAACCCATTTTACTCAATTGAAGGATTTTTTGAAATCTCAATAACACTGTCGCTAGCATAAGCATCCACCGCCGCTGCGCAGTCAGTATATTTTAAATATATGTTTATTTAATTGTAAAATTGTAATTAGTAGTTTTTAATTATTTTGACGCTATTTATCCGGCCCAGGCTGGTCAACGATGAAGAGGAGGTATTTCAGGTATTTCAGGTATAACCTATTTCCAAGCATACACGGATTACGTGCATAATAGAACAACGCTTTTTTGTGTTGTTTCGTTGGAATCCTGATGTGCGCCAAAGTATAAACCGTACGACAAAGTATAAATATGCAGCAATTAGCAGGTTTCTGTACTATAAACAGTACAAGGAAGCCAACTTTGTCGGGTGACTGTAGGAAAAGATTTTTTCAATATTAAAGCACTCAAACGTTACCAATACTTAACACATCACAACCGGCTTCAGAATAGCAAGAAATGCCTTATTACCTTTTCAAGTTCAATAATTATAATATAACTTACACTTTATGAATTTATAGAAAATCTTCAATTTAACTGAATGATGTATTCCTGGACGATTTTTAAAGCGTTCAAACGATAAGTTTATTTTAAATTTTTTTTCTATCCTGATTTCACTTAATAGGCTTAGGTCTTCATTAATTTAAACTAGAACTTTGCAACTAGGCAAATAGATTTGACTTATCAAGTGATATTTGGCCAGAGCTGAACGTCTTAAAGGTCGTAATCATGATAAAAAATAAACACAATTGCACATAAAAATTTGAAAACCAATAAAAATTTAAGCAAAAACTAATATTGATAGGATGAAAATTATGTCCTTAAAAATTAAAACTCTTTACAGGCATAACTTATACTTATCTATCGTCTTGTGCTTGTTAACAACTTTACAGTATATAGGTAACATGTTTAAGTAGTATTTCATAATATTTGTACCTGTCGTACGTAGGACCATGATTTTGTGTAGATCAATAGCTAAAGACAGTATGTTGTTACAGAGCTCGATGTGACGTCACCACCCAGCCTAGCTCTGGTACCCAGCAGAAATGTAGTCGCGCCAGCCCCGCTACAGCCTCGTGCCGCCACCATAGGCAATATAAACCTTCTTCTGCCTCTACAGGTACAGATATAATACAAATGAAAGCTTGTTTGTTTGTTGGGGCTCAATCATGTATTTACTGCTGGTTGGATTGGACTGAAATTTGGCATAATGATAGCTCATATTCCCCATTGAAATTTAGGCCTATTCGCACCCCTAAAATCCGCCTCAGTAGCTCTGGAGTCTCACAAAGTTTAAAGGAATCAAAGAATCTTGACAGCCAAACAAATAATTGGCTTCTATGGTGTTAAATAGGATTATTAAGTTACTAGGTTTAAAAAAAGAGTGCAGAACTATATTTTTCGGGCAACACAGACAAAAGTAAGATAGTTGCTTTATTATATTTTCTGAAATGGTATTCTTAACATAATCCCACTTCTATCTTCAACTATCACTATCTTTAAAAAAAGCTTTGACATTAATAAAAAAAATCTATTGTGATGTGTTTGCATGATGACAGATAAATTCTTTTTGTGTGTTCATCCATCATATATATGGCCAAACGGGAATAAAAGTCATGTAATTTTTTCCGTTATGTGAGATGTGATTCCTTAAGTTGCCGTTAGATCGGAATATGGCACTAGCTGCGCTCGGCGCTACCCAATGGTGTTTGGTAAAGAAATGTTTGTCTATTACTTCGCTAGTTATTAATTCAGTAGAACTGGAATTTTAGAGACCTCATGAGCTGATATTTCGTATATCAGAGCTATTTGTTGATATTTCATCCTAAGTAGGGGTCCGTGGATCGGAACCACGTCGTCATCGTCCTGAAGTTCCAGCCCAGGGAGCTGAAACCCTGAACATGGGATTTACCCTTTTGAACTGAACCATTACCAATTAATTAATACAAAAATATACCAATTAATTAATACAAAAATATACCAATTAATTAATACAAAAATACTAGTAGCGATACACAGTTTGCATAATTTATGGGACCCCTTTAAGTTAAAAAAGTCTCTAAGTTTCAAAATTCAAATTCTAGACTTACGGTAGGTGGTGGTGATCAACACTGAACGGTTTAAGAAAGAAAGGTGTGTGCACAGAAGAAGAAATTTACAATTTACTTCAACTAACACAATCCAAAACAAAAAGTACTATACTACTTTGTTAAGTATAAAGCATACCAATTACTTTAAATTACTTGTTATAAAGGTTTAAGATTTGACAGCTAAAGCAGAGCATGAAATATATATCTTTAATTAAGCTAAGCATTTTAAAAATATAAAATTGTTTTTTTAACATTTTATTTTTACTTAATTAGAATGCATGGCTTTTCACTTTTTAAAGTTTTTTCGTTCCAAATACTTTGGGTTTGACTCTTAAAACATTTATTAGACTTTTACCAATAACTTATATATTACTTATATATTTATTAGCTAATAATTTTCAACCAAATCAACCGTCGTAAGCCGTTAAGTAATCTGAAGGAATATCAAGAACAAGAGAAGAACAAAAAGTTGAAGACTATATTAAAACTTTAGCAACTTCTGTTTGTCTTATAGATCAAAGTTTTCTTCGCTTTGAGGAAGCTATTATATTCAAATCATTTTCGGGTTGCTAGATGCATCGACAACTTTTCTATAGGACGACATTTTTTAAGGAATATTGTATATGGATTTTTTATGAGGCATTTACTAACTATTTTCTCACTTAAAGCCTAATGCTATTTTTGAGAATCCAAAACATTTGACGTTGGATTGAGACGTTAACTCTCTCATTTATAACTCTGAGGGACTCAGATATAAGGAATAGAAAACGATCAGTTCATTTGCTTAACCTTGCTCTCAATTAGTTCTTCATTTGCCTACTACGCACCCTAGTTTTTTAAAAGTTGTTTTTATTGTTGAAACAACTACAAACAAAAACAGGCATTGTTGCCGCGTGATGAAAAGTATCGTTCATAACTTGAACTAAAAGTCTCCAGCACTTGCTTCAAATATTTTTATATTCTTCGTACATGAAACTCGAACTCCAAAATTCCCTACTACTTGTACGTCAAATTTGGTGTTCATGGGTGAGACCATTCTAAAACTTTACTGTAAATTGAAAAAAAAACTGCTATTAGCGCTTTTAATTAAATGTAATATACTACGAAGATTAATGAAAATTACTTTCTTGACCATAATTTCTTTTCAAATATTTTGATAGATTTTTCACTTCAATAAAAAAAAACTGTAAAATTATTTTCTCTACGTGGTTTTATGACAATTTTAACACACCCATTAAGTTTAAATTTACATAATGGTGCAGTATCATACATATTATGGAGTCAATTAAACATAAAATTAATACATTATACTAAATGTTTGAAAAAAGGTAGCCTTATAATAACATCATAATACAACTGAGAAACTTACTTTTTACCGTACATTTCAATAACTAACTCTTAGAAATAACTTCGGCACAATATATAATTCCAAACATAAAAATTAAATAACCAACGTAATACAACAACTAAATTGGTAATTAGAAGATTTTTTTAACGAGTTGTTAAAAAAGTCAGTTGTAACAATATCACGTCTAATTGGCTGAAGGCTGTACCATTCGAACGGAGCCTTTGAAATGACTGAAAATGAGGTCAATCCAAAGCGCTTGTTAGTGCAGCTCTAGAAACCCAAACCACTACTAATGCTGGGAGTAACAGGCAACAAAACACAGGGTTAACGAGCAGACTTTGGATAGAATTTGTACAGTGAATAGTTAGCGTTTTTTGTGTTTTAGCGAATTCCCCATATAGGGAACAAGCTATTACCGTAGTACTCATGGTAAGATCTGGACCCGGGACCGATTTAATTTTTCGTTTTGAGGTCCCTAGAGGCCGAAAACATCATCCGTTCAAATCCATATATATTTATATAGGTCTATGTATGTGTTTGTGTCTGTCCGTTAGCGCGATCACTTGAGCAATTTTTGTCCAACTTTGATGAAATTTAAAGGTGTAAGGTGGGATAAACTTGAATGAGTTCGCGAACCAGCATGATCGGACCATGGGAACAGGGTTTCACGGGGGGTTTTATGGGGTAAAAATGAGTTTTTCCCATTTTTGACCCTATAAACATAACATTTTGCGATTTTTTTAACCATTTTGTAGAGCTTAAAAAACCAATAATATAGTATTGAAGTGTTTTTGTACAATTATTGGTTACGGACGAAATTCAAAAAATTTTAAACGTAAAATTCCTATGTTGTTCTTATGGAGAATAAGTAAACTGTTGTAGTTTGCTATTTTATGAATGTATTTTGATAAAACTTTTTTTATTTTACACTAAGTTTTTGTATTTTACCAAAAAACTATTTTTACCCTCCCTAGTAGCAGCAAACCTAGGTATATATCAAACCTAATGGTATTTAGATATATTTAAGTGAAAATCAAACCAGGCAATTGAAAATTCGCTTAGTCTGCAAGTTTGCTGCGACGGGGGTATTTTTCATTCAATCGATGCTGGATATTATTGGATTAGGTTAACTGATTAGCGTAAAATGTCCCCAGATTTTTTGTTTTAAAGGAATAGATATGAGATATTCTTTGAAGTTAAACGATAACTGACTGGGTATCCTAGTAGTTATAGAGCTAGCCTAGCAATTTAAAAGGTCGTTGGTTGAATCCTGAGAGAAATCTGTAGCTTTTAATAGTTCAACACTGGACCTAGATGTTCTTTATCCTAACTAAATGCTTAAACTAAATGATGGTAGCTCTTGAAACAGCTGATCTTAGTCAGTAACTAAGCTGCACAGATCATCTCACACCATTCTACACCTAACCTTCAATTATATTTTGGGTAAAATACACACCTAGGTGGCGTCCTTATCTAATTAGTACTGATAATTGCTATTGATAATATGCCTAACTATATGTAGTATATTATAAAATCATAATAAATACAAGTACCTACAAAAATATGAATTACGTGTGGTTAGAGCCTTATATTTATTTGGCATATTTCTTTATTTAAGACGAAAATATTTTGTAGGATTTGGCATAATTTCCGTTTTGGTGTGTATCTGAGAAAATATAACATTTAGTACGAAGGTGCATATACAAAATGAGCGGAGATAAGGTTTACTATACCTATAGAACTGAAAAGTGGCATTTCCACTTTTATTTGATTTGTATTTACATAAAAATTGAACAACAGTAGAAATACCACTTTTAAGTTTTTAAAATGTTTTAAGTTTTTAATCTTTTTGAAAGTTTTTTTTCTAAATTTTTGTGTATTTAAAATTTTTAGTTTTTTTTATTTAAAAAGTTTTTAGATTTTTTTATTTTTTTCCGTTTTTAAAGTTTTAAAAAATTCTTAAACATTATTAAAGTTTTTTTTTTTTTTAATTTTTCTGTCCTATAGTTACCCTATGTAAAACATCTGTTCTGTTACAGCCCCGACTACTGGCAGAGGACTTGAGAGCGAGGACAGTGCTGCAGTCGAATGTACAACCCTCCCAACTAGAGTCCGTCAATCCTTCTTCCAACTGAACTGTCGCCAGAGGTGCTACCTGCTACGTCCACGACCACCAAGAACGCGCAAACCAATACGACCACGTCAAAAATTATACTGGCGTGCGTCTTTTGATAAAACTACCTGACAGCACAAAACATACGTCAAATAACACTTTTGATAATATATTTACACTTATATTGTTTACTGACAAGACGGTAAATCCATATAAAATTTGGTAAGATATGGTATAAGTGTAAATATATTATTACAAGTTATTTGACACATTTTTTGTGCTTTCAGGTAATTTAATAACACGTACGATGCTGATGTTTGTTTTTGTAACTACCTGAAATTTTTTTATGTTTAGAACGTCAGATTATAAGTTTAATTTTAGTTTTACTATAAAATTTCCTCTAAAGTTGTCTATAAATAAGTTTTTATACATATACATTTGTCAAATGTTGTTGAATAAGATGTTAACAATTATTTTGAATCATCAATAAAGTGTATTTGTCTAAGGAAACATAATATTCCATTCATTAGCTATTTACTATTGAAACAATTTAGGTTTTTCGTAAAAAAAATTTTCTCGCCTTAACTACAATTACTTAGTGCATGTACCGCAAAACTCATTATTTAGTTAATTCACGATTTTGTAAAAATATTTTATTCAACTTAATTAAAATTTTGAGTTTGAAATATCTCACACCACTTAAAACACATTGAACACCCTTACAATACCTAAAAACGAAGCAGCATTTCAAAGACATTTTCAACGATTCCATTTATTCCTAATACATTTACATTACGATTTTGGCTGTGTAAAGAAAGTGCTAAATGCCATTTTGTAGCCCCTGTACATTGTCCTTCATAGATGGTAATAATTTTGTATGTGTAGTTTAAGACGAGGGTTTTAAGCATTTGTTAATTGTACGGTTTACATATCCTAAGAACATAGTCTACAATCACGAGAGTTTGCATGATAGTGTAATAATTGACCAGATTGATCCAAAGGGTCCAGAGTTATATCAATTGTGCAATTCAGGTTTAATACTGGCTCAAGCATATTTTTATACTTTATTTCCGAGCTTAGGTCATTGTGCATGCTTGCTCATTGTGTAATTCTATGTCAGGTTTTGGTAGGTTATCATTTAATAAAGGTGGTATGACACTGACTTGGTTAGATTACCTCATTGTAGAAGGGTTCACGTTCCTAAATCTTCTTTGGATACTGAGGGAAAAAGTCATATTTTGGTTGAGGAGTTGATCTCGACAAGGACGAACATTTTTGATAATAACAAAACCCTGTTTAAAGTGTTTTCTTGTTAAAAAATAATGTTTAGTTACAGCATAATATTATTTGATGACTTCTGTTCTGAGGATATAAAGTTTTTCAAGCACACCCTCTTCGATACAAATTAAGTTTCCCTTTTAATATGACCATTTCTACGTTTATTTACTTTATTTTGTGATAAAATATGTGGTTATATGGCAATTTTACATAAATAATATTTTTTATTTCCTAGAAAAATTAATAAATCTGATAAAACATGAATATTAAGAAAAATACAAAATTCCAATTTAAAATCCTGATACAAGCACTATCACACATTATCTAACCTATAAACCCCTATAAATTCAAATATTTTAAATCATAAGTTTATATAGAACATGAAAATGTTAGGGGTTAAGCTGTTGAAACCTCTTCATACTACTTATCTTGCAGCATAAAATATATTCAAATATTGTTAAAATGTAGTGGAAAATCAGGTTTTAGCAGTTACTGTTAGATTAAACAGCCTAATTTAGGCTAACATTTTGATTTAATAAGTATATAATTCGACCTAAACTTTTACAGTAGATTATTGGAATTATAAATTAATGACAATCACATTGTTTGGTAGATCTTTAGTTATGATAATTTCAAGCTCTTTGTGTGTCCACCTTTGTTCAATGATTTCCTACCTTGATGACTATTCCTGTAATTCGTCCTACGTTGGTTTCCTCGTATTACTTAAATTTGCCTAATGCTATGCCAGTTGTTAAATAGTTTATAATTGTTTAGTGTAACGATAAGAAATGAGCGGTGTTGTATGTTTTTAAATAATAATAAATTGGTTATTTTGTGTAGAAATTTGGAATTTCTTAATCACCTCAAATACATATTATGATCTGTTGTGTAAATATCTTATGGTGGAATGAAAAAACAAAAAATCTATTACCTAAAACTGTAACTTACAGTAGCAGTTTCATTTCAGTTCATAGAATTGAAAAGATTCACTTAACAGCATTGTTTTACATACAACACGTGTAACGAACCAATAAAGTTTAAGGATTGAGAAAAAGAAGTAAAATATTTTAATGCTTTGATCTTCAACTAATCAGCTGTTAAGACCAATTTAATTGTCAATGAGCTAATAAATGTTAATAAGCGGTGGAATTCTACTCACTGTTCTGACAGTTTCATCTTTATTAACGTCACTCTTTTAATGCATTAAAAGCAGCATTAAAGCTATACAAATATATTGCACGCCTAACCACCGTGTTAGTACAACCTCACACAAAAGTAATTGTTTAGATTCCGTGCATTTAACCTGCTGGTTTGTATACCCGCATCACATGTTTGCCAATAAAAAAAAGTATATTTGGCAAATAAAAAATACTTTGTGTTTGGTTCTAGTTCACTGGTTGTCGAAATACATGCGGGTTGAATCTTAAAAGCGTGGATTTTGTATCTTGGGAGTAATTTTTTGGCTTCATATTACTTTTTCTCAATTGCTCAATTGTATGTTTTTAAGTGTCTCAGCCGTTCCTTAAAAAAACGCAAAAATATACACCACTTACATTCGACCGGTTATTAAATTAGTAGTTTGACAAATTGTTTACCTTTATCCGGTTGTCTAAAAGTAAAGTTCAAGTTTTAAGCTTAATTTGTTAGCTGGAAAAGTAGTTCTACCTCGTAAAAAATATTTGTTGGTAATTCTAATGTCGTTTTACCATTTAAGACATTTTCCGCACTTAGAACTGGCATAGAAATAATCACTCAGATCGATTTACTCGGGCTTGTACGTCTTTTACATTTGTACTAAATAACCTTAAGTTTGCACTGTATAAACTATGATACCTATTTTTACTGATAGCACTAATTACAGTATAGCTGGAGTAAGTGTAATTGTATAATTTAATGTGCTAGTGCATCTCTTTACACTCTCTTTCATCCTTTTAAGTATTTTTTACCTGTGAGTCATATCAATGTGAGCCATTAAAAGACCATTAACCAAGAACAGCTGGGTATAGTTTCGTAATATCTAAGGCTACCACTAGCTCCTCAGGAATCAACTAATGACCTACATTGTTAGATGAGCACTGTGTTCTCTCGGCTGCACAGGTATAAGATACGAATATTATAGTGAATAGCTTACCCCGTCGTGGCTGCTTTACTCACGAAAATTTAAGTTAAACATATGTGACCACTTAAGTTAAACTAAGAGAGAACTTTTCCATTTACAACAATACTGTCCTACTACCATGAGCTTCGGACTTCTCACTCTGAATACATATTTTTTGTTACAGAAACAATTCCCGCTGAATCTTCTTTCACTTAGGTTTAACTACATTCTTAAACCTAACTTTCCAATAGTACTGTCAGATCTCACATAACTTATTGGAAAGTTTAATTTATCTTAAAGTAAAATTAAGTAACATAAAAACCTAGCACGATGTTTTATTGTGGTTCTTATAACCCTCAAAGGCCCTAAGCAATTGCAGGTCTACAGAGTCTATGATGTTTTCACCAAACGGAATGTACTCACATAAAAGTGGCTTTTATTACCTCTCCAGTAAAAAGAATCATTAACACCGATATCATGCATTTATCTACAAAAATCCCTTAAAAGCTAATACTTTTTACATAATCCACAAAATACGTGTATTGGGATTGTAAAGAAACATACTCATCTGAAATTGCATGATAGTGAAATCTTTATCATCCTAGGGATGGAAGTGGACCTTATCAAGCACTTCTGATCTTCTCTCTTGAGTACCCTTTATAAATAATCAAAAACTAGTGATAGAAGAAGAAAGGATGCCATCCCTTAAAATATTAGATAAAAATGGATTTCAAATTAGTTGTTCCTTTGACATTGATATTCTGAATACATAATCCCTAAAAGATATACCGTTATTTATTTGCTGAGAAACAAATCTTAAAAACTTCAACAAAGTATTTGACACATTCTTGAATTTTAAATCCATTTGACAATTACAAACAGTGTTATGCAGTAAAACACAAATATTTAAGCCACAAAATAAGTTTAATGCAAAATATTTTCATTTCAATCAAATAAATACAACCAGCTGTTTCCTTAGTTAATTCATCTGTTTAAAATTAAACAAATATTTTTCCCCATAAAGATAACATGGAAACTTTGGAGGCAACTGGGGCAGAGTCCTGACTGAATTTCTTAAAAACGCTTCTTATTGCACACCTAGGTCCTAATTAGAATCTCCATGCTAATTCCTGAGTTGTTATGGTTAGTACTTTTTTAAATACAGTGATCAGTGTGTCAGTGAGTGGTATTTCAATTTTGTAATAGTGAACCTTACAGTTTAATACAAGGTAAACAGGCAAAAAATAACATAATAAGTGAACTATGTAAGTATTGACTCACACGATAGTAATGTTGATTCCCTAAGCATTAATGATCACAATTCCTCAGGTCTAAGAATTAAATTTCCATTTTCACTCTCATCATTATGATCACCTGAGAAGCTATCGGATTTATCCAATCTAAATGAAAGAATGAAAGGTGCTACAGTTCAAATGTTAAGGGCGGGGATGAAGGTCTTAATCAGAAAATAATTACTTGCGACCGAGAAGAGGGTTTCCTAAAGAGTCTAGTGAAAGGCGAGACCTGAATGCAGCTTTAGAGACTGCAGATATCAAATTTTCAAGTCTTTCATAAACCCACCGCTAATGAATAATACGAGGCCATTGCGTTTTATCTCAGTTTTGCCCGGCAAAGTTTAACAGCAGTGAAAACGTTTATGTTTGTTACGTGACTTATTAAATTTCTAAAGTAAACAGTGGAAATTAAGTTTGTTGTTGAATTTTGATAATGAACTATTTATCTAAGACAAGGCATGGTTATACAATTTTTAGCAAATTTTCCATATAGGGAATAAGCTATTACCGTAGTACTCATAGTAAGACCTGGACCCGGAACCGATTTACTTTTTCGTTTCGAGGTCCCTAAAGGTCAAAAACACCATCCGTTAAAATTCATATATATAAACCTACATTTATCCGAACGAGTTCGCGAACCAGCATGATTGGACATTGGGAACGGGGGTTAAGGGGAGTTTAATGGGGTAAAAAATTGTTTTTTTTTTTCATTTTTGAGTACATTGAAGCATTATTATGTGCTGTTTATGAACCTTTTTTGATCAAATTGGAAAATGCATTTATTTCTTACTAAACTATTAATATTATAAAAAAATAAACATTTTTACCCTCCATTTTTGCAACAAACCTAAGTACTCGTTAAACTAATTCTATTTAAATAAGCAATAAATGTGATATTTTTCAGGAGACATTTTAGTGTAAATCCAATCAGGAAAAAGGAAATTCTCTTAGTCTGCAGGTTTGCTGCGGTGGGGGTATTTATTGTAAGGGTTGTTTAAGGGCTGTCATAAGTAATGAAATGTTTGTCTACAACACATATTCTGCAAACAAAACCTAAATACTTATCTAAGTTACTATCTACTTATTCTAAAGGAATACTGTATGTACTAAAACCTGGAAACTAATTGATTTTGGAAAATTCTTTCCATAAAAAAATGAGATTTCAGTCACAGATTGTTTTTATCATTTTTAAATAAAACATATTATGATGTGTAAAATAAGAACTTGAATAATACTAAATTATATTTTGAGATTATTAATAATCAGAACCCAGACGATTATATAAACAATATTCGTTGATTAATATAGTCAATAATTATGATTAAACATATATTTTATAGACAAGAAGGTGCATGTTATATATGGTTCCTCTCTACTTATTTGATAGATATGTTCTTTTAAGGTCTTAGGTTTGAGGGTAGTTATTTTTGCTTAGTATTTTATTGAAAAATAATTTTAGTTTCACAATTATTTGTCATATGAGCTATTGAATGCAGCAAATTTTTACGACCATTTGAACCACTATAACAACAACCCGCCGTGAATAGTTGAACGGTTAAGGTAAGATAAATCATTTTAATTTCTAATAAAAGTAAATTATTTTTTGCAAAACTGTTTGATAAAACCTTAGAATTTCCTTTTTATTTACTAATTTTTTCATCTATAAAATAAATCAATACCTCAAAATTATCTTTAAAAGCCGATATTTTGGTTTATCATGATTTTTTTGTTTGGGTGTGCAATTGTTAGTTCCAATGAGTCAGCTACAACAACAACTTGATACGAAATGCCATTTAGAACCTTTTTAAATCAGAGTTTGTACATTTTTATTCATAGGTAGGACGTTTTTGAAAGTGTCAAATACAGTGTTTTTGGACTGATTTGTTATAGTATTAAACTCATAATAGTTGAAGTCCTAATTAGCCGTTCATGTATTAATTTATAATTCACCCATGCAAGGAGGGCGTCTTAGCTGTTGTTTTGAGTTATTGTCTACCATTCTATTCTAAAGTTTAATTTGAATTTATTGAGTTAAACTATTTTAATCATACCCAACAGGTAAACACATAACACGACCATTCATTTAGTACAACCCAGAGAAGTTAATCAATACATAATTTCATCTGCAGTAAACTCTGCAAAAGCAATACCTGTTCCAAGTAATTCAACATAATTTATTTTTGTAAACATAACACCACCAGACGATGAATTTGTCAATAAAACTTGTTTAGGTAAGTATTAACCTTATGGTAACGGTTTCGTTTAGTCTGGATCCTAATTAGAATATAAGAGAGCAATTTAATATTATTAAATGGAACGTGCTCACGTATAATAAACATTTACCGGTGAAAATAAAAACAATATGAAAATGTAAATATCAAATGCCACATTAAGTAGAACTTCAAAATTGTTCTTACTTTGTTCAGAAATAGAAGAGGAAATGTGAAACGACTTATACCTAGTCTTAATACTGAGCGGTAGTCAAGAATCACGTTTTGTTGAATTTATGCAAAAACGTTGGTTGCTCAAATTCATTATTTTGTATAAAGGGAATCGAACTTGACATCGAAGAACAACCAGTTGCATATTAGCCTATTACGCTATCAAGGAACCCCGCTTCTTGATCTCTGACGACCATGGTGTCATATCTTTTTAGAGAGTTCTTCACATACATTATAAAATAATGTATTTACTAAATAATTTTTTAAACTGCCTATCCCTTTTCAACAAAGCACAACCACACCGATAAAACAAACGCCCACCTTAAAATACAGTATAAATGTTTTCAGTTCGAAGACTAAGAACTAAGAAGCTTAAAACGTCACAGGGGAGCGTAAAAGAGGAGACAAAGAAGAGACGGGAAGATTAAAGCCGTCGGGAGAGCCTCCTCGGGCACCTCGGTGCGAAAACATAGAATTTTCCGTCATATGTAGGCTAAGAAAATGAAAATTTTCAACTTGGACGTAGGGTGGATCTGAACGTCGTCATGGAGACGGCATGGCGGGATATGCGCGCGCAGTGGGTATGCCATGGGAGCGCAGTTGGCTTCGATCCTTGGCCGTTAGCGGACGGGCATGTTGTAGCTGAAGTGGAACGAGGGCGTTAGTGTGTGTGGTGAAGTGGAGTGAAGTGTATCACCTTCAGGAGTCTGCTAGAGAACGTCGCGGATGCCGAGGAACCGGGAAACATGAGGAAAAGAAAGGTGGGCGGGAGGTAGAGGGTACTCCCACTCAATCTACATTCTATACTTGTAGTACACTAATCAACGTTTTCTATACGTTATTTCATAAGGTATATATATGATGGTGTTAAACACTAGGTTGACCTTGAGCTGGATCCACCGCCCACCCTATCCACCGGTAGCCATTCACCGGTCGACGCTAGGGTTGTTAAACGTGTCCAATTAAAAAACTCCTAAGCTGAGGGGAGAGACAAGGGAGTCTCTTAGAAATATTCTCTCTTTGTTTCTTTTTAAGTTTTGCTGCAATGTTTCCTTTTGGATTCAAAACTTCGTGTAGGGATTGAAATTGAAACCAACCAGCAATAGCAGTATTAGAGATTCTTTTGTAACATTAGTTTTTTTGTATTACTAAGTATTCAATTTGAGGTACCACAATTGGTATATGCTTAGATTTTGAATTATTAATTAACACTTAGGCCTAACTAAAACTAGATATCTGTTATATACTGCATTTTTTTTATTTTATACTTATCTTTGCAAATGAAAAAATATTCTTATTTTTATAGAAAGTCGAGTTATAGTTAGTCAAGAGTAATAACTTTATAAGTTTTCTTTGCTAGATCCTGGAAGTCTGAGAAGACCTGGAGTTTTCTTCTTTATACCTTTTTTTAAAATGGATCATATACATTATACTATAACTAATGTTAATGAACCAGAAATATGTAATTATAATGTTAAACATACATCATAGGTACACTATTTAAACCCAATAAATTTGATAACAAATAATAATATCTTTTTTGTTTTAAAATATCGTATTTTTTACTCAGACATGACAGAGAGGTCTACTTGCATGTATTTTGGTAATAGATTTCTCAACCCTAAAGTTTATTACTAAAAATAGCACATATTTCCAAACAAAAATTCTCTGTACAGTACACTTAATTCCTTAACAAAATCAAAATCAAACATTTGTTGAGCATGTCATCAAATTGACCAAATATGACTTACGATAGTTAAAACTGTACTGAAACATAACATACCCCCAGTGCAGCAAACCTGTATAACTACATAACAGCTCCTCCAAAACACCAGCTTATTCCGTATAAGGGAAAATCGATGAAAGTCATTTTTAATTTATGTTAACACTATGACTTAACATTTAACAGTTAAAATATATGATAAGTCCTAGAAACTTATATGTTGGTTACTCGAAAACTTTTAATTTTATTATGTTTTTCTTGTTTAGACAAGAAGTGTATTATACCTTAAGATAAGATATTTCTTGGGTTGAGAAAATAAAAGGCTGATTTGATAATTTATATAACAATTTAATTAAGCTGGACAGATAATACACTAAACCATGTAGGAATTAGATTAAAAATATCATTATGATAAGGGATTCATAAGACCATACAATAGATAATCGTATTAGTAGATCATGTAGATAAGAGATGCATTGAGCCAAATAAATAAGAGATATGAATGCGATTGAATTGAGATTGATTGATGAATGAGAAGATATGATAGAAGAGATTCAGTAGACCTTATAGATGAGAGATTCAATAGACCATGAAGATAAGTGATTTGTTAGACCATAAGGGAAAGAGAATTATACCTTATTCACAAGGGATTAATTAGACCAGGTAAAGTTTAGATTTATTGGAATGTATATATAGTAGATTCATTATACAATTAGATAAGAGAACTACTGTATAACAAAATACAGAAAAGAGATGCATTATATGCGGTTCAATAGGCCATTTAGCTACGAGAATTTACTAGCCTGAATGGACAAGGGATTCATTAATTCGAATAGATAATATATGCAATTGACTAACATTAACTAGAATTATTAGGCCTACTGAATATGTGATGAGGTTATCCACTTCTGGGTAAAAACGTGTTGTCATTACTACCAAAAGGAAGAACCACCATATATGTTTTACCATCTTAAGTCGATTAGATCGTTTTTTAACAAAGAACTGTTGAAACCCCGTAGTAAAAATTATTTGTGCGTATATAACGGATTCGTGTATATTGTACGATAACAAAAGGATTAGTTTCAATAGTAGTATAATATCCAATTGAAACAGGTGTTAAACAGAGATTTATGTTAAACAATTTTCTCGAATTCTATACTGTATTTTTTTTGTGAACCTGATATATCATGTTTATAAAAATACACTCCTGCTTTTACAATGATGTTTGCATTGTAAATTTCAATGGCTTCAAACTATGAATGTGGATCATAAGCCATTCAAATAAATGTGTAACAATTTTGAGCGAACATGAACATATTGCTCGTAACACATTGGTTGAACTGCAACAAGCTAGCGAACTATTCATTTGGTTTACAGCACCCATAAACCTAATTACCAACTCGAATGCTACGATTATGATACTTGTGACCTACTAAACAATGTTACAGTTTGTTGCATAATATTTTCATAACACAACATTACATATAATTGTGGATTGGCAACAAACAATTGAGCCTTAAAATATAACTCGAGATAAAATATTTCTTTTATTTTTAAGCTCACAGTTATTTTGAATTTTATATGTTTTTTTATTGATAATAGTTTGTTGGTAAAAAGGGTATTTTTAACATAGTATGATATTAAGTTTTTATATTAGTATGAGGGTTATTGCCTCTGAAATTGTTAATGCACCAGTAGCATTTTGATTACCTCCAGTCGTCCAGTTTAACTCTCGTCGTATTTTGCCACCTACGTTTCATCAGGCATCGGCATGATATAATGTAATCAGTCCATGGAATGACGTCAAGTTAAAACAATATACAGTACAAATACATTTTTTACAAAGAATAGTTTGGTTTCCTTTAGTCCTCCAAGTCAACTGTCGTACTCTTGCGACTTATGTTTTTGTACATGATTGGGCATCAGGCATTCGAAAGAAATGTAGTCAGTTTATTGGATGTCTTGGGGTTAAAAATGTATACAGTCCACATCATGCCACTACTACGAAACGTGAATACAAATATTTAAACTTTTACCGATCAGTACTTACATTGATATAGACGCATGCACATTTGTAGGGTCATCGGTCGCGACGAGTAACATCCGAGCCACTCTAGCAGAACGCTGCTTTGTGTCTGCCTGACCTTTGTCCTTTGTACCGTCCGAATCCTGTAAAATCCATTGGTACTAAATGCGTTTGTACCAAATGAGTATAACGTAAATAAAAAACATCAAACGCCAACTAACATAACACATAATCTTTGTTAAAATATCAAATTAAAACATAAATGGAACAAGAAGATAAGGAAAGGTAGAATCTATAGCTATTTGTGTACCAAGTGGCACTTTGCTGCACATGAGATAAATGTTTGCGCACCAGCCGTAGGCGAGTGTGGAAAGTTTTTCGAGTGTAGCAAAGGGACTTTGCGCTCACGTTACACGTTATATTTTCCTACAGTTACTAAAAAGAATATAAAAAACAGTAATTAGTATTTCAAGCACTTTTTTAGGTTAGGTTTTAGGTTTTAGGCACACGTTTTTAGGCTAGGTTAAATCCAAACGTTGAATGAAATGGGAAACGCTGCACAAGCCGATCGTATTCGTAGTATCTTTAAGTGTACCCACTTATTTTAAAGCGTACACGTAGTACGAGCCTAATGCAGTTTTAAACTGTTTTTAGGTTCCTTCAATAAAACGAATCGCTGAAGGAAGAAGTCCAAAGATAGAGTAGGTAGCTTTAATAATCGCGATAACTTATAGATGACAAAGCACCATCATACTGGAGGTTTGTGTATGGGGTTGCACCTATGTGATCTCGGCCACTAATCTTGTGCACCATCAACTGCTATCTCATGATATACTACAACGGTTAGACAACTCACCATTCCAACCCTACCATATCGTAAAATAAGGTGCAAACTATTAAATGGGATATTAACTTGAAAAGTTTCTAAAGATAATTTTTACAAGTCATTTCTTATACAATGAATGTATGTTATTCAAAACCCATTAGCCTAGTTTAAAAAATATAAATGGATAGTTTATGTAGAAAATAATGAAAGTAAAAGATTTGATTCAGGAATTATATAGGTATTTGTTAGTAAATTGAAACGAAACTACTATTATTGTAATGCTCTTTTTAGATGTTGAAGATGGAGACATCGTCAAACACAGTAGTTCTTTAATAAAACAATATGACAAGTTTTATCTAGAGAATCACACCCATGGGGTTTTATTGCATTATTTAGTGTTGTGATCATTCTAAAGGCTAAAACGTGGAATTCTTAATATGGATGATCATATTCGAATCTTACCAATTACCAATGGATTAGATTGTAATAATGTCGTGACATGAACACTCAAACTCCACTTCGTCTAGTAGTTTTTTTTTAGTTTTTTTGTTTTTTTGTTTTTTACCTAGGACGCTAGGCACGAGCCTGGGATTGTTTTTCACATTACTTCAGGCTGGACCTAGGGGTAGCGGCATTATCACTTAGATAAAATCCATTGGTGACTTGGCGGGGATTGAACCCGGGACCTCAGGGACTGAAGTTTCGCGCTCTAACCACTACGCCAGCTCGCTCCCCTCGTCTAGTAGTTTACCTGTCTATAAAAAAACAAAACAGTAGGTATCCCATGCAAATATATAGTATATAATAGTCTTTTACTGTTCCATTTGAACTGGCATTACACAATCAAACCTAAAAAATTCAAAAACCATATCGTTTTAAAGTATACAAAAAGGATTTTTAAACAAACAAAAACTCACCACAAATAACACTAAACGAATGACAAAAGGCTTGCTAATAAGTAGAACGATTATGCTTTTTGTTGTAGAAATTTTCTATGTACGAAAAGAGACTTCACATACGTTATTGTGTTATTTGTTTGTTTTAGGCTCCGACAGTTTTTTATACAAACCTAGTAACAACGCCACAGCTTTTTATAAATTACAGAGTACAGTGTTGATAACTATCTAGTAATAAATTGATAATGATAAAAAAACAAAGCGTTACAGTGATGTTGAACTTAAATATATTAGAGAGCTCGTTAAAACAATGTATTTAGCAGCTATGCTTACTAAATTTGACGTTTATGCAGGGGTGCTCCTTAAATTAACTTAAACAGGACTTTTTTGGGGGTGTTAGATTTTATCTTGTGTAGTAGTAATATAGTATAGTAATATATCTTCTATAAAAACACCTCCACTAAATCTCAGTGTTGTCTGAATATTCAATAAAGAATATTCAAATACCAAACACTTCTATAATCAACAAAGTACAACTTAACTTTCAACAAAAGAACGAGTCAGTTCAGTTGGTCCTAATAGTGGCAGAACATCCGGAATAGAACACATCATTGGTATTTGTTCAGGATGAGTAGAGGCGAGTAAACACTTTGTTTCTGAAGACTGAAATAGAATTGCACTCGCAATACTAAGGGTCAGAAATACTAACTTGATGTCCATGGCGAGACGAGTGGAAGTTTAAGTGAAGGTAGAGTGAAGTTCATTTCAAACAGTGCCTGATATACGCGCGTTCTTCCATTGTGAATAATTGTTTACTGGAACAAGATGGGGCAGTAGAAGATCGAGTTTACTTTGTAGTACGCCGAACAACTTTTTACCCTCCAATTACAACGATTATTGTTTTATATTCAACCATTTTAATCAATTATATTTGCAGAGACTAAATACTCCTCTTTAGTTTAATCAGAACATCGTGTCTATTTTAAATAGTTAAAACTGGGTCATGTTTTCGATTTCAAGGAAAGTTAAACAAATAATTTATATTTCAAAGGGCCCAGCTACTTTTGATATTGAAAAAAATATATTTGGGTTGAAGTAAATTTACCATCGTGAATGGTAGGACTAGTTGTACTCCTGATAAAGATGTAATCAACACTACACAGGGTGTCACAAAACATCGTAGCATGTTATTGTATGACCAGATACTAAAAAGTCGTAGATTATCTGTGTAGTTATATATATTTTTCCCTAGTTTAGCTGTATCCTCCATTTTGGGATTTTTTAACTAATTAATATTGAAAGTTCATTTGTGTGCGGACTTATTATATTTCAAAATGACGTGTTTTAAAATTAGTCTAAGACTACCAGTAGAGAAAAAAAAACTGATTCAAAGCTAAACGCCATCATTTTTAAATCCTTAATGTAGTGCGGGTTTTTATGTAAATATTAAATACTGAACACGCTTAATGGGAGAAAATATTACGTAATATTTTCAACTCATTAAGGCTTGTAGAAACTGATTTTAATCAGAAAGTAACTAATTTCCTTGCAAACGTTTATACTTTTCCCCAATATATATTTTTCTTCTAAACTTTGATCTCGGAAATGCAACTGATTTATGCACTTTACAATTACATGAGATTCTAGATACGTTTTACGAACAGCTGCTTTTTAGTGAATAATTAAAGGTCTTTAGAATAATCCTAAAACAAACTTTTCAACAGTACAAATTACAAAACATCCAAACGTCATCTAATGATTTAAATACTAAATAAGAGAGGATGCAACCGGGCGTACTCAACTCAAATACACGAAGGTCATGTGTATAATGGAATCTAGTGCTTTTGTTATTTTGTTACTAAGTAAGAGGACAGCGAAATAGTTCGTAAGAAGAATTCATTTAAAACCTAATGATTAAGTGCTAAAATAATATTAAACATAAAAGATATTGTTTTAAGGATAGTGATGTAAAATACGGACACAAAAATGAACAACGCCTTTTTATGCTTAAAGTTAATATTGATGATATTGCATTCCGATAAATTGCTGAAAATAAACACGGTATGCATAGAAAACCTATAATATACCAATCTCTATACCATGCAGAAGTGAGAGCGAGTCGCGACTGTCGTATAGTCATCATCGCAGTAACTTGATCTTGTCAAAGTCTAATATGGTAATCACAATATGTAACCAAAGACATGCAATATGTATGCAAATGTGGCATAAGTGGACTTATATCTCATGTTATCATCTAAATAATAAATTTAATAAATCTGATAGTACTAATTATTAAATCAGTATTGAACGTGTTATTAAATTTAGGGAAATTAAATAAAAGATACGTCTAATAGCACTTAAAAAATATATTTACGTTAACTTACAAGACGGTAAATATACGTACGCGATGGTAAGTAGTGGTGGATTTCAATTGGACACTCCAATTATCATCAGACCCAATAGGCGAATGACAAGAATCTTGAGTGGCGCCGAGAACTCAATATTCTAACAGTTATTTAAATACTAACTAATAGTTAGTTAGCAATTTGTATAGGATAAAATTGGTATCCTATCGGCTAACAGAGATATCAGAGGATAGTCTATGTGTTTTAAAGAATAAATAATATATGTAACGAATGCTTGGGAAGAATTGTATATTTACAAGGAAACTTGTAAAAATAGAAATAAGCTGAATTACAGGCAAATAAGTTTCAACTCTAGTTATTTGTACTTCTAGAAATGTATAGGCCGGTACTTCCAGTAGTCAATAAGTAGGAGGCCATTCAAAGGTCTTGTCATTTGCCTATCGGGTCTATTTTTTTTTACTTTTCTTATATTTATCGAGCAGATTTAATCAATCAATCAATCAAGAAATTTATTAACACAATAATTACCAATACATAGGATACAAAAGTGCAAGAACCACAAATGGTTTGTCTGCACTAAAAATGTTGTTTCTTATTTACAATACAGTTTTGTCAGTTTGAATCAGTAGCATGCAGTTTTATGAGTCCTTAATTGTCTCTTGAGTAATTAATTTGAGTAATAAATTAATGAGAGTACAAGTTAAAAAAAAATTGGCAAATGGTTAATTTAGATGGATTATTTCATATTATGCCTGTTTGAAAAAGTGCCTTGCACGATTGTCGCGTAAGTTAACCGCACTCTAACTGGTTTTACAGCATACCAGTTGATTTTACCAAGCTCTTCAAATTAATTTTTGGTCTATTGACGAAAAACCATGACAGAAACAAAACTTGTCAACTCATCTCCCTATTTGTTTAACGTATTTAACAAATTACAAAAATAAAGTACAGTGTATTTTTAAGGGTCACATGTTAGAAATTATTTTTCCATGCTGTTCATATTTTTTACCATTTTGAATTTTTACCTGTACCGACGAATTGATAAAGCTTTATACAAGTTGACAGTTTCTGTTTCACAAGTTACCGTACGCACTGTATACTACTACTAAGTTGCAATAGTATAACTAAAATTACACATAGCATTAAAATAAACATGTTTTATTCAAGTTAATCACCCCCTCGTAGGACCAAAGTGTTTTTAAAATATTTAATCTGTTTAGTCACACAACGCCTCCCCCCCCCCCCTCAAACGGGACAGTTCAGGTTTGTTGTGGGTCTTCTAGAGTCTCCAAGCCAATTCAGTCTGTTTCCAATCCAACGCTCTGTTTACAAATTCACCTCCTTTCTGAGTAAATACCACTGATGTGTTCTATTTCAAGAGTTTCTCAGACGATGGTATTTCGGCTCAATCTGCCAATATCAACTAACCGTTTGAGATATTTCCAGTCTTTCAAGTTCTGTATGAATATTTTTTCAGCCCATATTGAAAGCATTGGATATAACTGTTTTTCGTATGACTTTTTTAGTATACATCACCATAATAATGGTAATTCAGAAAGCTTGTTTTACGAATCGTTTGGGTTACTAAACAACTTGAGAAATATACAAATTCATGAGACATGTTAAGAAATCTTTGAAAGAACAGGTGTACGTAACATTTTTATGTTATGTAAGTTTACATTTTATACACGGTGTCATGTCATTAACAGCCAAAACTCGAAAAATTGTGAAAATGAAGAAAAAATTTAAGAATTAAATTTTCCAAAATCACTTTTTCAACCAGATATCTGTTTTCTAGCTTGTAATTGTTCCAATTGATCTTTATGAATCCTGTTATGTTATTTAGATATAAAAAAAACTTATGTAAAAAATTACTTGGTCAAATATAAAATTTCAAAATGGCAGACATTTAAATATTTAATATTTATATTCACAACTTCTTGTTCAGCATCGTACGTGTTATCAATTTACCTGAAAAAAAAAAACAATAAGTTACACGTCTTATAACACTAGTAAACCCTGGTAGTAAACACACTAGTAAGGTTTTATTAGTGTTATTAAAAGTATAAAATTTATATTACTAAAAATGGTAGTAGTTCTAAAAAAAGAAATTAAGTAAATTTCATTTAGGATATAACATTTTCTGGTAAAGGACACCAAGTTAAAAAAAGTTAAAACAATAGCTGAAAGGTTTTGATATTTAGTTGTAAAATGAGGTAGAATAGGTTAAAGTAGTCAGGTTGCTCCTGATTCTAGATTTTTCTCTTTATGTTAAACCATGAAACCAATTCGTGTACTGGGCTGTTTACTTACGGGACACTCTGTATATTCAGGACAACATTTAATTGCTATACAATAAAACTACCTCTTTTCATTTTAAATCTCTATGTTTTTGACAAAAAGGAGTGATGTTGAATTAAATTACCAACGGATAGCGCTCGATGACAATTACTTAAGTCTTTGGATACACTGACATTAAAATTCATTCAAGCCGAGAAATTAACTTATTTCGAACTACGGCATGTTTTTTATTAACATACAAATGGAGGAAGTTATATTCTGAAACGTATACCCTTTATCAATAAAATGTTTATAATTCAGTATCCACAAGTTTACGTCTCAATTTAAGCATAGGATGATTGAAATGTTTGGTTCCATAAACAGCTAATTATTGCTCCATTCTAAAAATATAACTATTCAATATAAATAGTAGTCAGAAACAATTATAGGAAATATACTAAGCAAAATCATATGGAAATATTAAACAGTTTATGAATTTTTAAATCCAATACTGCCAAATTACCATTTATCCAATTACAACAAACTAATTTACGTCTACGAAAATCCAGCTTAAATTTAAACTCCAACAAAACAACCAGTTAGCGATAAGAGCCTCATTATAATGTGATGCAGGAATACTGCCAAACGACGAGACCGCCAGCCGCCTGGCGTAATGGTACTTTTGCACCAACTTAGCAATGATACAATTTTCGCCTTAAATTACTGCAATGATTTTCAAATATATTAAATAACATTTTAAATAAAGTTTACTGACTAGTTAGAAGCATTTTCTTACTATGTAGTTTGACCACTGCGAATCAATGAACAATATAGAATATATTCAAGTGTTTTCCACACCAAAGACCAATTTTGTTTAGGTTTAAACACTTGTTTCCCTTGCTTCTGATGTTCATGTTTTGCAATAAAACATAGTAGTAAACTACAATTATTGTTAATGTGTAATGTTTGAACTCAAACGCCTTTACATGTATATCTTGGTTTTATCCATTTATTTGTTGAAGGGTTATAACCTTATTCTGGTGATACACGTAATAATAAGTTTCATATTTGCTATACATAACACAATGTTCTATCTAGATACTGAATAAAATATGGAATTTTCCTGCAAAATCTCATTTTCACCCACTATACTTTACCAGTTGTTACGTTTTGTAAGTGCACCTCAGAATGGCAAATAACAAAGTGATTCACTGTAGGCCTTCGCCCCCTTGAGTAAAATCTTTTTCTACAGCGAATTTTCAAAGAATCAGCAATGGTGACCAACTTTCTTTCTTTATAATGATTGTATGAATTGTAATTTAACAGTTTTTCCTTAAATTGAATGTTTAACCACAGATTGTAAACAAGAGACTAAAAATTATATGAAAATGTTAACTATGCTACCTTTTAACAACTGTGACCTGATTGAGTTAGTTAATCATTCTTTATAGTCTAGATATAAAATCAACAAATTTATTGTATATTAGTAGTTATATTCATCTAATAACTGTTCTAAACAAACGTAATGTTCAGAAGGTAATTAGGTATTGCAATACATTTATTTTGCCTCGGAAACAGGTTTTCGACCCTATTGAACTGCACAATTTGTGCACGGGTCACCTCGTCTATCTACAACTGACAATTAACTTTACATACAAAAAAATAAATTTTTAGTGCCAGAATATAATTTATATATAAACTTTTTAGTCATAAAAACCTGATCATAATGATCATGACCTGTCATAATTTACCTGACATTTTTAAATCTCTTTAGCTCTATAAAAGTCTTTTATGGATTCTTTTCATTGAAACGGTGACTTTAAAGCCACAAATGGGATCAAGAATTACCCTGACATAAACGTTTTTCTTTTATAAAATAACCTGACCAGAATATCCATTGATAAATGGTTTCGAACCGCTGTAAAGAAATCGCCACGGTTACCGTTTTCATTGAAGCCTACCCGATAGCAAGACAAATGATCTACAAATGGAATCCATTAGAAAATTACCGAAGATTATTTGAGTCCTTATCAATCACTTGGCTTATTGCATTATCTTCCTTATAGTAGTAGTGAATAACAACGTATGCCCTATCTCGCTTCGTTATCCGTCTGTCAGTGTGTATGTATTTTTTTACATAACTTTCCATAACTTTGGAAACACTAGAAGTACCCACTTGGCAAGTGTATGATAAATAATAGTAACTATTTTCTGCAAAGCATCAAGTTTCTACTTTGTACGATTTCATAATGGCGGCCATTTTTATTTTTTCTAAGCTTAGTAACTCAAACACCATAGGATTTAATAAAAAGGGTTTAAAATGTCAAAAAGTATGGACATTTCATTTACTTTACAGACATGTACAGATTTTGAAGGCTTATCACACAAATAACGGAGAAAAAAATGTTAAGACCACAAAGTTGGGAAAATTCAATAAAATAGTAGGTATTACCTTTATAGGATTTAAATTTTGTCTTTTAGTTGTGTTATGACCATATAAACCTTGTACATTTCTGTAAAGTGAATTAAATAGTCCATCCTTTTTGTTAGTTGTGATTTTTTTTAATTATGGATTTTGAGTTATTAAGCTTTGAAAAATTACCGCCATTTTGAAACTATACAAAGTAGAAACTTACTTGATGCTTTACAACAATTTTTTATTCTATTAGTACAAGACACGTGTTTTTATTTATTTAGTACATCATACACGTACCAAGTTTGAGGTTGGTACCTCAAGTGGTTTCAAATTTATGGGAAGTTATATAAAAATACACACGCAGACGGAAACCGAAGCGATATAGGGCATATGTTTATATGATATTTTATGTTTGTTGACCTAAGAAACATGACCACGGCGTTTCGAAACACCCTGTATGATAAATTTCTAAATACTCTTTTTACTTGAAAACCTTAGAAACTATTTTCAAGGGTTTGAAACCACTGGACAATTCATCAACTGAACGTGATGTGCCAAAACCTCCATTTTGGTGATTTATTGGAAGGAGCAAACACACAGGTATGACGAAAATGCTGGAAAACTTTCTCAATTGTTGTTACAATCCGGTTGCAATAAGGGGACAATAGTACGGTCAAAAACATAGCTAAATTCTTAAAATTGTATTTTTTTGCTCACCAGAAAAATATATTTGGGTTTGCAAAAAATTGAAATTGTATCGAAATTACGATTAGTAAAATCTTTTTAAAAACACTATTTGGACATTTAAGCTTTCGTTGCATCTCTACAATTTATTGATAGTACAGGTAAAATAGGGTTTTATAAACAACAAAATTTGTACATTCATGAAATTTTACCTGTGAGTTACTAATAATACAAATATAATATAATAATATAATAATAGTTACTAATAATATGAGAAATGAGGATCCGATGGGTCCCCAAAATTTTGGGTGTCCTAAGGCCCTTTTTGGGGCCCTTTTTGTTCCGAAGGGCCCTTGTTCCTGAATAATTTTGTTTTTACGTTTAAGGTCGAGTGAGGTGTGGTTTTCGATGGTTTTAGTTACTTTAAATCGATTGGGACTAGTTTTAAGTGAATTAAACCACTCCATATAGGGTGTTTCGAAATATTATTACTTTTTACGATATTTTAACATTTATTCACAAAGTGATAAAATTAGTTACCTCCATGCTCTATATAAAAAGGGGCTTATTGAAAATAACTGTAATTATTTACTATATAAGAGGGAAGGATCACAAGGAGTAAGAGAAAATATTAAATACCCCCGTCACAGCAAACCTGCAGACTAAGCGAATTTTCATTTGCCCGATTTTCGATTAAATCTAAAATAGCATTGCGTTTAACCAACAAAAACAACAAACAGCTAAATATACCTAGGTTTGCTGCTACAAGGAGGCTAATAAAGTGTGTTTATAGTAAAAAATTTATAGCCTAGTATAAAACAAATAAATTTGACAAGTTTGATCAAAATATATCTATTAACAAACAAACAAAATCATGTTACACTATTATTCTACATAAGAATAACATGGGAATTTTAAATTTACAATTTTAGCATTTTTATCCGTAACTAATAACCATACAAAAACACGTTAATATACTAAACTAGAGGACCCATGCTGCTCCGCAGCGCTAAAATAAATACAATATCCGAGAAATAATCAAATTTATGATTTTTGATTGAGTAATACAGTATCTTGAGCTTAACTGATTCAAACGATCATTAGCTCAAATTAAAGCCTATAATTTATTGATTTGTTTGAGTTTAAAACATATAGAAAAGTATGAATAATAATGGAGCTATTGATTTTTAATCATATACAAACCTTATGAAAAGTAATTTAATGTTGGTTGTTCACCTTGCGTTTGCTTGAAACTCGTGCGATTTGAATAACTAACAGCTTAAATAAAAACCAGTAATTAACTGATGGTTCTTAGACTAAAATATATAGAATTATAAAACTATAGCTTGTGATGGTACATCTTAAATTAAAGTAAGAATTATAAAATAAATCAAATTATGAGTTTTGGTCGAGTAATACTGTACATAAATATTTGCCGATGCTTTGTGTGAAAGCTTGGCGTGCATGCCTTCCATTTAAGACCTCAATCATGAAAATCGGTCGGGTAGAAGAGCCAAACGAACTCGGAAAAGAAAACTTTTTTTTAATACATAAGATTATTTGTTTCTAAGCTATTTAAAATGTTCTAGAGAAAAATTGGGAACCTTTGTGTTTTGAGGGTAAAGTAAAATAAGAAAACCCAATTTTTACTCCATAAACCTCGTTCCCATTGTTCAGGACAAAAATGCTTGTACCGACAATGCTGCTCTGATGTCTTCGTGCTGTCCTGGTCGTTATAACAACGAAAGATAACCGTACTTGTATTGATTGAAAATAAGTTTGAGGAACTTAAGATACAAGCTGAAAACGTCAGTATGTATGAAAAGTGTTTTTGCACCACATTGTTTGTGCTTAAAGATTGGTGTTGCCTGTTCTGCAATATGCAAGGTTTTAGGTTTGTAAAGGGGAATCCTGCTTGAACACCAACTTGGACAAAATCAGTAAAGATGGACAAGTTGCTAAGAATAATAAAATTGTTAATGAGTCGTCTGAGATTAATTATTGTGATGATGAAATTGTAAAGAGAGATACTACGGAAATTGTAGAAAAATGGCTTTAGTTTAAGTACTTCATTTTAATATGTAATGTAAGGTTTTATACAAATACAATTGTTTTAATTTTTAATAAATGTAAAAAAAATAGCTTAAATAACTACCTTAGAAAAATACATATCAATTTGAAATTGGTCTTAATAGATTTGCATAAAAAACACGTTAAAAGATTATTCACACCACCTTAAAAGTTGAAATTTTTTCTTAGTAACCTATGTTATTATTATGTTATAGTGTAAAACTTAATCCATCCCCTTTTAGCGAACATCCCATATAGGAGATAAGCTATTACCGAAGGTCTTATGGTAAAACATAGACCCGAAACCGATTTACATTTTCATTTCGATGCACCCAGAAGCCTAAAGCATCATCCACTCAAAATATTATATATGTGTTTATATACGTATATATAATATAATATATCCATGTTATATACGTGTCCATAAACATGATAACTCGAGTAATTTTGGTTCAATTTTAACGAAACCGGCATAATCGGTCCATGGAACCGATATGTTTTATATTTCGTGGTAAAAATTTGTAATTTTTGACCCTCAAAAGACAAAGTCTCCCAATTTTTCTCTAGAGTATTTTAAAGAGCTTAAAGAAAACAAATAATTTAGTATATTAACGTGTTTTGTAAGTGTTTTAGTTACGAATAAAATTCAAAAATATTAATTTTAAAATTCCATGCTATTCTTAAGGAGAATAGTGTAAAATGATTTTGTTTGTTTGTTTATAGATATGTCTTAATAAAACTTATCAAATTTATTTGTTTAATACTAGGCTATTAATATTTTACTATAAACAAACTTTATTAGCCTCCTTGTAGCAGCAAACCTAGGGAATCGTTAAACGCATTGCTATTTTAGATTTAATTGAAAATCGGGCAAATGAAAATTCGCTTAGTCTGCAGGTTTGCTGTGACGGGGGTATTTAATATTTTCTCTTACTCCTTGTGATCCTTCCCTCTTATATAGTAAAGAATTACAGTTATTTTCAATAAACCCCTTTTTATATAGAGCATGGAGGTAACCAATTTTATCACTTTATGAATAAATGTTAAAATATCGTAAAAAGTAATAATATTACGAAACACCCTGTATGGAGTGGTTTAATTCACTTAAAACTAGTCCCAATCGATTTAAAATAACTAAAACCATCGAAAACCACACCTCACTCGACCTTAAACGTAAAAACAAAATTATTCAGGAACAAGGGCCCTTCGGAACAAAAAGGGCCCCAAAAAAGGCCTTAGGACGCCCAAAATTTTGGGGACTCATCGGATCTTCATTTCTCATATTATTAGTAACTCACAGGTAAAATTTCATGAATGTACAAATTTTGTTGTTTATATGGAGTGTTTTTGTATTATTTTACCTGTACTATGAAGCATTTTCCGATGGCTCCCATGACGTTAGTTCTCAAAGCATTAAACGTTAGTTCTCAGAATACAAATAATCATAACTAGGTGAATCCCGACGAAATCAACGGTTACTCTTGAGGTCTTACGTAAATTCATTTTCATTTTTATTTTGGTCATAAAAATACAGAATTTTATCAGCGGGAGGCATATTAAATCTTTTTTTCTTTTTTGTATGTGATAAAAATATCTGTTTCTCCAGAAAGCAGTAACATTCTTACTTCGATCCAAGCAATTTTCATCCCTTCTCTTGCCACAATGGCCCATGTATTTAATCATCCTGTACTTACTTGCTAATTGAATTACTTATGGGGTAGATTTGAATGGCCATATCGATTACATAAAGCTGTGCATGTATTTCGTGGATGGACAGAACTATAATTGTAGGAAATTTGACCACAAATCTTGAACATTTGCGGAACCAAATCCATAACCTAGCCCAGCCTTGGTAACAAATTATGCAAATGTGATGAGATGTGATGGCACTGTTGTGTTTCCGAATGTTTTGTATAAACTATAAAAACTTGTCATGCAGTGGAGAATCAATTTAAAATCATAAATAATAATGTGTAAACAATGAATTTTGACAGTTTCAGTAGACCTTTGAATAAAATTTTAATATTAACAGCTGGTTTATTAAAAGTAGTGTAAAATTATCCATATGGTCGTAATGTAAACAAAACTGCTGAGTGAACTTTAAAGGCCTCTGGGGCAGAGCTCCAAGGAAATTCACCTCGTTTCTCTTTTGAGGGCTCACGTACAGACCAATACCTTTCGTTGGACACCCCTACCAAGTTTCTACACTCAGCCGTTCTCTCAAATTAACTGTGACAGAAACCCCGTTTTTCCTCTATAAGAATAACATGGGATGGAAATTTAAAGGCAACTGGGGCAGAGCCCCGAGGGAATTTACCACATTTTTCTTTTGATGGCTCATCTACAGACCAAGACTTTTCTTTAGACACCCCTACCGAGTTTCTACGCCCAGCCGTTTTCTCAAATTAGCTGTCACAAAGAAAAACAGTCTCAAATTAATATATAGATAATTCACTGATAAATTACGTGTTCAAAAGTGAATATTCTGTGGAAACAGATAAACCTAAATTAACAAACAATTAAAAAGGTCACAAAATAGTACAAATCAACAACAGTTTGAATTAACAATTTTTAACCTTATTCAAAACTAAGCTAACGATAATTGAAAAACTATAAATAATATCCTTTTGCAGTCTAGAAAAGTAAATATGTTAGTCTGATTCACGTTCATTACATTTTTAAATATTCCAGCTTTTGCATATATAAATTAGATATTGATTAAAAACATATAGGAGGGACTAACCCTATATCAAAATAAAATATTTTTTAAATATTTGTTTTTATATAGATATTTAGTGCACATTTTACTTATTTAAGTTGTAATATATTTAACAGCTGATTATGAGACAAGTCGCCGTAAACTTAGCTTTCTAATCCTAGTCAGCGTTTAGTATCAGCTGTAGACGCATATTGGTTTTCTTGCTTAAGTAAGCCTGGCCCTGCTCCAGCTAAGAACCGGCTCTGCAAACAAATGTTTTGATTCCAGTTCAATTGTCTGTTCGTGCCAAATAAAATTAAGTTTACAACTTAATCCCAGTCTTATTTGCAAAATCAGTCAATAAAGATAACTGCTAACGATTAAATCATTTTTTACTCAGAGCCATATTAGTAACTAAATTGTTTATCGGACATGAAGTTTACTTTTACAAATAAGTGAACAATGTTAGCGTGTAAGCAACACAACAATTAAATAGCTATTTTTTTGAGGGAACAATAATTTACAAAAAAAATTTAAAAAATTGAATCATTACAAATAAACTAAATGTGTCTACTTAATTTACATTGTTTTCAGAAAATCAGAAAATCTTTATTGTTTCATATTTATTTACAAGCTTATACAAAGAGTAACTTAGAAATAACTAACTAGATTAACTAACTCACACACTTATTTAACTATGAAACAATTCACCCCTAGGTCAAAGACCTGTTTGGGATGTTCTATTACGTATATACTTACTTACTTACTGCTGTGGCCACTGGTACCCTAGATGGTACTTGGCCTCCCCAACACACTGCCTCCATAGGTCTCTGCTTCTTGCATCTTCCTTCCTTCTCCCTAGCTTCCTCAGGTCTTTCTCCACTTGGTCGAACCATCTAAGTTTCGGTCTTCCAAGGGGTCTTCTACCTTCTGGGTTATTCCTCAAGATGTTCTTTGATAGGGAGTTGTCATCTTTTCTTAGAATATGCCCTGCCCATCTCAGTCTTCTGCTCCGTACCTCAGCGACAATATCCGGATCCTTAAATAATTCTCTAAGTTCCCAATTATGTCTCGATCTCCATTGTCCATCCTCAAAAATCGGTCCGTACACTTTCCTCAAAATCTTGTTCTCAAATACAATAGCTTTCCTTTCTGATTTCTTGCTTAAGATCCAATTTTCTGAACCATACAGGAGAACTGGTCTGATGATTGTCTTATAAATCCTGAGTTTGGTGGTGTGGGATATTATTTTTGAAGTTAGTAACTTGTGACAGGCCGAAAAACTTTTTTGTGCTAGGTTTAATCTATTTTGAATTTCTAGCTCTTCATCATTATCACTGGTGAGGATGACTCCCAAATACTTGAAATTTGTTACTTTTTTAAATTTATACTTTTCAATTTCAATGTAGTTGTTATTTTGGTATCTTGGTTGGTCATCATCTTGTTTTCTTCCACATGTCATAAACTTGGTTTTCTCTTCATTTATGTATAGCCCCATTTTTCTTGTATGTTCAATAAGCATTTTTGTTACATCTTTCATTTCTTCTATATTATGTGTAATTAATACTATGTCATCTGCAAAAGCTAGCAAGTTTATGTTTGTTCCTATCTTAATCCCTACTTCTGTTTTTCTTATCTCCTGAAGAGCTGTTATACACATTACGTATATACACATATAAAAACAGCTCAAAAAACACTGCTGTTTTTACACACTGCTGTAACACACTGCTGCACTGCAACACTGCTGTCAATCATCATATTGTTTTGTAGAAACAATATCTATACAGTATTGATTTGTTATTGATTACTGAAAAGAAGGTTAAAAGACTCATTTAAACATGGTTTAAATAATTTAAAGAGAAAAAAATATATATATACAGTATATATGTATTAATTTAATTGACAAATAATATAAGTTGAAGTACAAACAAACACTAATTTCTCGATAATATTGCTGCAGTATAAAATACACAACTAAAATTAATAATAAAAAAACTTTAATTTCGTAATTTAATTTTAGGCGAAGTCATCATTATAATCTTTTATGTTGTAAGTTTAAGTAATAATGGGTTGCAATGCATATTATAGTTTAGTATGGATACAAAGTTTACATTGAAGTGTTGAATAAAAAAAATGTAAAAACAGTTTCAAAGTTTTTGGTGATGTGAAATATATCAAATATATTGCAAATGTTTATGCAAATAAGACTGGCCAGGGAGGGAGTCCAAAAGTTATTGCGTTTTAATGAAACTCATAAAGTAATCGTCTGAATATTCATTTTATAAGGGTTGGGAGTTTTGCCAAATATTATCCCCTGGTCTGAGATATTAAATCTTAGTAAGTTTACAAAAGGGTGTTGTAATCTTAAATTATTTCATTTCTTAAGTAGTTTGTAGAAATCTAATGTCAAGGAGTTGTATTTTTTACTTAGTGAGTTTATAAATGCTTCTTGAAAAAAATCATAGTACTATATCAAAGAGTATGATTTAGTTATTTTCTTTGTAGCTAACCTTCTGGTATAAACATATTATTTTATTTACACATTCTTTAAATATTTAATCTAAAACAGTTGTTGTTCAATTAAATAACCACTTTTGCCTATAACCCTGCAGTAATTTAGTTGTTTCTTACCAAAATTCAAGCAATATATTTTTTTATTAGATATATAAAAGTTAATATTGACAATTAATGACCTTGACAAAACCATTAAGATACACAGGGCTTGCACAATTTTCGGCAATGGCATTTATTTTTTATTATTGAAGACAATGAAACGAAGCTTTACACATAAGAACTGAACTTTGATGTACCTATGCTCTTATTTGAGATTTTCTTCTGAATTCGTGTAGACCATTTTCAGTAGAATGGTACAACAATTTGTATATTAAGAGAGCAAAGTGAGTAATTGTTGCTCCAAAACTGTAGGTGACTTGAGAGCAGCAATGACTTTTTTGCTCGGAATACACACACGATTTCTCCTACCACCATAATGAGCTTATCATAACATAAATATACTCTTTTAATTGTATATAAAATGTAATTTTGATTATATTTGCTTTTAACGAATTTCCCTACAGGGAAGTATTTATTTTTATGCTATGCTATTAGCTTACCGGTTGTTTACGTACCGGCTGTGTACCTGTGAGAAACGCCAACAGTGAAATGAGATGATCCATTCCCACACTAGAGCGGAAATTAGCTATTTCGCGAACTGTTTACAGGTGTGGCAATGTGACAATTTCCATGGAATTGTAGGATAAAAGTATAAATTTGCTTCAAAGGGTAAAAAATTAATAACAGTATATGGTAAGCGTAATTTTATAATGAAATGAAATACCGTTCGCGGTATTTTTTTGTTCACTGTATGATGTAAATGATAAAACCAGTAGGACTACTTTTACTACAAACAAATGTACACATGATTTAGTGTAAGTCTCATTAAATTTTAAATTCATCGTTTACTTTATTCGTAAAATAGTTATTGTAGAAACAGTATTTGTTTCCAAAAGGCCTTTTGGAAATATCCTGGTAACCTTTAGGTATAATAATTCACATAATTTTTCTTTCTGTTTTCTTGATTATTTTATGTTGGCAACTTAATAAAAATAGTAAAAATGTTGTAGTAAATTTAAAGGAATAAATAATTCATTCATTTACTTTAACCAGAATAGTGTAGCAGATTAAAAATTAAATTTTAGATCACGGAGTTAACATTTTTAAATATCCTATTTTGGCCTATTTGTCCATCTAATTCCGTAATGTGTAATAGTAAATAGAATAGGTAGTTATATCCAACCAAGAACTTAAAAATTATAGTATCAATTTACAAATCAGTACATTTTAAAATATTGTTAGAGTATTTATCGAGAAAAATTAACGAGAAACATTATTTTATTTTTTAATAAGCTAGAAATTCTGACCAAAGGTTTTTCAGGATAAAGTAGCAAGCACAAAGACGTATCTGATAGAATATAGTGAGAATGTAGGCATCGTGATTTATTGGAACAAATCCCCTGTCACGTGATGTGAACGCAAACATGTGTATGCATCAGCTGTTATTGCAGCGGGTTGAAGCAACATGTTTAGTTCACTGCAGCAGACTATTGTATTTAATGGATTAAATACAATATTCTTACGTGTACTATGCCGCCTAATCCAAACACGTGTTAAGTAGTTCGAGTTTATAATAAAAATCCACTAAGTTTCTACAAAAAGATAACCTACATTATAATTGTCCTACTGTTACATGAAAATATATCAATTACCCAACTTAGACACTTTAATAAATCGAAATCAAAGCCTAGGTTGATACAGCAACTGTTGTATTTATTTATTTACATAATCAATGACATAGTTTTAGAATAAATAAACCTACCACATAGTTGTGTAAGGTAATATTAAATTTATTTGGATCAGCTGTCTAAAAAGCAATTATTGGGAAATAAGCGTTTGGCAGTTCTGATTGTTTAAATTAAAATGCCAATGCAAAGGTAAACATTGTGAGTTTTCTCATGCTTCCATGGAGACAAATTATTAATATTTACTTTTGAAAACCTCGCCTCAAAACTTTGGAAATCTAAGGGGCGTAGTATGGTTTTTACCTACCTCAATCAGGTTACAGTTATCAATGACAGTAGCCTAATTAAATTCTTTTTTATAAGCTGTTTTACCCCTTGTATCGGACTGTGATTAAATATTTAACCGTAGGACCGAATATTAAATTAATATTAACATTTAAAACATTTATAAAAAGGAAGGTCAGCATCGCTTGAACTTTAGTCTAGAAAAAAACTAAACTCTGTGGGGGCGAAGCCTTATAGAAAATTATATTACTTGCCAATCACCCCTCCTCTAGATCATAAGCTTTTAAGTTACACCTCAATCATAAGAAAACAGTTAGTTAGGGCAGGTGAAGAGGGATGTTACAATGTTACATAGGCATCTCTAACTCTGCTTAATATGTATACATATAATCCACACCATTTGGAACCAAAAGCAGCGATAATATAATTACAAAATGAAGCATACCAAAACTACAAAAACGCAAACCTGGTTTAATGCTTTCAATGCATGATTGATGTTGTTAATAATGCTGACAGTTTTTGAGGGCTTCAATGTCAAAGATTGACTGATCGACCGGCCTCTTCAGCCATCGATTCACTCTATTTCCATTCTGTGTTTTACTGTATATTTTACTTCAATGCAATGTATAAAATAAGCTTCTTCCCAATGCTTTTTGGAAATATATTCTACATTTTGATGGTCAATACAATTTGTTGTTATACAAATTAGGTTTTACTTTTTGCTATGCAACTCACCATGCTTTGTAAAGCTAAATTTTAAAATGTCTTGTTACAGCTTATTTATTACTTTACTGGAATGATCTTCTTTGCTATTCTTAAAAATTGTTTTCATTTTGTAATAGCTCATTTAACAGTTGATCTGATTATAAATTTTTGGTATGATTTTGAAATTAGTTTTCAAACTATAATACTGCATTTATACTTAATATGCATTTTTCTGTTTCCAAATTAGGCCTATGTAAGTTTCATAAAAACTTCCTATAAAACTATCTTTTGCACTGTGATTTGTAAAATTAGGTTTTTGATGGTTATGTTTAAATTTAAAATATAAAAACTTTTGCCGTAAAAGTAAAAGTTTGAAGACATTTCGTTTCAAATCGTTGATTGGTCACCTTATTTAAAATAGTCATACTAGCTGTTATTTTAAATTAGGTCCTTATTCAACATCACATCATTGAATTCAATTTGTTCAAATGATAAATTCCTCAAATTGACATACAAAAATGGTTTTCATAGCTTTTGGTTCAAGGGTCTTGGAATACTTACTATATTTCTCAGAGTACCATATTAAAATGAATTATAGTAGGTAATAACGATTAAAAACTAATAGGGTACAGGCTAATAATAAAGCACAAATATACTGGTAATAAATTAACGTGTTTTACAACGTATGACTAATTGAAACGGAATAGGTAAATGCGCTTACTCTTAATTGCACAACATGTTTTTTACCCATAGTCAATTGTAAAAGTTTTAATGAATAGGTTGAGTGATTTTGTATAGTTGAGACTCATTTGTCACATTTTAACTTCTTATTATTAAGATGGGTCCATCTATTTGTGGTCGTGACGTTTTATTTGGCTGGGTCTTGGGTCTTGTCAGCAAAATCCTAAGTTTCGTGCCAGCAACCGCCCATTTTGTCACCTGGGATTTACTACTACCTCATAGTTCGGAAAGAAATATTCCTGCATCGATTTTTATTAAATTTGAGATACCGCTGCATGCACGAAATCGTTCAAAAACATTAGTTGTATAAAATTGGATTAGAATACATGCCAGCACATCAGTGTGTGTAATTGAGTGTAAATTAAATGAACAAATGTAAATTAGTTTTGTTAATGAAAAGATTCATTTATTCTAGGTCAATTAACTAGTAAATAATTAGGCCCAGTTTTGAACTATCAAATTGCAAGTTGCGGAGTAAAACTGTACTCATACTTACGTCCCGTTAAACCTGATACAATTCAGTTGTCTTTTCATGGTTCGATTCTGGGTTCACCTGTCCTTGATTTTGGGCTTTTCGAATTGGTCCTGAGTAATTGAAGAGTCTACTTAGTCAGTGCATAATCGGAGCTAAGGCAGTAACAAAACTGTACAGATCATCTTAATCTGTTCTACACTAAACCTTGCATTCAAATCCCGACTTAATTAAGAAAATACAAGGTGAATATATTGTCTAAAAATAACAACCTTACTGTAATATTATATTTTTTAATCGTACAGCAGCAAAAATATCCGTTTCAATGCATGCGTTGCGGGTCTAAAGTAGAATTAATTTTTAGTCCCTAGGGAGTAAAATTCAGCTGTTGTAAAAATCTATAAATTTCGATTGTGGCAATCGTATTGATTGAAATTATTTATCGGTTGATTTATTAGGTAAGGTTTTAGCGAATTGTTGTATGTTGTTCGACATATTGATGGTATATTGTACTGTAATACAATCGCAATGATTGAATCACTTACTAAACATCTGCTTATTTGCATTAGCAGAATTGAAAACAATCTGGAAGTTGGTTTTAGAGGTTATCTTTACATGAACATTACTTAGTTTTCTAGCTTTGTTTGTAAATGAATGATGCAATATGACGAAAAGTATAGTTCACCACACGGGCAAAAAGTGACTGTTTTACCCTCGATAATTTTCCAAAATCAGCTTCGCCTCGATCGTAAAACTTGACTTTGGGTCAAAAAGAGTCACTTTAGGCCCTAGTGATGAAATAGGCCTCAAATATTTTTTTTATTCTGCTTTCAATACAGACAATGCACAATAGGCTAAGTCACAAGAATCATAAGCATTAAATAAAACATGCAAAAATTGAACTAAATTAAAATAATAAAAAAACAAACATGCTAGCATACAAAGCCAAAAGTACAAAACAAACAGCATCTTCAAAACATCACACCATGCAAGGCAAAACCAAGCAGGAAAACATAACGTCAGTCCCTACAAAGCTTTACGAAACGCAATTAGATGTAAAAATATTAACACCTGATTGAAAACCAACTTTTTAATAAACCACTGTATGAAAGTCAATATAATGTAAGAGAGAGACATTTCCCCATTATTATTTAGTATTTTAAGGAATAATCTGTATGCAAAATATGTATTTTGAGGTCCATATCGACAGTCATTCGATCTTTGCGTAATATTTCCAAACATGATTGATGCTGTTTACCATAGTGACAGGTTTGAGGGCGTTACCTTCATACAGATCGATCATTGGCGACAATATTGTCTGGTATAATCATTTAAGCCAATACCAATATTGTCAACATAACAAGATATAGAATGTTTAATTAGTTCTTATGCTTGTAGTACTTAACATCAAGAGCAATACTTTATGTATGTATTTTATAATTTCTTAACTTGTGTTAAAAATGATCGAATCGTCATTTATCACACTGTTTGTACTGGCGTAAAGAAAAAAAGCTTAGAAAGAAAGAAAAGAGAGAAATGTATGCTTTATTTTTTACATATACAAAACATATACATATTCAAAAAAACTGACTTAAAGCGTGAATCTTCAATCATAATAAAATTCGTCTTTTGTGGTTGGCACAAGACAATATCATCCGTTAAATGAATAAGACACCCCTAGCCCTAGAAGTATAAAAATATGAGTTTCATCAAAAATAAATTTAAATACATTTTCTATCTACTTTCAAGGAAGGAAACTAGATAGAAATTATAAAACTCGAAGAGTTGGGGAATGTTCCCCAAGAAATTGAATTAGAGTACAAAAATTTAGTACGCATGCATTTAATGCAGGTGTAAAAGTAACTTAGTATTAATTTTTACAAGAGGTTGTCCAGTGGTAGAAAATTTGACTAAAAATATGTAATATAAACAATCATCTCTATTTTCACCCTACTCTGTAAAAAAAAACATGCCATTGTAATTTATTTTATTTGTTTTGATTTTCAGTTTATATTTTGTTGTTATTTCGTCACCAAAATGGCAACCCATTGTAATTTTTTTATTTTTTTATTATTTTTTTGTATTTATTTTGAGCCTATTTTAATTTCTAAAGGGATTCTGCACATCTACAGGAAAATCTTTTGAACAGCATGCGTAGATTTTCCCTGCGATGCACACGAGCTGAGAAAAAAAGGTTTTCAAGAAACATGCGTGCCTATTAATATATAGATAGATATTGAAGAGAACTTTAGACTTGAGAAAAGAACATGCAAGATAATCGTTATTCATAAAGCTGAAACTACTAAATTACTAATGTTATTGACCATTCCCAACTTATTTCCAATAGTTTAGAATATAAAACGTTCACCAAGGGGTCTGTATCGTTTATTAAAAACCTTGAAATGTATCAGGAACTTTTTTAACAGCATATTGAACTAGTTTATGTAAGAATATAAAACAGCCGTGTGCAATGCATGTAAAACATTTTCATTAGCTCCATAAGATAAATCTTCGGATTTTAACAGGCATGATATCAATCCCGTGAAAACAATTTGTTTCCATTTTATGCATTCTAAAGGTTGTAAATTACAAAACCTATCTTGGTAATTAACTATCATTTAGTATCTAAAATATGTTTAGTAAAATCGCCTGTATATTTTCTAAATAAAATTGAAACCAATTCTTTAGGCAACATTTTACATTAATTTTCTAATTTTATGTTGTCGAATAAAAAAGTGGAACAATTAGAATGCAGACAAATTTTTTTGGAGTTAAAAACGAACATGAGGAGTAATAATATCAGTTTTTTTACACAAAAGTACAATTCTCTTTCGCAATGTTAAAGAAACACAAACTAATGACAGTGGCGCCTGTAGTACTCTCATGGGCTTGCACGTGTTTAAACAAGGAGACCGCGCCACCAACTAATATTGTTCTTAACTTTTTCACAATCTTTTTGTTAAGCTTGTGATTTTTTGGTCACCTTATATTAACTAGTCTGCCTTATATTATATTGCTAGTCTGTAAACCTACGATAATTAAGCGTTTATGGCCCTTGTGAATTAACTGTATTAGGTTTAATAGAATGCCAAATGTTATTTTTTTCAAAGAGGGATATTGGTGACCTATTTTAATGTTTGCTTACGAACATATATTTCAACTCCACCCATGGAACATATCAAGCAAAAAATTGATAAGTTCATTTGGATCAAGAATTTACTGGACTGATAATGTTTACGTTGTGTCACCGGGAACTGAACTCACGACATAACTGCATTGATTTAACAGTTCATCGCTCTATATACTCATTCACTCTTGCCAACTCATATATTTTTGTTATAATGCCATTTTATTATTGACGCACAGAATAAACTATATTACACTTACAAGTGACAGTTGTAGATTATAACATAAACAAAAATAATTAAACATAGACCGTCGGCCGTGCTGTGGTTCTGGCGTCCACCGCTGGGAGTTCTGTGTAATAACCGCGTACGAGCTACATAACTACACGGCGCTCCCAGCGGTGAAGGCCAGAACCTATGCTAATTGCATCACGGCTGACGGTCTATATTTAATTATTTTTGTCTATGATTATAAATAGCCTAAGGTATACATACAAATTATTTATTTCCAATATGCTTTTTGAAGTAATATTCCTGTATATGCATGCAGGGAAAGAATAATATTGAATTATAAGGGTTGTTATTGGAGAGCAATAAGCCATAAACGTGATGGCAAAGTGGTTGTTAGTTCCTTTCCCCACTCCAATGTGTTTCTAAAATGTGTTAATGAATAGTAAAAAATTAAAAATAAAAGATATTTGTCATTAATATCTAATAACAGGAATGACGATAAATTGTATAATACTTTAAAGCGCAGACTTATTCCAAATAAATCGGTAATTACATAACCAAAACCTTATGTTTTACATTTTTACCTTGACAATTTCTTAAGGAGGTTGTGAAAAAACACCGCAAGAACTTCGTAAGAAATAGCCCAGAAGTATGGTACTGACCTTAATACATTCTCTGATGTGTGCTTTGTGTCCGATACTCTTAACAAACCTTATACGTCCATCACAAAACAATGCAGTTTTAAAGGATTGACGTATAACAAACATGCGTTGAAATTAATTTCATGTATTTTTTAGCATTTTACCATGTAACAGTGAAGTAGGTGATCAATGAGAACACATTCAAATTAACAGGAAATATACATCGCGGCCCCTGCTCACTCGGTGAGAACATATCAGAGAGGACCAGTTAACTCTTCTCATAAATAACAATGTTTTATTAGTTTAATTTTTCGCTAAATAACAATTATTGTAAATAATACACAACAATATTTTCCACATTACAATTATAAGGATAAAAATATGGATATACTTGATTTAGGGGTGTATTCTCTTTTATTTTTATTACATAAAAATCGTGAGAATGAAATTAAAATCCATTCAATAATTTACAATTTTTCTCGACTTTTTCGCTTGTCTCGCCACCATTTAACATATTGTAGTCGGATGAAATTATTTATTTCTTTGTTTCCAAAAGAAAAATTCAACCTTTTATTAGTTTTTTTAGCCTGGACTCAAACGCTTAAACGTATTTGAACTAAATATAAATTTAGAGTGACTTTACAATGGAATATAAGACAAACCTTTTCTTTCCAAAAGCAATTATTAAACCTAACCCAGTAACTATGACTGGACATGTGAGCTAATTAATTCTTAGACAAGTTTTATGACCACGAAACCACTCAGCTATAACTATGATTTTGATCGAAGTATTTTTAGGTATTGACTTTTTAACTCAAATTTTAACTCAATGAAAAATGGGCAGCCTAGTAAATCATGGGAATTATTACAATAAAACCCTAATGTTGTACGATTAAATTCCCAGTTGTATCATACTCCTTCAGCTTATCTATAAGGATAAGGGTAAAGATGATAATAAAGCAAGTATGGTAAACCTACACAATTTTCTTTTACTAAATTACAGTACTCATGTTGAACAAAAGTCGCTAAAGTCTCAGCAAGGTGTGACGTTTTATAATCATCTCGGCACAAAGTGACCTGTAAATCACCTACAAAGTTTCTTAATATCACGAAGACACGGTTCGCAGACCCACTTGTCGTGACCGCTTGTTCAAAGCACGAACTCGGTTACGAAACTAATCTTTCTCGTCCACAGGTTATTGAGTTGATTTCTTTTCAAGGTGAATTGCACCTGTAGAATACGTTGTCAGGGTCTCTTGTTGTGTGGTTCCTTTATTGGACCATATCGTATTTTGTCGTTGTGAGCAATATGTAATTTAACTCATAAGGTTGTGTGACAAATTTTTTATGTCACTTTACAGTTTTGTTATTTCTTTAAATAAACTACTGTCAGTAATTAAACTAACTATCTTTGTTAGTTATGATCAGTTGTAAATCTTGCATTTGTCTTTGTTATTTATGGTATGGTGTAAATCTTGCATTTGTCTTTGTTAATTATGGTCTGGTGTAAATCTTGTATTTATCTTTGTTAGTTATGGTCTGGTGTAAATCTTGCATTTATCTTTGTTAGTTATGGTCCGGTGTAAATCTTGCATTTATCATTGTTAGTTATGGTCCGGTGTAAATCTTGCATTTATCTTTGTTAGTTATGTTCTGATGTAAATCTTATATTTATCTTTGTTAGTTATGGTTCGGTGTAAATCTTGCATTTATTTTTGTTAGTTATGGTACCGTGTAAATCTTGTATTTATCTTAGTTATGGTCCGGTGTAAATCTTGCATTATCATTGTTAGTTATGGTCCCTTGTAAATCTTGCATTTATATTTGTTAGTTTTGGTTCGGTGTAAATCTTGCATTTATCTTTGTTAGTTCTAGGAGTAAATCTTGCATTTATCTTTGATGGGTATGGTCTGGTGTAAATCTTGCATTTATTTTCGTTAGTTATGGTCCGGTGTAAATCTTCAATTTATCTTTGTTAGTTATGGTCCGGTGTAAAGCTTGCATTTATCCTTGTTAATTATGGTCTGGTGTAAATCTTTCATTTATTTTTGTTAGTTATGGTCTGGTGTAAATCTTGCATTTATCTTTGTTAGTTATGGTCTGATGTAAATCTTGCATTTATCTTTGTTAGTTATGGTCTGGTGTAAATCTTTCATTTATCTTTCTTAGTTATGGTCCGGTGTTGATCTTTTATTTATCTTTGTTAGTTATGGTCCGGTGTAAATCTTGCATTTATTATGGTCCGGTGTAAATCTTGCATTTATCTTTGTTAGTTATGGTCTGGTGTAAATCTTGCATTTATTTTTCTTAGTTATGGTACGGTGTAAATCTGGCATTTATCTTCGTTAGTTATGGTCCGGTATAAGTCTTGCATGTACCTTTGTTAGTTATGGTCTTTAGAAGGCATAACCTAAAAATACTACTTGTTTTTAAATAATCCTAACTGTGATAAAGAAATATTCCAATGTCTGTTTTTAATTTTATAAATTGTTAGTCTTTGCAGTGTAGCGAAAAGTAACGTTCAAAACACTACTGAAAGTAGATCATTACATATTTGACACCAAATATTTAAAGTGAGAGATTTATTTACCACTTTAAATATAGTCGAGACTTACTTCCTGCTCTGGTTGAGAAATATACTATTGCATGTTTAAGGTTTGATTAAATAGAGTGAATATCGACGATTTGAAAACGACAAGTGTATTTTTTATCCTGTATTAATTTTTAATTATGTTTCAATGTAAGTAATTTGGAAAAACTTTAAACTAAATTATGAAATCACGGCTAACATTCCTCCTATGTACTGAAACCCATTATCATAGACACTATTTACCTTTTTAAATGTGTAGACTGTACTTTACGTGTGTTAGCCTCAAAAACATCAACATTTACATGCTAGTTACGTACATTGTATATCTTTATAAACAATATATTACTATTGTGCTATTATTATTGGGTTAATAAATTGGTTATGCCTTAAACAGAATACCAAACAATATAGCTCACCAAATTTATTTTAGTATAATAATATTACCAATTTATGTTAAGAGGTAAAGAGGTCAGATATTGGTGCGAAAAGACCCCAATGGTGATTACTGAATTCAATACAACTTAAATCAAGCGGTCAAAGTTTCTATCATCCAAACATTGAGCGGTGTTGGCGACAGATGTTGTGAAGATCCAGTCAATAACATTTTATCGAGTTGTAAAACTGAATCTTTATTGCTTGTTATCATTCCGCTTTTATTTCTATTGGTATTAAAAGGGTTTTGACGATCACAGCAACCCTAATCTTCTAATTAAACAATGCTCGATCAATCTATAAGTAGTGAAAATATTTATTCTCTGTGTTGGTTACTGAATAATTGTGTGCAATGTTATATGGTAAGCTGCCATGTAAATTAATCGAATGTAATACAATAAATAAACTAATGCAATTTGACTGGACATATTAATTTCTGAAGTTAGCCAACAATAGGTTTACAATCTTAGCTCTGAATCAAATGTATTGTAGATTTTAGCTAACACATCCAATGCTTGGGTAAAGCTCGTAATGGCCAAGTGTTCACTACAATTTTTTTTTTTTTACCTCAGACCTCATGCTTGTTATATATGTATCTTATAAAAACTAATTGTAACTAATATCTTAATGTACAACTTTTATATTCAAAAAGGTACTTTACTCAATCAATTTTGTTGACAAGTGCATATGCATAAATCATTCAAAGCAAAAGTTATTAAAATAAAAATAAAATAAAATACAGATAATAGATTAATGCACAGGAAACCAGTTTGTATGCTAAAAAGATTGACTCATAGTAGTAAAAAAAAATCATTAAGTAAGAACATTTTAATTTAAATACATCCAAGATTTATGGAAAACAAATGTTCCATAGTTTGTGAGCCAGCGAAGGAATGGGGTTTTAGGCGTATGTTTATGGTATAAAAATGCGGTGTCCCCATCTTTACAGTCAAAAGATAGAATTTTACAATTTTTTTCCAAACTATTTTGAAGAGCTTGTGAACCATATAATTTCGTACATTGAAGCGTTGTTGTACTTATAAATACGGATAAAATAAAAAAAAGTAAATTTAAAATTGTTATGTTATTAACAGTACAATAAATAGAATGTTGTAGTTTGCTTGTTTAGGGATATATTTATGTCAATTTAGGCAAATTTGTTTATTTCATACCCACCTACAACATATCAATAAAAACACAATATTAACTTGTTGCATCAAACCTAAGTACTCATTTAAATTAATGTGATTAAATTGTAAATAAATCAGATGATTTCAAGGTAATATTTTAATAAAAAAACCCTTCTAAGTAATTACTAATTGGCTTAATCTACACTTTGGCTGCGACGGGGGTAATTCATTTTAAAATGTAGAAAATGTAATTCCCAAAACAAAATTTCAAATGCAGAACACGAATTGTTTTCAGCTGAATGCAAGATGAGTCTAGAATGGAGATATGTGACTTGTGCTAAGTAATATAAGATTTTATATGACCCATAATCATTGGTTAAAGCCCAATGGTCAAGCTGGCACATTTTAGAACCATCAATAAATTACTGACTTTTTTCCCTACAAAATATCTAATAACTACATTGGAAACAAAACCACTGAGCCAACAATTCATGCACACTTCGGTTATACTCTTAAGAAACGTAGTGCTAAGCTAAGTAAAATATAGTTTAAAAATGAAATATGATAAAACCACCTTTTGTCAGAAGTCGATCTGATATCTGTTTATCGTTTGGTGAACAAGCGATTTGGAAATTGAGTTACAGAAAGTTAAGCGATCCCACGAAACTTTGCTCCGATTTGTTGACTTGATATAGAAGGATGGCAACATTATACAACATTAGGAAACGCGTAAGTTTTATGAATTCTAAATGCATTAGTTTTTTGGGTTACCGTTATAAATAGCTTTAAATAGTCTACTTTTTGGGGACAATGCGCCACCTATGTATATAAAGTTCTACTTTAATGTAAATGTCATATGTCATTGATGTGTATTGACAATTAAAATATATTTTAATGAAGGACAAACAGATTCCAAAACTACTAGATAAATTACATGTTTAGTACAAGGCAGAACACTAATACATGTAAATATTGTAAGTTTACTGTGTTAAGGCAGAGTTTTGTTTACATAAGTGGAACATACTGTTTCTTTAAAACATATTATTTTATTTACGGAGTAATCTATTAAATTGTGAGGTCAAATTGGTGAGCATTGTTTTAGACTGTGCTTATTTTACAGGTGAAGCTGGAAACTAAATCGGTCTCTACACCAAAGGTAGTAAAAGTCATCATATGCATGTATATATAAATACATATAAAAATCAATGTGTCATGGAACAAGGCTACCAGCGTCATAAAGTGTGAGTCACCCAAATATAACATATCGTGTACATTATTGACCCATACTCTCCTTGTGACGTCACCTGCAGTGTGTCACGTGACTGAGTTACCAGCATTGTGTAGTGAGAGTCACACAACAGTTACATGTCGTGTACATTATTGACCCACACTCTCCTTGTACAAGTCACCTGCAGTGTGTCACGTGACTGAACTACCAGCATTGTGTAGTGAAAGTCACACAACAGTAACATGTCGTGTACATTATTGACCCACACTCTCCTTGTACAAGTCACCTGCAGTGTGTCACGTGACTGAGCTACCAGCATTGTGTAGTGAGAGTCACACAACAGTAACATGTCATGTACATTATTGACCCACACTCTCCTTGTACAAGTCACCTGCAGTGTGTCACATGACTGAGCTACCAGCATTGTGTAGTGAGAGTCACACAACAGTAACATGTCGTGTACATTATTGACCCACACTCTCCTTGTACAAGTCACCTGCAGTGTGTCACGTGACTGAACTACCAGCACCACTGTCGTGTACATTATTGACCCACACTCTCCTTGTACAAGTCACCTGCAGTGTGTCACGTGACTGAGCTACCAGCATTGTGTAGTGAGAGTTACACAACAGTAACATGTCGTGTACATTATTGACCCACACTCTCCTTTTACAAGTCACCTGCAGTGTGTCACGTGACTGAGTTACCAGCATTGTGTAGTGAGAGTCACACAACAGTTACATGTCGTGTACATTATTGACCCACACTCTCCTTGTACAAGTCACCTGCAGTGTGTCACGTGACTGAACTACCAGCATTGTGTAGTGAGAGTCACACAACAGTAACATGTCGTGTACATTATTGACCCACACTCTCCTTGTACAAGTCACCTGCAGTGTGTCACGTGACTGAACTACCAGCATTGTGTAGTGAAAGTCACACAACAGTAACATGTCGTGTACATTATTGACCCACACTCTCCTTGTACAAGTCACCTGCAGTGTGTCACGTGACTGAGCTACCAGCATTGTGTAGTGAGAGTCACACAACAGTAACATGTCATGTACATTATTGACCCACACTCTCCTTGTACAAGTCACCTGCAGTGTGTCACATGACTGAGCTACCAGCATTGTGTAGTGAGAGTCACACAACAGTAACATGTCGTGTACATTATTGACCCACACTCTCCTTGTACAAGTCACCTGCAGTGTGTCACGTGACTGAGCTACCAGCATTGTATAGTGAGAGTCACACAACAGTAACATGTCATGTACATTATTGACCCACACTCTCCTTGTACAAGTCACCTGCAGTGTGTCACGTGACTGAGCTACCAGCATTGTATAGTGAGAGTCACACAACAGTAACATGTCGTGTACATTATTGACCCACACTCTCCTTGTACAAGTCACCTGCAGTGTGTCACGTGACTGAGCTACCAGCATTGTATAGTGAGAGTCACACAACAGTAACATGTCGTGTACATTATTGACCCACGCTCTCCTTGTTCAAGTCACCTGCAGTATGTCACGTGACTGAGTTACCAGCATTGTGTAGTGAGAGTTACACAACAGTAACATATCGTGTACATTATTGACCCACACTCTCCTTGTACAAGTCACCTGCAGTGTGTCACGTGACTGAGCTATCAGCATTGTGTAGTGAGAGTTACACAACAGTAACATATCGTGTACATTATTGACCCACACTCTCCTTGTACAAGTCACCTGCAGTGTGTCACGTGACTGAGTTACCAGGATTGTGTAGCGAGAGTCTCACAACAGTAACATGTCCGAGCTAGTCCACCTTGTTATACCTTTTTGGCAAATTTTACATTTGGCATTATCATAACGTTACCTTATATAAATTGTAAGTACTTTACAACTAATTTGAAATAAAAACGATTTATTGTCAAGCATCTAAGTAGAGTTTTTGATTTTTAAGAATGAAATAATTGTAAAACTAAATATTGTTGTCTAGGAGTTTACGTTTTTTTTTTTTTTTTTTTTTTTTTGAAACATAACACATCTTTGGGAGTGTTTGACTTTATTTAAAGTACCATCCCAGTGGTCTCTTGGTTATTGTTTAGCAAAGCAGTTCTTGCTTACACAGAGAATACCCCACTGACGCAGTCTTTAAAAACAACTCTGGGTACTTACTTTAAGTAAACATTTACTCACGGCCGTGTACGATGATGGTAAGTAATGCAGACGAAGTTTTATGAGTCTAAGATATTCCTTTGAGGTTGAAGACATTAACAATACAGCATTTGTAAGAAAAATAAAACCTTTATGATTTGTTTTGGAATTTTAACAAACTACAAAATAAAATCGTGATAAAATTGTTAAATTTACTAATTGATAGATTTTTCAAAAGGATTTAGCTATTATTGTATTATACATGGTAAGACATGAGTTTTCTATCACTCAATCTATCGTTTAGGAACAAACAATGTAGGCCTATTATATTATGTTTTACATCCACCGACAAATTTAGTTTGAGGAACCAAGTTCGTTGTCAAACATAGTTTACAAAATTTAAACTAAATAATGTAGATCGATAATTAACAAAAGTATATTTTGAGACGAGGAAAATAGTCGTTGTAGAATTAAAGGATTGATCAATGAAAACACATTTTTTGTTTGTGGAAGCAGTAAAGATAGTTTTGAGCATACAGTTTTTTTTCACTAAACGTTAGAAGTCATTTGTTTTTAAATAACTACTTAACTTCTTTGCAATTGCTCGATTTCGAGCAACATGAACAGCAGTAAATATTAGTTTAGGCTACAGGCTTTCTGCACGTGGGGTGTTTAATGTCACAGAATACTAGGTCTAATATTTATTTCAAAAATAATATAGTAGAAAATCATCGTCTCATGAGAGTAGAACGTCAACGTCAACGTAGTACGTTTGTACTAATAGAGTAGAAAAGACAAATTGTGAACTAATATTTGACTACAATATCTTAGTAGAATATATTAATTTACTTCCATATTGTTTACTTTCAGTTCCAACTCAAAATCATATCCTTCCAAAAATATTTTACTAGCCTATTAAACGGTTGAAACTAGACTCATCTGGCCTCGATCCCTCTTTTACACAAAAGGCATTGATTGAGGAAACAGCTGGTCTTAGCCAAGGATAATTCGAAAAAAATGTCTTACTTTGGTCTATATATTTTTTATTTCAATTATTAAATCTTGTTAATATTCTAATGTGTAACGGAATAACCGCTTTACCGATAACTTTTTTGGTACCGTTGCAATTAAATACTTTAACCACCAGGTGTAGCTTGTTAGTTTTGTACAAAGGGAACTCAACAAGTCACACCCGTACAGTATTGACGCAGCCCGTACGTGCGTGTAGTCTACCCTGAGCTGCGCTTTAATTATCATATTTGCTGCTGACAATGTTTCCATTGCAGTCCGCTTGGCAAAATTTGGACACGAAATCTTTAGGCTTATCGGCTTATACTGGTTTTATACCTATATAGTATTTGTTTCAAAAATTATTTGCAGGAATCCAACACACCAAGACGTGCATTTAGCGTAGAAGTAGAATTTAAAGCATGATATTTGCTTTTAATATCGGCTAATCCACCAAATATAATGGCTTGCTTGTTCTCGATCGATCTTCTTCGAAGAATCTTCATATCAGACGGCGAACACTGAATTCACTTAGCTACCAAGCCAGGTAACCACTAAAAATGGCATCCAACTCTTTTCAAAATATCAACTGTTATTACACTATAAATATTTGTTTTATATATCCAAGATGTTACAATAGTTAGCGATCCTTTTCGATTAGGCTAAGTGGTCAACACCTAACGCAATTGGACATTTCGAAAATTTAAATCGGCCGCCATTGCAACACATTTAATGTAAATTTTTAGTCTTGTAAATGTTCAATTATTGGTATGGATAACTAAACAAGTGTGAGAAGGTGAATTTCATAATGGTACTCTAGTTTGGATTCCACTATAAGCTTTTGGTCCCATAGTTGTCATTCTGTATGTGCTGTTGATTGACAGTCCTGAGGAATATGTCGGCCTTAGTCACTAACAAGACTACAAGATCGCGCAACTCATCCCACACTCATCTCCATTCATACTTGGCTTAAAATACCTACTATGTATGTTCGCCATTTTATTGAACAGTATTAACAGTTAAAATAACCTTCGTATGGTCACCATTTCAATGAAAGGTATTAAAAGTATGAAAGTATGATCACCTAATAAATTTAGGATATATCATTAGACATAATTATGTTTAAGTTCTTACTTAGTTTAAAAACCTAGTTTTGTATAGAATATAGACTTTGTTGTTGGCTCCAGTTATTTTGTTTGAGTTTATATTTTTCTTTAATTTTTGTTCTTTCGCTTTTGTTTAATGTAAAATTCCTTCCTGCGAAATTGCCCATGGGAAAAATACGTATTGGTCTTGGATGTTTTTAGGCAGTTGCTTAAACGGAATTGTCGTGTTTGTGTCCGTTTATTGCACTTCTGCAATGTTTGAATGGTCCTTTATTTTAATATCCCCTCTGCTAGTTTAGGACACTGTTGGGTATTCGCTTGAGTTATATTTAATTTAATTGCTGACGGAAATTATTATTTTTCTTTATTAAAAGAAATAATTTCGAGACATAAGTGAACATACCAAAACTTTAATATGTTAAAGCAGTTGTTAAGTTGTATAGAACTATACAAGTCGATTTAATTATGTTTTCAACGCTTTTTAGCATTTACACATGTGTAATGGAGGTCATCATCGTTCACATAATTAGATTTAGAATATTGGTGATACTAATCTATAATATAATCTATAACATAGTGTTAAGCACTTAGTTAATCAACAAAATAGTTTAACTAGTAAAATTAGATTTAACCTCAAAGTGGATTCATTTGAAAGCTTAGAAGTCAAAGAGTATTTAGGGCTTCGCTAGTTAAATTACGTAGAGTATAGGTTATGTTTAATCACATTTCAATCAAACAATTTTAGCGATCCACTCTCTTGGGTCACTTGTTAGATTATTGAGGCCTCACTAATTAGATGTGGGTAGCAAATTTAACACTAGAGACGCCACTATCTTGGCAATCAGTTGAAAGGTCAAACAGAACACACAAAGGACTGACTTGATATTAATTGCCACAGTCCCAACCACTATCGTTTAGCACAAGAGCTTTAAACAGTTTATTAACCATAAAATTTATCTTTCAATTTTTTACAATGAAGTCCTCCGGGGAAGAAACTGTTCTCCATGTTAAAAATTACTTTCTTTTTTTAGGTCCGTTCTTTCACCCAAAGATGGTTTCCGAACCACTGAGTTGTAAAAAATAAAAATCTGTACAATTTTGGTAGGAACTGACTCAAAAGTTAACTCGTAAATAGCGTTTTTCAGTACAATATTGTTATCATTTTACAACAATTAACAAAAATAGTTATAAGTTGTTACAAGAAAATGCATTTATACGTTTAAAATATACAAAACACGAATTCTTAATTAATATTAACCTGTAACGATATACAGAGTCCTATGAACTCCTAATGTGTATATGAAACGGTTCAGTTCATATGTTAAAATGTAGAATATGACAACTCTAACGAGAACTGGTACGAATATTACGAAACACATTTGCATATAAGCAACCTAAGTAAATATGGAAAAATACAATCATATTGTCTAGTATACAGAACACGTGGGGGGCGAGCTGGTCTCGTGGTAGAGCGCGAGACTTCGGTCCATGAGATCCCGGGTTCAAATCCAGCCAAATCACCAATGGATTGCCGCAATCGCTAGGTATAGCCTGAAGTAACGTGAAAAACAATCCCGAACTCGCGCCAAATATCCTAGGACAAAAAATATGCAGAACACGAGGATAACCTAGTATTTTATTGAAGTCATATACAGTATCGTTAAAATTACTAAGGTATATTATGGATACCAAGGATGAAATAGTACACCCAACTGTCAAGTATATAGAACTTAAACATAATAGTATATTTCATCACTAGGGTCTAAAGTGACTCTTTTTGACCGGAGGTCAAGTTTTACGGTCGAGGCGAAGCCGAGGTCGGAAAATGAGTGAGGGTTAAAAAGTCACTTTTGGGACGTGTGGTAAACTATATTTACGTCTTATTGCATAATTATTTAACAAAAACTAAGCTAGAAAACTAAATAACTTTTATGTAGAGATAACCTTTTAAAACAACTTCTAGCTTGTTTTCAATTAAGCTAATACGAATAAGCAGCTAGATATATGTACATATGAAGATAACTAGGATATAATACTGAACTGCTATGATATTACAGTCTTGTATATACTTCTATGTATGTATTAACTATCGATATTTGACCCCGAGGTAACTGTAAGCAGTTATTGTTTCAGTTCATCTGGCGTCTCCAGTCTGAAGTGATTGTTCTCTAAATTATTCATATTGAGGTCGACAATCGATACCAAACACTTGTAAACTGCTGGAAACAATCGAGTATTCGAGTGAAGTAGTCGATTAACTATCGATATTTGACCCTGAGGTAACTGTAAGCATTTATTGTTTTAGCTCACCTGGCGTCTCCAGTCTGAAGTGATTGCTCTCTAAATTATTCATATTGAGGTCGACAATCGATACCAAACACTTGTAAACTGCTGGAAACAATCGAGTATACGAGTGAAGTAGTCGATTAACTATCGATATTTGACCCCGAGGTAACTGTAAGGAGTTATTGTTTCAGCTAACCTGGCGTCTCCAGTCTGAAGTGATTGCTCTCTAAATTATTCATATTGAGGTCGACAATCGATACCAAACACTTGTAAACTGCTGGAAACAATCGAGTATCCGATTTAAGTAGTCGAATTGATTATAGTTCTTTAGCATAACATAATGTGTACATTTGATTCGTTTGGTTAGTTTCATTATGGATATTAATTTTTTTAAGGTCGCTGGGTTTTAAACTGCTATGACGTAGTATCATGATAGTGTGATGCCAAGGCCAAAGCTTTTGTAGGTAAAATAATCATAAAAATAGTAAATATGTGAGTGAAAATAAATTTAACTCTAATCTATAATTGACAAAATCAGCCTTTACGTACAGTACAATTACGTTGCCTATTCTATACTTGTTCTCGATTCACTCACTGATTCAATCTTCAACCTTCTACGTCTTAAACACACTCTATGTTTTCAGAATCAAGCCAATCTAATCTAATTGAAAATATAATCGTATGAAACTAATAAAAATCGTTGAATCAAAAAGATTTGTTATCCAGTTGTGGTTAAGCAGACTGCAATGGAAACATTGTTCACAAATATGATAATTAAAGTGCGACTCAGGGTAGACTACACGCACGTACGGGCTGCGTCAATACTGAGGCGTGTGACTTGTTGAGTTCCGTTTGTACAAATCTAACAAGCTACACCTGGTGGTTAAAATAGTTGAACTGAAACTGTAAAAAATATTCAATGTTTTAGTTAAGTGAACTTCTTTACAGCGAGTGTATGAAATCATACTGTAAAAACTATATCTAGTCCTATGCTACAGTATTTGAATACTGTAACACGAAATAAGATACAAAGGCCAACACAAAGTATCATTCTCGGTTGTGTTGGTGTAAAAATAATCGTATTCAACAGAACCCAGAATTAACAGAAAACACACTCCATCTGTTTGCTGAATCAAATTACGTTCTATTGTATTCTACTTAAAATTTAAATGGTGAGTTTATCCATTACCAAATGTCTTCATGGAAAGTTTCCAAGCCTACTTTAACATTCGTATCATTGGACAACCATTTTACATTAATAGAAAATTGTGTTTCATCTAGAGGACTACTAAAATATAATATTAGTAGTATTGATCACAAAGCGTTGACCACCCAACCGGAATTGATAAAGATTAAAACGGATATTTCTTTGAAAAGTGATAAAAACTTTAACTCCTTGCATAAACTAGGTAAGGAACCCATCCTTAAACGACAAAGGCTAAGTAGGTTTGATAAGACCAAAGCATCCGATATGATGAGTGGTACTCAACGCGACAAGTGAAAACTTATCGATCCATCGCTACTGGTTGGCTGCAAATCGGTCATTATTTTACATACCGATGTTTTAGTTATTGTTTTGATTAATCTAATCAAAACACTTCAATAAATTTTGTTTAAGTTAGTAAATTAAAGTAATTGAAACATATTTTTCATAAACAATGTTATATCATTTGTTATTTTATAATTACATAAAAGGGATAAATTCAATTAAATTCAGTAAAAAAGTGTTCTACATACAGTCTCATTTCAAGATTTTATTTTAAATGTAGTATTCATCAGTTATTTAAATGCCATGTCTTAACTTTGATATTTGAAGTAACAAAAGTAAGTAAAAGGATATTTTCGAACTCATTACTTTGTATTTAAAATTGAATGCAATAGTAAGCAAGTAGATAACTTAGTTTCATACAAAGTATATTTAACAAAAAAAGTTAAATAATCATGATAATTGCGTTCACTAGTAAATTTATGAATTAAAATTTAGCAAAAAACTAATTTGCACGAATGTTTCAAAGTGTCTGTTTTCATAAATACTTTGGCGAGAATACCTACTAAATGAGTTGTTAAAATATCCCTTATGCGTAAACTACATTTTACAAGAGGGTAAGAATTTCGACGACTTATAATTTGTTGCATACATTTTATGGTGTATTTTGTCTACTTCAGACACAAAACATCTTAAAGATTAATAAAGCTTATGTCAAGGAACTTCCTACAAGAGCTGGTGTGTAGTGTGTAGGCAAGTAGGGCTCTCGAAGACATCGAGTTATGGGGGTGAAGTACTCCCTTGAGCCAGAGTCAAACGTAAACTTCCTAAGAGTTGTGTACATTGTAATCTATAATGTCCACTTCACCACGATACTATTTTTGTTATTTTCTATAACTTTTATCAGCCCATCTTAAATTTAAACAACATTTGCATTCACTTAAATTTAAGAATATTACATTTCCCTTCGTATTTTAGACCAGTCTCAATAGGTTATCTAAAACATAATTAATACCATGATATTAGCTTGTTTTTTTCTCTTTATATATTACTAGCTGAACCCAGAGACGTTGTCTTGCCTTCGACTATTTATAATTTAAGTACCGTAACGTTTAATTGTCTTATTGTATATGAAGTGCTAGTAACTATATTAAAATACGTACGACAACTAATGAAACACATATAGTACAAAGGATAACCGATTCTTTATTATTGCTCCTATATTAATGCTAGGTTATGCTAGCTTAATTATTAATGGTTATTTTCATTCATGGTTATTAATGACAGTATTTTCAAGATGATCTCGTTCGTATGGCTCAATCACGTCCTGGTTGAAGTTCGTTCGCTACGCTCACTCACCTTTAGGTTGGAGCTCGTTCGCTATGCTCACTCACCTTTTGGTTGCAAACTAGCTGTTGTCATAAATGTAAAAGAAATAATAGTGCGGCACCCTGTTGGTAATCCTTGTAACTTTAATGCTATTGAACATCATAGAACAGAACCAACTTGTTTAATTGAAACAGCTGTTAAGATTCATTAATTCCATTTCTCATAAGGTTAACATGGGAAACTCCAGAGCCACTGGGGCGGAGCCGATTGGACGGATCACGAAATTGATGGTGTATAAACCTATTCCATGAAATTCTACACGTATGTACCAAGTTTCGTAGCAATCGGTTCAGCGGTGTCTGAGTTTATCACTGCCAAACAAATATATATACACAAACATCCTCTTTTATACTTATAGATGAAAAAAAAATAATAATGACGTTTTGATCACGTTTTAATCTGGCAAATGAATTAAAATAAAATCCATAGCCAATATTAAAAAATGTGTAATATACCAAGTTTATAAAAAACACAAATGTAAGTTTAGTTTATTTTTACAAAGACAGCTCTGAAGCATTAGTCATATAAATTCGTATTTACAAAATAGTAGTCCATATTTACATACCAATAGATTAACTTAAAATAACAAACAAACACCTAACGTAAACAAAGACATACACATGGCATAAACACATAACACATTAGCACATGATACACAGACATGTAGGCGTATTGATACACAAAACTCACACACACATAGACTCCCAGACACAGACAAAACTCACAGACACAAAGCCTAACAGAATCGCGTGTCTAGGACCAATGAGAGAAGGTCGTCTTCCGGATATCACACGAACACAATGTACGCCATTAAGGTTTGTGCCATGTGTGCAAACGTGATAACATTAAATTACCACTATTTCAAGTTAGGTATAACTTTAACCCTATGTAGAAATCCAAAGAAATGCCGCTATTGTCTTATAAACTATTTAACTTGATAGTAGAGGAGATATTTGTAAACATTGATTGTACACAATGCTTTACTAAGTCTGCTACTTAGCCGCAGACATCTGATTGGAGCATCTATTAAATTAAACTATGTGATGGACGTTTACTGATTACTTTAAAATGAATTGTCCCACTATTAATCCTAGGACAATTACATTTATGAAAAAATAGGAGGTTATCAAATATTCAATCTACATTACTTGGTTGTTTCTTAAATTAATTTAAGACACATGCCTTATATGACTTTAGTTCAAATACATAGTCTTATGTTTTATAAATAATCCTAGATAGGTTAAAGCAAACGACCATTAAAACTTTAAATCATTAAAACATTGGGTAAGGAGTAAATAAATAATGCTTTAGGCAATTCACAAGAAGAATTAATTATTTTAAATCAATTAGTTCCTTGACAAGGTTCCTAAACCAACACTTACAATTCTGCATAACTTACTGTTGATTTTTAACGGTTTCCACACCGACGTTCCCAATTAAAGTCACATTCACGTTTCACTAGTTTTAATTTATTTTGAATTATCTTTTCATATTTTAGCAAACATTTCGTTTAATAACTAAAGTTCAAACATCACCAAATGATCTAAGATTCTAAGATAGCTTCAAAGTTTAATTGAAATGCAACTGATAAAGTTAGCGCAAAATTTGAAGTGTTTCTATGGACTGAGGAATTAATTAATTTTGATAAATTAATATATTATTCCGCAGCGTTGCTGTTCAGTTAATCAGCGCGCCTGGTATTCACAACCGCTCTCAAAGGACCAACTGTTTGTTCAATTAATTGGCTTTATGGAACTAAATTTGATCTCGCCAGTAAATTCAAGCGTTGATGAAGTAACAATAATAAAACAATTGTTTAAATAAATATAGCCTATGATTTTCAGAAGGGCTATATATCTGGGTTCTGAGTTTTTAGTTTGTTCTTGAGATGAATTCCTAGTCATCACAGGATGCTCTCATACACTTAAAATACACTTGTATGGTGACTAGAATTGTTTATGAATTTCACAATTAAAACACACCTTTCTTTCCCTTTCCCGGATGGTTAATTAATTTGTATATTTTGCGGACCCGTTAGTACCGTATCATTGGTGCCTATGTCGCCCAGTGGCTTCTTCCTAGTTAGTCCTGGGCTTCTTCCGTTTATGCACGAAGAGCGATAGCGGGAGAGGTTGTCCACCAGCTGCGGTTTCTAATTCGACCCGCTGTGTAGTTATAAATCGCAGCGGTTGTTTGGGAGTGAGCGGTTTTCAACTACATTGACTCAAATGAGACTGTTAATGCACAGCAAGCGCGGGAGCGGATGCAGCCAGGGTTGCCATCCTACCTACGCGCCCGTGCATTGTCTTCTGGATTCGCTCGGTTATAGGTTATTTGTTTACTGTGACGTAGAGAGTTGGAGTTGGCAAGCCTGTGTCCCAAACTCCGTTCGCCGTTGACTGACAGCTACCGCTATCGCTTGCACTATTTGGCAGAATTTTCCCAGCGGGAGTGGGACCGCTATCGCCCTGCTCCCGTTTCTCGTGCATAAAAGCAGCCGTATGCTTCCCAAGATTGCAGCTTTTGCTCAAATGAAAAAAAAAACTGTTCAAACTATCTTAGAAAACATTTAATCACCTCTTAACTCACGGTTATACTAATTGCATTCCTATTGGTACTTATTTAAGTAATAACTTCACCAAAGGAGAATGAGAAACCCGTATAACAGTGCGGAAAAATTTAAATTAATTGCTCTGCTTAGTTGTTGTTTTATTTCGTGTTTTAGTTAATAATATGTGCATGTTTTTAGTAAAATAACAATAAATATATTGAAATTACTATATATGAAACGAGAAAATAATGTTTTGTATTGGTATCTGGCACATTTTAGACGTATAGTCTTACTTTAGGCAAAAGGGCTACCGTGATTGTAAAAATTTTGATATATTTTCTTATGAATATCATTAGAGAGATCTCCAATTTCAAAAATCGGAAGTGAGGTGCGTGGGAATCGGTCCTTAAGGCTCCAGGGTTCAATTCTCTCCAATCACCAATTATTGATTTTATCTAAGTGGTAAGACCACGGCTCTCTCAGGTTCCTGTAGTAATTTTGAAACCATTCCCGGCTAAAACATGGAAGGGAAAAAATAAAATAATCATTTCACATTAAAATCATATATTTTTCTTCCTTGGTTGGTGGACTTTCAGTTGAAGGTGCGTCCACACCACTTGGCAACGGAGTCATCATTTATCTCTTAGTCACGTTCACATATCTCGTGTTTGTCGGGATTTGAACCCAGGCCACGAGGAAACCTTTAAATTGTATACTGAATCTTTAATTGTGATTATATTGACTTATATCATAAATATCTAAGTTAACACCCCATCAACCAGCAAGGGTATGGGGTGAAGCTCAAACCGCAAGTACACCCATTTAGAAAAATATAATATGTGGCTCAGGAGAAGGATATTCTCTCTATTTGAAACCCTCCTCCCCTAAAGGTCACCCGATAAATACACTGTTGACCAAAAGTAATTCTACAATTTAATTATTGATAGTTTGTAATCCAATCATTATACAATTAGACAGTAACATTTGCGATTAATTTAGTTTTAGACAACGATACTGCAAAACACAACAAAGGCACTAGCATGTTAGTTCTAGTGTTCTATTCGTCGTTTAACGCTTGAGGTTGTCTACGGCTTGATTGATTGTGGGGTTAATAATTTATTACGAGACTGCAATCGATATCTGAACAATATTGCGTCGTAGTAACAGTAAACGTTTTGATTAAATGAAATCATTAAATTATTGTTTACTTATTTATCAGAAATCGTAAAAAAATGTTAAACTAATTATTTGTTCATCAAGAAATTACTATAGACATTCTTATCTATCTCAAAAATAATTTTCATCAGGATAAATTGTTTTGCTAAAATAGAATACGTTCGTAACGAATACAATTTTGTTTGGAAAAAATAATTAATTGCATTTTGACTAGAACCAGTCGAGATTAATGGTTAATTAATACTCCAGGTCGTGGTGTTGTGGTGAACCACGCCGGACATGATACACCACAGTTTGGTGCCAACGTGGTGACCTACAGCAGAGCATCGCTCTACATTATGAAATAGCAAAACCTCAAGTAATATTACAATGTGGTTGATATTTTAAATTTATCATTCTAACATATGAATACACGTTTTGAGTAAGAAAAAATGTATTATTGTAAACATGAGTCTTGTTGTAGACTTTGGTTGGCAAAGACGGTTTGAATTTTAAGCGGTTTTATATGTACAGAAAATGTTACCTATAAATTATGTATCACTTTTATTGCTCAGTATTTCTGACAGGGATTTGATTATACAAATCTTTCGAAATGTTGGTATACCCTATCATTATATATCCTTCCAAGCCTCGAATGATTTTATTCCTACCAAATATTTTCGATGACTAACACATTATTATGTATAAACACTTCGATTCGATCGAAATAAATGATTAAGTATACTTTCCACTTTTATTCTAGAAAATCCTCTTATTTTTGCATTAGTCTGGTCTTATATCATATTGAAACAAAAGATATTTTATACAATATTTATTATTCAAAAGTATATAAAATAACAGATATAGCAATCATAATGTTTATGCAATGATTATTAACAAGTATTCAAACTCTACTCATGTTATATATAGGATACAGGAGAATGTAGAGGCTATCCCTTACAATGTTTGGAACTCTACAAAAATATAATTGTTCTTGTGACATTGATATCCTCCTCCCACTAAATAATATCCTGTTATTTATTATCAGTAAAACAAAGATCTTGAGTACACCACAAACAGTACAACTACTGTATCTTAATATTTAAATTTATTTAACCAAAATTGTAATGCAGTGAAACACCAAGTTTTAAACCACAAATATAGGGTAGGCCTAAATGCTGATATTTTAATAATTGTTAAATCTTTATATCACATGTTTCCGCCAGTTTCAATTTTATCATAACCAGCTGTTCAATGTTAGTGTAAGTATTCATGTGTTCAAAATATAAACATGTATTTTATCCATAAGTATAACACAGGAATTTTGAAAGCCTCTGGGATAGAGCCCTGTTTGAATTTCAAAATTTTTTTGTTTGATGGCCAATCTACGTGTCACAACCTATTCAACGACCCCTTAAACTTGGTGATTAAATACGTAGCATCTTCAAAACAATTATCACAAAATTCATATGGCGTATTAAATAAAGATAAAATTATATTTAATTGTTAGGGCTATTCAATATACCCCACATAAAGAAATATTTCGGGAAAATATATATAAACTACATGGCTGTCACAATAATTCAGCCAAAGCTCTCCTGAATATGAAAGTTCTTTTGCTAAAAACTTTAGGTTGAGAGCTTTAATCCTTCTTCAGCAACCAGGATTATAGGATTTCATAATATTTTAATGCAAAGCTTGTCTTTCTGACTAGCCTACCTCAATCTTGCAATATTTTTACATACAGTTGAAAATCTTTAGGAACAATTTATATCCAACCAATCGAATATGTCATAATATAATTTCCAATAGCTCATCAAAGGGCAGATCGTTTAGTTAAAATATGTTTAAAATCCGTTAGTCTCCTATCCTACTACACTTGAACATACCTAGCAATCGCTGTTAAATGTTCAATATTTTTATCAAATTTGTTCATAAAAAAATAAGTCGATGGTCACAGGTTGGTGAATGGATTTTGAAAATGATAAATATTAAAGGTTTTATTTGAGTTAGTGTTATCATAAGTTGAGGTTGTGTTAGTATAATTAAGTTTTTATTTTGTGTAAATTATATGTGTATAAGTTAAAGTTTAGAATTATCAACATTATTCTTAGAGCATAAAGATCATCTTTTTATATAATTTACTGTGGTATAAGGACAGGTTAGAATTGTAAGTTTTAGGTGTAAGTCTATTCACATGTATGCATACAATTGTGGGATGAGCATAGAGTAATAGCATTTAACATTTACAAAAACAATGTTGAAATGTTTAACGTCTCAAACAGTTGTTTAAAAATACCACAAAATGAGAATCTCAACAAGGGTTGAAAACAAGCATCGCATGATCTTTAGGTGACCTTAAGAGGCGTTGATGAGCGGGTTACACTTATCGGAGGGTGGGCCAATCAGATAAGACGTGAGGTGCCTCAAGAGGATTTTGATTGTCCGAGGCACGTCATAGATAAAAACAGTTTATCACCAACGTAGGTGGCCAACATAGCTTAGTTGATCTTTTCTTTTAGCGATAAAAAAATCAACAACGTTAAAATAACCGATCCAACCAGTTTATTTTCAAGCTACATCTTTAGCGTCTACTACAAACAAGGTTTGGTGTATTTTAAATTGGCTATTAAAGTAAACTGTAGTAAATTATTTTTAATTCACATTAAACGTGATAAGGTACAATTCTGCACACATATTAAGATTAAAAATCTAACCTGCAACTATTTAAAGATTTGTGTATTGGATCACGTTTTTGGTAAAACAATGAATTTGACTATATTTTGATAAATTTTATATTAAAATGTATATATTGTTAGTAAAACAACAATCCTTATCATGACCACTAGTTAAGTCCTTTCTACGACTATCATTAACCTTATCAAAAAGATCTCTCCATAACTAATTTATTTTAAAATAATACGGCTCATACAACAATGCTCATACTCTTAATCATAATTTTTAATAACAGTTTAAGTTTTGGTAATATAAGTTTGAGCTTATATTATATTAAACCAAATATATTTGTTAGAATTTGCATTATTAAATGTATAAACAATAATAATTAGAGTAGGCCTAATCGTAATGTTTCTGCTATAATCATTAATAATAATATTTAATTGTTAGAGTTATTCATCATCTACCATATAAGGAAATATTTACGGAAAACATGTAAAAACTATATGGTTGTTGCTATGAACATATTTATAATTCAGCTGATGGTCACCTAAATATGAAATTCTTTAGATAAAAAGTTTAGATTGAGAGCTTTGATCCACCTTCTAATAATTAAACATTTTAATCAAATATTTTATTGTACATAAGTGAATATATGTAATAATTTAACTATACAGTATTAGACATTGTTAGACTAGCTAAAACACTATAGGGTTATCTTGATGTATTAGAATTGTATGATAAATATTTTCTTTTCAACGTCAGAAAGTACATAAGAAGTGTTCAACCTTATTTCTCGAAAATGTTTCCTCTTGAACTGCTTATTCCTTACAGCACGTTACTTGTCGTACAAATGTGTATGGTAATAAATAATATACGATTCGAATTGCATGTAATAAAGTCATATATTTGGGCTATTTTGGCTGCAATAAATACTGTGTAGTTTACAACAGAAATGTTAAACTTAGATAATAAAAACCCTCTGGAACATCGGATACAAATGTAATCCTAGCCAGACGAATATCCGGCTCGGATCAACTTCCGGTGGTCGTCAGGTGATGCTGCACAGGTCTGTGTTGGGATCATGTTCCTTATTTCCTGAGCTATATTTTATAGCTACAAAAGATGCCAATCAATTCAACACCACAATTCAATAGTATATTTCATAACAAGCGTAGGAGGTGAGTCATTGTCTCGCACTTATTCGAGAATACGTATAGACCCATTTTCACTCTTGTTTTGAACGTTATTTTTCGTTACACTACAAAGACTAATATTTTCTTAAAAACTTACCTTGGATATTTCTTTATTACAGCTTGGAAAATTACAAAACTCATAGAATTTTTAGGTTATGCCTTCAGTTTAAAATTATTATTTACTTTGGTTGTATAGTTTTGGTTGTTGAAAATTGAAACAGTTGACAAAACAACTAATCTTTGTTTGTTTACGTCGGAAAATCCAAAGAATTATGGTAAACATTACTTTCGCAATATATATTACCTATTTGTTCTTGTTCTTCTACGCTATTAGCATTTTTTACGAGGGGCGGTCCAAACCCTGAACCTGAATGTAAGTGTCAATACCAGTATTAAATGATATCTGTTTTGATTTGTTTTATCCAAAATTAGTACTAGGTTTACCTTCTAGCTTAAACCAATAAAAGTTTGATATAGTATCTCTTGACCTTAATATAAATTTTAGTTATTTAATAATACAATGATATATATATATAATATAATATGTATGTATAATAATAGCATATTGAATAATAATGGGAGAATCATACCACTTGCACACTTGCCAATCATTGGACAATGAGGCAATACCAATTCTAAATCTACTTTATTAATAATGCACCATTCTGTTTAATGAATATATTTCACAAGTTATATATCGGGAGACTAAATTAGCATTTACAGTTTGGAATATGTTATATGCACACACGAATGTGTATGCATGGTTTTAAGTTAAAAATCGCCGTATTAAAACTAAAATTAATAAATATAATGTCCATCCATGTAATAATAAATTTTACTAAGAATGTAAGATTAAATGGATTCACTCAAGTAACTCGAGTAAATTTGACTGCTTACGTAATCATGAAATATACAATTGCTTCCCTACGTTACTCTCAGTGCAGCCTTTTAAATAAAATAATTTATGAAAATTCAATAAAACCGAGTTTAAAACCTTAGTTTTACAAGCTAGATTGAAGTAAAAATTTAAGTTTCGAAATAAATTGTAACATGTTCATTATATTGAAAAATGTATATTTTTTTACGTGAACAACCTATAATAACATCATATTAACTTATATAAAACAACTCTGAAATTTTGACACAACAAAGTTCAACCAAGGTTTACAACAAAGGCTGTGCAAATAAAAGGGAAAAAGTAAAAGTAACGGTGTCCTATATAAATCTGTCTTGAAACAAAAGAGGCTGTTAAAGGAGGCCACAGAAAACAGCTGTTGTAGATTAGACTCGTCCTTCAGACGACATTCAAGATAACAGAATTACTGGAGACTCCTTTGTTGTGCGCTCCTTATCACAGCGTCAAAGAATTCAACGAAAGAAAAATGTTTCACTTTCTTACATAAGCCAAAATTTCGGTTTCTCAACAGTTTTTTTTCACGACTGGATTTAAGATTTGTTATTGGGTATGAAGATTCTGTAGTTAATTTTTTTTACTTATAGAACCATAATATGAATTTTAAAAGTGTTGGGATTAGTATAAAAATGTTAAGTCATATTAAAACTGCGAATCAATTAACACTTACCAATTAGTAAATCCTTTTGGTGCAATGTAGTTTACAGTTTTTAAACCAATAAATTGATTACTTTGTCTTTGTAGTATCCTTAAGGCAGGAGAAGTTGTTGTTGCTTCTCATTCATGCAAACTTAAGCATAGTTAACAGCCGTAATGATTTATAATGATATTTATAAGACCAGATCCACACGATGCTGACTTATTTTATGTCAATTAAAGGTTAGATTAAAATGAGTATTTTACAGCAAAATGAGTGAAGAATGAGTGTTGATTGGAATGAAAGCTTTGCAACTGACTAAAACCAGCTGGTTCTTTTATTAAAATCCCGATGATCAAGGACAACTGGGTCCGGTTTTGAACCATCAATAAGCTTATGACCTTTCCAAGGACCGAACTGGTTTTCCTGGTGTTCCATGTACCTTTTAATGCTAGGTGATACGTCGAGCTATTATAAATAAGGAGTGTTACTAAAGTGTATTAAATTGTAATTATACTACAGTAATACCTAAAAGTTCGATTATTTTTGTATACAAGTTTATATTTTTAAGATCTACATGAATTGTCTGTTTTCCCAAATGATTTTATCAAAGAATCAAAATAGAGAAATTGGTTCTTTTCTTGTTATTAATTTCTTTATTCCATTGTAGCTTACATTATTACTACTGATTAGAAAGAAAGTGTGTGTGACTAACCCATGTTTTGTTGATACCGTATTCATTGTTACAATTATTCAATTCTTTGTCCTCCCTGTTCAAGAGAGGAAAATTCAGCCCAATTCAATCCGAGCTGATATGAATTATTGATAAGGCAATCATTCTATATTGCTCAGACTGTTTGCACCAGCCGCGAGGACTTGGCTGCTTATTAAGACGTCTTACAATATACTCATTGGTTCAAAAATGGCATAAGCTAATACAGAAGTTCCCTTTCCGTTTTCTTGTAGTTATGTCCCACTTTCAAATTTCATGACCCCTAGGATTTAGCTCGAAACTTAGTTTTAGACTATTATATAGGTACAGATAGTGGCAATAATCATAATGAAAAATACTAGTAGAAAAACACCAACATCCAAATATCCATTGCGATTTCCGGAGCAATATCTTAAATGTTTATTGTTTTGGAGTTGTGAATTTGGACCTTTGGAAGTGGTTAAAAAAGTCTTAAATTGAAACTACAAAGGAAAGAAATTATGAATTTTATAAAACCATAAGCAACTTCTTTTAGGAATTTAAATTTTTTTTAACTAATTGGGGCATATTAGGTGTTAATTTCCATGATTAGAAACTATTTTACGTGTAGTCTATTTTTTCATACTTAATATGGACCTACTTCTTGTAGAGAATGAATTTGCTTCAACGTATCTAATTACTATTAAACATTCCGTTTTCGTTAATTAATCACTCATATAAATGCTACACTAATTAATTATGCTTTGATCTCCAATGGTAATGATGATCTTGTCTAATTATACCTTTGATGAATAATGTGTAGTTTCATGTTAACACTGTGAGCTCTGTTATCCTGCATTGAAAGATAGTGACTCCGTGACATTCTAAACATAATCAAGTATAATATTCATTTTTCAGAACAATCAATGAAAATATTTCATGTTATAAGCGTTTCCAGTACAAATTATATCAGTTATTTCTCAATTTAAATTTAAAATAAAATATCTCCCCATTACAAAGTTTAAAAAGAAACTTGGCCATTCAATTTAAGCTTCACTCATTTAATTAGTATTACGTAAAAAATACACCAGAATAAGTCGTTTTAGAGAATAGTTGAAACCTAATTATAGTTGGCCAAACTTCTGTAAAACAACTATATCACTTATCGTCGTTAATTTATCCATTTCAACCACTTAAAGCCCAGTACAGTTACAGTATCCTAAAGGTAAAGTTGTTAAACATAAATTTTTACTTGAGTCTTAGGCGTAAAAACAGCAGTAAATACTAGTAAATACGAGCAGTTTTTTTCAAAATTACAAAATAATCATACAATAATGTATTATGTGGTTATATTTGGGTTACAATAATGGTTTAAAGTTCAATGCATTGCCTATTTTGTTGTCCTAAGGAGAACGGAAAATTCAGCTCAATTCAATCCATGTTGATATAAATCATTGATAAGGCAATCATTCTATATTGTCACCAGTTGCGTACAATGTTCATATACGTACCATCTTGTAACATTCGTATTGGTATCATTAGGTAGCCTAATATTTAATATAAGGATATGGTATTACCTCAATGTTATGCTGTTAATAAATCAATTTGCTTTAGCATTAGTTTCATACTATATTAATTGACAAATTTCTAAGGCATTTTGTGTATTATTTGGAAGATGATTTTCATTTGACAAATCCTTTGTAAATCAATTTGGCTTATAACATGTAAGATTAGTTGTGATAAAATGCATACTTCATATAACAAAATGAAGTAAATATGCGTATGCGTATATATTTAGTATATGAAATTCAAATCTTCTTTTTAATAGGCATATCTCTACGATGTGTAATGAATAAGTTCACAAACTTGTCACACAAGTTATTTGCAGAAAAAAACCTAAGCAACACGTAAACCTATAGTTGTTATAAAATACTGATTTATACATATTTTTTTAAACTCTGTACAATTAAATCTACAGTTTTAAGGTACATCTATGTAAATTTGCAAATAATTATGTAAGTTTAATATTTTTAAATATTTATGGCAGTAATAGGTTTGCCGGTACGCATAATCCAAACATATGAAACAAGTCTTAATAATTTAGCAGCTGATTGTTGTATTGTTATTTGATTGATTTGTCATTGTTTACATGTTGTTTTTCACAATTTTCATTTGTGGTTAAAGTTTGTTTTTGTGTGTTTTTTTTAATTTATGTGCCTGTACCATTAAATTATTAAATAAAGTGGTACATGGTAAACTATTATTTTCCTAGACACCGTTGTAACCACAACGGGACCTGTTGCTAGTTCTTGTAAAATTCAATTTAAATATTGTATTCTTACTTTCTATAATTTTAAAATCAATATTCGCAAGTAAGTGAAAAAACCCCGCCGCAGCAAACCTGCAAACCAAGCGATTCCCCATCTAATTGGCTGGAATTCTACAAAATTATTACCTTAAAATTGTCAGATGCATTTCCTATTTAAATATCATTAATTTTAATGAGTACGTTGGTTTACTGCTATAGGGAAGACAATAAATTGCGTTTTTTTCATTTAAATATTGATAGCCTAATATGAAGTAAACAAATTTGCAAAATTTCATTAGAATATGTCCATAAAAAAACAAGCTATAACAGTCTCCAGAAGAACATGAAAATTTAAAATTTTAACATTTTTAATTTCGTCCACAACCATTAGGCATACAGCAACGCTTCAATATACTAAATATTTTTTTATAAGCTCTAGTAGAAAATTGTTTGGAAAGTGACGTGTATTCACTTATACAATTAAAAAGTACAACTTAGTAAAGCGAAACTTGACTTTAATAATGTAAAAACTAACTGAAAACAAAAAGTAAACAATCTTGTTATTTTTATGTAACATATGGTAATAAATAATGTGAACTCTATACAGACCAAAAGCACGAACACTTCAGAAAGAAATTGTAACATTTTATGGTTTGAAGGTGAAAATGGGAAACCCCTTTTTTACCCCATAAAACTCCCATAAACCCCCGTTCCTATAGTCCTACCCTCCTGGTTCACGAATATATATATAAATTAGATTGGATGGTGTAGAACTCAAAAAATCCAAGTAAATCGGTCCCGGGTCCAGGTCTCACCATGATACCTACGGTAATAGCTTATTCCCAATATGGGAAATTTGCTAAACACTGATTTGTCTCATTCTTTATCAGAAACAGTTGAGTATTTAGTGTTCCAACTCTGCGAACCTAGCCTAGAAACAATAGTTGTACAGGGTTGTGGTTTATTGTTGTACAGGGTTGTGGTTTATTTCACCCAGCTTCAATGAGGGACTCAACGAACAAGGAAGGCAGCTCGGACACATGTTTTCCAGGCCAACAACTGTTTGTAAATCTACAAGATAGATGTTGGCATGTTACAGTAAATCTGTGACCACGCCTTTCTACAGCGGCGTAAATTACACGGACTTTACAAGCGTGTCTTGCACTAAGTCGTGCATGATGTCGTATAAATACGTAGAACTCAATGTAAGTTACTTTACATTGTGAAAAGACGTGACTTTACTCTGTGGTTAGTTTGAAAAAATCGCATTTGAGATTATTAAAAAAATGAAGCTGTTGTACATTGATTAACTAGTTAAATATTTCTTTAAATTTAATATATTTCAATCTTACATAAAATGAATACCGGTATGGACCAAACATAATATTCATGTGAAAATGTTTTGTGAGTATTAGATTATAATATTCATACAGTAAATAATATGGTATTGAAACAGACAATAAAATAACATACTTAGCACATGAAAAATATTGCATTACAATAATGTATAAAAGGGTTCATCTTTATTCGAATTAAACTGGTACAAAATGGTTTCCCTTCTACCATCCTTCAATATCAGCTGTATAAATAAATAAAATAAAATAAATAAATAAGGTATAATGTTACCATTGTTTTTCTGTTGTTAAAGTTTATTTATTTGTTAAAAGTTTATTGAGTTTAAATGTAAAGAGGTGACATACAAACAAAGATCGACAATTAGTCACACAGCTGAGGAAGTTGCCAAGCTCTACAACTGGAATATATCTGTATACAAGATGACGTTTGACAGAGATGTCAGATAAAAAGCGTAATCTTAGATCGAATCAAAAGTCGAGGAGCAAAAGAACTAATACAATTAGGAAAAAGTTCAATGAGGGGCAAAGGGTGATAGCACGAAACTACACAACTAAGGAATTTAAGATTGGGAGAGATAATCAGTAATGCAGGCAACGTTTTGGGAAAATGGACAATGGACTGATACGGACCAGACACACTGACCATAATCAGTAAGAGAAGAGAGTTTATATTGATTCTATGGACACTTAATTATTATCTTTTCGCCAGTTTTTGACATAAGCTGATTAGCCTATTGTTGTTTTTCTCCATTGTTATGCCTTTTCATAAAATGTATGGATTTAATTGTTGTGTTTGTACTTCTTACATTGTTTAAATAAATACATATATATTTAAATGTTTATTGAGATTAGATATAACGTATTGGGTCAAGCATAAGCAGTTAGGAAAACACATTATTTACCAATGTATGAATTTATTTATTCACAGATAAACGTATATTGTGATAAGTTCTGTTCATCTTTACCTTTATACCTATTAAAAGTTTAACCTTTAAAGGTTCTACAACAATGACATGCGTCTAAATATATACAGGGTGACAAAAAGTCTGGAAACGGTTTGATATCTTTTAAACTAAATTCTTTGGAAAATTCAAACCTTTCACATAAACTTATATGTATGAAAACTACTTTTTGCGAGCATTACCATTTTTTGCCTTTACCAGGGGACGGCCCATGAGGAGTAGGTACATAATATTTAATGTAAGCATAGGTTGATATGCACATCATTTTAAAGAGTTAGTCAAGTGGAGTTCATTGCCGGAAACCGCGTCATAAAAGGTTATCCGTTACAAAATGGTGGCAGCCCAAAGTTCTTGCGGAATATACCTGCACAGGCATTAGTATGCATTAGTATGCATACATACAGGTGTTATCGTTGCCAGGAAAAGTATTATATAGCCATAATAACACAAGACAACTTTTCATATTACACTACCCGCTGTGAGAACAAAGAAACTTATTGGATCCGAGAAGAAATGGAAACTATTGAGCCAAGTTTGTTGTCATCCTAAGTTTCAGTCAGTAACGTGACAACAGTTGAACACGGACAAAACAAGGTTTCCCAAGTTTGATCTTCTTCGTGGTTCAGAATCAGTAATTTGTCATGGATTATCATTGACCAACTACTATAAGATATACAGGGTTTTTGTATACAGGGTTTTTGTATTAAACTTTACAACTTTTAACAACAATAAAACTTCTGTTTTCTACTTAAAGTGATGAAATAACAATAATTTATTTTTGTAAAAAAATACAACCGACTTTAACGCTCTAAAAAGAATGAAATAATTTCAATTAAGTAAACTTTTGTATTAGGCAAGCTCACGTATTTAAAGTCGGCGCGGCTCTATGATGATTTTTGATACAAAATTTAAAGAGGGTGTCCATATTGCAGGTGACTATCTATAACTAAAGGGGTTAATCTGCATGTCTTTTTCATAGTTATGCGTTAAGTGTTATTTTATTACCGTAATCAAAGATCGACATCATAGTGGTATTAACGAGTATCTTTAAAAATATTATAACGCATTTAAATGTTTCTAACTTAGAAAAGTAACGTTTCTCAAACTAAATTATTTTCCTATTCATATAGAACATTTGTGTGTTATTTTCATAATGCATTTATTCTGAAGTAAACATACAATACAAGAAAATATTTCCTTTAATATATAAACAAAACAGTTCAGAATGTTTTTTATATATTTATGTTATCCAGCTACAATTTATTGATTTTCAAAATACACACACAATATTTAATTTCAATCATATTTGCAGTTTGAGCCGCGCCGACTTGAAATACGTGAGCTTGCCTAATACAAAAGTTTACTTTATTGAAATTATTTCATTCTTTTTAGAGCGTTGAAGTCGGTTGTATTTTTTTACAAAAATAAATTATTTAATGATTTTTAGTGACTGTATGATTTTATATTTAATAATTACTTGAGATTTTTTGATAAGCAAAACTGTTTGAAACATTTAAAAGTTCCACAGCACAATCATTATTTTAAAACCGCTTGAGTCACCTGTTCAGTTTACATAATCAATGGGTATGAAAATAAACATTTTTAGATATTCCTTAAGAAAGAAAGAGTTGTCCATTACATTAGGCCTAATGAAAAACTGATTGTCTTTTCTAGATACATTGAAATGTCAGACATCATCGTTTCCTGCAATCGGTGTACTTCTACATTATAAAAAGAAATACAGTAACGTCTCAAGCCTTTTGGAACAATATGAAAGTTATTCCTCAGCTACCAGCACTAAAAAATCTCTCAAAAGTGGAAAATTGGTCGTTAACACGTATAATACCTATGGAAAATATTATATGAAAGATTGGTTTAGCTAAAAGTGGTGTAAGTCATGTAGGGGGTTTGGTTTGCTCAAGATATAGCCTAGTCGAAATTGCAAATCATCTTCCTCTAGGACTTTCCGAAGCAGGCATGATAGTATCGATATGTTATAGTAACTGGGTAGAGAATATTAATAAACAATTTTAACATTCCGCATCTGCAAATGAAATATGTATATGAAAGATTGGTTCAGCTAAAAGTGGTGCAAGCCATGTAGGTGGTTTTGTTTCATCAAGATATAGCCTAGTCGAAATTGCAAATCATCTTCCTCTAGGACTTTCCGAAGCAGGCATAATAGTATTGATATGATATAGTAACTGGGTAGAGAATATCAATAAACATTCCACATCTGCAAATGCATGTTTAGTAATTAAAATATTTAACATTTTTAAGACAATTGACGATTATGCACACTTTTTAGGTCGTGTAAAGGAATAATTGCATTTAATTTATATTTAGACCTGTTTTACGAATGCTTTGGTTTCCACAATACACCTTTATTTGTCAATATCATACAGCTATTCACGGAAACATATATGTTTTTGTAAGTCAGAATATTCAATACTAAAAACAGAATTACTGTATACACAAATCAGGTCAAACGTTAAAATAAATTTTTTATAGTAACCAAAATAAAATTCATTTTTCTCAATGTAATTCATTAAGGCTCCAAGGCAAGAAATAGTTTATTGATCAATATGAAGCAACTGTTTCATGTAGAATTGTCTGTAGCTTCATTTAAATGGTTTCAACTAACAGCTGTAGGAATGTTATTATTATTTATTGCCTTCTCTGCACAAATGTAAACAATCTGAACAAATGTAAACAAAATAAGTGTTGAATATTTAAGGTTTTCAGAATTTTTCACCAAAATAAATATTATACTTAAAGATAATATATAAGGTACCAAATAGGAACTCTCCTGGTTATTTTGGTGGTGGAACCACACTGATCGGTAAAAGAATCACAGAGAAATTGGTGAACATACATAGAAAAAAAAAACATCGCCACAAACAAATTGAGAACCTCCTCCTTTTGTTGGTAGTGGGGAAGTCGGTTAATAAAAGACTAGACAATCGTTTCAAGTATTGATACTTCGAAGAGATTACCCAACTTCAATTTTTTTTCCATTATTTGCACAACGTGCGTTTTCTCAAGTCTAAACTCCAGTTTAGTCCAAACATGAACTAAAATAAAAAAATTATTTCAACAAAATTTCAAGTTTGTAAGCATGAAATTTAAGTAATTTTATGATTTTACCGTAGAGTGTCATATTGTGTACAGCTCACGTACCACACATTTTTGGACTTTTCACAAATGTATACACACCGCACATCTTCAACGCTGATACGGGGTCGACACTTTCTTGTTAAGCAAACTGCCGGTGTTCCTAAACTTATTGTACCAATCCCAAATTATAGGTCTTACAGGAGAATTCGTATTGTACCTTGGCCAATATCATCGTTGGACAAAAACAGGAGACTTGGTTTCAATGAACCACTCAACCGATGAGCTGATAAAACTTGTTGAGCTACTCTTTCATGTGGTGTTTTTTTTTTTTTTTTTACCTTTATGTTACATGGATAGAGGATGGGAGGATGGTAAAGCTGTAAAGCTTTTTTATAACCTCCCATATCTAGAGATACTCTTAACAGCATAGTACTAATTTAGTGTTCTTTTAAAAGTCCTTTGTATTTGAACTCCGCATAGCTTTTTAGATCTTAGGTATTAGGCTTGTTGTGGCTGTAATAGGTCTGTTATGCCTTCTAATTAAGCTTATTTTATATATGCCAGTATTGGTTGTCCTAAATCCTTAACACATTTTAATATCTAATATGTTTTTAAATATGACTAAAGACATAAATTCTCTATCTCTAGGTCTCGTTATTATTAACAACGGTCCTAACCCTGGTCTTGTTACCATCTAATTTGGACCTTATTGATAAATGGCATAATTAATTCATAGCCCTATGACAAATGAAATTTAGGTCTGGCAAAGATCTTGCTTGATCGAACCAGCGAACCTTCAGATTTGAAGGCAATCCCACTGTAACCACTCGGCTTGCCATACTTAAACTAAAATAAAAATAGACAATAATTCATTCGGCTACTTTATATCACAGTTATAGGGGATTGATTAATCAAGTGGTAAGAATCGTGAATTTTGCCCTATAGGTCCGAAGTCAAATTCTGCATATTTACAATTTTAAAAACCATGAAATAATACGTACTGTGTCTATGGGATTTTGAGACTACGTTTCAGGCCGTCCTACAGAGAAAATAAAGGAACTATTCCCTCATCCTCATGGGAGTAAAACCCATTATTTTAGCAATAGTAGCAATATATAAAGTAAGTAATGTACATGTGAGTAAAATAATAAGTACAAGAGGTCGTACAGTGGTCGAAAACATGACCAAACATATGTAATGTACATACTTCTCTATTTTCTACCTACACTGTAAATAAAACATGTGGTTGGAATTTCTTCCATTTGTTTAGATTTTCTTATTATATTGCGTTGTTATTCCATCATCACATGGCAATCCATAGAGTCTATGCTAATTTTTTTTATTTTTCAATACATAATATTGCGCTTATATTTGAGCCTATTTTCATTTATAAAGGGATTCTGCACACCTACAGGAAAATATCTTTCTACCGGTATTGATAGATTTTCCTTACAATGTACACGAGCTGAGAAAAAAGGTTTTAAAGAAACATTCTTGCCTATATTAATGTATTGGTAGCCAACAAATTTATTTGAAAACTAGAAACTTAACAGTAAACAGTTGATTAAAAGCAGCATGAATGTAATAAAAATCATATTTAACTTGTCAATCTGTACGTTCAGTAGTTTGTGTTTTTTCGTGGTTGATTCTTAAAATGAAATTATTCTACAATTATATATACATTTTAAGTATTGTATCTTGTGAGACAATGTCTGTAGTTTTATAAAGCATGTTTATTTATTCAAATTTTAGATACTGCAATTATAATTTTATAACAATTTAGAAAATAAATACAGTATCTAAATATAGTGTAAACGGAAAACTATTACCTACCAACCAGATCAATAGTGGATTAGTCTACTCAATAACAAAGCAGGTACAAGAGTATTGGCCTTGTTTGAGCTTAGAACTGGGAAGCCCGCCCTTTACAAGCTGCGATATTCTCTTAAGCCTTTGATCGGAGCAAGAACTTGGTCTTAATCTGCATATCTGGTAAACCACTACCGACTTGGGATTGTATACCACGATCAATAGATTGAGTAACTTCACGTGGTTACTATTTGTGTACAACACTGAAATGCAAAAAAAAGAAAGTAGGTAGGATTCAACATATAATCTAAAAACCTGTTTCGAAACTCCCCATGGTGTTTGGCTGGGTTTGTGAAGTCGAATTGATAAAATGCTAAACATGACGAATTTGTTTTTCATATTGTTCGTCTATTATGTTATAGATTTAGCCATACAATTTACTCTTTATAGATACAATAAACACTCTTCTAACTATTTAAGTTTTTTTTTATACTTGGATTAAATATTTGAATTGAAAAAAATATAGTTTATTGTTACTATAGTAATTTATCTTATGTGTGTTTGATCAAAAGTCTATCGCAGTTTTTTTTAACTGCCTCAGGAATTTACAATTAAAATCAACCATCTGTAATAAAATAAAAATAAATATAACGTTTACTTATAAATAATTCGTATTAAATAAATAAATATTTAAGTGTGTATAGTTTTTTAAGGTATTTGTAGTGACTTGTAGCCTATCTCCATATTTTATAGGATTTCGAATATTATATTCAATATTAATTGAAATTATATATGTTTGATTAAACGACGATGAATATTTGATTGTACATATTCTCGTACATTTAAAATGACTTAAATCTTTAATAAAAATGCATTGTTTCAGGTACTGTATGGAAACAAAACAGTTGCTGTGAGTAGAATCTTAAGGCTTTAATACTATTCTAGCTATATTTTAATAATTACAATTATTAATTTGAATGGTTCACTTTGTTATTCAAGTTCCATAGTGATATAAAAGTCAGGATAGAAGTAAAAATCTCGGAAAAGGTTAGACCGTACTTAAAGATTCCTAATAATTATTTTCTAAGTCATAAGTATTGTTAATACGTTTAGTATAAATTTTGATCATTGGAATGTTTTTTATGCATGTATATTAATTTTACATGGTTAACATTAAGCATATCTTTGTTAACACTTAACTGGACGTAGATTCAATAGATAAATAAATAATTACGTGGCATGCTTCTGAAATAATATTTTTACGTACTAAGAAGAAAACTGTAGGTAAAGAAATACGTCATTTTGATTAATAGGCAGCCATTTTGAAATTTTATGTTGAATCAAGGTTTTTGTCAAGAATTTGTCTTTTTTACATTAACATACATACCAAGTGTATTGCGGATGTCTGTCTAACGATACGATTTTGGCAAAGGTTTGAATCTTGATTTTCCCTTTATGTTGACCCAATGAATCACTAGGTAAATTATATCCCCACATTTTTTGAACACCCTGTATAGATACAAACAGTCTTAACCCACTATATTGATTAAGGAAACATACGCATTTTCCAAAGTTTTTTTAACTATACCTATATAATTTGGATTTTTACATTCCTTACACCATCTATAACTCAGCAATGTAAAAAATTATATACACTAAATACAACAGAGATATTATTGCTCGTTCCTTCCACTCCAGTTAACATAAGACGTAAACTATAAAACCACCAGTCATTGAATCTTCATTTTACGTCTCTTATCAAATGAGCTTTTTAAGAAGACAAATGAATCCTACAAGCATTGTTTTCTGAGCAACATTTTGTAAATCTTCACTAGTTTCTAATTGCAAATCGTAAAGTAGTTTTGGTGTTTCAAAACATGTTACAGTTTCAAACCTCTTTGTAACATGTTCATAACTTCCTTGATACGTAATCAAATGTGCAAAATGTAAAATAGAAGTACAAGATCTTATTTTGTCCTAGGACGCTAGGAACGAGCTGGGGGTTGTTTTTCACATTACTTTAGGGTAGATTTAGGGTTTGCGGCGTTATCACAGATAAAATCCATTGGTGATGAGGCGGGATTTGAACCCGGGACCTCAGGGACCTAAATCCCGCGCTCTAACCAATAGACCAACTTGCTCCCCCGCAAGCTCTTATTTAAGTGTATATAAAACCACGAAGTTACACAGAAACATTTTATTATTTGTGTAACGTTTAATTAACAGCTCCTATAGTTGTAGTAATTTGCCCACTACAATCCAAGAAGTTACTTTAAAATTGTATATGAAAAATAAGTTATAGAAACAAATATCTTATTTGATTGGGTAAAGAATAGACCAATTCCTTACCAAGTATATTTTCTTCGACAGTTTGTTCTGCCCTATGTTTGGGTACATCTTACAAATTGTCTTTTAGTTTTTGGTTTATAATATCAGAGGACAGTAACTAGTGTGTAAATGTATAGTTTTCCTTCATGAACCTATGAAAGATTATGTCCCAATGGTTGGAATGTTTTTTCGTCAAATTTCGCACAAAAAGGTAACTAACTATGCCTTGTGACAGGTTTCCATAATGGAGTTATATTCTATAATAGTTAACAATGGAACGATACAACAACAAAGTGTATGTCTTTTGAAATATTCTGTAAAATTTGAAAAATTGGGTAGGGTCTCAAAGATTCACATTATTTTCTCGCGCACCAGAGTTTGAACAGTATTACAATGTGTTCGTATCAGAATACCTAAATGTAATGAAATATTTAAAATCAGCCTAACTTTGACTTAGTGTCACTGCTTTTGACAGAACCATTTGACGAGGGTCGCTCATCCATCATTGAGTGAATACATTCTCCCAAAATCTGGACAGCGTGAAATATCTTCTTCGGATTTCATAAAACCGCTCTGAGAAAATTTCATAGAGGGCAATGCAAATTTGAAAAGTAAAAGAAGTAAGAGCTAGCAAAGATTTGAAAGAATTTTCATGGTCAGGAATTAAATTTTATATAAGACACTCCCCGGCGTTTTTCGAAAATCACACTTCTTCAACCTATATAATATAAAAAACACCCTACTCCTAAAATTTGTAAAATCTCTTAAATTTTTGAAGTGTTTTTAATTTGTATATTTCCTTTCGGACAGTTGTGCTTTTAATGATCCCAACATTGTAAAAAAGTGCATAAAGTGACATTTGAAATTTTAACCCACAAAAAAAGTTTTAATAGCGGATTTTCAATAAAAAAAGGTACTTTTTTGACGCTTGTTGGGCCAAACCGTTGTGCACGAGTTGTCTGATTCAGCCTGTATGATAAAAATACAATTCCTTACGAAATATATTTTTTGAAAAGATTTTAATAACAAGATTAAATATAATAGTTGCTAGTTATTATTGGATAGTTTTATTTCAGCCGGTTAGACTTTACACTATATTAATCTCGAAGACTTGAATATAGGATGAGTACTAAATGACACATGCCATTAAAAGTTTTAATTAAAAATGTTTTTAAGGAAACCTGTGAAATATGTGCCGTATATTTAGGTCAATGGATTCTTCTTCCTACGGACCGGAATAAAACATTTGCATGATTTCTCGTCATGTATATCACACATTTCATAGAACGGATGTCAAAAATATTTTTCTGTCTCGAAATAATATGCTGCATATACGAACTATATTATTCCTATTTCACACCCTATAAACGGATTTATAATATATTCACCTCCCTTCTACATGTCACATGTTCTATGTGCTTTTCATACATGTCATCTACATTACTGTGATGTCACGTTGGTATTTATGCATAGGACTGGGTATCATAGTTTCTATGCTTTTGATGTGATCTATTGAAATAATTAGGACATGATTAGGACATCTAAACGCATATTACATTAGTACGACTTCTGAGCTGCTCTAATAATATTTCTACACGAGTAAAAGGTATATTCTTAAACAACGGTTTCCACATCATATAGTTTATAACTGTCATTGCGTTTACTAGAATGCCAATTGTATCCCTTCAAAGATCACCGGAGTTTCAACCAAATTTCCTCATTGCACATCCTATCCACATCAGATGAGCCGTATGAAAACATTCACGTATGACTCCAATTAATGAATTCTTCTTCTTAAGAGTTCACGTTAAGAACCTTTCTAAATCAGCAACTTTATTAATGGGTTTACCAAATGTTGTTCTTCATCGATGACGTTTATAAGTGAACCATTTAACAGAAGGCCTCCTACAGAAATCACAACTTATAATTTTCGTTATAAATTAATTACTAGGTAAATGTGCTGCACTATTCGTGTATCTATATAGGTGTCGCAATGATATTTATCCTAAAAACATGACTGTTTTATATTTTTTTCATCCTAATTTTTCCTTGCAATTACTGTAATGCATTGATGGCTTATCTAAGTGGGTCATTCAATGACAGTTATCTCACAAACATAACTGTTTGGTAGCTCTTGTAACCCAGGTCATTTAGATTACTATACATACCATGCTGTACTTATGCAATATCTATGTGAATCATTCAATTATAGTTATCATAAATACATTTAATAGCAGTTCCTATAATAAAGGTCATTCATATTATTTAACTTACTGCACTACAAAAAGACTTATTCTAATGAATTACTCAATGGCTGTAAATGGCTCTTAAAAAATCATCAAATGAACACAATTGCTATAAACATCATTTAACAACATATTAATGATAAGGAGATCCACATCATACAAGTTGTGCATACTACGTACAGTTGCTGCACTAACGACGTATATCTACGTTGATCATTCAATGGCAGTTCTGGCTCAAACATCACTATTTGATAGCAAGAGCTTTCCACCAGACAGGTATTTCAGATTACTGAATCCACCGTGTTGCACTAATGTCTTATTTACGTAGGGCTGGACAGCTGGGTGGTTATAGTGCCTAACAATGTTGTTCGCAGGATCGATCCTGAGAAAAGTTAGTAGTTTTTAGATGTTTCAAAACTGGACTCAACTGTTCCTGATTATTGGGCTTTACAATAAACAATAACGAAGTTACACAGATCATCTCAATCCATTCTACAACCATCCTTCGTTTTGGGTTAAAATACACACCCAGATGCCGTCTCATCACCATCTCAATTGATAATATTCCAACTTGATTCTACACTCATCCTTTGCTCATTTTTAGGTTAAAATACACACCCAGATGACGTCACCATCTCAATTGATAATATTACAACTTGATTCTACACTCATCCTTTGCTCATTTTTAGGTTAAAATACACACCCAGATGACGTCACCATCTCAATTTATAATATTCCAACTTGATTCTACACTCATTCTTTGTTCATTTTTAGATTAAAATACATCCCTAGGTCACGTTCCAATCTCAACTGATAATTGATATTTAATCATTTTCACAGTGGTAAATCTTCTTTTAAAACTCACCATTGGTGTACTTATCCAAACACAAATTTATATGCATTTGTTTTGTAATAAAAACTTTTTTGAAGTTCGTAAATTTTTGTGTGTCCGTGAGTATCCGAATGTTTATAGGGCTGAACTAAAAACCAGGCCACAAGGTCGTTCCTGAGAAAAGACAGAAGCTTTATGATTGTCCTTGATCATTGGACGTTCAATAAAATGCATTGGGTATATGGAAAGTTCCCTATAGACACGAATTACGACCTTAAAGGGCGATTTATGAAATATTGGATAGGTTAGCACAAGGTTTCTAGTAATGACGAACTTTTAGGTATACGGTTTATGGGGGTGTGACTTGTAGTTTTTCTCAAAAGTTCATGGGTACTTTGTGATTTATATATGGATGAATGTTTTTTGTAAAATTCACATACAGACGGATAGACCAAAACTAAATGAGGTAGGACACATGTTATATTACATTTTGGGTTTCATTTGTGCCAGAAATTCACCAAGAATTTTGAAATTTTTCCGTCACCAGTTTTTCTTGTCCCAAGTAAACATAATCAATGGTGAGAGTTTTTTCCAAATCGTTTTTATAGTGCGAGAACCCAGAGTTTCTGATATTTTATTCTGCGTGTGTGGTAGAACTGGGAGCATTGGCAATGACACCCCGAAAAATTACAACGTTATAGGAAATCAAGTGGAAGTTTATTTGTTTGAGATATTTAATATTACTTTGTTTTAGAATTTAAGGCGTATTGGCAATCATGTTGGTGGACGATATTAATTTTGTGTTACTTTTTCCAGTTAGTTGACTATGTTTAAATTTGTTACTGTTGTTTAAGTTTCGGGTTTGGTTTCCGTCGTTAGTTGAGTCAGCGTCCCGGTTTCTCTTTCTCTTGCCTCGCCATCTTGCACCGAAGAAACATGTAGTTTGTTTATCTTGTACTTTTAACAAAGTCCTTTGTATTTTTTTTTCTTCTAAAAAATGTTTGAGTGATTTCTATTTAAATCCCATGTGTGACTGACTCACCCACAACCAACAACAAAGGTTTTAGTGGATAAGTAATGCACTTTTTGGCTTTTCAGGTTTATTGATTATTTAGAAATTTGTCTTTGGTTGGTCATATGTGTATTAAATTGTCATTATTGATTTGAACCAGTTAGTAAAAGGGTACTTTGTTATTTTTCAATAAATCAGGGTGAGTCAGTTACGATGCGTTATGATTTCCAGGTCCTGCTGACGTGTTTGAGATGGTCCCACCCTTCAGGTGGTCCACTTTTGACATGCTGAATAACGTGACAAAGTTTGTTCATATGGTTGCAAGACACCTTGTATAGTTAAAATAATTTCAATCAAAACTGTACGGCCAAGAGTGGTTACAAAATTGAATTCCAAATTATTTAATTTCTTAAGTATTTAAGTAGAACTATTTATCTAAAATCATTTAACTTCTTAATTGTAGTACCGGTTATCCCGATAAAATTATTTTTTGAACATTTCTAACAATGTTTTTACTATTTCAGGTAATATTCAAATAAATTCATAGTAAATTAATTATTTTTATTGAACTTTCACGAGAAATTTAACCTCATTAGGGTAAGCACTAAAAAAGCTAAGAGATTTCGCGAACATGGTATAAATTCAAAGGCGTTAATCCATTAAGACCGCGCTGATTTACAGGGTTCATGTTGACATTTATTGAGGCAAACAGCCAAGACATGCTCACACGTTTCAAGATGTCGTGATTTCCACTGACTTTACTGTTTTTAATATTTTTAATCCTCCTATTTTCTTTTATTTAAACGTTTATTTATTCGTGGCTAGATTTCTAATACTGTATTCGGTTTATTTTTCATTCAAAACTTTTCGAGAAAATTATAACGAATTAAGCAACCGATTAATTTCTCATGAAAGTTTTTGGAGAAAATATAAATGATCGAATTTACAGTAAATTTTATAGCAAACTTACGGATTCCTCGATTAACAATAAATACCCCCACCGCAGCAAACCTTCAGAATAAGCTAATTTCCATTTGCCTGATTGGATTTGCACTAGAATATCTCCTTAAAGTTATCACAATTATTCCCTATTTAAATAGCATTAGTTTAACAAGTACCGTACTTAGGTTTGCTGCAACAGGGAGGGTAAAAGTCTTTTTGTTTATGTTAACAGTTTATTATAAAATAAATGTTTTTTTCCAAGTTTGATCAAAATATGTTCATAATCAAGCAAACTACAACGGTTTATTTGGTTGGGGTATTAGGTTAACTTTGGTATTGTATTATATTCATTGCTATCTAGTGTTGCCCACAATGAAAAGGAGTGATAATAAAACCAAACAGAAGATCAAAGCTTTTGTACATCAATGTGTAGCATCATAAGTTTAAATTAATTTTATTTAAAAATGGAATATAATATTGTAAATAACACTGGAATAGATTTTAACCAAAATTACAGTTTATAATATCTCTATCAGTACAATGTCTATTATTGTAAACCTATAACTTGTATGAACAACTCGAAGAAAACCGTTATTCCGTATATTTTTTAACCAAAGGTTTATTTATTTGAAATCATGTAAATATATTTTTTTTATTTAATATTTTGAGTTGGTTGTATACAAAATATACCCATGCACATCTTTGAAGGTTGTCAGCTAATTATAATTTCGCCAATGCATTAAGAACAATTGCTACTAATTTTTTGTTACTTGTTAATTATTTTAAACTTATTAAACACCCGTCCACATATGTATTAACTATTGATCTTTGGCTGCTTTGTTATTGTTAATGCATGCACACCAATGCACTATTTATTATTTGCAATATGATCACTCTTATCATCACTCTGTCACTTGTTAGTTCAGCAATTACCGTACGTTATGTTAATTAATTATTTAACTGTAACTTTGATCTGTATTATTAGCCATCTTGTACACATGTGCCATATTACAGTAAATATTTTCTCTGTATTGGTTATAACCGTTTTGAATGGATAAATAAATAAAACAATCAATAATTAATATAGTCTTATATAGTATAAGCAATATATATTAGGACACATTTAAACATAAGAAGAGGCAAAACATGCAAAGATGAACAAAATTAACTCTCTCAAAAACTATCATGTTCCTTTGAGAATCTGGTAATAATTTTCAAGAAATTTGAGAAGACTGTAAACGGTTAACATTAGTGTGATAAACAGTTTATACCATGTGATGTATGTTTATAACAAGAGTGGAACTTAACGCAGGAATTCACACATTGTTGAAGATGACGCGCTTGGATAGATGTGAAGTGAAGCGAGTTGACGTTCACCGACGACGTTAGTGCTGAAGGGGGGGAGTGTGCGTGTGTGTGTGTGTGTAGATGTGTGCGTGTGTATAGATGTGTGTGTGTGTGTGTGAGTGTCAGAGTGATTACGGATGAGAAGAGGGATATAAGTACGTTGTATATATACTACAAGTGTATAAAGTCTAATTATATGATTATATATTTTATAATTATAGACATCTCAAAAATAGCCTAACAGATATACTGTAAGAGGACTAAACCTTAAAATTGTTTAACTGGTAAATATTAAAACATCAACTGGAAATAAGTTTAGAAATCCTTCGAAAAACATATCCTTATCTTTATTAATTTGTACGTGAAGTATAGCAATCACATCTATAAAAGCCAACAATCCTCTACCACAAACATAAGCCATAAAAAAACGAATGTAAGATGCAGGAGAGGATTCGAAAATTATAAATTGAATAACACGTTTTAACCAAACTCAATTTCTGAGTGACTAGATGGATAGGTGGTCATAGTATTATCATACAAATCAAAAAAGATTGCTGGTATTATTCCGGGAGGTGTCGATTTTGGAAATACCTTTGTCAATAAGCAGTTGATATTATCTAACAAATCGACTTTCTTACTATAAAAAACAAGAATGGCGAAAAGCAAATAGAGAACCTAATTTCTTAATTGAAATTTTTTTTTATTTTTTTATTACACCTGGAGATACTGTAGTAGGATTAACGTGAACGGAAAATCTGTTTGAAGATTTATGATTATGTTGGTCGGAGATATTTAGTATGTACTAAAAGACTATAACATTAGGACTTTGATTTAAGGACAACCTGATTATTTTATAATTTTATCAAACATAAATGACCAATGTTGTCATACTTAACTTTATAGCATGCTAATAAACAAGAAAATGTTTTGATTTTTACAAATAATCTTTGTCTATTAATATTATTCTTGATTGTCATTGTTAAGCTGGGTTTTCCTAGACGCGGAGTCGGCCAGCGGAGAGCGGACAACGGAGAGCGGAATTGAAATTAACATGGCATTCCGCTCCGCTGCTAGGAAAACAGTAACATTAAATTACCTAAGACAAGCTGAGTCCGCTCTCCGTTGTCCGCTCTCCGCTGGCCGACTCCGCGTCTAGGAAAACCCAGCTTTATGCTACTATAGATGATGATATATTGTCTGAGAAAATTAAGTTTGACCAGGCTATATGTGTCAAGTTCGTATAACTTATTGCTCACCCACCCGTGTAGTTTTTTTCCATATATTCAGCAAATTATCATACTAAACCGAGCAGAATTTTCAACACTGAATACTAAGTGTAAGACTAGATATTCATTGTGGTATGAAACTGTATTGATGTTATGTTTGTATAACATTTTTCTTGATGGGGATTAAATTTATACTACTTAATTACGCATGTATTGGGGCTACAGTACCAATAGAAAAAGATAAGTTATAGCATCTTTGGATGAAAATATTTGTCTTAGAAAAGTAAGTGCATTCAAACAGTTAAGATTCTAATAAAAATGTATAACATTTTTAACTTACATTTTTCAATAGGCAAAAGATTATTTTACAAAACAGTTTTTTTCAGTTATCCTCAACATAATGTGTATAACTAAATTAAAAGTTCAAAAAAGTCAACATATAATAAATTGTTTTTAATGACAAGCGCTTTCGGAAACTATGTTTCCTTCGTCAGGCTGTGATTTAACTGGTACAAAAAGTAAATATTTAAAATAATTAATACATTTAAAGTAAAATTAAAACAGCTAATAAAAAGGATATTGGAAAAAAACATTTAAAAAAATAATATTTTGAAATTTGGATATATTACAGCATGGGAATGATAAAAAAAACAGACCAAAATTATTTTTTAAATAATTAAAACGGCCCAATTATTAACTCGATATTACCTAAAATAATTACATTATTTTACAACACTTATGAACAACACTGTAATATATCCAAATTTTAAAATACAATTTTGTTCGTATATTTTTCCATTATCCTTTTCATCATCTATTTTAACTTTACCTTAAATTTAATTAATTATTGTCATTATTATTGTATATTATAATTATTGTATATATAATTATTGTAAATTTACTTTTTGTAACAGTTTAAACACAGCCTGACGGTGGAAATATAGTAAGCGCTTGTGATTAAAACAATTTATTATATATTGGCCTTTTTGACTTTTAAATTAGTTATACATTTCGTTATGCATTGTCAATATCTCTAATATAAGTTATCACCAACATGATTATATTTTCACAATCATTTTTCAGACATTTAATCTGCCTACAATAACTTTTTTAACATGACTACAATAACAAAAATTAACCAGGAACACAGACATTTTATAGAACATTTAGCAGATAATAATAAAATGTTTTTAACGAGGACGAAGTATGAGTATTTCACTAAAATCCGAAACAAGGTATGGAATTCTTTTGAATTTGTGAGATTGACATACAACTGTTAAAGTTTTAAAACAAACGTGCTAAAATATTATCTTTTTAAACACGGGGATAATTCTTTCGTCCATCGTATACAAAATGTTATAAATTATTCTAGGAATATCGGATTTAGATATTTCGCCCGTCACTGATTTTAAATAAACCTTGTCTATTGTACAACGGTCACAATATGCATTCAGTCCTGTTGCTATGTTAGACGCTCCAGTTGACTTCATCCATGTTATCGGATGTTTTGTATGCGACTCTGAGGTGAGGCATGATACACATCTGTTGAGCATAAGCATAAATTTGGTCTTAAACCAAAACATGACTTACTTTGTATGCAATTTGCTAGGTGAATAATAATGAACAGTTTTTACTTTGTTTCTTATTTGTAGCCAACCGACTACTTTGCAATTTCAATTTAAAATTGTTTATGTCCTATGGAGCCCAGGATTGTTTTTCAAAATACTTCAGCCAAGAACTAGGGTTTGCAGCATTATCGCTTAGATAAAATCCATTGATCATTTGGCTGGATTTAAACTCGAGACTTCAGGGACCTAAGGTACGCGCTCTACCAATAGACCAGCTCGCTTTCCACATTGCAATTCTAATTTGAATTATTACCATTTCAATTATTTTGTCACTGAACGGATTTCAGTTACACAATTAATACCAAAATGACGTGAACAACTTCAACACCAATTGAAAAATATCTAATTGTAATACTATTTCTGTGCATTTCTTAAGGACAGTAGTAGTTTTCGTCAAATTACCAATACTGGATTTATGGTGATTTTATGGTCCCGAGTATACTTGTAAAATGATGCCCAATATTTATAAAAATCTATTCCAATATGTATCTTTTAATACTTTCAAATAATGTATTTACATATTGTTAATCATCTTTTAGAACATAATTTGATCCATGTTCAACATACATGATTATTAGTAGTAATCAAAATAATTAAAGAGTTTAATTTTCAATCTAATAAACCGATTAAATGTCAAACAGGTAAGATGTCAAACAGTTTAAAACACTCGTATACTGTCGTAAACTGTCGTTTTTTAACGACAGGTATTGGAGTTGTCCCCTCTTCTCTCCAAAGTTTTGAACTTTGATTAAGTCAGATACTTTCAAGAAGTCATTTGACCAAAAATACCTTTTGTCAGAAGTTCAAATTAATGGTTTGTCTCCATTCAGACAATGAGCAAATAAATAGACAATTGTGTAGTACAACAGGATTAGGAAAATAGTGTTATTTTTTATATAGGGAGAATTATGCATTCATAATTTACCACATTGATTTAGTCCACTTTAATGTAGTCTAAATTAACCATTCTTCTAAGGTTATACTACCTGAACAAAAAGTTATTTAAAACTATACGTATAAAACTTTAGGGATTTTTTGGTGTGCTGTTTGAAGAAAAAGTATAAAGAATGATGAATACATATTAAATACCTTCAAACTGTTCCCTTAATTTATTAAACATTATGAAAAATAGAATTTGTATTGATAATCAAAAAGAGTAGAGATAAATTCTGAAAAAGGATTAAGAGGTACAAACATTTTGAAAAATCCATCTCCACTTTGTCCTAGCTAAAACTCCAACGTGATCTTTGAAACTTTTAAAATTGGAATATTTGTTTCGAACCATGGATAAATGAGTTACAAATAAAATGATCAATTTTTCAAGATAAGAGTTCACATGAACGTATCAATTTCAAAAAGAATTCTTTTTTTAGACAAATATGGATTGTTGATGTTAGTTATAGGTAGAAACCCCTAAAACATGTTATAATATGATAAATGAAGACAATAAGGAACTTTTGGAGCTCCTAAATTATCTCAAAATTTCAATTGACGGATTGATAAACTTGCAGCCTTCCTAAGACAAATTGTCATTCATATTTAAATTTTTCCCTTAATAAGATCTGATTTTTAATTTTGTTAATTTAAAAAATATATAAATACAGTATAATGTATTTTAATCAATTTTGTTTTTGAATTTACCACCGTAAATCTTTTAGCAACTGTTGTTTATAAATCTTGAAAGGTGTTTAAGTAATCCAGTTCTACAGGCAATACTGTATTCCCTCATAACTTTGACTTGGGCTTCCAAAATTGCAATCGACTTGAGATAGGCCTACTCGTTAAAATTTAGTGGTATATTTATGTATCATTTACTTATGCCGTTCAGTAAGCCACATGGGTTTTGAGTCCGTGTGAACTACCCTTTTGTAAAGCTCCCAAGACAAAAAAAAACACATAAAAAACCTTCCCAGCAATGTGTTGAAATAAAAGTAAATGAAAACTCCATTATACTGGATGGACTGAGAGTGGATGAGTAAGTTTTAGTGGCTTCACAAGAGAAAAATATAAAGGCGTTAATACAATAAGGTGGCGTTGGTTTTAAGGATTTATGTTGACGTTTATTGAGACAAGCCTGCACATGTGCTCGCACGTTTTAAGGCTTTTGTTAGTTATTTATTATGGTAACCGAACAATTGTTCATTTTCAGAAAAGGGCAACCCTGGTTTAAACTACATTGATTACTTCTTAGTTTTTTAATATTTTAATATTTACTTTCTTACATAACTTAAAACAGTATCTATTAAGATTTGAAGCTTCACAATTATTTTGTACATCACATTAGTGTTTACATTATTAATCTGCCCGTAAAAGTCTGTTTACTGCACATTTACTGTAAATGACTATTACGCTACCCTTTTACCATTCAATTTTGTACCTTTCAACTTATTTTTAGTGATGGAGAGATATTTACTAACCGTGAACATTTTCATTTCGAAACGCAAATAATGAAGTTTTCACAACGTTTAAGGCTCTAGAATTATGCTCAGAAAGATTTCCCAAAATAGTTCTAGAAAAGTACAAAAACCGAGCTAAAGCTGGAGAAATAATTTCCATGGAGAAACAACTTGAGTACTATGAGTAGTTTAATATTTTCCCAGCTAGGATTGTTTATTATTTTTATAACGTTTTGATGCGTTCTTCCCTGATTCCAGATACAAGATCTATATTCGATACAGAAATATTTAGCATTGCCCCAGAGTGATTACGAAACCAATGAATTTCCTTTACTTTCCCAAACATTTCTTTGTCCAAACATTACTGTACCCGTAAACCATAAACCTGTAGATATAAACTAAAGCACTACAATCAATCAATTAAATTAGTTAAATCAATTAAATCAATTATTTAAGATGGGGACGCCACTATGTGCGTTTTTTAACCAAAATATGAGTGAAGGATGAGTGTAGAATGAGTGACGAGATCTTGTAGTCTTGTTAATGACTAAGGCCGACATATTCCTTAGAAACAGCTGTTAATAGCCCTTACAGCCAATGGCAACTAAGGGACCTACAGTTTATGGTGGAATCCGAACCAAATTTACTTGTAATTAACGAATTGGTCTAATTATCAGGGTAGCTCTGCGGATAGTCGTACTCACTAGTGCGGACGTTAATCCTCACCAGGGAGCATCGCATCCACAGTGCATGACTATAAACATTGACTATTAAATATCCACAATTCGTGACCTCCTAGTAGCTGGATTATAGGACGACGCCACCATACCGGTCGTGTTTAAACCATTTTCATTTGAATAATTTGTATTTGAGTATAACGTTTGAGGGAAATTTTTTTCATTTTTTTCTTCGGCCAGCTTGTGATTATTGATTGCTGATTTCTTTATTTGCGCAGCTCTGCACCAGTAATGTCATAGAAATGACTCGACACATCCAGAATGTATTCTACAACATTCATGTAAGCCCTGAATACGATCCAGTCACGTACATATCTGTGCATCTCACTCTCAATGTTTCTGTACTCTTGATCCATTATACTTCTGTTTACCATTGGGTATGGTTCCAATTTTCTTCTATTCAAAAGGCCGCTGATTTCACACAGCAACTGCAAAAATACCATATTTGTCATTGATATAGTTGTTAGTTCTATTAGCCTTGTGATGAATGTTTTTGTATTATTTATAAAACAATTTACGGTAGAATTGATGCATTGATTTTCAGTATCACTGTATTTATTTGCCCAAAGGAATTATTATAGAAACAACTTTAGCCGTGTATCGTGAAAATACTATCAACTACGTATACCCTAAAACTTTAAAACTTTAAAGAATATTTTAGATTCCAACAAACAAAATCTTAAAAATTTAAGCTATTAATTTTCAATACTCTGGACTACAAACCATTACTTAAACCTACAACGTAGAAGCTCTTAATCAATAAGGATTTTCCAAGGTAAAGGCCCACCTCAGTTGTTTATAGCAAAAGATCAACATTTACACCTTCAAAACCGATATATAAAAAGTACTATCAGAGAACCCGTCCTTCGTACGGGGTTAGCGTATTAGTAAATGCTTATTGCAGTTATATACTCGTACTTTGCGTTTGAAATGGGAGAGGACACGTTTAAACAAAATTTGATTTACTATAATTTACGGTATATTATGGCACATCTACCATAGCCATAATCTTCTGCCACTGCACCAAAACAATAGAAAAAGTAAAGTTCTTTTTTTAGCTGCTTTTTGAGCTGCTTGGTTCCAATTACCTTTATTAAATGCAAAATCAATTAACAGTGCTGCACTATAATGCTGAACCTTATAACCTTTTAATGCTTTTAAATATCATAGAACCAGCTTGTTATATGTAGTTGAAACAGCTGGCGAAATTCTTTAATTCCTTTTGCACATAAGATTAACATGGAAAACACTACAGCCACTGGGGTGGTGCCCGAATGTTTTTTTAGATAACAATATGTCTATATGTTAATCAGAAATGTGAGCTATCATCATACCAAATTTCAACTCAATCTGGCCAGTAGTTAATGCGTGTTTAAACTTCAAACAAACAATCCTACAAACGAACAAACAAACACACAAACTTTCACATCTATATATATATATATATATATATATATATATATATATATATATATATATAAATAATCCAATGTATGTTTGTTTGTTTGTTTGTCCTTTATGGACTCCAGAACCGCTCAAACAGATTGTAATGAAACTTTTAGGCATTATTAAGCATTATTCAAGGATGGTTTGTGTGAAGTTTGGTGCAGATCCCTCAAAAGGGCTTTGCCCCAGTGGCTCTGGAGTTTCCCATGTTAACCTTATGATTTCTTGGAAGTTAAAATGTTTCCATCTTGTAGCAATAACGTGAAGTAAACGTATACGTATGTAGACGTGTGTAGGCTACAGACGTACCAGATTGTTACTGTCAAACATTTCTGAAAACTCCTTTTTGTAATGCACATTTCCCTCTGCTTCGTCCAGTCTATTGTCCCACACCACTTGCTCCAACCCCACAGCTAAGATCTCCAGGTATCTCTTTGTATCTTTTAGGAACTGGTCCAGCTGAAACACGTTGCAACTGTTACTCTCACATATCGTCCAGTGTATGGTCCCACTCCACTTGCTCCAACCCCACAGCTAAGATCTCCAGGTATCTATTTGTATCTTTTAGGGGGGTAGCGGATTTTTATCCCCCTGGAATTTTACCCCCTGGGCAAACGTGACGTCACAAACCAGAAGGTAAAATTCCGGCCGCGAACTTTTGAGTTTCGCGACATCAGCTCGATGGATTAAACGCGGAATTAAACATATATTTTCACGGTTGTGAATTTAATCAGAACACATCAAATTATAAAAACCTAGAGTGTACGGCCCGGATTTTTACCCCCGGAATTTTACCCCCCGGATTTTTACCCCCGGAATTTTACCCCCGGAATTTTACCCCCTGGATTTTTACCCCCGGAATTTTACCCCCGGAATTTTACCCCCTGGCCAGATATATAAATTAGTGAGAATGATTAATTATCTTCATTCTGTTTTAATTTAATAGTAAACATTTTGTTATGAAGTAGCCTATATTAATTTATTTGTAATATTAACTAATCGAACAGGTTTTTAATTTCAATTTTGAGATTCTAGTATTAAGATTCGATCTTTGAAGCCAACAGTTGGTTAATATGACGTATAAACAATCAACTGAGTGATAATTGTTTCGAACATTTCTTTACAACAACAAAAAAAAAATAGATAAAGATAGGCTACTAAATAATTAAATGTTTACAATTAATTAAAAACAGAAATAAGAAAACCAATAATTCAATTTCTAAAATCGGCCAGGGGGTAAAATTCCGGGGGTAAAATTCCGGGGGTAAAATTCCGGGGGGTAAAAATCCGGGGGTAAAATCCGGGGGGTAAAAATCCGGGGGTAAAATTCCGGCCCGTACATCTTCAGTTGTCTAAGCGCTAGTTATATGGACAGGGGGTAAAATTCCGGGTTTTATCGCTAATCTAATTAATCACGCTCTGGCTATTTTCATTAGACTTCCAAATCCGCGGGGGTAAAATTCCGGCCGCGAACTTTTGGCCACTCAGGTTACTACGTCATAGTGACGTCAGCTCTGCCCAGGGGGTAAAATTCCAGGGGGATAAAATTCCGGCGACCCCTTTTAGGGACTGGTCCAGCTGAAACATGCTGCAACTGTTACTCTCACATATCGTCAGTTTATGGTCCCACACCACTTCCTCCAACCCCACACCTAAGATCTCCAGGTATGTCTTTGTATTTTTTAGGGACTGGTCCAGTTGAAACATGCTGCAACTGTTACTCTCACACAACGTCCAGTGTATTGTCCCACACCACTTGCTCCAAACCCACAGCTAAGATCTTCAGGTATCTCTTTGTATCTTTTAGGAACTGGTCCAGCTGAAACATGCTACAACTGTTACTCTCACACAATATTTCGTTCCAAATACATACTCGTGTCTATATTGAAATTCGTTATATGTCAGGTGAGTAGTATTTGGCCAATACTATAGTCAAATAATTGCAGGAACATAGTCTATTTGGTATTTAATCTGCTTGAATAAGTGTTTTGTATGTAAATAAGCAAAGTCCTGATTTCACCAAAACTAAGCATTTCACCGTTTCAAAAACATGAACATAGAAAAAAATGATGGACTAACGAATTATTGGTATATTACTTCGGTTTTAATGGCAATTCACAAGTTTATATTCTTTCTAAATCGTGTTGTACATTAATATGGTCCAACATATGTTGTGGAGTTGAGTTTGCAAAATTTACAACTTTTACCTCGAGTTTTTCCAAGAACCCTCTGTTGGTTGGTTCTCCCAATTTCTTTGGTGGTTTTGGCAGCCAGTTATATTCAAGATTGCTCCAATCGTTCTTGTGTGTCTTGTAATCAACTTGAAACACATCTCGAACCTAACAAACGAAAATAACGGCTAATATTGAATCGCTAATATATCGCTAATATGTAAATATTGTATTTTATTTTGTTTTGTTGACGTAGCTAATGCATTTTATGTTAATTTTGCTGAATAAACGACTTATGACTTATGACTACACGAATTAAACTAGGTATTTGTACTGTATTTAGTAGTATAAAACTGGAAATAATGACAACAGCATTTCACAACTTTACATTTTATGTTTATTGTTTGTTAATGTTGAGGAACTCATTTAATTTTGAATGAAAACTGTTTAGACCTGTTCAAAATATATACATTTTAACAATAAAGACAGTAAAGACTCAAAAATGCTATTTATGTGTCTTATACAACGGAATACACGTTTGAGGGTGCCTACCGATATAGTTTTGGCAATGAGATAAGGGCTTTTGCTGGTGAGTTATTTTGATTTAACACCCAAATAATTTTGATGGTCAATAGGTGACTAGGATTATGTGTTATTGTGTTTACCCATATATTACAAGCTCTGATATGTTAAGAGCACAAAAAGCACACAAGCATTGGAAACAAATTAGTGTTAGTGTTGAGGGCTTGCACCATAGGGGCATGTTTTTAGCGAATTTCCCATATAGGGAATAAGCTATTACCGTAGGTCTCATGGTAAGACCTAGACCCAGGACCGATTTACTTTTTCGTTTTGAGGTCCCCAGAGGCCAAAAACACCATCCTTTCAAATTCATATATATATATATATACATATATATATATTTATATATATATATATATATATGTGTGTGTCCGTTAGCGTGATAACTCGAGAAAAATTGATCCGATTTTGATGAAATTTGGTACAAACGTGTAAATCTACATTTATTCAAACGAGTTCGCGAACTAGCATAATCGGACCATGGGATCAGGTGTTTATGGGGGGTTTTATGGGGTAAAAATGGGTTTTTCTCATTTTTGACCCTAAAAACTTTAAATTTATAAATTTCTCTCTAGACCATTTTGAAGAGCTTAAAAAAAACAAATAATTTAGTATATTGACGTGTTTTTGAATGTTCATTGACTACGGAGAAAATTAAAAAAATTGTAAATTTAAAATTCTCATGTTATTTTTATGGAGAATAAATAAACTGTTCTAGTTTGCTTGTTTATGGATATATTTTAATCAAATTTGGCAATTTTGTTTATTTCATACTAAGCTATCAATACTACAATTGAAAAAACACACCTCAACATCTTCCCTGTAGCAGCAAACCTAACTACTAACTAAAATTAATGTTATTTAAATAGGAAATAAATCTGAAAATTTATAGGGAATATTTTAGTAGAAATCAAGCCGGGTAAATGGAAATTCGCTTAGTATGCAGGTTTGCTGTGACGGGGGTATTTAAAATTAGCATGTTTAGCCACCATCTTGAATTGACCGGGTATAACCCTCTTAAATCAGTGCTCACTAGGCCAAGAAATACCATTATCATCCAACACTTTATTAGAAGTATAGGCTATATTTCTTTCCGTATGTTCCCTATAAAAATTTTCTGTATATCTGACTTTTGTCCTCCATTATTTAATTATAATTGTTTATAATTATTTATTTTTAAATACCATTGTATAGAGTACATATTTTAAGTCTGTTTGATATTAGATTGATTGATGTGTCCAATAGAAATTCAATTTTTTACTTTCCACTGAATATACATATACTTTTTACAAAATGTAAAGGATTTAATTTTTTGGTTGTAAAGTAAATAAAGTTGCTTTTGATTTTTTGAATTTAGCGGTTACAATATTATTATAGAAAGTGTTTTTACACCGAATACCACAGATAAGTGTTTCATGATTATTTTCAACGTCAAAGAAAGGGAAAAGGTTTATTCCTTTGGTATCAGCAATACAAACCATACTTACAAATTTATTGCGGAAAAGTTCGTAATAATTTCGTGCCTCGTCAGCGAAGTATTGCAGGTCAACGAGCCAAATGATGAGGTTTTCCTCGGTCAACTCCCTGTTCCCCACCTCTAACCAAGGGGATGGTGTGGGGTTGGTACAGTTAGGTACGCAGCTACAGGGGTCCAGCCATTGCATGGGGGTGCTGGGGTGGATGGGGTTGCGGAACACAGGGCTCCAAGAAGCGAGGGAAACCCAGCAGACTGAAAATATCAAATATGACAGAACATGTCAAACACCCGTCAACCTAATGTCAGAGGGGTTATGCATAGTGTGACACATGAACTGTATAAGCTGTATGCACCCTGAATGTGATATAACATAAAAGTCTTTTATTTGTTACTTTAATAATATTTACTAGTATCTGAATATTTTAAGTAATTTTTTGCGTTCTTTTTTTGGTGTCTTAAGATTTTTAACGTTTTTTACATTGAATTAGCACTTATAAATCACACATCAAACTATAGAGAAGTTAACAAAGATTTAACTACTAACCTATATATGTTTCCAGCATTATGAGGAAAAATTCATTTAAATGACGTGTCAGAATCTGAATTCTGATTCCATTAACAGGTGAGATATTATATAAGCCCCATTTCATATGGCAACATAACTACTTTGTACACTTACTTGATACATGCTTTTAAAATTTCTTCAGAATTAATCATAATTAAACGTTTTTTTTTTTGTAGCATTTTATATTTTTTCACACTTTATAAACAAATTCAAGTTAGTATTTTCCCTTTTTAGCTCTGCTCAATCATGAAATTTTCTAAACATGTTAGTTCAGTTTTGTCAGTTAAACCATAAATTTAAATATTTTGCAAGATCCTGTAAGGAAAAGAGAAGACAATTTGATTGGCCAGGGTAAGTCAGTCATTGTTTGAAGCACATGGTCTTCAGCCAATCACAGGGTTACCTTGGTCAGACAAAACTTATCACCCTTCTCGTCCGGGCTCAGTTGTGCTAAACCAGTTGTAAAGTAAAGTATTAGTTTGTTAGTTCACTTGGTCAGTTACCCCACGTTTTGAGTAAGTCTTTTAAAAATTTTAAATTTAGTTAGTTTTATTTTTGATATGATAACAGATGTCCTCTCTATTTTGATAAAATCTCATTCACAAAGATTCTAATACATTTAACTTTTTTTTAGGGCTCATGATTAAAAAGGAATTTATAAATTTAAAAAGAAGTCAAGTTTTTTTAAAGTATATTATATTAAAATATATCAATCATTTTCACACTTATATTGATACATGCTTTTAAAATTTCTTCAGAATTAATCATAATTAAACGTTTATTTTGTAGCATTTTATATTTTGTATTTTTTTGGTCACACTTTATAAACAAATTCAAGTTAGTATTTTCCCTTTTTAGCTCTGCTCAATCATGAAATATTCTAAACATGTTAGTTCAATTTTGTCAGTTAAACCAGAAATTTAAATAGTTTGCAAGATCCTGTTAGGAAAAGAGACGACAATTTGATTGGCCAGGGTAACTCAGTGATTGTTTGAAGCACATAGTCTTCAGCCAATCACAGGGTTACCTTGGTCAGACAAAACTTAATCACCTTTCTTGTCCGGGCTCAGTTGTGCTAAACCAGTTGTAAAGTAAAGTATTAGTTTGTTAGTTCACTTAATCAGTTACCCCACGTTTTGGGTAAGTCTTTTAACAATTTTAAATTTAGTTAGTTTTATTTTAGATATGATAACAGATGTCCTCTCTTTTTCAGATTTTGATTAAATCTCATTCACAAAGATTCTAATACATTTTATTTTTTTGGGGCTCATGATTAAAAAGGAATTTATAAATTTAAAATGAAGTCAAGTTTTTTTAAAGTATATTATATTAAAATATATCAATCATTTTCAAGAGGAGATTATCTTTACCTGCTTTTGGCATTTACACAAATTTTTACAACCCAATACATAAAAATATATTAATTAAAAACTAGATCATGTGGGCCTAGTACGCTACAATTTTATCATTGCTTCAAGAAACGATCCATTTGGTGGGACCCTGCCAAATTCACCCAAAGAGATGACACATATAACAGTTATGTGTGCTGTAAAAGCTAATTTTCCGATAAAGTACTGTCAGAAGTGTCTGTGTGTTAATTGATGCGTCCTAACCAAACCCTTTGAAACCTTAACATCGAGAAACTGCCCTCGATATTTTTGGTCAGGTAAAATCATTCATTCATTCAATATACAAGCAATTATACTATAATAATTATATACTAAGTAAGGTATGAAATAACTATTATATTGCTATATACTAATAATATTTAGATATCATTTGAGATGGTGACGCCTCCTATGTGCGTATATTAACCCAAAGGAATGGAGGGTGATGCCATGGGTAGCTTTATGACTAAGACCTGATGTTTCATTAGTCAGGACTCTTAAAAGCCTATTCAAGGACAACTGGTACAGATTTAACCATCAAAAGGCTATACACCTTTCTGAGGATCGAACCAGTGAACATTAGATTACCAGGCGAGCACTCTAAACTAAGAGCTATTTAATTAGTAATCGATGAAAGCGTGGTTAATTGAAGCTAAATAAATTTGACGACAATAATAACTTTAAGCAGAATTCTTACCACTTAGTAACAATAATATTAACTTCATCCTAGTTCACGCACTCTATAACTATACTGAATAATATAACTATACTGATCAATAATCTTTATCTCTAACTGTATGCGTAGCGAATAAACAATTGAACATAATTTACTTAATGACCCTTCAGTTGTCGTTTGTTCCAATATGGTTACCGTTATAAAGTCATTACTATGTAATGTTCATCAACTAATGGTGCATACACTTAAATTAAATGTAGTGCTAAGTTCAATAGGTTTGAACAGTCTTGTTTTCATTTGCAATTAAATATACTATTGAGTCGAATTGTTTTAAATCTTCTTCTGAAATATGTGTCTTCTTATTGTATGAATTAACAGTATTCACATTTTGGAACTTTTTTTCTAATGCCTCTTCTTTCCTCTAAATCCTACCAATTATTAATTGCTTTTGGTTTTGTAATAATGTCGGAACTCGAGGGTTTGAATTAAAAGATGTTTATTAAGAATCAAAATAGTAAAATACTTAAATGTTTGATATTAAATTGAATCACAGTTCAAGACATACAAAAAGGTAAAAGCTATAGATAGTTCCTGTTATTTTGAGAGTGTATATAAAATCAGGAGAGTTGTTTAAAAGCGGTTTTCAGTATGTAATTGATAAAATGTTGGGTCTTTTGTTTTCAAGAAAACTTTGCCAGAATTTGCTCCTCCTTTTGTCTACTGATGTCCAATAATGCCAAGTGACATGTCTTCTTTGTCTTATTTCTGTATTAAGTGAGCTATTCGTTATTCTTTTCAAAGCAAATATTATGTTACACACTAAACTGGACTCATAGGTGATTATAAACAAATACATGTTTACAAATAAAATTTAAAAAAATAATTCAATACATTTTTGAACAAATTGAACTTATTATGGCTTTGTTTGTTACTAATTGTTTCTGATTTCATGGTGAACAGTTTTTATTGTATCTGAGAATTATGAGGTAAATGAATTTCAAAAAAGCAGTTTTCTTCTAGAAATAGTCTACACTTTAAGTTATTTGTTTTTTTTTATTATTAGTACATTCAGGGTATTAAGTAAACCCACGATAATCCGTGTAGCTACAAATCGTCTCATTATAATTTATAGTTACAAAAAAAAAAAACTGTTTATGACACTTGAATAACTAGTAATACCCATTTTCACTTTGCTTGTTTAATCAAGAATGGCATACCGTCAATTCCGTAGCATCTAAAGTTTGAGTAAAACTAATTGCTAAGTTCGAGCTTTGTAGTAATCCTTCCTCACTAATGGTTTACCAATACTCTGATGAAATTAACTTTGTTGATGTTGAATCTACAAAGGGTTTATTTCTACTCTACAAAATGTAGTATCTAACATTTTGTATGTGCTACGTGCCTAATACAGTATGTTACGTATCCTACTTTTATTATCCAGTTTTCTATTTTTAAATAATAGATTTGTTCTATTGAATATTGCTTAAATAAATAAAATGTACATTACTATTAGTCTCTAGAACCAATTGTTGGTCAGTAGCTTTTTCTGTGTTAAGTTTAAATAGCGAATAATTGAGGATTTAAAATCACTCTTTAAATTATACAAGGTGGCAAAAAGGTTTTGGGACGTATAAATATTTTGGAAAATAATAAAACTTGAATCAAAGTTACTGAGTAGATAAAGTATAACTACACATTATTCAGTGATACGCTATCTTCTCAGGGTACTGCCCAGTAGAACATTAAGCATAGGTTGACATACAAATCGATACTTTGGTCCTTATTAGAAGAATACAATGACGCGTACAATACAATACAGGCCACGACAAAAATGGCAGCTGTTCAAAGAGGTTTTTTTTTAATTATACCCTAAAAAGTAAATATAGTTGACATGCACACCGAATTAAAGATATTAGTGGAATAGAACACAGCAAACCCTAACTTAAACGAAAATCGAGTCAAATATGGCAGCTGTTTAAAGATTTCAAGAAACTTGCTATATAACACCAAGATTTTATTAGAAAAATCTAAAATTTCTAAAAATATTTGAAAGCTCAATTAGGAAAAATAACTAAATTTGGGAAAATCTTTATAAATTTGGTTATGGAATCTCAAACTACTCGTATATTAGAAACACCCTGTTTGGGAAAAGTCTAGATGCCTAGTATTGCAAAATAAATGGTTTCATAAAATTATTCTGTAAGATCATAGTTTGAAAAGTGTTTATATTATACATTTTAGAAAATATTTGGTATATTATTGTTTAGTATTTAGTCTATTATTTAGTTAATAGTTTTAAAATTGTGGTTTAGGGACCTAAATGGTTTTGTTTCAATATTTTGGCCCAACTATCCTCACCGGCAATTATAACTATGGGCCACACCTGCCCTACATGTTAAACTAATTGTGAATAACCAGTAATTTTAAGTCCTACAGAGAAAATTCGACATATCTGGCAGATTAAGCGTATTACAATTAAAAGCGTTTGTATTAACTTGAGAGCCATAACCTACTTGAGCTAAATAACCTCAGAGGAAACTACAGAACGTTAAAGAAGTATAATTAAGGTCCCTAAACACTCAAGCTTGTAAAATATTCTACAAAAAAAATGGAATACGTAAGAAATAAACCTTTTATGCAGAAGAAAAAGAAAGGAGGGTAAGAATGTAGGCAGATAGTATTATACGGAATACATAAACATTGTTTTGACAAAATCTTACGTAACAGAGGAATTCCATGGCTTGGAAATTGAGTTTTCTTGTAAACCATTGGGGGTAGGATCACAGAGGGGTATACACCACCAATATACATAAACCGACCCTTTCTAGCATTAAGAAGAAAGGTAAAACAGTAACTCTGCCTTATTTCAGTGTTTTTCTCTTAAATTCAACTTCATTTAACTTTACCGGGTAAGTAAACGTTCAATATAGTGTCCAAATGTTAAAAGCTAACAATAGTTTATTTTAGTTTGTAGTAACTTGCATGACCAAGGTATTACGACAAAAATGTTATCTTCATTCTGTAAAATATATCTAATACCGAATAACTGTTATTACAATATTGTAATGTGTGTCTCTTAAAATTGAGTGCATTTAAGTTTTCTGGGATATTTTTTGTTCTAATTAAATTTTGTAAAAGTTTTGTAAGTTTAACAAAATCAATCCTAAATTCGTTAAGCTTCTTTGTAGTTTTATACTAAATTAAATATCTTAATCGAGTATAAACAAAATAAAATAGCTGTTATACTCTGTCTGAATTTAATGTGCGGTTGAAGGACAAATTTGTTTTCCCCTGTTTTCTCCCTGGCCCCTGCCACCACCACATATTAGCCTACAGCTGATTCATACTGTTCATAATTTTACAACATGTGTCACTTTGTTTACATTTTAGTAGTAAACAACATTGTGATTATTATGATGATGTTTTGTGCAGTTTAATATTATTCAGTCTGGGTTTAATTGATTAGTGTTAATTAGAAATAGCCAAAACAGTGCAAAACTTAACTGGAGAAGGAAACAAATGCATTGCAGCACATAATATGGACTCCGAAGATTGTAATATAGAAAATATATCAAAAGATTATTGCAATGGATAATGCCAGCTACCATTCGAAACGACTTAACAAAATTCCAAGTTCAAAATCTAGAAAGACAGACATTGTGAAGTGGCTATCAGATAACGGTATTGAACACAATCCAGTCCACACAGTAGCAGAACTCCTTACCACCGTGCGGCAGCACAGGCAAGATTTTCCTCCACAGCACGAACTGGATGAACTGGATGATAGTGTGGATGAACTTGCGTTGCAGATGGGTCTGAGGTTGTTCGCCTACCCCCTACCATTGTCAATACAATCCCATAGAGCTAATTTGGGCTCAATTGAAAGGGGAGGTAGCGCGAAATAACACGTCTTTCAAAATAAAGGATGTCAGGAACCTTCTTGAAAATGTCATGAACCATAACAGTAGAAGACTGGAAGCAATGAGTAATTCATGCTGAAAATATCCAGGAAGAAGATTTTTTAAAAGAAGGACTGCGTGACGAAATTATGGAACCATTCATAAATCTGCAGGTGACACTGACTCTGGTGGCTAAGCGAAGATGATGGTGAACATCTACTTTCCAGTTATGAGAGTGAATGATGTAATGGAACGTTTCCAGTACTTTGTTAACGTTCACATTACATCTAACTTTTGTTAAATTTACATCATTGTGTTCATTTTGTAGTTTAATATATGTTTTATAAATAAAATTATATTTGTATATTTTTACGAGTTTTGTTTTCTATTTGGTGTGTACTCAGGCATATTGGGCTTTTATTATTAGGGATTTGAAATATTTATACAATTGGTAAACAATGAAAAAATGCAAAAACTTAAATATAGCTGTTTCATACAAATAGTTTAATTTTTGTGTATCTTTAAACATAACTCGTTCATTCAAATAGTATGATCAATTTGTTATGTTAGTTTATCCTCAGTAAAAGAAAATTATAGCAAATAATGTATGGTATAATAAAACAAGTTTAATGAAATGACTCCGTTGTTCATCATAACCTAATAGGTACATATTAAAGGCAAAGTAGGCCTACTCTGATGGTGTACACTGATTATTCAGGCATACACAGGATAACCCAATGGTTTTCATCCTGATCTGACCTTAGGGCTCCGCTAGAGACCTTGACAAAGTTCCCATTGCCGACGGTATTTAAATAATAACTAAATAAGAAGTGAAGAATCGCTTTAGAATTGTGAAACCAGTTCACCACGATATTAACTAATTTAATAATGTATAGTTACATTACCTGAACTGAAATTGTATTTAAAACAATCCATAAAAATTCAAAAGCATAAAGCATAAATGTTAACCCAAGATTATCTATATAACAACAAAACTTCTAGTGAAATTAAAATTAATACGTAGATTATTTATGTTAAAATTAATCTTCTTGTTTTATTATGTGTGTAGTTCAATCATAATAAACCAATGCTTCCTCAAAACCTGTCTGCAATATAAAACAGATGATTGTTACGGGTATTTTAGTGTAGAAAAGGGTAAATGAGAGGGAGATTTACCATAATAGGGAAATCATATGTTGAATTTCAACCGCACAATTATTTTAGACAGACTTTAGTATGGTGTTATTGTGTTAGTTCCAACTTTGATGCTTAAAAGTAACAGTATCGTAAAACTGATTTCACTTCACATTTCTGTGTTAGAAGTGGCTGAATGTAATCATGGTGAAGCAATCTATTGATCTTATAAGGTTCTAAATTAACAATTGTTTATTTTTATTTACTTGGCACGACAAAAAATATCTTCGTCTAGTATAAGCGATGGGAAGTAGCTATGTAACTTGTTTGTTGTTTGAACATTGGTGCTTAAAATTAATATTAATTACTTAGTTTTTTTATAAAAACTTTCTTTAACAAATAAATGTACTAAGCTCATGCCTAACTGCTTCGTCATGACTGAAAAAATAATTTTCAGTAGCGTGTGCTAAATGTCCTTTTCGTTGCAACTGGGTGTTATTTGTGATAACTATTAAAAATCGCATTGCGATGTTGTATATAAACGTTGGAGAATATATTAGAAACTAAATGATTTATTTAAAAACACCACTTGACTTTTTACATGTAAATGCTGTCTTCCATCTATGCTCAACTGTCTCTTGTAAATATAATAGCGGCATTCCACAAAGATCTTCGACAAAAATCTCGTAAGAAGAAAAAAGTCTAATATTTCCTTTTTGATAAAATAAAAGGATTGCCTTATCCAACCACTTATAGTTTCGTTCCTTAGAACTCCGTCAGGTCATTGTACGCAACCACATCATCAATATATTGATACATTGTGGTATGTCAAACGATTCTTTAAAATACTGTCAAAGTCACAATAATCGAGACTTGTCATGTTTATCAAATAACTAAAATGGAATAAAATGTGATAATACTGGTTGAAACTGTAAGGGCTGTCCCGCAGTGTCTTATTACTGTCACAGACTAAATAAAACAAAATTCTTTTTTTATACAAAAATGCCTTAAGTTAACAAAATACAAAAAAGATTTGGCAAGCTTACTGATCATTTAAGTAACAAAGTAATATGGATGAAAGTGTGGAAGAGTGTGGTAAGCGACTTATACTTGTACGTATTTCGTTGTTAGAGCTGCCAATGTGCATAAACCAAAGACTGTTCTTAGGTTCAATGGTAAACAAGGAAACTCAATTTCTGTTCCAAGGAATACTTGTTACACCGAAACGTGAGGTTTTGTCAAAAACAATGTTGTTTACGAATCACAGGTAATACTTTAGGCTTACATACTCAAACCATTCTCTCTCTACAGTTTACTTTACGCTTAAATACATCTTAATGGTCTTATTAGAAAACTTTGTTGTTTTCACCCTTAAGGAAACATATTATTTAAAATCCCTTTACACAGCGTAAGTGTTTAATATTGAGATTAAGGTGTCGTACAATTTTTATCATGTACAAGGTGTCATATTTGTTCTCATACTACTTCTCAAACTTAAGTTCTTATACAATATTATTCAAGCGAACTAAGTTTTTTAAGGTAATTAGTCGTTGATTGGGGAATATTATGTTTACGGCTTCAATTATAAGTTTTATGTGTACGAAAATTTGAAAATTAATAAATTTTTTCTCAAATTACTCAAAATTTAATAAAAGAAAATACTCCACTATAGTTAGTAAAAAGTATTTTGTATTTAGATTATTAACTGAGTATGTTTAATCTACTCCAACCTCCTGTAACGTTTTGAAATTTAAATGCATTACCTTTTGAATATACTTGGTTAATACTTTTTTTGTTATTTGAAGTGCAATAGATTTTCTGTTGTGGTACGAGTTTGTTCATAAAGATACGAAGTTTTTCATAGATTCAGTTATATGGGAAACCATTATAGCACTTCGAAATTGTTATCGGTAAGGAATGATGACGTCATATGTAAGGCTTATCAGACAGCTCAGGTGACATTGGAACCCACATATCTGAAACTATATTTTATATTTCTACTCTAAAATGGCAATTATAATGTTTATATATAAACTCTAACCATGCATATATCGTATATAAGATTTTCATCATAGAGCTTAGAGAGGAAAGTATTGGGTGTTTGAGATTTTGACCTTAATTTTTTTTACTTCATTAAGATGTCTAACAGTGCTATTATAAGCAAATTTACTATGTGTAAACATATTATAATACTTTTCTGAAATCCTAAATATCCTGTATGTTTAAGCCACTCGCATTAGCTTTTCCTTATCCTGGATTCTAAGGGATCACTAAATGTTCAGGATTAAAACGTTTTAAGGGATCCAAGGTTTTACTACTTAATTTTGCCTTTTGGGTAACTTAAATTCCAAATTGCCTATAACATATGTTATTATTTAAACACTGGTATTTATTAGTAACATCTGTTAAACTAGGCTTTTAAAGCACAGATTTGATGATTTACAATTGTTTTTCAGGACTTGTATACATATTTAAAACTGCACTTATGTAGTAATTTACTATTAAACTTTCCTTTACACAACTAACATCTGAACCATTAGTGATTTTGCTCTAGTCCGTGCCCCACCTGTTTAGAACTTAGACTCCGACTGTTTAGAACTTAGACCATCGTAATGCAATAAAATCTAGCATGTCTCATTACTAATAAATTCACACTAGTAATGAATAAAGGCATTGTAAATAGCTTAATTCTCTCTGTTTTTTTTACTTCTCTTAAATCACATCCAGGGTGTTAGCACCCAATTTTCTCTCTGTTAGAAGTTTGGTTATCTTCTTATCTTTATCAGGTACGCAATACTCAAGCTTAAAATTATTTGAAGCATTAACAAAACATAGCCAGTTTTAATTAATAATTCTACAATAATAATAACAATTGTAGCAATTCAACAACGCACAGATGTTCTGCCAGTTATCCTAGCAAAATCCTGATGAAATATTACATGAAACATCTTAATACAATAAACTGTACGTACTGTAATTTGTTTTATATTTACTGAGACTTCTGGCATATGCTCAATTCTAACATTTTAATGCCTGGTTAATACAAAAAAGGTCCAAGAACACAACATGCAAATATACAGTGTGTTTGTGAACTCTCTCGAAAACTTTGCGCGATTTTTCCTTGGGTTAATACAAGAATATTTTACATCATAAACATGGGTTGTTGGAGCCTCGTGTTCCGGCTGTCCGCCTGTTTGTGATTTTTATAAATAACCTTATAACTCCAGTTTTAATTGAGGTACAAACTTTAATCTCAACACACTTGTAAATCCTGCTGTGGTACACAAGCGTGCACCATTTCATCTATCTGACTAAGGTCATTTCAAAATGGCCGCCATCTAAAACTTTTGCCATCAGATTGCAAGAAAACCATTAGAGTTATAAAATAAACACATGAATTACCAAATGTAGGCAATTTAATGACAAACCAAATTACACCTAGACCTTAAAGATCAAACAATAAACAGCTGAGAAATTAAATATAATAATAATGATAATAATAATGTTTTTAATATTTGGTTTCCTAGCAATAACATATTATAGTTAATTATTTAAAAATTTACTAACTCAGCTGTTTGTTGTTTGATCTTTAAAAACTAGGTGTCATTTGATTTGTCATTATGGTCACAGTATTTCTTGTACTACTGATTACTATCTAATGTTGAAAGGACTGATAAACACCGAATATTGAAACAAAGGAATGCTATTAAAAACGCCAAGGATTGAGAACTTCGATTCTAAAGTTAAAAGTTAAAACAAGAGTGTCTGTTTCAATTGATCTTCTGAACTTTTACAAACTGCCTAGAAGTTTTCATTACTTCCCTGGCATATCTCATTATTGAATTCTTTCCTTCGGTTCTTCATTCCGACATTAAACGTTGTAAGACCTTAACAATAATCTGTATTTTCAATTGTGTATAGAATTTAGCTTGACTTTATGCTATTGAATTACACATAAATAGACGAGTTGCGATGTTTAATAAATTGGAGTAAATTTAATTGGATATCTCAATTAATTAACACCGATTAAACATTTACTCTGCTTTTTACTATTACTAGGAATGTTATAGAAGAACATATTTGTCATGTGTTTAATTAAAGAAACGATTATTGAAGATTGCGATTATAATGTTATCATTGCCAGATACAGGGGAGGTGATTACATTCATGTTGTTTTATTCTGAAAACTACAAATTAGATACCAAAATTTGAATCTGCAAGATTAAAATCATTAGAAATAATGGGGAGGAAAATTTGTTACGTTTACCTCCATTTGTAGTCAAATTAAATGTGCTGTGAAAACAAATGAGAATTCCAAATATTTCTGTCGTGCTTTGCAGAAGGTATCTCTGCACATATTTCTGTCCATTTATAACTGTTGCATTGTAAAATTGTGTTTAGTCATCAACAAATAAAATTGCTACATATCGTGGTACATTCCAGAAGTGTTTCATCATTGCCTTTACATTTCATGTTTGATTTCAAAACACAACATACAATTTTAAAAGTTTATTTTGTAAAATATGTACCAAGATATTATTTTTAAATGCGGAACTTTTGCTGGAAATTTATATTTTGTGAAGTGCCAGGAGGGCTGGAGAGCCCAAGGTAATATAGCGGCTATATTGCGATCGTGATAGCGTTGAAGAGGGGCTTAGCACTCTCCTAGCTTTATAACTTTTGATAAAACCCATAAGTTTTAAGCTCTCTAAGGTTTTTTAGTTCGTTAAATTAACAGTTATTAGATTTATTACTGAATTTTAGCCTTAATACACAAGAAGTATTAAATAATAAAAAATAAATCTGTTTCATTATTGATCAATAGATCTACTTGTTCTTGTTTCCATTTTTACCGACATTCTTGTATCTTGTAGATGATACTTATGTGGATTTATTTGTATCTTAAATTAGCAGGGATTTTATCAGTGTAGTTTTAGGGATATTCAATTTACTAGGACTATTTTATATTTTAATAACATACATAGTAAATTAGAAATAAAATGCTGGCTCATAAGCCTTTCAACTCGGTATTCCTAGATTTTATATGATGAATGATTATTAATCAAAATGCAAAAACCAATCAATAATCATTGTGTGTGTCCACACACTAATGACATTTTAAGTTTTGTCAATGCGATAGCTCCCAAAGACTCTAGTTTCAAAGTATAGTCCAATTGGACTATATTACCTCAACCCTTTGATAGAAATCACGATTGATTATTTGATAGCACAATAACAAAGGTCCCATTGTTAATCAACCTATTTTCTTATTAAACCAGCAGTATTTTAGATTCAGAAGCGAGTAATATCACCAATCGGTTACCCTCATAATTTGAATATATAAAACAGACACAATAATTTACTTTGGTGACAATATATTAATACAAGTTAAAACAATTGTTATCCAAAATGTCCCTCTCTTGTTTTATGGGAAGGGGTGTAGAAAGCCAGGGGCTTAGTCTTAATTTGAACAACCTTGAACTTAGCTCTATCTGCGGGATAAAGTCACGAAGGGAAATTCTATATGTTAATTTCTGTAATCTTGCTCCATTCTAGTAATCTGGCTTGCAAGGGAATGCATAATGAATGTTCCAACAGAGCAATTAAAGCCAAATAGATTAAGGTAGTCTATCAACCTACCTTTTATTACATTTTTACGATTAAATTAGTAAACATCTTTATTATTTGTGCAATACAAGAAGTAAACCCCATTAATATAAACCCATTTTTATAGTCAAATATAAAATTTTCCGTTGAGGAACGTCTTTATGATCAAATTTAAAACAAATGGATTTTCTATGAAATTTATCTTAACGATGTAACAGGTAATTTTAAAAAAAATGATTAATTATGAAACAAATTTGATTTATTTTCATTCTTTTAGTTTGGGAAAAATGTCACTTTCCGATTTATTGAATGTTAACATGGCTTTTAAAGCTTTTATAACTTCAACATGAGTTCGCTGAAGACCTATAACACAACGAGGAGTGATTTCCTCTAAAAGTCTTTTAAAAGTTCGGGGTAAAAAACTACGTTCTCTTACATGTTTAAAGGTTTTTAGTCTGCTTGCATTTAATATGATCAATGCTAAAAATCTCATTGAATAAATGTGTTTAAATACTTCCGTAATCAAAAGACTTGTGGTGTAAATGTTTGTGACATCGGAAATAGATTTTTACTTTTTATATCGATATATAACAATAAAAGTAACACAACAAATAATTTTAAATACGCTTATTTTATGGTTTTTATCTTAAACAGAACTGATTACAAGCATTAATAATATTAGTGAAAATAACATAAAACATTAAAAAAACTTGCGATATAAATTTGGATAACGATATAACCATAACAATTTCCTAGTAAAGAAATAGGAGTATTATATTGTAAGGAAAATGCGCGGTCTATGGTTAAAAATAAATATAGTTTTTTGATCATAGACCTTTAATAGGCAATGCCTTTAACTATAAGATCTATTTTTCACAATAACCAAAGTAAAATAGAATATTAATACATTCCAAAGAGTTAAAAGCTATCATACTGCCATCATCTGTTTATTCGTTAACATTGGAGATTCAGTGGTGTACTGGTAGTGCAATAAACTGCAAAACCATTGCAGTTGCAATGTACGATTAGTTCCAGATTCTACCACAAAAATGCATGTGTTCAATCTGCAATCTGGTTCCGTTTCTTATTTTCTATTGCTAAATCAGTTCAATCCACAGACCAGGGACTCATAAAAAAGACAACGTAAAAAAATCTGCCACTTTTCCAGTTGGAAAAAACTTAACAGTTTGACAAAGAATGGAAATAATTTAACTTTAGGCCACTGATGGTGGTAAAGTAGACAGATCGGGAAGGGTTCTACAATCACCTTTAACGATAGACTTAAGTGTAACTAACTACTGGAGACGCCCTTATCATCAAGAGCGCTTGTCGACGGCTTAAGTGTTGATACGCTTCCTACATAGTTTAGGCTAACACTGGTAAATCTTTCTATCACATCTTATGAAAGCTTATAAAACTCAGCAAAGAACCTTTTTACAAGAAAATACTAAGCCAGGTTTAATATTTTTTCTCTATAACCATAGGCAATAGATGTGGAAAACATTTACTTGCCTATATAAATAATTTGGTACCAGTTAAGGTTATTGTAATCATAGGCTCCAATGTGTTATGAAAATATTTGGTACATTATGAAAATTGTGGCATTTAATTATTTTAGATAATCAGGTTTATTCTCTATTTATGGACAATTTTACTAGCTTTACTAGCATTGTTTAAATAAATTACATAAGCTAAAGAAATATTTTTAGATGCCATTGAAGTTGGCCATGATATCATTTTAAAACTCGCAGCGAAACTTGTTAATACTAAGTCAATTGTTTATGTTAATTCTTCTAAATTGTACATAAAAACATCTTAAACATTACTCTTACAACATCACTCTTACAAACAAGTTTCTTCATGAAAAAAATTACAGCAATATATTCAACTAAAATGGAAGTTTGCCCATTTTGTAAATAGTGTTCCCATGTTTTCCTTCACGAAGTGAGGTTTGATGTAAAGTTCAAGGTGATATGACACTAATATCATTTTTATGGCTCCCCTTCGTGAAAGGCTAAGGTGTATTCTATATTTTGTATTAAAATTACTAAACCCAGCTAGTTTAATATTAGTTAATTATTTATTATGAAATCTATACAAAATTAGCTGTTGTTCATATTTACAAATTTGGAATAACAAAATAAATAAAAGGGAACGGTCCAAACCCTGGTCTTGTTACTATCTACACATTTGTTAGTTGGAATCATTCACAATGACAAATTCTATCTGGGTCTGAAAACAGTCTCGCTTGGAATAAAATCAGTGACCTTCAGATTTGAAGGCTAGCTGGACGCTAGCCATTTGGTAACCTGGCAATTTAATTGTTATAATGTCAAACAGAGTATTCATCGTTTATGATCCGATTTTGATGAAATTTGGTGCAAACGGGTAAACCTACATTTATTCAAACGAGCTCGCGAACCAGCATGACTATATGTGAACCCAATTTAGGGGAGGGGGGCAAAAATAGTGGTTTCCCATTATTGACCGTAAAATCATAAAATTTTGCAGTTCTTTCCAAACTATTTTGTAGAGCTCAAAAAAAAAAATAATTTAGTACATTTAAAGCGTTGTTACCTAATAGCTAAATTAAAAATTACCATGTAATTCTTATGGAGAATAAGTAAACTGTTGTAGTTTGCTTGTTTATGGATATATATTGATCAAAACTTGGCAAATCTATTTATTTTATACTAAGCTATAATTATTTTACAAAAAAACACACTTTATTACCCTCCCTGTAGCACCAAACCTAGGTACTTGACTCGTCAAAACTAATGTTATTTAAATAAATGGAAATTTCCATAGTCTGCAGGTTTTCTGTGGCGGGGTGTTGTATTAGTTTTATTTACTTGCCCTCCCAGACCGCCAAATAATTAGCCTCTACGATTGTTTATGTCAATCTATAAATAAATTCTATGTAAGTATATTTAAATTTAAATATTAGAGTAACCTTAGTTGAAATACCTTCGTATTTAAGAGTCTTATGCTAATTAATTCAAAGAATTCTGAGGGTTTCGAATAATTTGCTTTATCAAGATGGCTGGTCATATGAAACTAATTGACAAATTTCAGCCTTGTAGTAATCCCACTTTGCTAATGACTATCCTATATTCTGACAAGGATCATATAAGTTTTGACGGGCATTGCTTAAGCCACAAAAGCTTATCTTTATAATTTATGGCTTTCCGACCTATAAACTATGCAACAAAATATAATAGCTTTAGTTTAAGTATGTAAGTTTGCACACATCAAGTTAGGCTTCAAACTTGTCAATCTTCAACTTCAGATTTTAACTAACTTAGCAAAGTATCCATGTTTCTGTATGAATACGATTTTTATTGGACTCTGTTTTCCTAATTTTCAATAGTGGTGTTTTGAAGATATGGGTATCTTCCAATCGACCAATTGAAGTACGATAGGGCTTAAAGTTTCCCCATTTTACAGGCTGTTTCCGAATTGTCTGGACATATTTTGTGGGCTTGTTCCCTGGGCTAAGACAAACATAAAACACCATATAAGTATGGGTCTAAAGTGCCTAGATTTCCGCCTGTTGGTTAAAATTTGGTATGAATGTGTAGTTCTAAAAGTAAAAAGAACTGTGAAAGTTTCGTTCCAGTATCTCAAGACGTTGTAATATGGCGGCTGTTTAAAAATGTCAACACCAAATTTCATGATACCGTAAATATTAAGAAACTTCTTTATCTTACCAAAAAGATAGAGAATTTCAATACAAATCAAATGTTTTATCAAATGTAAAAAAAAAGTGTTTTATGTTTATCTTAGGCCAGGGAACAAGCCCACAAAATATGTCCAGACAATTCGGAAACACCCTATATTTATTTTAAAAACTCACAGTTATTGTCTCGTTTAACTACTATAAATTAACATACTCTTGTCTGTTTCAGGTAAACCTATTTACCATATTAAAGAAAACAATAAGTATTTAAGCTTAATGTAAAAAGTTTTGCTGAACATAATATTTTACAATTTACTTCAAAATAAATATTAATTATGGTTACAAATCTAGAGTTGTTTTCCATATCATTCCATGGCTTTTTGTCTCAAAGATTATACTCAACATATAATATGTATAGTAAGAAAATTAAATAAAATTCTTTTTATTCCTTTAAACAACTAAATATCGAACAAAATTTAACACAATTTTAAATAACAATTTACTGTATATCGTTGTTAAATGCAGATGTATTGGTACTCATAGGGGTCTCTGAAAACAATTGTGTTGAAAGGTAAACATGTATTCTGGTTACTGTTTGATTGGAGCATTCACATGAGAATCGTGTGGTTGATATCAGTTGTAAAATACATATTTGCTCCTCATACAGGGTGTCCATAAAAAACGTTTCAGGACTTTGGGAAATGAATCCCCATACTAAAAGGAAGAAAAAAGTTAATGGGAAGGTATGTCCGAAAATGCATATTAACCCAGATATTCGCCATTTTGTTTTTTATACAAAAATATTTTTATCTGTGAAGTTTTTTATTCGACGATTATGAAATTTGGTATACATGTTAATATACACAAGACCTATAATAGAAAAAATAATAAAGTTGTTCCGATTGTAAATTTCAAAATGGCGGCCGTTTGAATTTTTCTAACTTAAATAACTCAAAAACGGCTAATTCTATAAAAAAATGTCAATAATACTTTTTTTTAGCATTTTTAATTTCCTATCAAACGATACCAAGATCAAAAAGATCGGACAAAAGATAACTGAAATATAACGTTTTTTGTGTAAAAATAAGGCAAAGTTAGTAGAGGAACCCTTAATTTTTGCCTTATTTTTACACAAAAAACGTTATATTTCAGTTATCTTTTGTCCGATCTTTTTGATCTTAGTATCGTTTGATAGGAAATTAAAAATGCTAAAAAAAGTAATCTTGACATTTTTCATAGAATTAGCCGTTTTTGAGTTATTTAAGTTAGAAAAATTCAAACGGCCGCCATTTTGAAATTTACAATCGGAACAACTTTATTATTTTTTCTATTATAGGTCTTGTGTATATTAACATGTATTCGGACATACCTTCCCATAAACTTTTTTCTTCCTTTTAGTATGGGGATTCATTTCCCAAAGTCCTGAAACGTTTTTTATGGACACCCTGTATATGTCCAGGGCCCGCTCAAAATTGGTAATTAGGTAATTAATGACAAACAATGTATAGCATACAAAATCTTTTGTACCTGTAGAGACTTTTATACTATGTGTGAAGATTTACGTTGAGGGTATCAATTTGCATAATTTGATGTGAAACTTTGTGCATATCCTTTATTTTATGGTTAATACGTTTTGAGCTAGTGGCTAATGTGGTTTTAAATATTGTGGCTGGGACTACAATTCTTTATAAACCATACTGACTCACCCATTACTTTGTTTAATCAGTTCTACACACTTACAGTTTACGACTAAAAGAGGTCGTCAAATTAAATATTTATTTCAAGAACTAAGGAAAATCTTAAAATGACTTTCCGACAAAGTATGCAGAAAGACTATTCTTACACGGTGATAAAAAATTATTTGACGTTTAATTTAATAAGTATCTTGTTCATTATTTAAGTTTTTATATTTTACGTTCATGAAGAAGAAATTGTACGATTTGATGAGTATATGGCTCAGTCAGTAAAGCAACATGGGAAGGTCGTGAGAAAACTGTACGGTTAATTTTATTTTGTTTTGTGTACTATATCGGCTCATCCTTTGTTTGATTTGGTGTGTACCAAACAATGTTCGAAAAGTCATGTGGTACAAACAAATTCTATGCTTAAATAGATCAACCAACTCCTAAAATATTCGAATTATTGAGTAATCTAGGGAAACCTATAGAGTTAGCTCTCCTGAACAACAATTTTATGTTTTTGAAACAACATTAGGTACAAATAAACACATCGGGCTGTATCGATTCAGTACAAACCCTTTCAATTCAAAAGCTATGGCTATGATTTTAGTCAAAGTGACTGATCCTTTGCAAATTATCTTATACTTCTCCAACCATTATCTCAAGTTAAAAGTATTCAGAAAAGAAAAGTTCTTTTGGAAAAACGTCAAAAAGAAACTTTGTAAGGACGGGGTCATCTTTCAAACTAACTTATAAAAGATAAGACGAGGGCCAGGACTTTCTTACTGATTACTTTGCTTTGTATCTGTTTCTTAACTTTTAGTCATTAACCAAAGGTTTTGGATTTTATTTTGTTACGTTGCTAAACTTACATATTGTGAATGGACAGTTTGTGTATTTGTAATTTAGAGTTTGAAGAGTTTAAAATTGGTCAATATAACAAAAAAGTTTCCTAAAATTTTTAAGCTTAGTCCGGGATGTGATCTATAGTTCAGCGTATATCAACCTACCAACCTACCAACCATCATAATTATTATTAACTGTACCTCGTTAATGATATGATAACAGCATTGATACGTTTGTATAGTTTTTTTTCCTAAGACACTAGGCACGAGCCCGGGATTGTTTTTCACATTACTTCAGGCTAGACCTAGAAGTTGTGGCATTATCACTACTTAGATAAAATCCATTGGTGATAGGCGAAATTTGAACCCAGGACCTCAGGGACTGGAGTCCCGCGCTCTAATCACTAGACCAGCTCGCTCCCCACATCCATTGCTAGTGAATGAATGTAAAACGTAATGTATGGAATAAATTAAGTCCATAAGGTACGAATTCATCTATTTAGCTTTTGTTACTTATACTAGCTTCATATAATATTTTTTAAATAGATATATGAAATTCAGTACCTACGACCTAAAAGTAACACTTGTTTTATATAATACCTGTCCAATATAATTAAGTAATTTTAAAGATAATTTTACAGATTATATTTTTGAAACCCAGCAAAAATTGTCGATATACCAAAAATGTGCGTAAAATAGAATAATAATTTGAAAACTTTTTTAAAGTTTTTTGACTTATCTATAAGGTTATTAAAATAATATAATAAAATCCATCTTAATGGGACACATAAAAATACGTTTAGAAATCAAAAGCCTAAATAAATAAAAAAAGATAAACTTCTGTTCACTTTTTATTTCGTCATAACAATTTTGTGGTTAAGAACTCGTAAATGGTCTTAGCATAGGTATCAAGAACAAAAAGGTTCAGTTTGAAAAAATGAAATAAAGAACAGGTATTCCGTTATTTGTAGAAGGAGAAAAGTTTCGTTGATAACGATTTAAGCTCAGATTGAAGATTTGAGAGGTTACTAACTCAAACCGAAACTCATCTGATAACAGAAATAAAAGTTTTACTTCCTTTTCATTTGTTTTGTGGAATTTCGTTATAAATGGAATATAAAAAGCCATTGTACAAATACTCATCTGACTAATACTAGCAATACAATTTCTTTTTTAACTAAAGCTTTGTTATTAAAGCTTTACAAAATATTTCATAAGAACTGGTATTAGTAGTATTGGTATTATTGGTCCACAGTTGGTTTTTTTTATAATTTTTTTCTATAGTCACCCGAAAAAGTGGGCTTCCTTGCACTGATTATAGTAGGCTACAGACAGTTGCTATTTGCTGCACTTACTTACTTTTGCCGCATGCTTTTTGCCACAAACCAGTATTCCAACCAAACAACACAAAACAGCGTGCTTTTATTATGCACGTAAAACATGTACGTTTGGAAATAGGTTGACAATACTTGACATGTTGACTACGACTACGATTAGCTGGTGCAGTTGTCTCCCATTTCGTCCAACGCTTGAATTTAACCTAAAAGTGTTGTTGACTGTTTGAAAGACTAATTTTTTTCAATGCTTTACAGTAACTGTAGGAAATATTAGTGTACGTAACACGAGTGCAAAGTGCCTTTACTGCACTCAAGTAACTTCCACACTCGCCTGTCGCTCGTGCCTAAGCACTTCTCTCGTGTGCAGCAAAGTGCCACTTCGCACACTAGTTACAGAAATAACTATTTCTGTACTATATACTTCTGCTTTTATAGGTTTTCCTTACACCCTATACTCTATCAACATATTTTTCCTAAGTATCAGCATCAGTTAAAATAAGTGAGGACTACTTTTATGATGATTATTAACAGATCTTAGAGAGATAGATGAGATACTAAAAACCAATTAATCGAACCTAAAATCATCTAATATCGTCCTAAGTTCCCTCCAGCTCTCTGAATCATGTTTTCTCACCTGCATGCAATATACCACCCTTGAAACTATTATGCTGACTGATAAACAATATAAGCAAATATAAAATGAGGTTGATCCTAAAAAGTGCTCTTCTGTCAAATCGTGCATCGTATAATTGTGCATTTTAAATTAGTTATAGCACTCATAGATTTAGAATGTTTGGTTATAAAACAAAAACACATCTACTGTAGGTTATTGTTGGTGGCAATCGATCAAATAAATCATTATTTAGCTCCACTCTCTTTAACTGAGAACACGTTCGGTAGGAACGCTAAGTAAATATTTGAGGCAGGTGAAACTTGAAGTATTTAGTGACTGCCCCGGGCTACTGTAAACTTACTTCCGTCTTGACAAAAGTCTCGTAGAATATTCTACACCGAAGGAAACTTGGACGTCACTGACACAGCATTTGGCGTAGCTGAAATAGTTTGAGACTTATGTCATAACTAATAAATTTAAGTGAGGTTAAAAAACTTGAAAATGTCCATGAACCGTTCCACATCTATTACTATCGACTTTTATTTTAGCTAGTATTACATGAGCATTATCCATATATAAATCCCAAAGTACCCACAAACCTTTGAGACAACTAAAAGTCACACCCCCATAAAGCATAATACTTAAAATGTTCGTCATGACGAAATACCTTGCGCAAAACTATCCATTATTTCATAAATTGTTAAAATGTAAAAAATACCTGAGCTCTACTTATTTGTTTGTGATTCTTTTAATGTATTACCTTATTAAAATCAGTTGTGGTTATTTGTTTGTATTACTGTATTCTGTTTTGTTTATTTCAGCTCATCTTAACCAATCAATAGTTTTACTGATACAGTACTTATGAAGTCAAAAGGGTTAAAGCCCGTGGGTAACAGCTAGTCTTTTGTTAACAGGGTTTCTGTTTCAGTGATAATGTTATCACTAGCAGATAAAAAGTGGCCTGCTTACATGTGTAAAGGTTTGCATCTTTGCATATGGTATACAATGCTTAGGTATGCAATTAGCTGATGGGTTGTTTGTTTAGCAATCGGTTAAAGGTCCAATCCTGAATAATGTAGTGTTTTAACGATTGACAATGCAGCCAACTATGCCGGAGTTATTGGGCTATAATAAATTGTTTTTTTTTCCTAGAACGCTAGGCACGAGCCCGGGATTGTTTTTCACATTACTTCAGGATAGACCTAGGGGTTACGGCATTAATTTGTGATTTGGCGGGATTTAAACACGGGACCTCAGGGACTGGAGCCCCTCGCTCAAACTACTAGACCAGATCGCTCCCCAAATAAATTGTCCTTAGAGGAAAACCTTTGTGGCTTGTAGTTGCCTCATCTTGGTGAGGAAACAGGCTATGTGTATAATATATGCAACGTATAGCAGACTAAAATTCTCTGGCAGAGACTATTGCACCCCTGGATGGCTGAATATAAGTATCCATACTGAGAGTATCCATTTAGCCTTGCCAGAACAGTAAGTGGCACACAACATGTCTTTTCCTATTCCTTTGTTTCCAATGCTGATATATTTTCCTCCTTTTGAGTTTGCTCTAAAACATCAGTTAGAGGGGACAGGGTAGTCGTTATTAATATCAGGAAACTCGTCCACCTCAAGGTACGAACTTTGAGTTTTCCAAACAAAATAGCCTTTGCAAACTGGAAACCAGTTATTATAAGATCGATTATTGTCCAATAAACGAGGAAACCTATTGAAATAAGTGAATTGAGAAAATGTGTTCTGTACAGTTCAATTCCGTAAGAATTCATAATACCGATTTCAAACTGATTCAAACTCGTGAAAATTTAAATTTTGATATGCCTTGAATGTGACTGATGACTTTGGTGGTTTAAACTCCCAAAATGGTCCATAATAAACAATTTCCCTTGGTAACCCTTACCTTGAGAATTGATAGCTGTCCACCATAATCCAAGCGATGGAGATCTACGTTGGATTAGAGCAATAGATTAAGCTCAGTAACGACAAAATGGATTGTATACCTCTTGAGGCCATCAACCTACACTTCAGAATATTTAGGAATGGAAACGACGGCAAATAAATCATACTATTCTTATATATACAATTTAAACTAAGAATCAGATGCATATTACGAAGCATAAAACGAAAAAGAGAAGTGAATGAGAGATGAAAGGTTTAGATTTTTAAATATAACGATTAACTGTACACGAAGGGTGAAATATGATGTTAAATCGATACAACTTTCAACTAAAAACATGTTTAATGCAAAAACCCAGCATAAAAATACTTTAGTACATTATTGACTCTATGTCCATCATACCTTTACGTTTAAATTAATCCAAGAATAGTAACAAGTTTTATCATCAAGGTATTATGTATCAAAAAGGATTTTATGTCAAATTAAAAATTATGACGATAATACATAGCTAATTTTATCACACAAACATCGATTACCTGGCAATTAAAACACAGTCATGATATTGCATGATATTACCCAAAAACATTATTACATCTTTAGAATCTTCTATTTTTGTGTTTTCTTAAACATCAGTTAGATATTTCAATAGCTTCAAATCGATTTTGGTTGGAACTATTAAAAACAGATATCGGAATAATATTGCAAATGTTTACAGGAGAACCATACCATACGTTTTTGTTTCAATATCATTCTCTGGCATGCATGTTTGTTATTTTATTTTCTAGAGTTTTTAGTTTTGATGAATGTTTTCACCGTGTAGTAAAAACATGTCTAATTATTTAAATTATGAATAGTTCCATAATAATAGACCAGCATATGTAGTTGTAAAAACAATTCATAACCTACCGAATTTAATTATTTTATCCGTTGGCCTGGTACTTAAAATATTTCTTAAAAACAAATAACAACATTGTCATGCTTATTACATTTTTTATGATCGTTATTTTTATCACCATTGAGTTGAAATGACACAAGTGACTTTTTAACAATGAAAATGAATGATAAAAGTAAAATGACAGCTTATGACTCGTGTATCTTTGTTTCTGAACAGACCATAATTTCCTTTAACCAGGACGACATTTCAAAAACACAATGGCCTATAACAGCCATTGATAGTATGGTATAAATTATCATACTACCGTCCTCAAATAGTTATTGCACGCCTAATGATACGAGACCATCACTATATCAGTTATTTCTTACCCCGCACCTAAAGATGGATTGTAGTTTGGTTCTGACGTGTTATTGTGACGCCAAGTATATAAAGTTGTTTGTGGAGGACATTCAGTAAACAAAGCGTCCTCAGCAGCCTCATCAATCTTCTAGCAAGTGATGAACGTTGTCTCCAAACATTGACGAAACAACAAGTTATAGTACTCTTGATGGCACGTGAATAGCGAAGTCCTGTAATCCAGGTACTAGGAGGTCACGAATTGTGGATATTTATAGGCATGCACTGTGGATTCGATACTCCCTCCTGGTGTGGATTAACGTTCGCATACGACTATCCGCAGTACTATCCTGATAATTAGACCAATTCGTTAATGTCAAGGAAAATGTGGTTCGGATTCCACTATAAACTGTAGTTCCCTTATTTGCCATTGTATTTTTAATTAACAGTTGTGTCTAAGGAATATGTCGGCCTTAGTCACTAACAAGACTAAAAGATCTCGCCACTCATCCTACACTCATCCTTTACTCATATTTAGGTTTAAATACACACATAGTGGCGTCCCCATCTTAAATAATTGATTGATTGAATTGATTAAAATATTGTGTGTTAGAAATTAATCACTCGTTTAATTATTTAACGTTAATTGGTGAGAAGCTGGGGTCGTTTTGCGATATTCAAGTTTTGATAGATACATTTTGAAAGACCTCGTCAATAAGGCCAGTGCTCTATTGAGGCATCCATTAAGCAGGCTATTATACATGTTACACCTGTTTTTTTCTTTTCATCTACATTTCGGAATGGATGTTACTAGATTCCTACGAGTCTTATTACAGCACATAAGAATCACGTAAAACTTATAAGCAGTCTTACCCTTGATAGGGAGGTCAACTCAGGTTACGATACGGTAAACATCAGTACTTAGCAATTTGTTTCCTTTCCATAAAAAATTAAAAAAATAATTTTGGAGCTCCAAATCGAATAGTTTGCTAGGTTCATGGTATCCCTTAACTAACGTGTACATAGATACACACGTACTACACTGTACGCGGGTAGCGAGCTTGTCTAGTGGTAAGCGCGGGGCTTCGGTGCCTGAGGTCCCGGGTTCAAATCCTGCCAATCTCCAATGGATTTGATATATCTGTTAAAGCAGCAACCCTCCAGAGCTAGATTAAAGCAATGTGTAAAACAGTTCCAGGCTGGAACTTGCGTGAAAGGATGTGAAGGTGGGAAAAAAAGAATAAATACGCTGTACTTTCAATTAATTTCAGCTGCAACTGCTTTCAAAAGTTAAAATTAGTGCTTAATCCGTTAGCATGTGAAATATTGCAAAATATAAACTTTCACATCGCTTTACATATGTGTAGATACTCTAACTTAATTTTAACGACAGTTCTAATCAGAATTGTCCTTAGTGGTTTTTTACAAACTACAAAATAATTGCATACACCTATATAGGCTACATGGATGATAAGTAGAATACGAGAATATGAGACATTGACTGTCTTGTCACGTATTCAAGACAGACAGATTATTATGAGGCAGGTACAACTTCTACGGTTATCCCTGTATTTTCTGCAGACTGCTCTTGTCTAGAAATTGACGGTTCTGAAACAACGTACTCAGATTTGACTTTTTTGTATAGCATATTTTTTTGTTCTTTGCATATTCAATGTTTAAATTTACTTAAACGAAGATACATATGATAAATGGAACATGTTCAATGATTAAATTACTACAAATAATAATTGGCGTGCGAAAACATGACACTAATCGGAATAAAATATCCCCAATGATAAAATTGGCCCGAATATATTTCCCCAGATTAACGAATATTGATGATTTCAGGCAATTAAATTAGTTACCGTCGGTTCAGAGTTTTAGAGAGTTTATTCGATTTAATTAATTAATCCATCGAGTAATTGATGATTGCAGTTTAAACTGTATCAACATTCGTTCCTAACGGTTTGCAAAACGAAATATACGCTGTTATTCTAATTACAGTTTAATCATATTAAAAATTTCAAATTTTTTTTAGATTTTTTTATAGATATAATAACACCAACTGGTGAATTGACTTCAACATAATTATTGGAAGTGGTATAAAAAAACTTTAATTCTCCCGTGTAAAGAAATTGCGTTTTAGCTTTTTTTTAAATACCGTACCATGATATTTTTAATAAGTGCAGAAAATGGGGGTTTTCAGATTAAGGATATTGTTTCGAAAGACCCTTACATTTATGTGAAGAACGAATATTAGAGGTAGCGTTTGAGTCATTTGAAATAAAATGCACAATAAAGTTATAAAACTGAAAAGGCTCTTAATAATACAAAAAAGCATGATGAATGTGTACTGCTATGGAATATTCTTTTAAAAATTTTGAAATGCGTTTTATTAAATTTTTAAGTAGAGTTAGCAAATTACCCAAATTACTGTTGGATTTAGTTGGTTATGGGGTTTAATAACTTTAATTATTCCAAATGCCTTGAAATTTTCTTAACATTTTGATTATTTGGTTGTAATATTTAAAATATGTATTGTAACATGTCTCTTTGTGTATAGTTAGCTATGTTGTTTTCATTAACTGACTATGCTATAATTTCAGTTGTTTTATGACATTGTCAGTAATTTTTATAAATTCAAAAGGCAATAAACATATGTCATTTCATTAAATTTGAAACATTGATACCATCATGTTTTTAATGCGTTTTCATTATTGCTAAATGATGGCAACGGTTTTAAAAGATGTTTATTTTTAGTCCTAGTTTGTAATTTATATTTTAAAATTCAACTCAGCACGGCCACAGCTCACACTAATAGTGTGAAAATAAACATTGAACCGCCGAAACCACATAAGGCAAACTCACACCTTAGCATAGTCTTCTGATTTGATGCTGGCACAAGAATAAAAATGCTTTTGGGCAAAAAAAAACACTTTCAACAAAATCATGAGCATTTAATTTTATGACCGAGCCAAAAATTAGGATTTGTCTATTTCTGATTGTATTTATATTTTTGACCAGTTACAATATAAAAACACATGTGCATTAAAAGCAAACAATAACTTGCATCGTAGGGTATTTGGAACTTATTTCGGTGCGAGGAAAAGCAAATTGAGAGCAAGGAAATATTCCCAAAGGATTTTTTTTTCAAATCTAGGTAAAAAATTGGGAAACCTTAATTAACAGCAGTGTAAAAATACTTACAAAGAAGGAAATTTTTATTGGAAATAATGAAAAAATAAACAAAATAATAATGAGAAAACAGAGACTTGATTTTTAAAAAAGAGGATTGTATTTTATGTCCATTATCGGTGGCCTATACCTGACATAAATCAATCGTTTTATGCCACTCGAGCAGTATATGAGGTCATCAAACGACTTGATGGTGCCATCAATGCTCTCTCGTGGGTTTTATATGCTTATTAGATATGACACTTTACATTTGGGAGCTGAAATGTCATAGTTTCAAAAGTTTTTGACTACGTATTTTAGCACTTGAAACATCTGAACCTTTCTTGAAAATGTAGATAGGAAAAATGTAAACTAGTGAAATAGCTAATAATTTCTACACCGGACCTTCAGTGAATGTTTGCTCTCTAATGTTAAATGGACGAGTTGACCCCGAAAAAGGTAATTGAGCAAGGCCAAACCCCACTTCTCCAACCTTCACTTATCGAAATCTTTTTGATTTTATGATATTAGCATCACTGGATTCGTTAGAAAAATATGTATCAACTTTTATCGTTAAACCTTTCCAAAACTCACTTTTTCCATTTCTAATTTATCTGTAAGAAAGTCAGGTCTCTTTCCGAAACTAACTTATTTTAAGGCCCTTGTTGCTCCATAATTCATTCATTACAACGAGCCACTCAAAATGCTGTATCTTCATGACATTCACCTGAATTTGTAGCTTTCCCAAAACTCTATCTTTCCATCTGATCAAAATCGTTGCTTCATATTGTCACGTGACTTTAATACTTCCAGATAGTCATGCCAAAACTCAATCAATACAATTAATTATATCATGGCAAAACTCACTCCTTACAGATTTTGAAGCTCAATTTAAGGAAAACAGTTGATCGCAAATAGCAAATAAATATTTAAAGAGGTTCCAGAGATACATTGCCACTAAGGTAACCCCCTAACAACTGAAAAAAGTGATAATTACAATCAAGAAATGCCAATCAATGACAATACGTTATAATCACACTTATTTTAATGTTTTTGCTTGACCTTATTGATAGTATAATTTTTTTTTATAGTGGAAAGATTTTGTTAATTTTTCCCAAATTTGAATTTTCCAAAACTAGATTTGCATATTAATTATATTTAGCTTGATCATTTAAATTTTTTTACATAAGGATCATAAAGGGTAAATAAGGGTAAAAAGCATTTAAGAAAAAGTATTTTGTGTGAAAGCGAACAACTGCTTTATAAACGGATTTTTGTAAACAATACTTTAAAAAACAAGTAAAACGAGAATACCTCGTACATACAGACTATTGAGTAACGTTTTACGTAAAATATATTGCAAAATCGCTAGATTGTGGGTTTAGCAGGTTATGACCCGGGGTAAATCTACTCAAGGATATTGGGCCACCTTTATCATATTGCTTATCATTTCAACGGCTCCGTGCTTTTGGTTGCATTATGGTAACAAAATAAGATACTTTTAAAGCCAAGTCCTAGTAAACCATATTGAAATGATGTCGTAGCTTTTAGATGAGTTTTATAAGTCGCCCATAGAATATAATGTCCATTTTCAGCGAGGAATAGTGAAGGATGAGTATAAAATGGGAGAGTATAAAATTGAGTATAAAATCTGTATAGCTTTTTACTTTGTATGAGGGCTTTTTATTAGGGTTCTTCATCAAGGACCATTTATTAAAAGTCAAAAGATCAATGACAGTTGGGCTCTTTTTGAACGATCAAAAGCTATTGACTTTTCTGAGGATTTAATCTTTGGCCTTTCTATTGCTTAGAGCGCTACATTTACATTGACTTAGGCTTAGTATATTCAATCACTTAATTGTTACGCATACTGAACAAATAAGCTAGCAATTTGACATGATTATCAACCAGGAAATACACCTTTGAACTACTATAGGTTTAGCTGCAATTTGATTCCTAGAACCATATGCACAAGATTAAGGTATTTCCTATATAAACATTTTAGTTACCCTTCAGCTATTAGAACGAATAATGACATGACGTTACAAAAATTGGGAAATGCGTGCACAAAAGTGAAACACAGAATGCTAATGTTCAACAGTCGGGAAAGTATTGCCCATTTACGCATTCCAGTTGGAAAACACCGATAACAGATGTTTATTTGTTGAAGCAAGGCAAATATGCCCCACACTCGGGCAAAGTTTGGTTTGAGTTTAAATAATGTGATGTCATAGTTATTATTCCACTCTATGGTATTACCTTTAATTATGTATTTAATTAAACCTGTCAGATTTCGGTGTTTTGATAAATTCTTTCCCATTTTTGGTTAATGATGTCCTGCTAGACATGTAGTTAGCCTTGGACCTTATCATTGGCGAGGAGCGAAAAACTTAAAACAATACTGTGGGTAAACCATTGGTATTTCTGGTACTACATACATTATCCTAGATTGTATATTTTCAAAAAATGTACAATTATGTTACAGTGTCATTTTTAGTATGGAGAATGATTTTAATGAAATAGTTCACGGGTTGTCTTGTAGTTAGAGCACGGTACTTTATGTTAAAATCCCACTAATCATTAATACATTTTAGATTGTTGAGCTAGCTGTTTTAGTGGTAGAGCGCGGGGCTTCGGTGCCCGAGCTCCCGGGTTCAAATTCCACCAATCACCAATGGATTTTATCTAGTGATGAGACAGCGGCACATCTATATAGCCAGGAGTAACGCGAAGATCGAATCCGAACTAGAACCTAGGATATGGTGGGACTATACAAAAAGCTTTTCTCTTATAGTTTAGAGCATCAAACAAACATCCGCTTGGAAACCTGGGTAGGTATAATTCAATCCGTATTACATGGTATTGAGTTCAAAATCGGATTAAGCGTACGTGAGCTATGTATTACTATTTATATAAAATTCCTACAGAGTTTTCACATTTTTCTATAAAAACTGTCAATTGATTTATCGCTTTATTGAGACCATGCAAAAATTACGTAATGAAGTGAGTATGTTGTATGAAATCTAAACAGACTGTTTATCAAGTTGCTCGATCAAGAATTGTCATAGTATTGAGCTAAAACCCAAATATATAAGTTATAATCTTTACGTGTCGATAAAATTCCAAAAATTCAGTAACTCAACTACAAATTATCAATATATAATTTTAAATATTTGCCCTTAAAAGTATTACATCTAATCCTAAAGTGGTTTTCTTTATACGAGCATATGGATGACCTAGGGCAAAGTAAATCTTGACGCGGGCAAGTTTCAACATGGCTTCTAGCTGTGTTAGATAAAAGCGCCGTAAAATATTCCATCAAGGAATAAAAGAACGAGCGTTGACCTCAGTGGAACATTAAAGACATTTGGAGCGAGTAAGTAGGACAGCCAACCCTACTTCCAACCCAGAGCTGTGGATGGATTATAAAACTTTAACACCCGTTTTATTTTAAAATATATAAATTATCGACAAATTTCGATACCTCGAGGTTTTTCGTAGGTTAATATGTGTGGTTTTACAAATTGTTCTAAGAAATACTAAAATTAATCAATTTAAAAGATAGTTAAATAAACAAGTTACATTTTTAATGTCTTTTTCATTGAAATTTCATTTAATGTAAATTTTGTTGTGTGTAATTTTGTTCTTAGCATAACCATTTTATCAGATAATGTAAAAAAAAAATAATTTCTTTCTTAGTTTAAAAAAAAAATTTTTTACGGTTTTGGAAGTGATTATATATTGGCTTATAAGGTTGCATACTAATTTATATTACTAGGGTAAATTATAAATAGACCACGTGAAGGATTCCTTGTTGCGGTCAATGAGGTGATAAAAATTAATCGACATTCGCCTTTAAACTTTAACAGTACGTATTTTATATATTTCTGTGTTTTATGGTTTTGGGTTCCAACGACATACTTAATATTTATTCTGTATATTAGGGTGAATAATGGTATAGTATTCTCGTATATTTTCTATGCTTATGACATCAGTTTATATACTAAATCTATTTTTCTCTTACTAAGCTGTGCAGAAATATTGCGTGGACCAATGGATTATTACTACCAGTATAAACGATTTTCATATTCCGTGTTTTAAATATTACATTGTTAAATAAGTTTTAAAATGTTAATCGAAATTTAAACTTCAAATAAGTTTTTTATTAAATTCAATTTTAAATCTTAATTCAATTCTTTAAAATTTTAATTTGCATCTTTGCCTTAAATATTATTTCAGAACACAAAATGATTGAGGGCCGTAAATTGAACAAAACTACGATTATGGACTTTTTGGCCTAGAGATCTTAACTTAAACTATTTTCTTAACTTAAAAGTTACTTCATAATAATTCAAATGGTTTAAGTGTTTTAACCAGCAGTGTAATGTTTTTTGTTTCAGGTATACATTTTAAATGACTTCATGCAAAAACTTTACTGTAGGTAAGTTTTGTTTCATATAAGCTGGTCTTCTGAATGAAATGCGACATTGATAGTGCTTCTTCGTGCTTGTTCTTTTGTATTTAATTTATTTTAGAGATGTATTTCAGCAGTATCAGTACCAGTATAGTATCATTTCTAGAGGAAGCGAGCTGGTCTAGTGGTAGATCGCGGGACTTTGGTCCCTGACGTCCACGGTCCAAATCCTTTCAAATCACCAATTGATGTTATCTAAGTGATAATGCTGCAACCCTAGGTCTAGTCTGAAGTAATGTTTAAAACAATCCCGGGCTCGTGCCTAACATCCTAAGACAACATACCTCCACCACAGCAAACCTGCTGACTAAGCGAATTTCCATTCGTCTGAATTTATTTTCAATTAAATCTATTTTAATAACATTAGGTTTAACAAGTACTTAGGTTTTCTGCCTCAAGGAAACTAATAAAGTCAATTTTTAGTAAAATAATAATAGCTTAGTATAAAATAAATAAATTTGCAAAGTTTGATCAAAATATATCCATAAACAAGCAAACAACAACATTTTACAATATTCTCCATAAGAATGACATAGGAATTTTAAATTTAAAATACTTTTACCATCTCCGTTGCCAATAGCTGTACTAAATCACTTTGATATTCTAATTTATTTGTTTTTTAAGGTCTTTAAAAAGGTCTAGAAAGAAATTCGAAAACTTTTAAAATAAAAAAAAATTTTTACCCCATAAGACCCCGTTCCTATATTTCGATCATGTTGGTTCACGAACTCATTCAAGTTTATCCCACCCTACACCTTCAAGCCAAATTTCATCAGAAACGGACAAAAAGTACTCAACTTATCGCGTTCACGGGCACAAATATTTGAATGAATAGTGTTTTTGTGGCCTATGAAGACATCAAAATGAAAAAAACTAAATCGGTCCCAGGCCTAGGTCTTACCATGAGACCTACAGTAATACCTACTTTCCTAAAGGGAAATTCGCTTAAAGTAAGTACAATTAAACATATAGGCTTATGTCATATTTCAAAATTATGTATGTTAATTAATACTTTTAGTTTGATTAATGTTTCAGATCAATTTTTTTCTGAGTGTTTTAAATGGTATATTTGCAGACCATACAACAACTATTAAAGTATGCCATGCAAATAGAGGCTCAGTACTAAAATTATGAAAATTACGATTAAATCATTAATGTTTCGATATTAAGTATAACAATTATAATTTTTAACCATCAATAATAATTAAACCGAGATATCAGACATAAATCAGTATTGAATACACAACATTTTAGCTTCTCAATGATTCCTCTATGAATGATTAAATATTATTGTATACTATACAACATTGTAAAGTATTGCACATACTAATTTAAACACCCCTTTCTTTTAAACCTTAGCGCAGTGTGTAATATTAACTAGTTTTTCAGCAAGTTTGAACTCTGGCTGTTGATAAAGGCGTTATAAAATATTCCATCAACGAATAAAAGACCGCTGCCCTCACAAGGGTGCTAAATTAACCGTCTGAACCAGGCGTTGAGCATAAAGAAAATGAGTGTATGTTTTAAATCCACATTATCGTACACACCTTTTATAATATATAGTTCATTAAAGCTTGGAGAAATATTTATTCAAATATTAGTTAATGTTGATTAAATTGGCATAACTAGTTTGAAGATGAATATTTATCCATGGTTATATTCTACAATCCTCTCTTTGCTGACTGCTTTGGTATTTTTTACTATCCAAGTAATTGCGGTTTTGTATTAACTTTTATCACTCATCATGGATTAAGCATTTCTTAAATTAACTATGTTGATGATTTTTTTGATATCACATAGCTAAAGTAGTATTATTATTATTCAATGTGTTTAGCGCGAATATCATGTTTTACGTATTAAGAAGACGTTCTCAATCTAAATTTTACTACCTAATGTCAAAATGTTGTTCAAATTCGCCATTTTTTATGTTCAAATGATAATTGCAGCCTTCCAGAATCGATCCCGGTTGAAATAAACCAAGTAGCAAACATCATATTTGTAAGTGAGCACTATGAATTGAATTGAATGAATGAACACTATGAATACCATTTGTACCATTTGGCTGCCCAGAAGATTAAATAGTTATTTGTGTAACTAGTGCGCGAAGTGACACTTTGCGCTCGCGTTACACATTATATTTTTTTCTATAGTTACTACTGAGCATATAAATAATTAGTCTTTCAAAAACTAAACAACGCGTTTTAGTTTAGATTTAATACAAGCGTTTAACGAAAATAGAATGTTAACACGAAACAACAGGTTAAGTCGTAGTATCAGTAGTCAAATGCTGGGAAAATCTGCACCAGCTGATCGTATTCGTAGTATCTGTAAGTGTTGCCAACTTAATTTCTAGCGTACACGTATTACGTGCCTAAAAACACACTGTTTTATGTTGTTTTGTTGGAAGTGGTTCAAGGTACGTAACTGTTGATAATTTTTTGTTAACGGTATTTTAAGTTGACACCATGGCATTTTTATATCACGTCACCTCAATAATGATGCTCAGCCACAAAACATCTCAACCTCAATGTTGTAAGTACATTTGTTGAGCTCAATAACATTTTATATATCACATTCCAAAATATCAAACAAAATATAATATACAATTTACCTCTTTTAAACTCGATAAACATTTACATACACACAAAGCGGTGTGCACGAACATTTTCCTTTAGTAAAAAAGTGCCAACTTGCTAAACTAACTACTGTTTCTTTTGTCAAACTATATTTGCTTAGAGCTTTTTATTTTTAGGCAATAAATAATATATATTTTTTTATAAAATCCTTATGTCACAAAGAACAAAAGAGAGATCGTCGCCATTTAACCACGCCAGAGTGTACCCTAAGGGGCGCTTTTCTGCTGGCATCGGAGGTTTTGCCGATGAAACACTTTCAAACCCGAAATGTCTATATATTTCGTAGGGTCATAAAATATAGTGATTTCCCCCAAGGATTTTCCGTTGTAACTAATATACTCTCTGGTATTTATACTTTGACAATGTAATATTTCTTCCTTGCGTGAACACCCTTAAAATTAAGGAATTCTTGTTAAGTATAGCGGAAAATGTAATATAATTATGGTATTCTTGTTAGGTATAGCGGAAATGGAATATAATTATGGAATTATTGTTAGTTACAGCGGAAAATGGAATAAAATTATGGAATTCTTGTTAGGTATAGCGGAAATTGAATAGAATTATGGAATTCTTGTTAGGTATAGCGGAAAATGGTTTCGTTTTCATTTAAAAATTCTATTAGGCTTTAATAAACACTTTGAGTACATGTTTCAATTGTAGCATTTACATCTCGAGAACGTACACAAAGAAATACTTTTTTAAATAACTTTTTGATTAGCATTGTGCGTGTCGGTGGTATTCCACGCTTTGGTCATAACTGGTGGTAATCGAAAGAAATCGTTATATATGATGTTCATGTAACTCATTCTGTAAAGTTTTCGATATAGATGTGAATTTATTCAATAGGAATACAAGATGGACTATTTTAATCCAGTAAATATATTTACTAACATACTTCATTCAATCATTTCATTTCATTAAAACAATTCCATACCATTGATCGATTTTTACGCACAAATGAATTCGATTAAATATAAACAAAATAGAAAGGGGTTTCCTTAGATTTTTGAGGGAGATAAATAGGGTTTCAATTTAGTTTGTTTTTGTTTATGTTTTTCCTTCGGCGAACATTAATTAGGGGCGCCAACTGACCTGAGTCAAGTAGTCAGGTAATCCTAAATTGCGCCAACTACTCCAGGGAGCCACCCGATAAGTTAAGTTAAGTTTGGTTTGGTTTTAAGTTAAGTTTGGTTTGGTTAAGTAAGGTTATTTTACGTTAGGTTAGATTAAGTTATAATAGGTTAAGATAACGCTTAAACAAGGTTACTCCTTCTGTCAGGATCTTGACCCTACCTGGCTTGGGCTTGGCGCAACTAAGGAACAATATTTTAACCCCTTTGAGAGCTTGGCACAATTAAGGAACTTTTCGGCGCTATTATTGCACGACCGTTCCCTTCACCAGGCAGCGAAGTATCAAAAGTCTTTCAAATGGTCTATTAACACTTGAAATCAAATCGCACACCTCTAAACCGTCGGTGATTGAAGATCGTTTTCCCGCCGTTTGATGTCCTCCCTTGAGAGCCTTTTATCACTGCAGTGCCGTTTTTATTGAGCTGACAGACACTTTATTCGTTTATGAATCAAAACGAAACCTACCTGAGGTCATTTGTGTTTCGGTCCAGTTTCAATCTAGTTTTAAAAGCACTTGTGTTTTTTTATAGCTTTAACCAAGTCAAAATGGAATATATGCATGTTTTTTTATTATTATTTTTTTCTTTTAATAATGGTAAAACATAGTCTAAACCTAGTCTAACCACTGTAGTTTTAGTGAATTTCCTTCTAGGTTAGTAGCTGTTAGCGTAGGTCTCCTGGTAAGACCTAGACCCGGGACCAATTCACTTTTTCATTTTGATATCCCCTGGGGCCAAAACACTATCCGGATATGCAAAAGTAATATATGTGTATATTTACTTAGAAGAATGTTGTATGGGTGGGGGGGCTTTTTATTTATCCGTATACGTTGGTTGCTAGTTCATTGCTAAATACCGAACTACAAATACCAAAATATAAATGCAAGGTGGCAAGTTGGAGTTATCAATATATACATTGCTCTACTAGGGTTAGGCCTATTTAATTTGAGCTATTTAACGTACAAACGAAAAGTTACATGACCAATGTTGGTTGTTTAAAGCCATGGTTCAATATAACACCTAAAAATACCAGTTGAAGCAACTTAATTGTTTCCATTTGGCCAAGCCAAATTATCTCAGGCCAAAACGACAATTTAGGTAAACATAAATATCAGTCACGTCAAATTAATGTTTAGGAAATGTTATGTAAAACCAATTTAAAAAATCATCAATCTTATTGTCTACATCTTATTTTTAATAAACAAATTAAGTTGTTTACAATATAATAATGCATAGGGTACCGTATTAATTTAATGCAACACAATTTCAGTAAGTGTCAATTTTCGCAGTAAACGCAATAAGTCTATCACTAAGATGACCACTTACTTAAGATTTTATAGCTCCATTAAAAGCACTCTGGGCACAATAAAACTCTATCGTTGTTTCATTGCGGCAATCAGGTCATTCTTAAGTGTAATTACATTGTCATTTACTTAATTGAATGAAAATGACGTATGCATCAAATGATGTATATTATATGTGTATATGTGTATGTGGATATGTGTATATAATAATAGGTATCTCCAATTATGTAACTAAAAAACTAAGAAATGAATCGTGCCTGAAATTTGTTATGAATTATTATTAATTAGATCAGGTTCAACAGATATTTTATTGATAACTACAATTAAATCTGCACATAACATTTTACTATGGAGAGCACTTACACTATATAGAACTATAAGGACGAGTAGTTTTAAAATAGACTTCGGTACAGATGACCCAGGTTTAGATCCAACCAATCGCTAATAGTGTTAAGATGTTTATTGTTTTGTAAAAGGGTATTTTGAAGTCTACACCAAGCTGCACATCTAACACTAGAAGCCTTGGGTTGTCTAAAATATAGCCTTTTAATAAAACAAAAGACCTTTAGCTAAGTCTCAGTTTAGTAAAACCTTGTCTGCATCAGATAATACCCTCTATTAAAACAAAAAAAAAATATTAATAATTATTTAAACCATTTCTATTTTCAAATAAACAAAAAATATACTACTAGCTTAAGATATTAAATAATAACAATAGTGTATTTAAAATATTCAATCCTGCAATACGAATTAGTTTTATGCATACTTAAAGAACACCACAAAGAATTTTTTGTTTAATCACCCCTACCGATGGTAATTACTTTTATTTTTTGTTTACATCAATTGTTTGTTTGTGAATATAATTTATATTTGACTAGACTACGCATAGCTAAGAAAATATATATTTCAATTTAGAAAATTAATGGAGGAAACAATTGAGATTAAAGACAGTTATAAAGGCTGGTAATTAATAAGTATTGCTTTGTCTGCAAGTTCATAGGCTTTATTGATCCGGCTTCAGAATGGCCGTATTTCAAAGTAACTAGGATTAATTTTGAATAAAGGCAACTAGGTCAAGAAGCTATACTTCTCAAGATTAATTAGGTATTCTATTTGAACGCAGCAATATACCCACTCATCTACCCAGTTAGGTAAATTTTAGTTTGATTATTTTTTAGCCACGTTTCTCTAAAAGATTTACGTAACAAGTAGGAAGGAGAGCGATTGCAAAGCCATAAATATGTTTATGATACCATTAAGTTGTCTCAAGAACCTGTTGACGTCACTACTTGAATGATCCAGCCGTCCATAAAGTGATTAAGTAATCTGTTAACAGTAATTGGGTTTACACCAGTTCTTATCTTGCAATTCGGTAGACATTTCTGTGAAAATGTACATAAAGACTTCTGACTTAGATTAGGATGAGTGTTGTTATAGACTACAGGAAGCTTTTGTTTAAATTTATAGTATTCTTTTTTTAAATATCTTTTTCCAAGTATTTCTTGTGGAATTATTTTCAGGCTATAACTATTATCTGCTCGTATTACACTAAACTGCATGTTTACCCGTTCAGGAAGTTTGTACAAAGTGAGTTCTTATGTGTATGAATATGAGTCAGAAATAAGAGTTTTTTTTTTCTGAATACGGTTTTATTTTCTTATTTATGAGTCGTTATTGGCCAGGTTAACTTATTAGTAACTTATTTATACTTATGTTTAAACCTTTTTTAAAAAAATACTCAACACCTGAGCTTATTACTGTACAATTCTATGGAATCATACCTTTAGTTTAATATTCCTCAACAACTGTATGGTAATGTGTTCTTCAAAGTTAACTTTCAGTGTATTCTAAATAAACGTATAAGCAATGTAAATTTTACTATATGGACTTTTTATTTTTAATTCTTATTGTTATTACTAAATCGACTAAATGTTATTTGTCACAACTAGGCAAAGCATACATAAAATAGACTTACATACTTTGCCTGACTTATTTTAGGCAATGTCTAGATTACCTAAGAAAATATAATATAACAAACAAAGTTCAATAACAGCTTGTAATACAATCTATTTCTTATAGTGAGATAATCCAATAAACAATTTAAGTCACATGAGTGATTGAACTGCAATAAAGCTGATTACTCCCAATTGTATTATTGTTGATAACAACTAAGAAGGATAGATTGTGAAGAGGGAGAGTGGGGGGAACAGTTCCACCAAGCGTAAAACCAGATTACCTCTCGTTGCATCCCCTATAGAGGTAGGGGTGGCTACGTATCAGAAACTTGGAGTTTATAATCCTCCTAAGAAACTAAACACACCAAATTAAATCTCATATAATTTAATCTTGGTTGTATTTAAAGACTTAATATCAGTTTAGGTAAAATTCAGCATATTTAGCTTCTCCTGGAAATTTTTACTTTCTTCTACTCCTTTTTAGAAGTAGTGGGCAGATGTAAATTTGAAAAGTCCATTGACCACGTAATGATGGATATAATTTATTATGATTTAAAATGTTGAAAAAACATATTGAATACAATATGTACATTGCATAGGGGAGCCGTTTTAATTTTTGACATCCCTATACAGTACTATATTTTACATGAGGGATGAGCTGGTCTAGTGGTTAGAGCGCGGGGCAACGGTTCCTGAGATCCCGGGTTCAAATCCTGCCAAATGTATTTCATCCAAGTGATAATGCCGCAACCCCTAGGTCTTTATTTTGTCCTAGGACGCTAGGTACGAGCCCGGAATTGTTTTTCACATTACTTCATTCTAGAACTAAGGCAATATCACTTATATATAATCCATTGGTGACTTGGCAGGATTTGAACCCGGGACCTCAGGGACTGAAGTCCCGCGCTCTAATCACTACACCAGCTCGCTCCCCCAACCCCTAGGTCTAGCCTTAAGTAATGTGGAAAACAATCCGGGCTCGTGCCTAGCGTCCTAGGAAAAAAACAGTCTATTTGACATAGAAAAAATAATAAAGTTTGGTTAAATTGATAAAAAATGTGCATTGAAAATAGTTTAGATACCTACCTATTTATGGAGATCTTTTAAAATACATCAAGCAGTTTATTTAGGCTATGTCTCAAAAATGTATCGTCTTCACATGAACTAATTAATTGCAAAACAAGGTGCTTTGTGAAATTTTAAGGATTGTTGCCAGAAGGTATTTACACAGTATTAATTTCTTATCAGTGGATTAGAATAGTATCATGAAAAATGAGACATATAATCAATTCTCTAGTGAATTAAAACTATGAACATACAATTTTAAAGCAATTAAAACATCCATCCGCTAAGAAACGTCATTTTGCCAATTATAATCTAAATATTTGTGTAAATGTTGAGGTAAAAAATTGTCAACATTACAGTGTTGTAATAACATTAATTTTCTTTGGAAGTAACAAAGTAAACAATTAAAACGGAGTAACAACAGTTAATATAGCACTGTTACGCCATTATGCTCCTGCGGCGCTTACCTTGATATTTGTTTTAATGAGGAAATGTAATTTAAGTTTTCTTGGCAAGAAAATAATGGCACTGCAGGCATTATCTTTAACTGACTTAGATTTTGTATGCATATTAAGTGAATGTTTTTTATTTCATTGTCTTTAAAGTACGAAACTAAAAGGATATATACAATATCTAAAGTTAATGTGGGAAAAACTCATTTTACCTTTTAAGTGATTGAATTTAATCCCAAGGTCCTTGGTTAAACACTGACAACAGCTTGATAGGTTTCTTGACAATCTTATATACAAAAAAAACTTTTGTAAAACTTACGACAGTTAGCCTGACCGTACTAATAGATCGAATTACACGCGATTGGTACCAATTGAAAGAGATTTTCCTGTACATGTGCAGAATCCCTATATAAATTAAAATAGGTTCAAAAATAAGCAAGGAAAAAGAATTTTGAAGTTTAAAAAAAATGAACAGTGCCCTTATGGGTTGCCATGTTGGTGACGAAATAACAACAAAATATAAGCAGAAAACCAACACAATTGGAAGAAATTCCAACCACATGTGTTATTTACAGCGTGGGGTGAAAATAGAGAAATTTGTTCAAAACATACTCTTGGTCGAGTTTTCGTTTTTATATTCATTTTTAAATACGTACACAAAGTACGTGCTAAAGGCTTTCAACTTGTGTAATAATCCTGTGTTGGAAGATAAAAAAATAATTGAATTTAATTATAAAAGGTTAGACAAGAATAGATTAATGTAATTTAAGGAGCAACATCCAACAAGAAACAAAATATGAACTTTCTCAGCCCAAGAATAACAATTAGAATAAAATGAGACTGGAACATGCAAGATGTCAAGATATTTACAACGTCTGCTTAAGTGAAAAATTGCCTGAAAACACAGAACATCTTTCATGAATAATAATATTCTTGGTTTTAAATGGATACCAGTATGGCATAAAAGTTATGAAACAGTTTTATTAGCGAATTTCCCTATAGGGAAATAGCTATTACCGTAGATGATAAGACTTGAGCCCGAGACCGATTTACTTTTTTAAAACACTATTCGTTAAAATTTGTATATATGGAGATATATATATATATTTATATATATAAACACGATTTCTTGAATATTTGTTAGATTTTGATGAAATTTTGTTTGAAGGTGTAAGGCGGTATACATTTGAATGATTTCGTGAACCAGCATAAACGGATGATGGGAGCGTGGTTTTACGGGGTGGTTTATAGGTTAAAAAGTCGCTTTTCTCATTTTGGCTAAAACACAACATTCCCAAATATCTCTCTAAACCATTTTAAAGAGCTTATAAATAACAAATAATTTAGCATAGTGAAGTGTTTTGGTGTTGTTATTAGTTACGGAGAAAATGCGCTAAATTTAAATTTATAATTCCCATGTTATTCTTTTATGGAGAATGTTGTCAAATGTTGTAGTTAGCTTGTTTATGGATATATGTTAAACAAACTTGGCAAATTTATTTATTTAAAACTAAGCTATTAATATTTAACTAAAAACGCAGTTTATTAGCCTCCCTGGAGCAGCAAACCTAGGTACTAATTTAACCTAATGTTATTTAAATATAGGAGAATTTTATTTAAACTGTTGTCGAAGGTAACGTATATTTTCCAGGAGCATTAACAGTTACAACATAGAGTTAAAAAGATAATCCTTATTGCTATACTAATAATTTTATCAGTTAAGGATTGTTTCAATGAGTTAACTTTAAGCATGCAATAAAAAATTTAATGCACCAATTAAAATGAACACAAGTACAATCATAACTATAAGTGTTCATTAACGTAAAACTGTTCAGTGTCACACAGAATATTTTAATCTAATCAATTATTAGGAATAGCTTATTGATTATTAGGGAAACTTGACTCAAGATAAAATTAAAAGATTTATAAATCCTGCAAATAAAACTATTCATCACTAATGGTACAACGTATATTGATGAAACTGGATGATTATTGTGGTTAAGAAAGTCCCTTACAGAGTTGAGAGTATTAGTTGAACATTAAATTCCAAATACACAAATGACTCGAGCATTCAAAGATGCTTGTGACTCAGTGATGTTCATAAAACCTATTAGAATTCTAACTTTATTCATACATATTGGATACTTTTGATGATTATTTATTTTATTGGAAGATTAAGATTAGTGTATTTTCTCAGTATTTTTATTTACAATTCGGAGCTAAATTAGTTTTACCTAAGACCGTTTTTTTAAAGTAGCCGTTTCAGTTCAGTTTTTAGAATTAAAAGTTTCCCATAACAGCATTGTTTACTTTCATAACAGCATAGTCTTACGCATAACAACACGGGCAACGGACCAATGAGGTTCAAGGATTGAAAGAGAAGAATTAAAATTGTAATGATTCAAACTTCAACCAATCAGCTGTTCAGGACAATTTAACTGTTGAGGGGTGCAATTAGTGTTTGATACAATGTTTCGTTGCATCAGTGGCAATGAGAGGTTATAAACGAAAACATAACCTTTATCAGAAGTAATGAGTAGTGATCTTTAGTAATTAAAACACTGTCGTAGGTATGCAATCGTTGCGTAAACTACCATTTCATATGTCAAGTTTTGGTAACAGCTTCAAATTAAATGCACACCTGTTGACGAAAGTATCTACTTCAGCGGGTAGAGCGTTGGGAGAATGGGAGAGAAGTCCTACCAGTCGTGAAACAGGATTACCTCCCACCTTTACCTCAGTGTCTGGCTCTTTGTAGACAGATACGGAGAGTATCACGGATGATACACATATCAGGCTTTGTACATTGCATTTCATAGCATTGAGACCCACCGTGGTAGAAACCATGCACTGATATATTTAAATGATGGTTGGTCCAATAATTCTATTTTTTAATATTTTATATTACCATTTTGTAGCCTGAAATGTCCCATTTCCACAACAACTGAAATGTCCCTTTTATATACAACGATAAGTAAGTAATTGACCTTAAGTATATTATGAATATTCTTTTTTAAGAGTATGTCAGTTGTTCTTTAGCTGGGACAGAGACTTCCGTTTTTTGTGGTTTCCGAAAGTAATTTTTTTTAGCACATAGTCTATGTTCCTTTTCCTCAATAAAGATGTACATATGTTTCTTTTTCTCAATCTATAAGTATAAAAGAGGATGTTTGTATATATATTTGGCAGTGATAAACTCAGACACCGCTGAACCGATTGCCACGAAACTTGGTACATACGTGTAGAATTTCATGGAATAGGTTTATACACCATCAATTTCGTGATCCGTCCAATCGGCTCCGCCCCAGTGGCTCTGGAGTTTCCCATGTTAATCTTATGAGATATGGAATCAATGAATCTTAACAGCTGTTTCAATTAAACAAGTTGGTTCTGTTCTATGATGTTCAATAGCATTAAAGTTACAAGGATTACCAACAGGGTGCAGCACTATTTTTTCTTTTACATTTATGACAACAGCTAATTTGCAACCAAAAGGTGAGTGAGCATAGCGAACGAACTTCAACCTGGAGGCGAGTTAGCGTAGTGAACGAGCTAACCTGAAGGCAAGTGAGCGTAGCGAACGAGCTAACCTGAAGGCAAGTGAGCGCAGCGAACGAGCTCCAACCTAAAGGTGAGTGAGCGTAGCGAGCGAGCTCCAACCTAAAGGTGAGTGAGCGTAGCGAACGAACTTCAACCAGGACGTGATTGAGCCATGCGAACGAGATCATCTTGAAAATTAAGAAGTTAAACGGGGCAAAGCCCGCGGGTTACAGCTAGTAACTACTAAAGATATCAATTTGACATTTTCGTGCTTATAAATGTTGCCTATATTCATAATTGGAATGAATAAAGATATCACAATTAACAACAAAACAAGCTTTAAAATCTATATACTAATTTTTTTTTAATTTTAAATATATATATATATTTTGTAAAAATCATAAAAAAACTCCAAACAACACAAAAGGTTATGTTTTATACATTCCACATGTGTAGAAAGACTATTCATATATAAAAAGCCGAAGTCAACTATCTTTAATAGCTTTTGAGAATAAGGGAGATATGTTAACATGGATGAGGATAGGGCGCACCAACACCCTTTTAAATCGAGCAGATAAATTATATATTTCAATTGAGGTGCTTGAAAATCTGATCACCCTCAAAACTCATTCCTTTTAATTCCGATTGTCTTTCAACATTTTAGTTACAATTTTAATATTGTATTGATTTGTAATAATCACGTTGTGACTTTGGGGGCATTCGCAGGTTCTTGGGTTGATCCTAGAATTTGACTGTGCTTGTTGTTTAGGTGTTTTGATAGCGTTAGCAAGCTGGTTAGCACCACTTTGGTGTTAGGGGGAAGGTGACATATCTGTGACATATCCAAAAAAATTTAAATTTTTCTGATAGCTTTAACTTAAATGTTCTCTATTACAATGTTTCATTGGCGGTTTGATCTAAAACTAAGCTAAAAACTACGGGGCTTTTGCGGTAACTTAAGAATAAAAACACCGTAGCAACGGCAAACTAATAGTGACTGCATTGCTTAAATGGATTGTATTTCAAGGTGTCCGATTCCTATTGCTCTGACCATTTATTCATTTGATTGCTTTCAATAAGCCATATTGTAAGTGGCTGTTATTCTCTTGCACCACACTATCAGTATGAAATAGATATGTTCATGATGTTTAGTGATCCTAATTTTGATCAATTCAACATGGCATTTCCTTACACCCAATCCTAGTATAACCAATCATTTATCACATAGAAGATCTTTCCTCTCAGATTTTCATGTTTGAAGTAAAAAGATACTTTTTCATAGATACCAATAACTAGTTTGGTAGGTTGTTCGTATACAATTAATGTTACTCTAAATTACAATCAAACTGTTAACTTCAAAATCAGTTTATTAAAGATGGTTTGTAAATAGTTATTTGTGCAACTAGTGCGTAAAGTGGCACCTTACACTCTTAAGCGTAACTACTGTAGCTAACTTTTTAAATTTATCACATACAAAATCTTTTCTCTTGGGGATTTCATGTTAGAATTACAAAGCAATTTTTTTATAAATACTAATAACTAGTTTGGTAGGTTGTTAGCATACAATTAATGTTACTCTAAATTACAACTAAACTGTTACCTTGGTTTGTGAATAGTTATTTGTGCACTAGTGCGCAAAGTGGCACTTAACTCTCGCGTAACTGGCTAACTTTTTACATTTTACTACTGAAAACAGCTGCGTATCTTTGCTTTAATTAATGATCAACTAAAGAATTCTTACTTTCCAGAATATACATTACTCAATCCTTTTATACAATCATTATTAAAAATAAATAGATATTTGAATGTCCTGATCTCTAATGAGACCTTAATTTGGGAACAATGTTTTAATTGTTACACCTTCTGCAAAACGCATTAGCTTCTGCAGCTAATAGGCGTATAGAGATGACCTCTTACTTCAGTTTTACAGCGCCATTACGAGCTCTCCGAGAAACAATAAAGCCATATCGTTGTTTCGTTACGACAATTAGGCTGAAAAGGTATGTAAGCCAAATATCAGAGTGATTGAGAAAAACGTATATAAGAAATTACTTAAAAATAAAAAATAATCATAAATTAAATACTTAAAAACATTTTGTTCTTAATATAATGACTGACAATTTATAATAACCACCAGAAAGAAGTTTGAAAGCGTGATACCTAAATTAATAAATCGAACAATTTTAGTAATGTCCATCAATCACGATGTAATTGGTGAAACTCGTGTTATTTAATTTAATCCAATCCCAAAAATACATTATATTTACTATTTAAAAGATATATACTTCTTATTAAGGTATTACATACCTCTTTTGACTGCACTATTTGTATGCCAAAACATTTCATGAAACAAATTTTATCACGAATTGTTTTTCCTAGCTAGGAAAAATTTACAGGAGTGAATTTAGAGAAAAACTTTTCATGTAGGAATACGTAATATAACTCATGTTTGGAACAGTTAAACTTTTAGACGAAAGATAAACTTCAGCGGAAGCCATGTTTTATGTATAAGATAAAGAAAACATTCTTTTATGGGTTTAGCCATCAAGAACATTTTATTGGTGCAGTTTGAAATAAATATGTGACCATCTTAAAATAATCATAGGATATGACCAATCTTTGCTCCGCAAAACGTTATTGTATCCTTTCCTATCCTATCCTAGACCAATACGGCTGGCCCACTATTCTGCGCACTAAATACACTGCATTCCTTCCTCCATGGAACATTTCCTTGTTATTATCTTATCGTTGACTGGTTAAGAGGTACTCACTGTTATTTTTAAACGTTTAAAAATATATAATACTAAATTAAACGCGTCTAGTAGTTTTCACCAGTTTTCACTTACAATTCTGAATGTATTTAAATGTGTATTAAGAAGTCATCTTCCAGTCAAAGTATTGCTAACTTTAGATAACTGATATGAAACATAGTTACTTTTAATTTAATCCTCTGATTATAGACAGCAAAGTATCTAATTGCAGATTTTCTTACTTTTGCTGCACTCCAAACAACACAAAACATTGTGCTTATTGGCTTTTTTTAAATTGACGATTTTCGAAGATCTAAGCTATATGGAAATGGGCTATTTTCGTATACAGAGTGACGAAAAGTGCATTTCCATACTAGTTACACAAATAATTATTTTCCAACCATGGGGAATTTCTTCAAATAATTCTTCAAACTCTGCTTTTTTAATTTATGGAGTGAGGCGAAAAAAGTAGTTTGCTACCTTGTAGTGGTGTAAAAAGATGCTACTGTAACTATACGTAGAGTACGATGATAAAAGGGTGGTGTATATGTATATTTGGAATATATGTGGTGTACATGGTGTATAGCTTACTGGTTGTTGGAATTGGGCGCTGAGAGTAGATCAGTGGCTAAATAGTATGATGATGGAGTAGAGACTGGAAACCACCCTAGTCTGTCTGAGCCCTAACCTATATTTGCTTCTACCAATAATTACCTCGTCAAGTAATCTAAATGTTGCTGATGTTACGAATGTTTGATGTTTTGTTATGTTTACGAATAGTGTTTTTGGCCTCTGGAGACATCAAAATGAAAAAGTAAATCGGTCCCTGGCCTAAGTCTTACCACACATATAAGCAAAATTTATTACAACCAAGTGTGTTGTTAGACCCAAATATGTTTCAACTAGTAAGATAACTATTCCAAAGAAATTATGAATAATTCATTCAGAACTTATAATCAATAATAATTTTAATCAGTGCCTCATGAAAAGTCCAAGAGATCTTATTAAATCGAGTATAATAGACGTAAGTAATAAGCAAGAAGAATTAGACGCAGTTCTTATAAAGACTAGTAATCCATAAGTAATGCTTTGTCTGCCAGTTATAAATCTTCATTGATCCTTATTTCTGCCCTTTGTAGATGATCCTGCAGACTGGCCGCTATAAAGGAGATATTATTTTCACTTTATTGTTATTCTTTCTTCCCAACTTATCGGACTTAATTAAAATGAAATTTAAAAAAAAACCCGTAATATGGAGGACTTATCAACAATAATAGATAATATGGGAGACTCTTATAAGTTTTGACTTTTGCACATGCTGTGTAAATAACTAAAGTTAATCAAAAAAACTTACTTTATTGAATTATAAAGTAAATAATCATAGTTCTTTTTATTGTTCGGTAAATTTAATGTTAAGAATCAATTATTATTGTAATAATAATTCGCATATACCTATTGATAGTATGAAAAGACACGTATGTTACCTCAATAAATGTAATTAAAGTCTAAATGGAAATTGATTTTATCTATACTATTATAAGAAAGAGGTGGTGTCTGTGTGTATGGGGAAAGTAAACGCGAAAACTACTGGTCGGATCGGGCTGAAATTCGGCATGATGATAGCTCATATTCCCGATTAACATATAGGCATATTTTTATCCCAAAAATCTTTCCGGGCTCCGCCCCAGTGGCTCTGGAGCAAAGGTTCCCATGTTAACCTTATGAGAAATGGAATTAATGAATCTTAACAGCTGTTTCAATTAAACGATTGGTTCTGTTCTATGATTTTCAATAGCATTAAAGTTACAAGGATTACCAACAGGGTGCAGCACTAGCATTATTTCTTTTACATTTGTGACAACAGCTAATTTGCAACCAAAAGGTGAGTGAGCGTAGCGAACGAACTTCAAAAAGAACCGAAGTTTCTTAAACCATGTCCTCACTCATAACTGCTATAAGCATTTGATACTTATATGCCAACCCCGTACGAAGGACGGGTACTCTGCTAGTAATCAATATAATACCCACTCGTAAATGTTTAATTTTTTAAAATATTTACATGCTTTGAAAAACTTAAGCTTAAGATACATTTCAATATATTTAGATAATACAGACCATAAACTATTTACTTAAATTATTTTTGTAAAATAAAACAATTAAACTGTGGTCTACTAATCTATGAGATACAGTAACAGCAAAGCTGTGTTGGAACGTAAATAAATCTACGAAACCAATAACGTCGAATTATTGGGGTAATAAAATATGAGGGATACATCTTTTATCATCATTTCGATGAGTAATCCACTGTTAATTCTACCATACCTTCATTGTCTTAGATAACACACCATCGTTTTACACAATTTTGTTTTAAATTTTAAACTTGTCATTATATAACATAAGACTATTTTATACTTTCATATTATTAGTAGTTATTGTTATTCATATTTTAATTGCATGCGACGTCTCTCTATTTCTTCAACAAATTGTATTTTCCCTATAGTTACCTGACAAAGCAGGCTTACTTGCACTGATTATAGCACGCAAAGTAGCTAATTGCTGCATTTACTTACATTTGCCGCACTCATTTTTCTTTGCCGCACTTAAGTATTTTAATCAAACAACACAAAATATGTGCTTGTATTAGGCACGTAATAGCTGTTTGCTTGAAAACATGTTTGCAAAACTTTAAGATAATATGACTACGATAGCTGGTGCAGTGTTTTCCAACATTTGCCTATTTTTTTTTTTTTTTTTTTTTAAGGGAGAGGAGGGAAAATGCTTTTACGCACACAGGTAGCCAGCCTGTAGTGTGAGACTCCTGAATCTATCGCAGACTACTCACTAAAAAACCTCCTCTACTCTGTTGGACACAGACCTGGAATTGTTTGTCACATTACTTCAAGTCAGGCCAACATGTTACCTAAGCCCTCAGGGCTCTCACCGTTTATGGCATTTGGATACTTTATGACCTACACCGCATCCCGGTCAAGGTCGAGCTTCTTGGCGTGGAGAATACCCTGGATGTAATGTGACACACAGGTCCAATTGTCCTCACCCTCCGTCATCATCGGTATGACCGTGTCCACCGACAGCAGTCCTACTAACTGTTGAGCCTCCAGGCGGGGCCTTTCCCAACGCTGGCAGTGGAAAAAGGTATGTTCCACGTCATCGGGAATGCCTGGGCAGTATATGCAATCGGGTGACACGGCTTTGCCCATCCTGAACAGGTACGACCGGAAAAAGCCGTGACCCGTCAGAAATTGGGTGAGGTAGAAGTCCACCTCTCCGCACCGCCGATTAACCCAAGGTCGGACTTGCTTTATCAGTCGCCTGGTCCAGCGTCCCCGAGTCTCCTGTTCCCAGCTCTCCTGCCACAGCTGGTAGGTGCGGGTGCGTTCCTCTGTTCGTGCCTGGTCCTCCCCACGGCGCTGATAAATTGCTTTTCTCTCCGCCGCCAAAAGTTTGACGGGGATGACTCCAGCAACCACCAGGACGGCGGGTTCGGACACTGTTCGGTAGGCGGATGCAACTCTTAGTGCTGCCTGACGCTGCACTCGGGCAAGCCGCATCCTATATACCTCCTTATTTAGAGCGTCTGCCAACACCTCAGCACCGTACAAGAGCACAGACTGGACAGAAGACATTAACAGCCTTCTACGGCTGGACCGAGGCCCTCCGACATTGGCCATCAACCGGCTAAGAGAGGAGACCACCCTAGCGGCTTTGTCCGCCGTACGGAAAATCTGATCCCGCCAGCTAAGCTTGCTGTCCACCATAATCCCAAGGTACTTGGCAGAACGAACGGTCTGGACTTCAACGGCCCCTACCCTCAACGGCACGATGAAGTCAATCCGTTTTTTTGTTAATATCACGATCTCAGTTTTGCTCAAAGCAAGCGAGAGACCGTGGTCTGTCATCCATGCGTTTATAGTACGCATAACTCGGTTCAGCTTTAGCTGAGCCAGCTCAACGCTACGTGCAGCTATCAAAACTGCAACGTCGTCCGCGTACCCAACCAAAACAGTTTCCTCAGGCATTTCAGACCTCAGGAGGCTGTCATACGCGACATTCCAGAGGTCCGGGCCGAGTATGGAACCTTGGGCAGCACCGGAAGTGACACTCATCGTCCGTGGGCCCTCTGTAGTGTCATACAAGAGGAGGCGGAACCGGAGATAATCCTCTATGATACGCATGAGGTATGCCGGGACGTGGAAGGTGTTCTCCAGAGCATCCAGCATATCGCACCACCTCGCCGAATTAAATGCGTTTCGCACATCGAGAGTGACGAGCAGCACAACCCTTCGAGAGTAGTGGTTAAAATCCTCAGCTCTCATCACGGCTTGCTTCACCTCTTCAACAGCGTCAACCGTAGATCGCCCCATCCTGAATCCATACTGCCGAGGGGACAGGTCCCCCGCAGCGACCACGGCTGAATTCAGTAGGGAACGTATCAACTTCTCGAGGACTTTTCCAGCCGTATCCAACATACACAGAGGTCTGTAAGAGGATGGCAGGTCTGGGTCTCCCTTTCCCTTCCCAACAAGCACAAGCCTAGCTGTTTTCCAGCACGAAGGGAAAACTCCTTCGACTAGGCAGGCATTGTACATGCGCAAAAGGATCAAGGGGTTAATAGTCAAAACCTTTTTGAGAACTTCGCCGGGTACCCCATCGGGTCCAGGAGCCTTATTGTTCTTCAGGGATAGGACGGCCGCCTCCACCTCTCCAAGACTAAAAAGTGGTACGTCATCCACCCTTCCGGAAGGTAGTTGTCAAGGGACTACCTTCCACACTCAGCGGGACTGAGGTCTCGGAAGAGTTCCATGAGATGGGCTTCTCCACTGTGGAATCACGACCCCTCAAAACCAGAGGAGGCCGTCGTACCAACCTCTGGCTGCTAAATCTGCGCAGACAAGATGGATCAAGACCACCTGCAGAAGTCTACAACATCTCCAGTGCCTTCTGTTGTAAAATAGAGGTCAGGCAATACAACCGTCCCAAGGGCCCCATCCAATGCCATCGCTGCCAGGGCTTTGGTCATGGATCCAGCCACTGCTACAGAGACCATCGCTGCGTCCGCTGTGGAGGATCCCATCCCGGCACTCTCTGCCTCAAACAGCACACGGAAGCTGCAACTTGCACCAACTGTGGAGGACAACACACAGCCAACTACAGGGGATGCCCCGCCTTCAAGGAGCAAAACCGCTCCTATGCAGCAGTAGCCGCCCCCAGAAAAACTGACTCGGAGTCGGAGCCGCAACACATCCAACCGCCCCTCGTGGATGATGAAGGCTTCCAGCAGCAGAGACGACGCCGTCGGAGGGGACCAAGGAACCATGAGAACCGTGGAAGACGTAACTCATCCCAGGACTCCAGAATCTCCAACGAGTCTCCAGCCCAAAACACCTTGCCTGAACCAACCCGAACAACGTCAAGCCCTGATGTGGCTCCTGCCTCTGTCACTGCAAACCCCAGGGTGAGGCGCACCCCTCGACCGAGAATCAACGTACCTCAACTACAACAGACAAGCAGCCCTGCCCGGCAGCCCAGCGGCCCTGCCCAGCAGCCCAGCCGCCCGGCCCAGCAGCCCAGCGGCCCTGCCCAGCAGACCAGCGGCCCTGCCCAGCAGGCCAGCGTCCCCGCCCAACAGTCCAGTGCCCCTCAAGCAACTGAACTAACCGAACTACTGACAGCGCTGCAAAGCATGTTGACCCTTGTTACCCGCCTGGTGGAGGCGCTCAGCAAACATCATGGGTAGAATAAGAATCGTCTCATGGAACGCCGATGGGGTGGCAAACAAGCTGGAACTGTCACAACTTCTACAGGAGCTAAATGCAGACATCGCCCTAATCCAGGAAACCCACCTCCGTCAGGGCATGGCCTTCAATCTTCCCAACTACCAGGGCTACCGCACAGACAGGCTGGTCCAGGGACGTCCCAGTGATGGAACTGCCATATTTGTCCATCGAAGACTTCCTCATCGTGAACTCCCGGTGAACCTTCCTCCTGGACTGGAGGTGACAACGATCGCAGCCCAGTATGATGGAGCAGAACTTGCCATCTCCTCTGCATACAACCAGCCTGGAAGGTCCCTCCAACAAGTACATCTTGACGCACTGCTGAGACCAAACTCGCCAGCCCTGTTAGTTGGAGACCTGAACTCGAAGCACCAGGACTGGGGTTGCCGCCTCACAAACACCCCTGGACGACGTCTCAAAGCCTACATAGAAGCTCACCGCCATATCCAGATCTTAGCTCCAGAAGAACCAACTCATTACCCCCATCGAGGAGACTATCCAGACATCCTAGACATTGGACTGTCCTGCACTTTCGACAGACACATTGAGGTCTTCACAGTTCCAGACCTGTCGTCAGATCACGTCCCAGTGGTCTTTGACCTTCCTGATGATGGGGAGCCCAGACTACCACGCAAAAACACCCAGAAGGTCAACTGGATCAAGTATGGCAGTTACCTAGCAGACCGGCCGCACCCACCACCACCTCCGGCCGAGTCTCCAGAACAGCTGGACAACCAAGTTCAGGACCTGACCTCTCTACTACGTGAAGCTTTAACGGCCTCCTCGTCCCCCCCATCCACTGCGCCTCGACTACAGCCACTGCCAATCCAACTGAGGGAAGAGATCCTGCTCCGCCGCAGACTCCGCAGAGAGTACCAACGCTCCCGGTGTCCAAGGGCCAAGGCAGACTTCAACCGCCAAGCCAGACGCTGCTCCCACCTCCTCGCAGAGCACCGATCTTCCACATGGGAGGACTACGTGGAAGCCTGCGCAGAAGACAACGATGGTGTCTGGCGAGTCGCTAGGTCTCTTCGTGGAGAGAAGAAGTCGATCCGCCCTCTGCACGGCCAACGAGGACTAGTATACTCACCTCAGGACAAGGCGGAAGCTTTCGCAGACACCATGGAGGACCAGTTCTCTCCCCATGCTGATGTCTACGATGACGACCACTGTGAAGCAGTTGAAGACTTCCTTGACACGTACGACCCTGACGATGAAGAAGAAGTCGCCCCCGTGACCACACAGGAGGTCAACGGTCTTATCAAGGCCCTCCGTCCTCGCAAGGCACCTGGCCCGGACTCCCTTGGGACACCAGCGATGAAGAACTTGCCAGCTTGGGTCATAGTCTTCATCACCGCAGTCATGAACTCCTGCCTGCGCCTCTCGCATTTCCCGTCCACCTGGAAGGAAGCCACGGTGATACTGATCCCCAAGCCTGGAAAAGACCCTCTCTTCCCGGAGAATCACAGGCCCATCTCCCTACTGCCTGTGCTCTCCAAGATGCTCGAGAGAATTATCCTGGCCAGGTTTCCAGAGGAATTCTTCAACTCAATCAGGACAGAGCAATACGGCTTCAGAAGAGGTCACTCAACCACTCTTCAACTTCGTCGAGTAGTCAACACTATCGCCGGAGCTCTGGAGAAGAAATTCCACGCCACGTCTGTCCTGATTGATGTTAGCAAGGCCTTCGACCGAGTGTGGCACGAGGGACTTCTTTACAAGCTGGCCTCTTCCCCACTGCCTGGCTGCACCTGGAAGCTGATGAGAAGCTATCTCCACCAACGCAGCTTCAGCGTCCGAGTCGACCAGACCTCCTCATCCATCAGGCCCATCTCGTCCGGTGTGCCACAGGGATCAGTGTTGGGCCCGATTCTGTACCTGTGGTACACTAACGACGTCCCACTTGCTCCCAGAGTCCAGCTGTCACTCTACGCAGACGACGCGCTGTTCACCACCACCTCCGCCAACCTGAGGATGTCGCGTGTCTACGTTCAAAGACAGCTGGATCTTCTTCAACCCTGGCTGGAAAAGTGGAGGATCAAGGTGAACGCTGACAAGTGCGAAGCCATCAGCTTCACAAGGACCAGAAAGCAGGCAGATGGACACCATCTTTCCATCGAAGGTCGACCAGTACCATGGAAGAAGACAGTGAAATACTTGGGAGTTCTACTGGACAAGAGACTGACGATGACGCCCCACGTAGAGAGAGTCTGCCAGCTCGCCTCCAAGGGCATTGGAAGTCTCGGCCCGCTGTTCAACGCCAAGCGACTGCCCGTCCGGACGAAAATCAGACTATTCACGGCCCTACTCAGACCAGTGATAACCTACGCTGCACCGGCCTGGTATCATCTTACCTGCAGAACATCCTGCAGGAAACTACTTACAATCCAAAGTAGGAGCCTCCGGCGCGCCACCAACTCTCCTTGGTTCGTTCGGAACATCGTCATCCGGACCTCAGCCCAAATCCCGACTATCAGGCAGTTCGTCGACACCCAGACAGCGAGACTCCAACAGACTGCAGACGTGACGCCATGGGACCACATCAGGGATCTCCTCCAGCAGCCCACTCCACGACTTCGCCCCCAGATGATCGACTGAGACACCAAAACAAATCAACCACTGACAGGTAGCTGAGCTACCAGGGCAGATGGCCCAACTATACTCTGTCTGAATTTAATGTGCGGTTGAAGGACAAATTTGTTTTTCCCTGCTTTCTCCCTGGCCCCTGCCACCACAACATATTAGCTGATTCATACTGTTTATAATTTTACAACAGTTGTCACTTTGTTTACATTTTAGTTGTAAACAACATTGTGATTATTCTGATAGTATTTTGTGCAGTTTAATATTATTCAGTCTGTGTAATATTATTACTTGATTAGTGAATTAGAAATGGCCAAAAGGTGCCAAGACATTACAATTCAAACTAAAAACACAATTTTTAGTGTGTACAATTATTTAAAACAGCTTGTAACCAGCAAACCAAATGCGACAGTGAGGGAAGTGTTCAATCAAACCCAAAAGGCTACAGCAGAAGCTTGTTCTGTTTCTCTTCGAACAGTTCAAAACATAACGGGAGAAGGAAACAAATCCATTGCAGCACATAGGCCTAATATGGACTCCGAAGATTGTAATAAAGAAAATATATCAAAAGAAGCAACATTTTCTTCATCTCAAAGGAAAATATCCCACAAAAAGTGGATAACTGATCTAGACCAATTCGACAAGGACGTAGTCCGAAGAACTGTTTTTGATTTCTACGAAAGAGGAGAGTACCCGACCTGCAGGAAGTTGAAGATTGTGCTAAAAGAAAAAATTGGATTTAGTGGAAGTAAAGATTCTGTATGTAAGATACTTAGAGATGTGGGATTTAAGTTTAAAAAGACTAACAACGGCCGAAAATTCTTAATAGAACGGTCTGATATTGTCGCTGCCCGGGTAGTATTTCTAAGAAAGATGCACGATTTAAGGAGGCAGGAAACTCCTCTCCCAATTGTATACCTGGATGAGACGTGGGTAAACCAAAACCATGCAAGAAAGTGTATTTGGGAAAGCTTAGATGGCAAGGGAGGGTTTCGGGTTCCAGTAGGGAAGGGTTCTAGGCTTGTCGTGTGTCACGCTGGGTCAGCTAAATACGGTTTTCTAAAAGACGCACAGCTCGTATTTCAATCAAAAAGTAATGTCGATTATCACCAAGAAATGAACCATATAGTTTTCCACGAATGGTTTCTCGATTTACTGAGAAGCCTAGAAGAGCCATGTATTATTGTAATGGATAATGCCAGCTACCATTCGAAACAACTTAACAAAATTCCAAGTTCAAAATCTAGAAAGGCAGACATTGTGAAGTGGCTATCAGATAACGGTATTGAACACAATCCAGTCCACACAGTAGCAGAACTCCTCACCACCGTGCGGCAGCATAGGCACAGCTTTCCTCCACGGTACGAACTGGACGAGCTTGCGTTGCAGATGGGTCATGAGGTTATTCGCCTACCACCCTACCATTGTCAATACAATCCCATAGAGCTAATTTGGGCTCAAGTGAAAGGGGAGGTGGCGCAAAAAACACGTCTTTCAAAATAAAGGATGTCAGGAACCTTCTAGAAAATGCCATGAACCATGTAACAGTAGAAGACTGGAAGAAATGTGTAATTCATGCTGAAAATATCCAGGAAGAAGATTTTTTTAAAGAAGGACTTCGTGACGAAATCATGGAACCATTTATTATAAATCTGCATGATGACACTGACTCTGATGGCTTAAGCGAAGATGATGGTGAATATCTTTCCAGTTATGAGAGTGAATGATGTAATGGAACGTCTCTAGTACTTTGTTAACGTCCACATTACAGTTAACAGTTGTTAAATTTACATCATTAGGTTCATTTTGTGGTTGTATATATAAAATTATGTTTATATATTTTTACGAGTTTTGTTTTCTATTTGGTGTGTACTAAGGCATATTTGCCTTTTATTATTAGGGATTTTAAATATTTATACAATTAGTAAACAAAGGAAAAAGCAAAAAATTTAATATAGCTGCTACATACAAATGGTTTAATTTGTGTGCACCTCCAAACATAACTCGTTCATTCAAATATAGTATGATCAATTTGTTATGTTAGTTTATCCTCAGTAATAGAAAATTATAGCAAACAATATTCTGTATAACAAAACAAGTCTAATGAAATGACTCCATTGATCATGACCTCAGACCTATAGATACATATTAAAGGCAAATTCCCTGCTAATCCACCAATCGTCGAACTAGTATCCAGCGCCTCTCGCACACTCAAACTGTAGTGTGGCGGCACTCCATCCTGTTGAAAATAGACAGGGACATTCCCCATCTCAATGCCACTCAGTTATGGGGGAAAATACTCATCTAACATGTCACATTAAATGGCAACGCTTGTATCCCCTGAAGTACTAACCAAAACCTGGGAAAAGTTCAAATTTCACTTAAATTTTTGCCGGGCCACTGATGGTGCTAATATCGAGTTATAGCCTACTAAGTTTCTAATAAAACTTAAGAATTTGAGCTTTAAATACAGGGCCTGATTACCCATTAGGCTAATTAGGCTGGAGCCTAGGGCGCCAGTCAGCCAAGTGTTTTAGGGGGGCGCCAGACAGCTAAGACTTAAAGTTGGGACCGGGGGCGTAAAAAATGTTTTATTCCAAAAAAGGATTCGCGCAAATAGGGAAGGAGGTGGGGAAAGGTGCGTTCGGCAGATTTTCATAATCATTATATCCATATATAAAACATTAAAGATAGTTTCTTAATTGGTAACAGTATTTGCCTTTAAAATGTTTCAGTTTTTTTTCGGACACCCGGTATTTAAAACAATCCATCAAAAGCATAAAGCATAAATGCTAGTCCAGGATTAATATTACATTATAACAACACTTCTAGTGTAATTAAAATTGATACGTAGATTATTATTGTTAAAATAATTCTTCTAGTTTTATTATATGTGTAGTTCAATCATAATAAACAAATGCTTTCTAAAATACCTGTCTGCAATATAAAACAGATGATTGTCACGGGGGATTTTAGTGTAGAAAAGGGTAAATGAGTGGGAGATTTACCATGATAGGGAAATCATATGTTGAATTCCAACCGCACAATAATTTTAGACAGACTTTAGTCCATGAGCCATGATATCAAAAGACGTCGAAGCTCTTCAAGTAGTGGGGAACTCCCCACAGTCAACAAATCGGATCGGATCGGATCCCGCATTGGGCGCAACGTGTGAGCCGGGAAAAGGGACTCGACTATCCTCTCCATAGTGGCCCCATCCATGACGGAAGGTGGAGAGCAGGTGCCAAGTTTCTTGGTTACCAGTTTGTAACCCAAGCCCCACGGATTGGAATCGATATCGTCCCTTAATGTCTCCCAGCAACTACGTTTACTCCGGTTGATGGCTCGACGAAGAGACCTCCTAGCCACTCTGTAAGCATCCGACTTACGACGTCTGTCTACAGGTTCTCTGGCCCTGGTAGCAAGTCTTCTGGCTCTCAATGCTGACCGACGCAATTCCGCAATCTCGGCAGTCCACCAGTACACAGGTCGCTTATTGCACCGGGATCTTCCGCGAGGCATAGACTCATCGCAAGCGGAGACGATTAGTCCCATCATGGATGTAACTAACACCTCTGCATGAGCCACGCTAGTTGCGGGGGGAACCACCGGTGTTCCTCGTAAGATGGCTTCATTGAATTTTGCCACGTCCAATTTTTTAATATTCCATCGAACGGGCACTTGACGAAACGCGGCTACTTGTCTCTGATGACCATCCAGGACATCAAAAATAATGTACTGGTGGTCACTGCCCGTGTAATCCTCCAGAACTCTCCAGGCTCTGATCCTTGGCAAAAGGGACTCAGGTGCGAGGGTAATGTCTGGGATCGTTCCCCGCATCCCAGGGCGCCGGAAAGTTGGCGTGTTTCCCTCGTTGACGACAACGAGTCCGGCTCTGGCAGCAAAGTCCAGAATGTACTTGCCCCGGGAATTGGTGAGGGTCATTCCCCACTCGACAGCCCTAGCATTAAAATCCCCACCCACGACGATGTGTCCTGTGGTATTGCGCACGCTCTCTTCCAGGCGGTCTATTTTCTCGCGAAATTCACGGATGGCCTCGTTGGGAGTAAGGTAGACACTAAAGTAAGTGACATCCCGGCACCGAACCCAAACGAAACCTCGGCCCTTCGCGTGACCCCGTACTTGTACTTTTGCTGCATTACGTGCCCAGAATGCAGCAGTACCAAGACTATCAGGGAACCAAAAAGATGGGTCCCTATCACGGTACTGGTACTGTTCGCTGACTAAGAGCGCGTCGACATCGTGTTCTAGGGCAAGCTGACATAGAAGTGCGTCAGCCGACCTGGATCGCTCAAGATTGCACTGAAGGATTCTTATCTTCGTGAAAGGACTTTCGCTTGCTGTAGTGCAGATTTGAATACACTACACTGTCCAGACCCAGCTATATACTTCAATTGTTTGTCAGCGAGCCCATTTTCTTTGCAAAGGAAACAGGACTCGACTTGGCAGTCCTTACGGACGTGACCGACCTCCCCGCACCGAAGGCAGTTCTTGCTTCGGTCGGGTCCCTTGAAGTTTCGGGAGGAATGGCCGAAACAGAGGCATTTAAAACACCTCTTCACTTCCACTCTCCGTCTGAGCCTGCAGTTGACCCAGCCGACTCTCAGATGCTGGAGTCCCAGCACCTTCGTGGCATGTGCGTCTCCCATTTCGGCGACCGCCATCCGCTGCTGGCTCCTGTTCGGTTTTGTGAGCCACACCTTAAGGAAAGCCGTTTGCCCGCCAAGCTCGGGGACAGCTTTCTTCAGGGCCTCAACAACATCAACCTCCGTCGACACACAATCAATGTCTCGAACCTCGACTGATGTCTTTGGTTCAAGAGCACGGACGGTGCCCTGGCCTTCAACAGCTGCCTTCAGTTCGGCAGTAAAGGCTGCTTTGTCTTTCGACTTACCCAGTTCAAGGAGAACGTCCCCGTCCCGGGTTCGTCTAATCGACCGTACAACCGTATCGGTCTGCTCTGGCTTAGCCTTGGCCTTAATTGCACCCAAGACCTCGGCGAAAGATCTCCCCCCTGAGGGCTTGACCAGGATTGCCTCCGTCCTGGGCTTTTTTGGCCGGGACTTTTTCGGAGCAGAGACCGAGCCGGACCCAGTTTGGGCCACGCCGGTCGGCTGTGCCTTCACTGCCACATTCTTTATAGAGGCGACCTCCGCCCGCCTCAACTGCCTCTTCTCCTTTCGGGAACGACGTTTTTCCCACGCAGCCCCAGGTGTCTCTACGACTGACCCCTTTCGGGAGCTTCCCTGAAGGGGGGTCGTAGGTAGCTGTGGTTGTTGGCTCTTTGCAGGAGCTGCAGCTATGTCCGAAAAGGATCTGGGCACAGCAGACAATAGGTCAGTCTGAGTCGCCTTGGCCTTTACCGTGGTCCTTTTGGTTTGGACGCCTTCTTCTCTTTTTTGAGGACTGTCCGATGTGGGAGGCCTTTTACGTTTCTTAGAAGGCAGTGTTCTTTCGTCAGACAGAGACACAACCTTCTCGGCAATCTTCTCCATGGCTGCCTTACTCACCACCCGGCAGGCAAAAACGAAGCCAAGGTCATCCTCCAGTTTGGCCATGCCGTTTTTGACCACTTGATTTACGGCTTTCTGGGTCCGGAAGGTGTCCAGCATAGCCTTGATCGTTGCTTCCATGTCTTGGAGCCGGGTTTCAATGTCACTCAGAAGCACCATCTCAGAGCCTTCCGACCTCAGCGGTGCTTTGAATGGCTCCTCCGGCATCCTTACAGCAGAACTGGCAGAGTGGGGGAGAGTTGCTGGCAACAGAAGCTCGACACCTACATCTCCGACGTTTTCCGCACCGTTCCCAGCTCCACTTGCCGAAGGAGCTCCTAAATGGGGGAACTCCTTAGTGCATTTGAAGGTGGCAGGTGGGGGAGATGTCCTCACGTTTTTCGGTGGTGGCAACCGCTGCACCTTGGAGCTACGGACAAAAGCGTTCCGCTCCACTTCCAACGTCTTTTCTGGCTCATTTGAGCTCTTAATCAAAAATGTGTTATGAGGGGTTTTATTTAAAACCATCGTGTTTATTCCAGCGCATCGTGCGGCAAGGAGCGGCCCGGAATCAGTCAGGAACGGGTATACCCTCGGGGACAAAAACCCCTACCCCAGTTCCCCGGGGCCTGACCTCCGTTTGCCCAGCACCGGATACCTGACGTGCCGGGGGTCGCCCGTCGCAATGCAGAGCCCGACCTCTACATCCATGCCGCACTCCCTGACCAAGGACCGAAGTGGCTGGCTTCTCACGACCCACTAAGAATACCCATCGGCAGTGCAGAGCACACATCAACCCCTGCAACACAACAGGGGCACTCCCAGGGACTCCCAGTGAGTTCGTCGGTCACCCTTTTAGTCGCCTCTTACGACAAGCCCGAGAAGGCTGCGGTGCTATTCTAACCCGGTACCGCACGGGGTAACATTTGCCTATTGATACTACGACTTACTTAAACTATAGATCTGTTGTTCGATTGGATATTAACTTAACTAAAAACGTATTGTTTAGTAAAAGATAAATTATTTATATTTATTAACTGAAGGAAAAATATAATGTTTAGTGTGTACAATATGTAGTTTAATGTTCGTGTATTTACTATTTAGTGTCACTTGGCGCACTAGTTACACAAATAACTATTGTATCATACTTTTTTTTTTTTTTTTCTTGGGCCAAACAATTTCTCAATCAACGACTTTAACATTAAGTACAATATTTGATTTAATGAAAACATACTCAAGTTGTACTAAACCTTTGGTACGTCAATAATTCATCGGAGTAATGAAACATCTCTTGATAATCTAATTTCCTTCAATCAATATTTATTACTTGCATCAACTAATCTAATATGGCAGTGAGTATAAAACTAAGCGATTTAAAAAATTGTTTAACAAGTACAATAGTTGGAATTAGACTACGATTGTGTTGACAGTGTCGTATGTCTTATAAAATAGTTTAGCTCCAGTTTTGATGTTCTGTACTTTGTAATAGGGTTACTTTAGTGTCATATGACGAAAATGTGTCCTACCATGTATAATTTAAGTTGTTAACCTCCTTTTATCTTAACGACTGGAACGATGACGTCGTTCATACAGCTACTAGGAGGTCGTGAATTATGGATATTATATTAAATAAGCATGCACTGTGGATGCAATGCTCCCTGGTGTGATAACGTCCGCACTAGAGAGTACTACGACTATCTGCAGTACTATCCTTATAATTAGACAAATTCGTTAATTACAAGGAAAAATGTGGTTAGGTCTCAACTATAAACTGTGGGTCCCTTAGTTTCATTGGCTGTATGGGCTATTGATTGCAATTGTGTCTAAGAAACATGTTGGCCTTAGTCACTAACAAGACTACAAGATCGCGCCACTCATTCTACACTCATCCTTCACTTATATTTGGGTTAAAATACGCACATAGTATGGCGTAATCTTAAATTATTGATATATTTGATACACCAAACAACTGACATTTTACCCTACTTTATGTCATCCAAGTGATGAGTTACGTATTTAACGATTTTCATGCTTTACTTTTTTTCTTGCAAAGTCTTGTCTTCAAAATCGTTGAGTCTTGCTAATAAATATTGGAATTTATTTCGGAGATATGTAACACAGGGGTAGATTGGTAAGGGTGGGAGAGCTCCTCCACGCGTGAAACTAGATTACTTTCAGACTCCTCTTCACTCAGTAGATCTCCTTAAATTAAGCACGGTCGGTGTTCCTGGCTTGATCTACTTCCAGAGTGACTTGGGAAAGTTTAAATCAATCTAATCCAACAAAAACCAGTCAACCTGCTTGTCCCTGAAATATGATTGAGTAAATTAGTTTAAAATAACCTTTACAACTTAATTATTATTATAGCGTTTTAAAATATAACACTCACGGCACCAAAAACATTTATGCCTATGTGAATGTCACTTCATCGACACCCGTTTATACCTGGTCTTGTAGGCATGAATATCGATCTATTGTATCTTTCGTTTGAATGTAAATAGTAATATTATAATTACTAGCCTAAAATGGTGGCCAAAGATAATCATGTAATTATTTTTTACTACGGTAATTTTACACATCCTAATAATAAATTATTTAATTTACCGTCTTAAAGATCGATAGGCTTTGCTTTTTAAAATGCTGAACGAGAATTCGTTATCACACTAGTAGATCTAAGAGCAGCCATACCGTCATGTGCACTGTTATTTTGATAATTATTTATTTTGGATAAATATTTGCCAACTATCAGTATTAAATATGCATTTAATGTTTTTATATAGTCAATATATTTTATTTTTTCATGTTAAAAACATACCTAAGAATGTAAACGAAAAAGCTTTGTTTTTATGTTTTGTATTTTATTTCACTTGCACCATTGTTCCAAACAAACAAACGGTTTTACAACCCTTTGTTTTGTGTGTTTTGTTTAGGTTTTCATGCCTTTGTAGAAAAATGTGTAAAATCAAGCATTCTTTATTATCTTCCATTGTTTCTATAGTTTACTATTCAAGATTTTATTTGTGTGATATTGAACTTTGTTTTGTATTGCTTTGTTGAACTTTGTGTTTTTATTGAAGCATAAAACAAATTTAAGAACAACAAACCTAACAAAATCTATCAGAGATTGAATTCTAGAAATAATTGAATACGCTTAAAGCGTACATAAAAAATAGGATTAAGTTTCCTGTTACAATGGTTGGTTTGTGAGATAAATGTTTCTTAAACTCCACAAAAGCAATTTTATTGCCCATTTCATTTGTTCCGCCAATACAAACAAATCAATATAAAGTATTTTCTGATCAAGCAGTACTAAGCAACATGTTGAACTTATTTCTAAAAAATTATTTCTTATCATGACAAACATGTCACAAAATTTGACGGTGTATCAAGTACTTGTCCTACTTGACAACCAATTAAAGACAGGCAACTTGACATTTGTCGACATTAAATCAATACCATTGAACAACTAGGGCTTTAACTTCTATTTGAATCCTACAAATAAATGTAACACACGGTTGTATATAATCTATATCTGTATACTGTGAGTTTTTATTCTGTTAAATTAAAATTGTTTGTTTACGTGTGACGTAGAAACTTTTGACGATAAGGATTTACAGTCAACGACCATATGCTACGATTTTTTTTTGTTTAACGACTTTTTTTTTAATATTGACGATAAAAAGCACGAGTGTTTATTTTTTGTTTATCAATAATTTACAAAAGTGTAAAATTTCATAATTGTTGTACTTTTTGTTACTAAATTTAGTTCCTAAATAAGTTGAAGTGTGACTAACAAAATTATTTTCAGACCTTTCATATTAAAGGATATTGTAACATGTATTTTTCTTCCTACTTTTACCAGACTAATAGAAAACTTCAAATTTTAGTTTCGATGAAAATATTTGCTTGGTACTCATATTAATGCCTTGGTGTTCCACCAATACCAGATATACTTGTTGGATACTATTTTATGAATCATTGTAGGTTTAAAATATAAAAAAAAACATTATTTCCCAGGCATTTTTAAATTTCTTTTTAAATATATCTAACTTAAATTGATATTACTCAGTTGGTATCATGATTTCAAACATATATTTAAACATACAAACGTTAAACAACTTCAAATTATTTCTAAATTGAATTTCTGTTATATAACTACAGCCACTCTTATCAGACCACAAATAGTAAAGGGTTTTAAAAGCTATCTGCTATAACTATAACTTAGAACTATAAAATACAGCGAGAAGTAATATATAATATAAATACTAACAAGGCCCTACAAAGATACCAACCAGACTTTACTAAACTACAGAACCATATGCTAATTTAATTAAGGACTGTTTCTTCTACACTGAGAGTAGCAATATTCCAAGGAATATTCCAGGGATAAATCTATTTGCTACATGTCTTATGAATTATTCATCAAGAAAATCTACTTTCCGACTTTCTTTTGCTTTAACGGATTGTAGAAAAAGGTTTCTTCTATCTAAATCGAAACATAGCAATAAATTGTTTCTATTTTTAGTTTCTGTGTTCACTTTTGTTATAATTTAGTTTGATTTTCATCAAGTATAACTGGTAAATTACATAAAGGCCTATCATTCGGATAAAATTGGTTAGGGTTACTAGTTGTTAAAATCAAACTTAGTACAAAGTTTTAGACAGCAAGGTTTTTTTATAAACACTTACTAAGGATATATAGATAATAAATTACCTAAATAAAATATTTTTATATTTAACTAGTAATTTTGTGACCTTATCCCTCAAAAAATATAAACCCAATCCAGTGTGCAAAAGAAAGGTCATAAAATGTTTGTAAATTACTGGGTTAAATGCAAATAGCTAAAACTGGAAAAATTTTAATACATCTTAACTATAGTGTAGTTAACTCATTCATGATTTTAAATAATGGGGTTTCCATTAGTTTTTCGTATAAATTAACTTAAAAGTAAATGTCCTCAATATTGCGTTTTATGAAAATGCACTCTTAAGGTCAAATATTCAAATGCATGAAGTGTTAAATCATATCATTAATGTAAAGGAAGAATGATAATTTATCACTTAGATACTTTTTATAATATACTACTGTATGGATATTTCATGTAACCAAGTATTTAGCCACAAATATTGTTTCCTACAGTTTCAGAGCGTCGAAGAATGATGGGTTCAAAACTTTTATTTATTTTATTACCTCAAAAATGGAAAATATGACTGTTATGATGATTCATTTCCACCATTTTTAGCTTTTGAGGATTTACTTATCACAAGGACATTGCAAAACTAACAAACGATATCAGCAAACTGATACTTTCTCTAATTAGTTTGTCAACAGCCCTTAGCATTTAAATGTTTATATAGGTGGTAGGAGTAACTATGATATTAATTTATGGATAGTTATTAAACAAATTGCAGACTTTGGAACTTAATTAATTTCCAGCATTTAAGGTTGTCCCATTTTGTTAAGAGTTGAAAAGAGCCAATCGAAATTGTTCAAGCCGTGTTTGCAAAAATATTATTTGTCTGTTATTTTATGGGGTGTTAGGAAAAAAATCATCATTAAAAACCAGATTTAAAAAATTATGAAAACCCTAGGGATACCATGGATACGAACATACCGAATTTCATTATAAATAGACCAGGGGTAGTTTATAGTTCTACACCCACATTTACACATACAGACACGCACACATACCATCAAAAACCACTATTTGAGTTTATGGAAACCCATATTGGATATTTCCACCGAAAAACTCAAAACTCGAAAAGTTTATCAAAAACATAATTTCTCCTTAAACAATGAGTAGGGGGAAAAAAAAAAAAACTAACTTGTTTTAAACTCTATTCAACTTTTTCAATCGGTGGAATGTGTGTATCAATACAAATATTGTTTACTCTTCACGATACTGTTTTGTGTATTTGACTAGGTGGATATTCAATCTATATGAGGAAAATTCTCTAAGAAACTGGATGTTTAAATTGAGTCACATAATATAGAGATCATGACTACGTAATGAGATGATCCCTACTCAGGAGGATAATTCCAGCTGTGTTGTGTGTCATGAATAATTGATTAAGCTAATTCTCTTGGTTGCAACAACTTACTTAGCCTTCCATAGCTGCTTTATATATCAGGCTCATCTTGAGTGTAGCCTGCTGTTACGTTTCCTTTACGTTTCTGATTTGCACCAAAAGAAGACAAAAGGAGACTAAGACTCTTTAAAAGGATGCTACTGACTAATATCAGCTGTTTCAGTCAGGATCATTTATTTAAACCGCAATGATCAGGAACAGCTGGGCAAGGTTTTGAACTATCAACAAGGTATCGTCTTTTCTCAAGGGCGATCGATCCGGCAACCTTTTGATTACCAGGCGAGCACTATAATTAAATTGTTTGAAAGTGCTGTGATTGTTAAAACTGTAATGTAAGTAAAACTATTAAGTACAATCCAGAATGTAATGAAGCGTCGGGAAATGTGCTTTACTGTATTTTTAGCCGGAAAACCCCTTGAAGGTACACCAGATTAGAACGTGGCTGAGAAATTTAAGAATGAGAGGTAAAGACAAGGTAATGAAAGACATCTGTAGACTGGTGTTTAAGTTATAATTTGCTGATGAGAAGGGAATGGAGGTGAACTATATTTTGGTGAGGCCAAAAACCTCTAAAAGATTTTGGTGGTCACGGAGATAAGGAAAGTTAGGAAGTGCATGCAATGAATGGTGTCATTAAAAAAATGTACTTCTTATTTTCACAAATACCGTTACCTAAAAGTACAAATACCCCCATCGCAGCAAACCTGCATACTAAGCGAATTTCCATTTACCCGGCTTGATTTCTACTAAAATATTCCCTATAAATTTTCAGATTTGTTTCCTATTTAAATAACATTAATTTTAGTGAGTACTGTAGTTAGGTTTGCTGCTACGGGGAAGATGTTGAGGTGTGTTTTATCAATTGAAATATTGATAGCTTAGTATGAAATAAACCAAATTGCCAAATTTGATTAAAATATAACCATAAACAAGCAAACTAGAACAGTTTATTTATTCTCCATAAGAATAACATGGGAGTTTTAAAATTATAATTTTTTAATTTTTCTCCGTAGTCAATGAACATTCAAAAACACTTCAATATACTAAATTATTTGTTTTTTTAAGCTCTTCAAAATGGTCTAGAGAGAAATTTAGAAATTTAAAGTTTTTAGGGTCAAAAATGAGAAAACCCCATTTTACCCCGTAAAAACCCCATAAACCCCTGATCCCATGGTCCGATTATGCTGGTTCGCGAACTCGTTCGAATAAATGAGGGTTTACACGTTTGTACCAAATTTCATCAAAATCGGATCAATTTTGCTCGAGTTATCGCGCTAACGGACACATACAGGGTGATTGATATATGTGTGCCAGCCGTTTTATTCGAAAACTATAAGAGATATCGAAAAAAGTTAAAAGGTAAGTGCCTCGGATTTTTTATTTAAAAAATTATAGTCAAGTCAAAAAAATTATTTTTGTCGCCATTTTTCCAATATAGCCACCAACTTTTATTTTTCTTATTGAACACCCTGTATTTTATGATGTATTCGGGTAGAAAAAGTAATTTTAAGACGATTTTATACTTGTAATTTTTTTCATAAACCTAACCGTTTCAAAGATAATAATGGTTTAAGTTGTGAAATTTTGAATGGTTTTCGAGCAAAACAGCTGGCATGCTTGCTTAGGCCTTTATCGAAACTCTTTCTCATGCAGAAATTTCAAAACTTTAACCATTATTATCTTTAAAACGGTTAGGTTTATGAAAACAATTACAAGAATAAAATCGTCTTAAAATCACTTTTTCTACCAGAATATATCATAAAATACAGGGTGTTCCGCAAGAAAAATCAAAGTTGGCGGCCATATTGGAAAAATGGCAGCTAAAAATTTTTTTTAACTTGACTACAATTTTTTAAATAAAAAATCCGAGGCACTTACTATTTAACTTTTTTCGATATCTCTTATAGTTTTCGAATAAAACGGCTGGCACACTCATATTAATCACCCTGTATATAAATATATATATATATATATATATATATATATGAATTTGAATGGATAGTGTTTTTGGCCTCTGGGGACCTCAAAACGAAAAAGTAAATCGGTCCCGGGTCTAGGTCTTACCGTGAGACCTACGGTAATAGCTTATTCCCTATATGGGAAATTCGCTAAAATAAGCCAAATAACACTTGTAATAATATATTTACTACTTTTTACTCACAAGACGGTAAATACAACTAATGGTAAGCATATAAATGAGTGTTACGCCTATTGGGTCTGATGATGGTTGGATTGTCCATTCGAAATCGATCACCATCTTTTATGTGTATTTACCGTCTTGTGAGTAAACAGTATTTGTGTAAATGTATAATAACAAGTGTTTATTTTTACCTGTTTTTGCACTTTCAGTTAATTTAATAACACGTACAATGCTGACCAAGAAGTTTTTTAAATACATTATTATATCATTCCAAAACAGGATAAGCAGAGAATGTTTTATCAAACAAACACTATTGTGCACGGATAAAAGCCTACTAATATTCCTTTTATCTTTACTTTAAATTTCACAGCCTTCTATCCTCACAAAAACCCAATCAGTATAATTAAGGACGCATCTAAAACATATACGAGATATTTTATCCCGTATATGTATCTCTTACTATCTCTTATTATTGCTCATATTTTATTACCTAATTATGCTATGTTTATAAAGTAATTTAATCCTATTTAATGTATATTTTAATGTAAAAATGGTGTTACCGTTGAAAGAATAAATAAATAAATAAATATAAAAGGTTAAACGCAACTTGGTTATATTAAATTAACAACCATCAACTGTCAGATGAAAATGGAGTCTAACATTAAACTAATGTTACGTTGTTCCGCAGTCCAAGTGAAGCTAACTGAACCAGAAACCAACTGTCAGAGATGATAGGAACGGACTGTCCAACTTGGGTTGGACACTCTTCCGCTCTCCAAGCGTCCTTCTCATAAATCTGATATGGTTATGGTTGAGTAAGAAATGTACAACAATTTAATGTTTTTATTGAAATTCCTTATAGAAAGGACGTATTTGAGAATGTAATTGGTTGTGTATCCATATTATGTAAATACATACCTTAATCCTTAATGTAATGTTTGTACTAAATACTTTTCCCCAAATTAAAGTTTTAAAAACGACGATTCCACTCATCTAGAATTGTATTATTGTCTGATTTTATGTACAGTTTATAAATTATTATAGGTTTCAAAATATAACCGTAAGACGAGTCCGTCAAAAATATCTTGATTTCTTTCTATGTATATTCAAAAATTATTTTATAATATTAAACTTGTTAAACTACTTTCACCCTCCATTTTATTTGGAAATTGCATTGTAAAAGTTTCTTTTAATATATAAAATAATCTACTGGAATCTTTCTATTGTATATCTTTCTAGCTTCTTGTAATATTAGTTTTAGTCAAATCAATTTAGCCATGCATGTTACATATTATATTTGTATCAAGCATTATGAAAGTCTAAATTTTAAATAGTTATTACTATGTATAAATAAATTAATAAATAAATAAATTACAAATAATATGTTCGCAAGTTTTGGAACATAACTGAAATTGGTTAAAATGAGCCATAAACAGAATTTGCTATGGTCAAATACGGAATGTTTGTTGATTTCATTAAATTTAAAACAATCAAAACTAAAATGGTAAATGATATTAAACAATTGTAATATATCTTTTAATGTTATACGGCGTGTTCGAAAAGGTGGGGATATAATTTATGCCGAAATTCCTTGGGTCAAAATATTTAAAAAGGTTCATATAAAGATAATAATATGTCCTATCTCGTTTTGGTTATCGTCCGTCTGTATGTATGTTTTTTTACAAACTCCCGGTTTAAACTACAGCGTTGAGATTATGTTCAGAATATGTTCATCTTATAGACCGCAACCTTTGTGTAAAATAAGAATGAAAACACATGAACTGTTTCAAATGGTAGCTATTTTAAATAAGAGATTTTAAATTTTACAAAAACCGCTAGTTTTACGAAATAGTTGCTAGGGACATTACAATTTTGTAAATTGTATAAAGATTTAAACGGTAAGACGTAATTTCGACAAAGAATTACTGGTAATTTATTTCATTCACCTACAGTTTTCTTCATAGTAAACACTGTTTAAAATAGCTTAGTTGATTTAAGACTCATGATCGTAGGTTTATTTTAACCTAGCTACAACATAAACAGTTGAACAAAACATTAACATAGTCAAAGGTTAAGTCTTCAGTTCCTAATAAGTAAAAAGAATAGTTGGTTCAAATAACACAAATTACGGCGTTTAATTCAGTAGGATAATTACTCTTCCTAAACTGTGTTAATGAGATAAGCGGTCATACATCACCGTAGCATATAACTCATATCCATAGGGGTGTAGGTATTTAATGGCCTCGCCTGGCTATTATGGTTTGTTACCTTTCCCAATAATTTTACAGCTGGTAATTATCAAAAATTGATAGTAACGGGTTTAAGTTAATCTCATTTTGAAGCAGCCATGTGGTGCTTATGCATAACGCTTAACAATTAAGCAAATTAATTGAGGTTTGTTGTCATTTTAAAGTATTTAAACAAAAAGTAAGTAAATTACATTGCAAACTAGACAGCGATTTTGATTCTTCGACAGTTATAATATCTCGAGCTCAAAGTTAGAGCTGCAATAACACGAGCTTCGTAGTTATGGGTTATTAGATGAGAATGGTATGAAATAAAATTAAAGTGAAATGCAGTAGTCCATGTAATTATTAGTAAAATACAATTAAACAAATATCTACGATGGTTCTACGGACGTGTTGTGTTTCTTTACATCAACAATTATAGTATTTAATGAATCATCGCTTCAGGCAAACAAATGTTTTTTTTCATTAAATAATGAAACACTGTTTAAGCCATTACAAGTTCTTAAACGATTTATAATGTGTGTCGTCACAGAAACAGCTTATCTTTGGGACCAAACATTGTTTACTCTCGAAGATTGGATCGTGTTCACCGAGAGCTCACCTTGTATTTATACAATAAAAGCTAACATACTACTATAAGGTTAGATAAATTGTCAGCCATATTCCGATTGCAAGGCAAACGATAACTTAATATATGTTATAAAACTGAAATAATTATTTCAAGATAATAATAAAAATCTATTGTATTCAGTAGGGCTTGATTTAAGAACTGTTGTTCATAAAATGCTGATCTGATCAATATACATACTGATTAAATTTTATTAATTATAACACCTTTTAATCATTACTTGATTTCAAATCAATAATTATTTCTAGGAGTACTTGAAAGTAAAACAGCTATTTTTAAACAATCGAGCTTGTCTAGTGGTTAGAGTGTGGTACTTCAGTCCCTAAAGTCCCGAGATCAAATCCTGTAATATCACTAATGAATTTTATCTAAGTGATAATGCGCAAACCCTAGGCCTACCCTGAAGTAATGTGAAAACAATTCAGGGCTCGTGCCTAGCGTCCTAGGACAATAATAATTAATGTAGCTGTCAACTGTTCCATGGATGTAACAGCTTTATCAACCTAAAAAATTTTACAAGTATTAACACATGGTTACACTACAATCAAAGAAGTTCATCGTCAAAAAAAACCACTTATAAAAAAATGTAACTGTAAATCACGCACGATATTTCGTCATGTCACAGCACCCTTCAAACCTGTAATCAACTTTTAATATTCATTAACTCCAGCTTATCAAAGGACTTTTACGAGGTGGGCTCGTGTTTATGATAGCCGGATGACAAGAGTGACAGCCTCTGCGGTTTTCCTGTGTCAACATTGGCCGTGATACGTGCCACTACAACCAACTTGGTTTAAATTAAAAACCGTGAGATAAAACTGATTTAATCCTCTGGTCCTTTATGACGTGTCGTTTGTAATTTTATTTGAATAATTTATTCTAAGTGGACTACGGCAGTGCACTGTAACACCATTTTATCGTTGAGGAATATCACAGAATGATTTTTTGGTGCTGATTAGTTATAGCATGGACTTAAGTATTGTGTTAATAGGTTACTTGCTTACTGATGATTTAGTATTAATTTTAATCTTAAGCGATCTAGTTCAATATTGTTTATACAGGGTGAATCAGACCATCCGTGCACAACGGTTCGACCCAACAAACGTTAAAAAAAGGACCTATTTAATTGAAAATCTGACATTTTAAACTTTTTTGTGGGTTACAACTGTATAATGTCTCTTTAGGCACTTTTATTTATATGTTGGGATCATTAAACGTACAAATTTATGTCCGAAAAGTAATAAAAGAAAAATTAAAACGCATCTAAAATCCAAGATATTAAAAAAAATTAAGTAGGGCGTTTTTTGAAGCTGAAGGAGTGCAACTTTCGAAAAACCCTCGAAATATCTTGTAGAAAATGTTATTCCCGACCATACAAATTCTTTCAAATCTTTGCTTACCGTTTTCGAGCTATAGCCGATAAAAAAACGTGTTTCCTAAAAATATTTGGGATTTAAGGAAAATTTTTTTGGGGTGGTTGTAATTTGAAAATGTATTTTTTTTGTGGTTTAGATGGACCTCCAAAAAGGATTTCAGTCCCCTAGCTATTCTAGAAGTGGGTAAATATTTGTATACCTGATCAGTGAGTCAGTGAGTTACACAAGTGGCTGTATATCCCGTTAAAAAATGTGCACGGGTAGTCTGATTAACCCTGTATATTTATAGCGAATAAAACTACTGTATTAGGCAGTTATGAGATCAGCATGGCACAGTGATATAGTAGTATACAATACTAGAAACTATAATTCAATACAAAATGCCATAATGCTACAGTACAATACAATAATAGAGTATGGAACAGTATAGAAGAGATCATGTAATACAGTTGAATGAGACTCAATATCGTGCTAAACAGTACAGAGCAGTCCATTATAATACACTACATTGTAATGCAATATCTGTTTAAAATGTACCAACATAAAATTAACCACTATTTACATGAAAAACGAAACAATTCAAATAAAGAAATACTCTACAAGGATATTACAAATACATTTTAAGTTAACACATTGTATTCATTATAGTTTTATTTTATCATTTAGGAACTTTTCTCCGTAAAATGTGGTTTCTACGGATTTAAATTGCTATAATTGCTCTATGGATTTAAAAATAACCACTCCGTGCTTTCAGATAAAATATACAACGATAGCTAAACTCGCTGGAATGGCTTTCTTGACAAATCGCTCCAACGACGACTTACAAAATGGATGTCCAGTTGATGTAACCTTCATGAAATATTCCGTACGACCAGGCGGACATTGATTCTCCCCAAGTGCTCGCTTTGGAACTGTTGGACTTGTACCTTCTTTAATATTGCAATAACACTTTCAAAAGTGTCCCTACCAGTGGCATCAATTTATATTTTTGGGGTAAAATTGTAGTGTAGAATACTTGTTAATTTGCAATGTATGTAAAGAATTTATAACTAATGTTGTGTTAACTGAATGATAAAATTACAAGAATGCCAGAAAATTAACTTAGTAGATTAAAAATTTAAGTTTTACCCAAAGTTGCGAACACGTATAAACAAATCTCCAGGTTTGCTAGTAAATATATTGATTTTTCAAACAGGGTTTTGAGTATTTAATTTAGCATCGTTAAGTATGATTTAACAAATCTTAGCATTTAGTAGGTTAAACTTACCTCTCAAAATCCAAACTATTTGATTTTGTGTCTCGTTCGGTTGCACGGCGGGCCGCAAAACCATTACAGCAATATCGTGGGTTCCCGTAGCGGTGGAGTACCTAAATGTGTTTTGGTACTGTTAATTTTTACCTAGTGCCGTTTTTTAAACCAGCCATTTCAGATCAGTACTTACAATTGAAAATATTAATTTAACAGCATTGTTTACTTACTTACATCATTGTTGTTTTACTTAACAACACAGGTAACGGACCAATTAGGTTCAATGATTAAGAGAAAATAAGTAAAATTGTAATGATTTAAACTTCAACTAATCAGCTGTTCAGGCCAATTTAATTGTTGAGTGATGAGTGGTGCAATTAGTGTTTGGTACAATGATTCGTTGTATCACTGTCAGTGGCAATGAGAAGTTATAAACGAAAACATAACCTCTCTTAGAAGTTATGAGAAGTGATTGTTAGTAATTTTACAATTGTCTGTCGTAGGTAAAGTAGTGTACGGAACTCGTGAGAATAGTCCTGACGCGATATACTGAATTGCATACGCCCTTGCATTTCTAGATGGCCTACAGTCCATCTAAAAATCTGGGCCCATGTGGTAAGGCGAATTTAAGGTAAATTAGTCCAATAAAAATTACCAAACTATAGTAAACACTTAGTGTTCAAGTTATTTTAAAACATCAAACAAAAAGAATAAAAATTCATCATTTTCTAATCATTTAAAATAATAAAAATAGGTAAACGCGTACGAAAGAAAAGAGTTACACACTCTGTGTAAATAGGTAAAAGTATGCTCTACAGGTTAGGAGTTTTATTATTTTCTGCTTTAACAGAGGCAAAATAAATATTTTTGTTTTATTGACGGATAAAGCTCACGCCATGGTTTTATCCAGCTTTGACATGCAAGCTAAGCACATAACAATGAGTGTGAATAATTCCACCTTTAATCAATAGTCTTACTTATGGTTGACTTATTTAACTTAAATTGTTAACGTTTGCGATTTACTAGCATAACATATAACAACACATTTAGACATGGTTCCGGTATCCTTACTGTTTGAACGATAAATACAAAGAAAACACAACGCTTTACTATCATCCTATACCAAATATCTGACGCTCTATTTTGACAGAACAATAAGTCAGTGTGTAGATGTCATTTTATCTTGAAAATCATCTCTCGATATTTCTTGTTTATCTATACATTTTATGCGCTTATATTTTACATTTTAGTAATGGATTATAATTTTCGTGGTGATTCTCTTAAAGAATAACGACTTGTTCCGTTCTAAGTGTGGATAGTTCATACATATCCTTATTTGTTATACTAAAAGTAAAAAACTATAATGTACAGGTTATCTTACTACAAAGATGTTGTAATAGAAAACTGTGGGTTTTTTTTCTGGCAAAATATTCAAATTTTCCAACACAGTTTTGTCATTAATGGACCAATCAGCAATGTTAAACATAGGAGAATATAAAGAACCAAAACATTAATAATAAATTAATTGACTTCTTTTGACAATATATATTTACCTATCTTAGTATTATCGGTCTTTTTGCTTCTGATATATATAATTTCATTCATACTCATTTAGTTGTAGAGCACATTCAAACATTCACTCTAATGATCATTTTAAGCAATACAACACAATTTCGCTATGAACTAATCAATATTATATTCTTCTGTTCTCTCTGACCAATTAGGTTCAAATATTAGCAGTGCGGAGTGTTTTGAGCAATGTCCCACTTTTTGGTTAGGTTAGGTGTTTAGTAACGCCATAAAGGTCCATTTCCTATCCTGCGACTGTTACGACTCTAGTCGCGCGGCTCCAGCCGCGTGGCTAAAAAAAATTGACTGCTTTAATGCAAAGTGAATGCAACCGTTTCCTATCGAGCGTTTACAGCCGCGCGGCTGTAACGAATTTATAGTTTATACATACGAATTTTGAGGTGTGTACCTTCATAGATGATTCAAAGTTGATGGAACTGGTTTGTCGCCCCCCATACGTTCACCCGCAGTACTTGAAGAAGATGTCTCTGAATAAGAATACTCTGAAACCCCTATTTTCACTGTACCATGAACAATGGATTAGGTTGTTCATTGTTTTTTACCATGCACATTAATAATTCCTTTTCCTCCTTTTCTCCAAGTAATATATTCGCTGCCAACTGTGCTTATTCCATGACGGTCAGTAGTGCAATTTCACTAGTCACTAGTCGTGGGAGTCGTAGGAGTCGCGGCATAGGAATTGAGACAAGCGTCTCCAGCCGTACGGCTCTAGACGCGCGGCTAGAGTCAGGAAATGGACCTTTTAAGTTTGCTAACATTATTCACAATTACCTTTACCAAATGCAAATCAAGGATGTGTATCAAGAAAATTATTTAGCTTAGCAATCAGGGAAATGGAAACATATTAATTAAGTAATCTGAGATAACAGTACATGCTAAAAGCTAATTTATGAGGAGTTCTTTGGGGAAGCTTGATACTATAATTTACACTATTTTTAGGATATAATTACTGTTACATATTTTACAGTAATAGAACAACTATATTTATTTTCATTTTTTACTGCAAAATGAGGTTGAAATACGAAGTTGATATTGGGACAAAAAAGAACTAATATTAAACATACCTGTCGGTTTGTGAAAACTTGAGCAATATCTCTTGTATCAATGTAACTTTTCCTATTGTGTTTTGAGTGTATTAATCTAACCTACTACCCAAAGTTTACTTGGCTTAATACTTTAATACTTTTTTATATAAATTATCATATGAAGAAGGTATTTTAAGCCAAATATGAATGGAGATTAATGTACTTGTTAAAAAATGCTATTTAAATAGGGAATAAATGTGATGTATTGTAGAGTAAATCCAATCAGGCAAGTGTAAATTCGCTTAGTCAACAGGTTCCCTATGGTGGGGGTATATTGTTACATATTTCAGAATATACGGGTATTTATCAGAAATTATATTTTTTGTCTCTAGGGGCCTAAGTGAGGGAAGGTAGATTTTATAATGTGACTAAGCTTTAAGTGGTTGGAGGTAGATTTGATAAAAAGAGTGGCGGTGTATAAGTGATGTCTCTTGTAGCGAGGCATCAGCAGGCGCTGAGCGGATTAGGCAACTTATACGGGAGGAGATTAAACATGAAATATAAACGGATTAAAAATTTGTATATTTTGAAAAGAGCTCACACACTTAAAAGGCATTCAGAACTTTATGTATTCAACTATAATGTGTAATATGGTGGATGGTGTTTTGATTTCTAATATACATAGTGTATATTACTTGCAACGACGAATAAAATGCTCTATTTAAATATTTTCCTCTGTAATAATGTAAAATTTACATAAGATGGTTATGGTGACTGTAGTATGGTCGGAAATGCTGTAAAAAATATCAAAAGTAATTACAAATAAATCTAGTACATATACACCCCTTATATGAACAATATAGATATATACTAAAATGTTATGGCAACTGTCATATGGAAATGCTATACAATAAGAGTAATTTAAGTCCAGTATATATACCACACATCCAAATCCATAAGCTTACTGCGATTAAGCTTGTTCAGATCTAAAAGGTAAATGACCAAACCAAATTAAACTAAATAACATTTAAGAAAATTAAATATTTTACTATAAAATACCACTTTTCCCCTTATATCTCCTACTGTTCTAAAAATCTCACTACGGTTTTTAAAATTCTCTTGACATTAAAACTACTTTTAAGAAAATGATGGTATACAGACATTTATTTGTAAAACGTTTTGCCAGTAATCTTGCATACATTAATGTAATGTTCCATATAGACCAGTTAGTTGTGAAAACTTTAATTAATATCTTTTGTATGTATAGTAAAAAAACATTAAATTTTAAATAATTCATCGATTAGCATTTTTTGCGTTATTCAATTTACGGAAATTAAATAAAAATACATCTAATAATACTAAAACATATATTTATAATCATACTGTTAACTCACAAGACAATAAAGGTAAATACTTGCAAGGTAAATACATATTTATATGATCCACTTATATATTTTATCTTTTTAACTTCCTGTGAGTTATCAGTATAGAGTGTGAACATCTGTTTCAAGTGCTTTTAGATTTATTTTTATAGCATATACTGAATCCCATTATATGTTTATTATCCTCATATTTCCCATTAATCCGGGGATATAGGGTTGAAACGGCATGTCCTATATATAAAATAAGTTAAATATACCGAGTTTTATTCTCACAGATATTTTAAAGAAATGCTATAGTTGAACGCATATTTCAAATCTATTAATTAAAATTATATTTCTATTTTAAGCAATTTTTAGGCATCATAAGCTGGTGAACAAATTTTAAAGATAATGCAGTTTATTTTAAAACCATACAAATTCAAAATCTAATTGGTTCAGACAATATTTATAAACAAAACACATAGATTACCTGCAACATAGTTTACATATAGACCATAGGTGGTAATATGTAGCTAACATAAAAGTTACTCAAAGCTAATAAAACAACGTGTTTATTTCGACCTAATGTGTAAAAAACCAACCGAAATATGCTAAACCACACATACTGTCCTTTTAAATTTGTAAATCATTTAAGACCTTAAACTACTTCAATAAAGGAGAAGTCGTCCCTTGTCGAACTACAAGTATGCCTTTAACGAAGTTATTGAGTTTATTGGGTGCCATTCTTCCCCTTGAGAAATTTCACCTCTTCAGAAGCAAAGTTACACCTTATTTGAGTATAATTTTAAAGTATACAATATTAGTTTTCTCGGCTATCTAAATTAATAATTTATTTGATTTTATTTAGAATAAAATTCCTTTTCCCTTTATTGATGTTCAATTTCCCATAGACATAAGAATATTAAAAGCACATTGTAGTCCTATAAAATTTTAGTTAACAAAACTTTGGATGGATTTTTTAGATATTCGTGAGGAAATTTCCAACTCAATATATTTCAAGCATACATTTCGAAAGACAATACTATATAAGCAATGAATATTTTACAATAGGAGAGGCAGATCGTGATTGTTTTACCCGTTTCAAAAATTAATTTCCATCGGGAAATTAATTTTTAAAACGGGTAAGACAATCTGGATGCGTTAAACAATTTCTAAAATTCTGTTGCAATATATTTTAAGTTTTTTTTTATTGGTGATATTTGTTGAGTAGATTTGTTTGTCTACTAAAAATCCATTGTTGTTAAGCATTCAGCGTTATAGTGTTTTATTTTCACCTCCAAAGACCACCAAAAATGCCTATACAAACCTAAAATAAATTTGCTCAACATAATTGAGAGAAACAAAACAACCAAGGAAACATTAACTGTTTTGTTTCAAAACTAGCTGTACTTGTTTTCCGATATTTATCTTTTTTTATGTCTTCTAAAAACATAAAATAAATTTTGAAATCAGTCTAGTAGTAAACAATTTATAAAAATCTTAATTTGAAGAGGTCTGTTTATATAAGTTACTATACAACAATTTTCCACGACCCTTATAAATTTTCAAGAGCAAGGGGATCTGCAAGCTGAGAGCTGATAAATTAAAAGCACGCCACTCCAGACCTCCACCTAATTACATTTACACCAAATATTTGCGCCCGATTTAATTAAAGCTAGTATATATGCACACTATCTAACCCCTTTCTAGCGACCTTATATCGCATTTGTCATTATGTAATATTTATATTGTGACCAACGTTTATTTACCTGTAAATCTATTTTGTGTTGCATTGTGTTATAATGGAAAGCCCGGATACCTGAATGACTTGTAATAAAAATTAAATCCCAATGGTGAACAAAATTTTCGTAGCAATTAATAACATAGACTTATTGCTAAAATAAAGCAGGGTTTACGGGTTATCGATTTAACGCAGTATACTTAACCATGATGATTCATATGCAGCAAATCTACCCTAAGCTATTTTATCACCACCGTGATTTTAATGGTAATCAAATTACTCTTTTTCGTTTATTTGTGTGAGTAAATATTATGTAGCTGTTGATCATCCTTGTCTACAATTTAGTTCCTTTAGCTTTTCACTCTTCACTGTATTATTCATATGAATATTTTTCAATGGGTTTATGAATTTCCCGCTTTAAAAATTTAAAAATCTAATCTTGTAAAACAAACAGTTTATTTCTGTTAGTGTGTTGAATCTGATGTCATGTCAAAGAAGGATTCCCAATCGGCTTTGCCGTTTTTCTACCAAGGGGCATAACAGATCTTACCTATGTGAGTATTAATGTTAGTCTGTGACAATACAATAAATAATAATAAAACAATAATTATTTGTTCGATTAAAAGAGGCAAAACACAAGTATGGTAAATACCGATGACAACTAAAAAGGCGAAAGAAAAACAATTATGATTTTCAGTCCAGCTTTCTTGGGAGTGTTACTGTTAACTTTTGACTTGAGATGTTTATAGAATATGGTGTGAATATGATATGTTTGCTATCTTAATTATATTTGCGATGGCAGACTAGTCACTGTTACTTTTAGTATTATTACATACGTTACAAACCCATCTTTTATGGATGGCTCACACTTCCTTAATGTCCCGTAAGAATTATGTTAAAAAGCTATCCTACCTCAGATCAATATCTTCTACAAGATTAAATTCGATATTTCACTACTTAATTACTTAGAAAGACTTAAATGTTATTTTCTTAGAAAGTTAGAATGTTAACGTAATTCTTCACAATATTATACTGTATATGGTAACACTTATGCATGAGATGCTAAATATCCTCGACACAATACTAAAAATGTTTATACCTCAACCTGCTTTTCTAGTCTGGCCATGAAAAGCGTCGTTTGGATTTTGTGTAACAGCTGACGTGGGTAGGAAGTAGGAAGTGACATGTTTTACAGTTTAGTAGCCAAAAGTCCTTTGTTTAGTATCACCAGTGACCTACAAATATCTTAGAGACTTTTAATGCTACAGATAAACTTAAATTCGGGAAAATAATGTTAAAATAGATTTAGTTAACATTTTACGTTAAGTGATTTTAAAAGCATAATAAAATCTTATTTTGTACACTAAAAAGGGTGTAATGGATGTGAACTTCGAAACTTGTATTTTAGATTTCCAATTAAAGTCTTCAGACGAAGAGCCGTCGATGTAACAGTAATTTGTGAAGTTGGAAAGTCACGTTTAGGCTAATTAAATTTCCGACAAACGTTTGTGGTGAAACTTCATTCAATCTCAAATTGTAGTTAGGGCATTGTTTCTAATTGCTCATGTGTAGATGTTTATTTAATAAATCTTATTTAGATGACTACATTTTAACCTGATTTTTAGCAATTATTGAGTGTGATACACTAAAAGATATTTACAATTTTATAAATATTACAGTTAGACTATGATGAGGAACTAGCTTTATTAATTTGGGACCATTTAATCATACGATCCCGTGTTAGTTATAGCTTTTTTAGGGAATACAATATTTTAATTGGAAAATATTTGTCTATGTTTTTTTTATTATATTAAATTTAAATCACACTTTTCATGACGATAGCTTGTGGAAAGACGGCGTTGACTGCTCTTGTATTATTTCAACACAAAAAAACCTTACACTAGGTTTGTTTATAATTTGTATGTTTTATATTTTAACTCTGCATCCTCAGTTTATTCACAATATAATCTTTTAGTTCTAAATGCATTGATTTTTCAGTTTTCTTTTAAAGCTGGAAGATTCAGTCTGTTCCCATGAGAGGTGATTTTAGAATATCACAAGAAAGTAGAAGCCTCCTCCTTCCTATTGCCACTCCACTTAAGGAAAATTGAAAGAGTGCTCAGTGAATTCTAAAAGATACCTCCATAGAAATCTTGTTTTCATATGTTCATAAGAGCAAATGAATTGTCCCCATATCAAATTATTTATAATGCTACTTTCGCCATCGTGAATTGTTCAATTAATTTTTCATGATCTTTAATATTAACTATTCGAGTACCAAAAAATGTAATTACAATTGTTATCAATTCATAAACATGTAAATATACTTGTTTTATTCGTCTTGGATGATACACAACTATTATGGGTGTTGATATGACCCATTATAAATCCTGACATTTTTTAACACATTTATGTTTTTTTCTTAATAAATAAGTGTGTGTTCTCAGTAAATAAATGCATGCAGCAACTCAGTAAAATATCAGTTGTAACATAACCAATATAAAAATTTTCAAGTCGTTTAAAAGCTCTTCTACAAACTCTATATGAAATTCATTAGTGCTTGTACAAAATATTTAAATAATTTTCAAAGACTCGAAGTATAGGTTTTTAGTAGCACTTGTTCCTAAGTGCAGCCTAGACCACATATTTCCCTATTTAAAACTCCATTTTGTTGTTCAATGGATATAAAATGGTGACACTACCTTTGGAAGGGATGTTGAAATATTAAACAGGCAGCAACTCAAAGGGGAACTCTCTACAGGAACTATGTACTTCCTGTTCTGAAAAATACATTTCATGTAGGTTAAACAGCGTTCTCTCTTAGAGGCAAATCGGGGACTTATTTTGCAAAACTATCAAATAAACCATTGAATAACACTATGACCACAACACTATTCGAGTAAAAGTTGGATTATTGTTTTATAAAATGACTAGCTGTTGTACCCGTGCTTTGCAACGGGAAGAGGACACAAAATAGAGACATTTTAATCTTTATCTCTTGCATATAATAGTTACACATCCGCCAACGCTTTTAGAAACAAAATTAAACTTTTATGACCTTAATAGAAACGTTTAAGTTATGACTTTTAAATCTGGTAAGTAGTGGATACCACCATTTTGGTTTTGATTAATTTTAAATCTTGTGTAGGCTGATATGAGAAAAACTGACCAAATCTTCGAGTAAAACTTTGAGATATATGATTTACCAGATTTACCTTCATCTCCCTTAATTACACATCTTTTAATTTATTATTGACATTTTCAATTTCAATTTTGAAGTTGCAAAAATACTAATTATTAAATTTAAATATCTTTATATTAAACTCTTCTTTATATTAAATCACAAATCCTTTCATCTTCAGTTTTTTCACTCACAATAAATAATTAGCAAAACTAAGTCAGCTGTTATAAACTTTACAAATATTGCTGTGCCTTATCAATTCAGTCTTTTGAAATGTTAAAGAAACTATATCTATATAGGTACTATAAAAAATTTCAAACAAATAATTTAGCATTAAAGACAGCAGACAAAACTAATATGATTATCAAAGCATCAAGGACTAAAAAATGTAATAACAAATACAGTGTTTCATTGCATCTCTGATTCTACTCTACATAAATATCAACAAACAACTTAATATACAAACCAGTTCTTTTAATCAGTTCCATCGTCCATTGCCTTTACATTTTCACACTTACCATTAAGAAAACATAGTAACAGATATTTCATTGATTTTAGAAACAAAAGAACACTGTGTACTGCTTAGTTTTATGATATTTTCCTTGGTTTGATTTAATCAGTGGTGTGACAAAACACAAATAATAAATGTATCAAATAAAGCAAATGTGAACTGAAAGCTACGTTAAGATAAAATAAGAGTATTTTGTATTACCATTTGATAATTAAATATAGTTACACATATACAACAGATTTTAGAAAACAAAAATCAACAACAATTTAGTTATTGATGATATTCTTTAGTTTAATTTAAGCATAGGTTTAGCAAAACACAATAACTTAATTTACCTAAATATACATATAAAAAACCATGTGATGAGCTGATGTGCAAGTTATGTTAAGTTAATCTAACACATGCGAAGCAGTTAAAATTTATTTAAAGTAGCCTCTAAATTCATACAAAACATCTATACATTGTAATTTTCATACTGTTTTCATGAAAACATATCAGTAACATTATTTTCACTTAGGGCCGGTTTCGGAGCTCGGGACTAACGCTATTCCTGGACTAAAATCCAGTTCAAACCAGTTTTTATTCTAGGACTAAAAAATCGGGTTTCGGAGCTCGAGGATTACGCTAGTCAACGACAAGTCTATTCCGAGAGTTAACTAGTCCCTGACTTACTCTCATGGGTTTCGGAGTCACGGGTTACTTAATCCTCGAATTAAATGTTATTCGATCGGGTTTCGGAGCCAAATATTTAATCCACAACTGGGCAACAAAGACTAACTCGAGGAATAAATATGGGCAATTTTTAGTCCAGGCGAAGGGCAGGATTAAGGGGCGGACTAAATTAACTTTTTGTGTAAATACTCAATTTGTGAAGTTGTATCTATATAAATGCCAAATTCTTAATCGGCATAAAATTTACTTGCAATTTCATACCTTTTGATATTTTTTCGTAAAATTGTATTTTTCTCTTAAGTATAAGCAACCCCATCTTTGAATGAAACCCGTTTATCTACAATTTATGCTTAAGACTATAATAGGCCAAACGGTCCCTAAAATTAATATTATAAGGTACTAAACGTAGAATTTAAAATAACAATATAACGATGAAAGAAAGAAAAACTTAACTGTATGAAAAAATTAATGTAGGGCCTATCAAATCTAAATACGTATTTAATACGCTTGGTACATAATGTTACGTAGGGTAACATGCATTTAAATGGTCCATTTAACGAGTTTATGGGGACGTCGGTTTTACCGAAAAACCCATTATCCGGACTGGCCTCGGTCCAGAGGAGTCCGGATAGTCTACTGTAATGTAATATTTTACTAAAGAATACTTTAAACCAAAACTAACAGTATGCATAACAAAACAAGACTTATGTATTAGTATTATTTTCAATTGAAACTCATACCTAGTATAATAATTTGGAATTTGGGTAAAAAAAAAAATATTTCAGCCGTGAGCTAACTTGGACAACCTGGATTCTCAGATAACCGGAGCTCAGATGATTGGAAGTTAACTGAAGTTGCTTGGACACCTACTTATTCTCTACTCACATTGTACTTCCAGAGGAATTGTTAAAATACAAAATAATCAGAGAACACAAATACATTCTAAGCAGATAAATTATAACTAGGCATACTCTTAAATTGTTGTAATAATAATAATTTTTTACGGTTGATTTTCATACAAAGAATAATAAAATATTTCCCTTTATTTGTTATCATCCTACAGTATTCATTTTAAAATAATTGTAAGATCTTAAATAGACAATTATTGGGGTTTGCATTAGGATTACAAAAGTCACAACCAATCTCTAATATCTCAAATGCCTACAGTTTTTAGATTCTCATAAAAAATAACTTGGACAAAGTAAAGGCATATACTATAGGTCGGCCGCTTAGAAAACGACCTCCTCCAGCATTGGTTTAGCATTAGCGCGCAGGTCGTTTTCTAAGCGGCCGAACTATAATACATTTGACACCTTTTTTTATCAAACTTAACAGCAATAAATAAACCTTCAGTTTTTTATTTATTTTTTTTATGATGGTTCCCATAACAGGGTTTTTATTTCGGCATTCGTTTTTGAACACGATCTCTTCTTTTAGTTACCATCTTCAGTGAAACTCAAGGAGTCATTATCCCAACTGATAAGTGATTAGAATCAGACTAGACAGTAGACGCTAGTGTCGGTATGAGCGCTGTCCGTGAACAACTTTGGCAGGTATCGTCTCAAATTCTTCTGTCCGCTGCCACTACCAATAATCAAAAACTAAAATTCCCCGTGATTCCTACCTTAGTCCTAGAATAAGTAGTCCAGAAGTTGACGAATAAAGTTAGTCTACGAATAGACTAGTCCGCGGACTAGGGAGTTAGTTCGCGAGCTCTGAAACCCGATTTTTTATTCGATGACTAACCTTATTCACTGATTAAGTAACTCCAGGATTACGTATTCCCGAGCTCGGAAACCCGCCCTTAAGATTATTAACTTAAGACGTTTTAAAAATTCCAAAGCAGAGTCGGAGTTGATACAGCAACGGTTATAAAATCTTTTTTTTCTATAATCATTGACATAGTTTTAGAATAAATAATCCATGATAAAAGGTTAGATTAAAATAAACCTACCTCATAGTTATGGAAAATATTATATTTAATTTCTTTGTATGAGCTGTCTGAAATTGTGAAATATGCAGTTTAACAGTTCTTCTTGTTTATATTTAAATGTCAAAGCAAATGTAAACAAACATTGTTGGTGTTCTCATCACAGCCATGGAGACCGATCAATATTTACTTTTAAAATGTTCACCTTAGAACTTTTAAAGCCAAAGGGGCAAAGCCTACGGTCAGTATCGAAATGTGAATAGTCCTATAATGGTCCTTGGTATTGTAGCTATATTTTTGTAAAATTTAAGCCCAGTTGATTCAGTAGTTTTTGCACCTATTAGTAATACGCATACAGACAGACACCATTAGATTTTTATATAATAGTATAGATTTTGTTTACCGTAAGGGTTAGCTTATAGCATAAAGTTATTTGTTTTATCAAGGAAAACTTAATTAAAAGCTAATTATTAAAACACGTTAGTTAATGAGTTATAGATTAACATTATTATTTGGGTGTTTTATCATAAAGTTAACATAATTAGGTTGTATTGAATATCTGTGATAAACTTTGTTTGAATAATAGGTGAATATGACTTTTTATGTCTTTTATAATTTCCTTGTAAAATAGACTCTTCATCTTAATTTCCGAAGGAACCGAAGGGTTCCGGCTAGAAATCACATTTCCTTGACTAATCAAGCAGTAGAATTTCGGCTCCGAACCTTTCTATTCTACGATGTGCTTTCTTATTGCCATCATTTGTGTAAATCGAACCAAACCTTTTAGAATACAGAATTAAACTAAATTATTATGGCTTTGTTTACAAACAAGAAGATCAAATAAAATTCTTATACTGGGTGTTTATAACTTTTTCCCCCTATCAAACAATACCAAGTTCAAAAAGATGGAATAAGAAATAGCTTCTTTATCTAGGCCAAGGATTTTATTTGATAGGAAAGTAAAAATGCTAAATAAAATTGTCCTTGACATTTTTTTCATAAAATCCGCAGTTTTTGAGTAGTTCAAGTTAAAAAAATTCAAATGGTCCCATTTTTAAAATTTACAGTTGAATCAAGATGAGTTTTTTTATAACATGGGTCTATTCTATCTTAACATACATACCAAGTTTCATAAAGATTGGTTGAAACAATCTAAAGATAAAAATATATATGTAAAAAAATACCAAATGGCAGATGTCTGGTTAACAAACTGGTTTTTAAAAACAAAATGTTACCGGTATTCTTTATTTTCTCTTTATTTTGACCCAAGGAGTCACTACGTAAATTTCCTAAAGAAAAATCTAATCATATAATTTGTTATTAGTATTACAAAAAAGAGCTATACTGACATGATTAAGATTCTTATAGTAAATAAATTATGTTACGTTTGGCTTATTTTATTTAGAAAAATTCAACGAGTTGTAAAATTATATTTTTCCTGAAATGGAGCTGAATAGAATTTTACACTTCACAATTACCATGTGAAATAGCTTGATAGTAGAAATGATTTTATTTTTCAATTTTTCATTTCTGTTGGTAGTAAATTTAAACATAATGGGATTTAAATTCAAACAAAGTTATTGACATCGTTAAAATACACAATGACATGTTAATGAATGTATTTTAATTTAAATTAAGCTTCAATCGAAAAAGCTATTCAAATTACATTCTCTAATGTGTAGTTAATTAACGGTTTACACCTAATAGCTCAACATCCTGTTTTTAAACTTTATCATTTCAATTTTTTTTCCTTTAACAAAGAAGGTTAGTTACCGAATCTAGAATAGCGCGATTATCTTTTTAAACATACTAATATCGTGCTAAATTATGTTTAATACCAACGCTAAAAAAGACCCCAATAAACTGTTTATGAATCGACTGTTGCTAAGTCCTTCTGTGTTATAAACATTTATACTCTACTATCAGCACGTATGCTGTGTAAGTGTTGACATTGCTGCTATCAAATGTATCGATTCGTCATAAAACTGCTGCTTGGCTGAGCCTGTTATCGTCATAGAACATTTTAAGCCTACAAACTATGTCATTGAATTAGCGTATAGTGTTATTACGTTGACTTTGACTTGAATTTTCAAACATTTAACATAACCTGCTTAACTAGGAAGTATTGTTTATGTAATATTTTAAACACTTAATTTCAAGTATTTGTGGGTTTTTTTGTGGGGGAGTTTGGTTAAGCTCTTGTACAAGGGTTATTTTCTGTATGGTTCTTTCCTAAAATAAATAATGATGCTTAAAAATACCATAGCATTCTTTTATATTACGGATAACATAAACATTTTATTAAAGGAAAACTTGTATTTATAGCAAACTGTAATAGCTATCCGTACAACATTTTTGTTCTTAAATTACATTTAAGTTTTTAAATGTAAAAAAATAGCTATTGGGTTGGACTAAGGCTGTATTATTTCTACATGAGGGCTGAACATGGATGAATATGACACACGTTTGTAGGAATGAAAACTATTATGTTCCTAAACCGCATGCAAGAAAAGTTTGAACTCTCTTTCTGACTGCAAGAGTTGGTTTAGTTTAAATTATGCTTCTAGCTTGTACAAAACTATACTTTTGTTTTTTCGTTGCATATGCAGGGCTTGGACAAAAAGCATGCATTTGTTTAAATCCACTCTACGGCAAATTTCATCAACAAAGTTTTCTACTGTAATATAATGTAGGTTATTTAAAATACTATTGCCTTATGATGCAAAATATTTGTCAAACTATAGTAAGGGTCTACTCCTAATTGAGTTAACTTATAGCGATAACATTAGGTTAAGAATACTAAGTAAGCTCATTATCCATAGTACAAGTTGTAAAGATATTTTTATTTATTTACTTTACTTTCAATCACCGGCAATAGATTAGTGATAATTTGTCATTAGAAACCTATAAAATCAAACTGCTATTTAATGTTAAGGAAAACTAATGTTTCATGCGTTAATATGATGTTTTTATCCATAAAAATATTAACAAAATGTCAAATGAATAAGAAATAAACATCAAACAATCATAAAATTGGCCATCGCTAAAAATAGTGATTATGTTACAAAAAGTAACTAAAATAGTTTCACAAATATCTAAATGTATTTTAAAGGGCTGTATATAAGAGGAAATTTTGTAACAATGTAAAAAAATACTTAAATTCCAAATTTTTTGTCACTCTTCTTAGGGAATAGATTGTAAAATATTATGTCAGCCACAGGTAGGCTAGCTAAGGTATACCTCTGGATCGATGACCTGCTTAAGCCTAAAGAATATTTCATGAAGCTATATCACTTTTAAAAGCTACTTCTTCAATCGTTTGTAAGGTTAAAACAAAATCTACTGTGTAATATTCTACTTTACGTGTACATGTCATACACTTTGCACTAAAACTAACTAATTTAGTGTATTTACTGCACATTAGCAGTACAGTATTTCTTAAAATAGAGTCAAATCACATTAAATGCTAATTACACTGAAATAAATATAAATAGGCGTCTTTAAAGTTTCGCTTTAATATGCTGTATGAAACCAACGTTTGGAATTTACTTTAAAACCACTCAACACAAATCATTATACCGTAATACTTAACTTTGCACTTAGATTTGTTTCCAGTTTGTCTTTCGACTGTTGAAAGGATATAGCCCATTTTTAATTCTATTTGTCTTGTTTTTGCATACTTAAGAGTTTGCATACTTAAAGCCTTGGTGTCAATAAAATACAGTTCTTTGGCTATGCATGGATTTCAAAATTAAATTCTTCCTTTACATTTTTCCTATTATACCATTACAAATATTGAACTAAATATATATGGGCAGCTGTTTAACATTTAAAAAGGGGGTTTTCTTCCAAACATTTGCATGTATTTTATTTTTTGCCTATAATTTTTTTTAATATGTTCAATTATAAGCTTAAACACAAAGAGTTATTGGTTAACTCCAACAAGGGAAATCCGCTTATTGGCTCATGGCTTTATATGTACAATCTCACAATCCTATTACTAGGTACAATGTGCTTTATATCCTAGTACGAATGGTAGCCAAGTCTCCCAGTTATCTCATTCGGTGCCTACACACTGTATTGCAATGTATTGTATGTGTTGTTTATATTGTTAAAACTGGCTTTTTAGTTTACTAAATATGCAAAAAATCTACCAAACAATCATAACAAATCCATTTCCTCGACGACATTCCTTGTCAACATTTTAAATTATCTATAAGACATGATTAAAAGTTTGTTTTCTGTAAAAGTGGTGAGTAGATTATTTTCAGTAGCTGATACTGGTTTGAGGACGATAGTCTCAGATGTGCTTGACGATGTCCAAAAAACTGGATAAAACACTTTGACCACTTTTAGCGCGTTCAGTTGTAACATGTAACCATAATAACTCATGTTATATACTATACGTTACTTCATTTAGTGAATTAGTTCCAGTGATAAGATAAGAGTGCAATATTATAGGAGTACTTCCTTTCGTATAAAATATTAACTCAATAGCCATGGCATTGAACAATATTTTCATTTAAAAAATGTATTTACTTGCAACAATTCTTTTTTATATACATCCATATTACAAAATGGTCGAATGAACTGTAGACTGTCAAAACTGCTCCTCAGTTAAGAAGTAAAAGCAAATTGCATTCATATTACAATTGCCTCCTGCTCACAAAGGTACTCGGGCAAACAATTTTGACCCAAGGACCTGATTAAAACTTTGCAAACATAATATTCTGTGGGTTCAAACTTTCAATGTGACAAAGTTTGTTTGTGTAGCATATCTAGTAGTGTATATTATCCAACCTCTAGATTTGTTAATATTGCATAAACATAAAGTGCACTTAGAAGAGTATATGTTTTTTGTTTTTTATTTAAATGAATCAGTTAAACAATTTAAATGTTCAGCTATAAGGGAATGTAAATTACTTTTAGAAAACAAGAAAGTGTTGTTAGTACGATTTTGAAATAGGAGATTTTACATTAAACAAGCCTTAATCGTTCTAACGACAATCCTAATTTTTACAAAACTGTCGTTGTCCTAGAAGGCTTCCTAGGACAACCTTCCTAGGTATCATTATCCTTAAGCTTCTTCTTTAAAATTCAAATTACATTTTAAGATCAAAATTATTTTTAAGTTAACAAGACTAATTTTAATTTTACGACGCTTTAATTTGATATAGTGAAATTTTAAATCTAATATATAAAATTCTCGTGTCACAGTGTTTGTCTGCAAACTCCTCCGGAACGACTTCACCGATCGTTATGAAATTTGGTGTGTAAATTCTGTAGGTATGCGAATCGGACGTAAACTATTTCCCGTTTCGAAATTCTTAAAAGTGCTCCGCCCTCCCATGTTAACCCTGGCCCATGTTATGGGTTCTGGAGTTTCCCATGTTAACCTTATGAGAAATGGAATTAATGAATCTTAACAGCTGTTTCAATTAAACAAGTTGGTTCTGTTCTATGATGTTCAATAGCATTAAAGTTACAAGGATTACCAACAGGGTGCAGCACTATTATTTCTTTTACATTTATGACAACAGCTAATTTGCAACCAAAAGGTGAGTGAGCGTAGCGAACGAACTTCAACCTGGAGGCGAGTGAGCGTAGCGAACGAGCTAACCTGAAGGCAAGTGAGCGCAGCGAACGAGCTCCAACCTAAAGGTGAGTGAGCGTAGCGAACGAGCTCCAACCCAAAGGTGAGTGAGCGTAGCGAACGAAATTCAACCAGGACGTGATTGAGCGATGCGAACGAGATCATCTTGAAAATTAAACGTAACGGTACTTTCTTTCCATCGGTCTGTCTTAGGGGAAACCTATAACTTAGGCGATACGAAGTTCGCCGGGTCAGCTAGTCTATATATATAAAAGGCAAAGCCCTCACTGACTCACTGACTGACTGACTCACTCACTCACTCATCACTAATTCTCCCACTTCCCATTTACCTAGGAGGCTGAAATTCGGTACACCGATTCTTTGGGCATTGAATAGGAAAACTAAGTAGTTTTTATTTTGATCGGGCTTTCGGGCTCCGCCCCAGTGGCTCTGCAGTTTCCCATTGTTAACCTTATGATTTTTCATATTTAAAAGGAAATATTGAATCTTACAGCTGTTTCAATTAAACAAGTTGGTTCTGTTCTATTTGGTCAACAGCATTAGCAGAAGTTACAAAGAACAGGGTGCAGCACTATAATTTTTTTTTTTTAATTTATGACAACAGCTAATATGCAAACAAAAGGTGAGTGAGCGTAGCGAACGAACTTCAACCTGGAGGCAAGTTAGCGTAGTGAACGAGCTAACCTGAAGGCATGTGAGCGCAGCGAACGACCTCCAACCTAAAGGTGAGTGAGCGTGGCGAACGAACTTCAACCAGAACGTGATTGAGCCATGAGAACGAGCTCACTTATGAAGTTAAACGGGGCAAAGCCCGCGGGTACAGCTAGTCTATAATAAATCTTTGCGATAAAAATTTAAAAACCAACGAAACATCAAACATGTTTAAAACTGTTCAAAAAATAAACATGAGCTATTTTACTTAATTCAACATGATGAAACAAATAATAACCATATTTTATATTCCTATAAACACTCTCACTAACATTAATTACCTTTTTAAAGTTCAAAAAGATAAACTTCACCTCGAAGGTTAAGCACCATTTGCATTTAACTTTCGCGGGTAAAAATATATCCCAAAACCATTAATGAAACAATAGTTACGTTGAATTGTACATTTAAAGCCGTATCATACATGTGTTAGATTGAATAGTATAAAGAAAGGAGACATTTTTAAATTACTCACATTCAAGATGAGTGATTGAAGTAGTGTGCAACTCGTCAGTTCTATTATGTTCTGCAGCTAGAGAGGAAACAGAGATATCAGGGAACAAATGCGCTCCTGTGACTAATCCCTAGTTCCGAGGCTGTCAAGCTACAAATGATATTCGGAAATTCGCATTGTCTACTCACAGTAATCATGTCTTCATGCGCGGGCAATATATCAAGTAGAGAACAAACTATATGCAAAGTGTTCCATTACCTTAATTACCGCAACATGTTTTGTGTTTATTTAATCATACACCTCAATTACCAAGGGATGTCAAGGTTTATTGTTAAATTATTTTTAATTACCTGAGGATTTTAGTGTTTTGAGTTAAACTACACTTTTTAATTACCTCAGGATGTTAGTATTTAGTGTTAAATTACGCTTTTTAATTACCTCAGGATGTTAGTATTTAGTGTTTAATTACACTGTTTAATTACGTCAGGATGTTAGTGTTTTGTGTTAAACTACACTTTTTAATTACCTAAGGATGTTAGTATTTTGTGTTTAATTACACTGTTTAATTACGTCAGGATGTTAGTGTTTTGTGTTAAACTACACTTTTTAATTACCTCAGGATGTTAGTATTTAGTGTTTAATTACACTTTTTGATTACCTCAGGATGTTAGTATTTAGTGTTTAATTACATTGTTTAATTACACCAGGATGTTAGTGTTTTGTGTTAAACTACACCTTTTAATTACCTCAGAATGTTAGTATTTAGTGTTTTATTACACTTTTTAATTGCCTCAGGATGTTAGTGTTTTGTGTTGAACTACACTTTTTAATTACCTCAGAATGTTAGTATTTAGTGTTTTATTACACTTTTTAATTACCTCAGGATTTTAGTATTTAGTGTTTTATTACACTATTTAATTACCTCAGAATGTTAGTATTTAGTGTTTTATTACACTTTTTAATTACCTAAGGATGTTAGTATTTTGTGTTTAATTACACTGTTTAATTACGTCAGGATGTTAGTGTTTTGTGTTAAACTACACTTTTTAATTACCTCAGGATGTTAGTATTTAGTGTTTAATTACACTTTTTGATTACCTCAGGATGTTAGTATTTAGTGTTTAATTACATTGTTTAATTACACCAGGATGTTAGTGTTTTGTGTTAAACTACACCTTTTAATTACCTCAGAATGTTAGTATTTAGTGTTTTATTACACTTTTTAATTACCTCAGGATGTTAGTATTTAGTGTTTAATTACACTTTTTTAATTACCTCAGGATGTTAGTATTTAGTGTTTAATTACACTTTTTAATTACCTCAGGATGTTAGTATTTAGTGTTTAATTACACTTTTTTAATTACCTCAGGATGTTAGTATTTAGTGTTTAATTACACTTTTTAATTACCTCAGGATGTTAGTATTTTGTGTTTGACTAAACACCCCAATTACCATGAGATGTCAGTTTTTGTGTAGAATTATACTATTCAATTTGCTCAGCATGTGTATTGTGTATGTTTTGTGTTGTTTTAATTAAAAACCTCAATTACCAAGAGAATATGTTGTGTTTTTTTGTACAATTATACTGTTTAATTGCCTCAGCATGTTAGTATTTTGTAACTCAATTGCCATGAGATGTCAGTTTTTTTGCACAATTGTACGATTTAATTAGCTCGGGATGTAAATGTTTTAACTTGAAGTACACTTCTTAATTATCTTGGGACTTGGGAGTTTGTTGTACAATTTAACCATTCAATTACCTAGTTTTTTGTATAAGATATCTCAATTAAATTAAAACGTTAGTGTGTCGATTCCTTACAAATGTTCACAATATCTTTTTCCGTTGATTATTTTTACTCATGAATTAACGTAATTTTGGATCCAAAAACAGTAAGGTAATTTGGCATACCTATTTTACCTTTTTAATTACCTTTCCATGCGAATGATTAGGGTCTATTCTATAAATATTTGTACATTAGACTGATCGAACACTAAATATACACTTGATAGACAATAAGATACGATCGGTTCTTTAAAATAAAAAGTACAATTAATTGAAATACGGCATTTAAACAAATATCAACCGAAAATAAATCACTAAATATGCCAGCGATATCAAGGAATTATGTTATGATTTATTTTATTCGTTCGTTCCACTAGGGAATGATAGTATTTATAATCATATTTACATAAAATAGGTTTTCATAATAAAGATATATATTGTTGGACATTTTCAATTTAAAAATAATGTATGGTGTTTGATGATTTTCAGTTAAAGTTAGATAAAAATAACTTATAGAAAAATTTTATAAAAAAATGTATAAAAATGTATAAATGATAAAAATATAATTTAAATTTTGTAAGTCTATATCTATTTTTATTTACTATATTCCAATAGTTGTTATCCACCGTGGTGGGATTTAAGAGGACTACTACAAGCCGTATGTAAAAGATAAAAAATTGACATAGCCTACTTCATTTTCAAAATGAAACATAAAAACACTTTCATCAAAAATTACGACATACTAGAAAAAGGTTTCAGTTCAAATAGATTCTTAAGTGGTATTTTAGTATACCAATGAATATTGTTTCAATTGCAATATTGTTTTAATTGGATTTATACTACTCTTCATCAAAAGATAGGTTTGATGCTACTATCTGAGTTAGCATGCAAAACAATTGAATAGCAATCGTGTGATATTTATATTCAATTGTCAATGAGGTTCAATCTATTCGGTGTACTAAATTTATTGTGTGACGCAAAGGTATTTGTTATATTCCTAAAATCATAATTTTAATTAAAAGTTAAACAATGAATTGTTTTCACTTAGGTATAATTATAACAGTTAGGGACACTGTCAAAGTACCAAAATGAAAAGTAATGTTTGTCCGTCATACATAAATTAAATGTGAAAATCAAGGGAAAATGAAATAGTCATTCTAAGTGAAAACATACTAAGGATAAAGAGAGACTCTAAAAAAAGTGACTAAAGCCAAATAAAACCTCAGTGTTCAATGAGTTATACTAAAAAGATCTGTATTATTTTATTCAGATTATGTTTTATAGGTAGTTGTTAAAAACGTATGTATAAGTTTGCTGTTGTTCTTATACACAGGTTATATGAGGATTTTTGTAATTTTAGGGAGAATCAGAAGGATTCACATCGTGTATATGTACCACAACTGTAACCTAAACAATAAAATATCATGTCGTGAGTGAAAACGGCATCATAGAAAGTATCATGTAAACAAGAACAATACATTTCCCAACTTCTCTACTGTCAATGAACAGTTGTCAGGTTGATAGGTCGTTCCCAATGGTGTAACTTGAAATCTAACAACCGATGTTGTAAAAGTTTGAAATTGGAATCTTCACCGAACTAGGTTGTGCATTTGTGTAAAATCAAGTTGTCATTTTGAATGCACTGTATTTTTACTGATAAACAACTAACTACGAGTAGTTATACAGTTTATTTTATATAATGTTGTAGTAAGTTTAAAAAAAATAACTTTCAAACTATCTCAGTTGCTACTTTACGTAGTTCAATTCAAGATCTGGATGGTATATTAACTGTGTGCTATTAGGGAAGGAACATCTGAAAGAAGATTTTGAAATATCATGAAACAGAAAAACTGCTTTCTTCATCAAAAGTTATATTCTCTTAAAGATTTTTGTCCCATACCTTACTACTTCGTCCCTCAATTATAAAACCCAACTTTTGTACTGGGGAAAAAATTTCCACTCCTATAAAAAGGCTTATATTTTCTTTCTAAACTCATACTCAAAGATTTTGACAAAAAATACCTTCCCTATACACTATCAATAAGGAGGAGGGTAAAAAGTCAAGAGGGTCAACTAAAAATATAAGTAAAACTTAATTAAAACCCATGCACCAGCAAGATGATCCTTTACTAACTCCAAAAAGAAAAATACATTTCGAAGCACTTAAAGATTATCAAATTTAGAACAGATGAGTCTCTGTGATAACACCAAAGGTATAACTGAAATTATATGGCTTTGTGTGCGTGCATGTGGGGGGGGGGGGTGTGTGTGAGTGTGCGTGGGTGTGTTCTAGTGTCATGTATCAACATACTCAAGTGACACGTAACCCAAACATTGTCAACCAAGTGACATTGTATTCAATCTGGCTATCTGCCCTCTCCAGCGAGTACACACTGTGCTGAATCATACTATCAGAAATACTGGATAACTGTTTTCTTGAAGCTGATAACATAGTTCGTTTTCGTAACGTCCTTGATATACACCCCGTCATCCAGACAATTAATAATAATAAGATAAATACAAAATCATTATTTTTGAAACTAAATTGTATTGGAAACGATGAAGATTAACAATTAATTTCTATCTCGTTTTGTGCATGTAACCAACATTTTACAACCACTTTGTTCAAAATTGGATGTAATAAAAGTACGAGTTTTACGCACGCTTAGCAGCTGGTATAAAATGGTCATGACGAATTTACTGTATGATGTTAATGACTTAATAACAACCTTGTACGATTTGTACAATTTAGTAAGAATTTCATAAATCAAGTTACGCAATGTTTATCAAATGCTACATATTTACCTACGATTTAATAACATTTTTGACTTTTTCAGGTGAGCGTTGCTTCAAAATATTTTGTAAGTACCATAGTTTTAATGTTAATTGGTTTATTGATTAAAAAAGAGTCATGAACTTGAGGATAGTGCTGTTATCAGATTAAGGAATTTGTTTAAACATTTAATACTATTTAAGTGTACATCTACAAATAAAGGGCTTTGAAGTGTCCTGAGATACCTTTTTCAACAAGGTTAACAAATAAAAGGAAATTCGCCATGCATTTCTTTGTAGCCCAGTTCTATCCGATTGTTAATTGATTATTCGATTGGCGAAGAGTCCATCTTCATGATATTAAACTAAAACAATCCGATTTGAAAAATATGCATGTACTGTAAAAGTATATAATCACATCCATTAAAACGAAAAGAAAAATGTTATTTAGAAATGAAATTAAGATATATTTAATAAAAGACATAACTTGAGGAGCTACATTTTTCCAAAAACTATGTGACTTTTGATGAGGATTATGATAAGTTTTAAAATACCTGTCGATCGAAATAAAACGGACTCTGAAAAAACAATCCAGTTTCTTTTTTGATGTCAGTTATTTATCCTTTGTTTCTACGTGTTTTATAAATCCAGACAATGTTTTTGTTTCTAAGAGACTTGAGACTTCATTATTTCTTTCTACGAGAGACAACTCGAAGGTCAGTTCTTTTCTATTAACAGTTTTTTTAGCTTATAGAACCAACAGATTCTGTACTGACAACAAGAAATGGTTAATAATATTGATTAAAAATATGTCGTTAACTATCTTCGCATTGTACTAGTTGTTATAAAAGACAAATAAAATAGTCAAAATCCCTTTTTACAATTGAATATACGACGATCAAAAATTTTTTCACTGATTCTTCAAGAATATATTATTTCCCCATATACCCAATATTAAAACACTACATCAACAATGAGTATTTAAACCATTCACAATGGAACGAATGGTGTTTTTCGCCTCTGGGGCACCAAAATGATAAAGAATATCGGTCCTGGTTACAGCTCTCTCTTTAATAAAAAAATATTTTCTGTCCATATTAATATAGATCTATTATATAATATTTAAATATACTTCTAACTAGGAGTACGCTCCGAAGTCACGCATGAGAATGAACGAAGACCATTTCATACATACAAATAAATATGTTCGTCAGTTGATCAGCTGCTCAAGTAGTTTAAACTTCAGGCATTAAGTTACATCAAATCCATAATACTTTTTCACCAAAGCTGTTTCTTTACTGCACTTTGGGCTTGTGTCATTTAAGCAGGACCAGGAATCAGGGTTTATGCAAGGAAACCTTGGTCCAAGGTCATAAGGCAGGTTTGAGAAAATCCACTAAAAGAGCTGGTAATTCTTTCCAAATTCTGGGATGTATAGTAAAATAATGTATTTCGATGTGTTACTAAACACAGCAATGTTGCTCGAAAAAGCTGAGTATAGTTTGCCAATCTATAAAAACTCCAACAATTATTATTTGTGAGTTTTCTAATTAAATATATTGGATATACTTGTAAAAAGAATTACCGTTTATTTATCCTATGAAACTTTATTATCCATCCTATATGTCCGTATTGAAACGTGTGTATGAATAAAGATCCAAGCAAGAGACGGATTTGTAATGAGAATGAGTTTAATTGTCTAGTGTGGGTTTAAGTCCATGTCACACGAAATTGGTCGGTGTATACTGAGTCCTTAGAGAGTGAAGAGGGACGAAGTGTTTGGTCCAAATTTCTCTCACAAGTCTGTCACTCTTAACGTATTAAATACCAAGAAAGACAGCTGTTTGAATTGCGGAAACCAAAGATTTAGAATTACTTAGAATTACGGCCAGGGATCGAAAACTGGACATATATACTATTTTCACCCTACGCTATTAATAAAACATTTGATAGGAATTTCTTCCATATGTTTTGATTTTTTGTTTAAATTGCGTTGTAATTTCGTCACCAGCATGGCAACTCATAAGGTTCTTATAGATTTTTTTAAATTGAAAATTTTTTTTGTGCTTATTTTAAATAATGAAGGGAGTTTGCAGATCTACAGGAAAATATCTTTCCAACAGTATGCGTAGATTTTTCCAGCGATGCACACTAGCTGAGAATAAAGGTTTTAAAGAAACATGCTTGCCTATTAATATATGGACTTGCCTAATAATAAATAATTAATATATAGATTAGATTAAATTGCCTGGAAGATAATATATAGATTAGTGCTATCAAACTTTAAACTACATGTTTGTTGATAATATCACACAATATATCGGTAAATAAATATCGGTAGATAAATATTAATACGCATTTATTCTTGAACGCATATTCAGCAAAAATAATGTAAAAAGTAACGCAAGCCAAGAACGTAAAACTATCTACCAACTAAAAGTTGAAAATATACAATATTTACACAAAATAGGAAATGGAGTTAATACAAGGAGACCAGTATCCTTTATCATCACAGAAATACTTTGTTACTTAGTTGTATTTTTTTTATCCATATATAAATCTCAAAGTAAATGAACTTTTTGACTATTTCATGAACTATCCATTATTCCATAAATTGCCCTTTAAGGTCGTAATTCCTTTCTAAAGGGAACTTTCTATTTACCTAATGTTAAAAATACCTCAGCTGTTCTTATTTGTATGTTATTCTTTAAATTCATTACATAATTAAATTCAGTTGTGATTATTTGTTTGTATTACTGTATTCTGTTTTGTTTATTTCAGCTTAACTTAACTAATCAATAGTTTTATTAATACTTTATACTTATGAAGTCAACCGGGGTGAAGCCCATGGATAACAGCTAGCTTATCATAAAGTATAGATTGTGAGAGAGCTTAATACAGATTGCAGAGCAATAAGATCCAATCACAATAATTGAGTATTATAAAGTTTTCAACAAACTAGATTTTAGTACCTATAATGTTCAAAATCCATGTTAAGGTAAGTTATTTTAGTACATTACTATGGGGGAGTTGCTCAGTTAATTATAAAACCTAAAAACCATAAAATGCATCTTGAAATCCTAATCCAATTTTACATTACAAAATCAAGTGTCTTTCCAAAAATATTCTTTTAGAAAAGTCTTATTTAAGCATTACGCATTAGGTTAGAATATTCTCAACGCTCGCAAGGTTTGCCATTTTTCCCTGCTTCGAAGGGTCAATACAGCCTCTAGAAGGGATGAAGTGATAACATTCCTGAGTCGGTCTATAGTATTCATTGTCACACCTCCCCTAGCTTACTAACTCTTTCAGCTGGTTGGTTAACGTGTCGAAAGGTTATAGAACCAACAGTTTGATTGAAGTGCTTAGTTAATTTCTATGAGAACATTGTACATACATTATCACTTTTTTTATAAAAGTTAAATTAAAATTAAGTTAAAGTTTAAATTGAGTTAAATACCATCGCGGCAGTAAACCTGCATACGAAGCAAATTTCAATTTTTTGATTGGGTTTTTGCATTTGAATAACAATAAACGAGGTTTGCTACTACGGGGAGGATAAAAAGTGTTTTGTCAAAATATTTATAGCCTACCGTAGTATAGGATGAGATAAATAAGTTTGCAAAATTTGATCAACATACATACATTCGCAGCTAAGCAAAATACAATAGTATTCTTTTTCTCCATATGAATGGATTAGGAATATTAAATGTGCCGTTTTTTTTATTATTCCTCCGTAACCTTTAACTGTACATCAACTCTTCAATGTATACTTTTATGAATCTCTACTTGGTTGAAGGGAAAATTTGACATTTCCATGTATTAAGAATACAGTTTTGGTTGAAATAGTTTAAAAACTTGAAACCACTATAATAACCCGTTTTTACGACCCAATCTTGCTTATTCGTAAAATCATTCAAATTTACCCCACCCTATACCTTCAAACTAAATTTCATAAAAATCGGACCAAAGTTACTCGATTGTTCACGGACACAACATAATGCAGTGTAATACGTGAATATGAATTTAAAGAAATAGTGTTTTTAGACTCTGGGGACATCAAAATGAAAAAAAAAATAAATAAATCAGTCCCAGGCCCAAGTCTTACCGTGCCACGGTAATAGTTACTTTCCTAAAGAACAATCGCAAAAAAATAAAAAATTAATAAAAAAAATAAAAAACTCAAAACTATTAAAATTTCCATCGTGCTACGTGTTTCTTATTACTATTACTATTATTATATTATATGTCATTATATACTATTACGTATAAGTATAAACTCATGTGTAAAACTCTTTTGAAAGGTTATGCATGTTTTTCCACTTGATTTATCAGTTTAAACGTACATTTACATTGCGTACAGTATTTGATCATAAGTAAACGCAATTTGGAGAAACACATTGCAATAAGAGCAGGTTCATATGACGACCGGGCTGTCAGCAAAGCGAACACCTGTCAGTATATTTATACACTGCAATGTTCCATTACAAAACTGCTAATTTCAATATGTTACAAATTGTATTTGAACATTTATTAGCTTGAATTTTTTTGCTATCTTTAAACCAGTGTGACGGTCAGGCATTTATTAAAAATATTTATTTGAATATTATGAATACCAGCCCAACTCACAGTCAATAGAAGCGTGTTTGGAGCAATAACAAATTTTGCTATTCAATACAAAGTCTTCTTTTGCTATCCATATTTAACAATAATATCACGTTTGGTTCTTTAATTTCTAAGCTTAACATTTCTAACTGCTCTTAAAAAATGGTGCTCCGATAAAAATATGTAGCTTGAAAAGGTAATTAAAAATACAGTATACCTAAGATAGTGAAGCTACCCTTGAAATTTTAATTGAAATCAGCAAAGAAACTGTTAACTAGCATTAGGTTTAATCAAAACTTATATAATTGAATGAAAACAATCTACTCGCGAATACCACACTTGAGGCATTACACCACGTGTCGGTGACGAGAATGGTTCTCACGCAAACTAAAAATGTCTCTTTCAAAATAATGTTTCATAAAATCGTTGGAAACACTAATTGAATTCCATTTCAAGTTTTAACAAATAACATCTTCTTTCTTCACAATCTTTGACAATTAGCAAAACCTTTATATCTATTGTTTTTTTGTTTTTTTTTTGTTTTTTTTTTGGGTTGGATGCCCCTTTTAACCTTGTCCACATAGACTACAGATCTGTGCGTGGAACGTATCCAGCAAAGCAAGGGGTGAACCGGTATAGTACAAAGGTGAATTGTACTGATAAAATGTTTGCGGCAGTGACCAGGATCTGAACCCACGACATCGCTGCCTTGGGCCAAGGCCCCACTAGAAAAGCTTGGGCCCAAAGTCCGCGACGCTACCAACTGAGCCACCGACTAACCTAGTACTCACCTGTTATCGTTATTATATGTTTTATTAGATTTCACCCACAATGACAGTCGTGGTTTTGATGGTTATTTGTTTAAATATGTCCATAACTACTCTTTACGCACATAACCAACGTAAGTTACAAATTTAAACTAGACAAAATTCGCTTTAATGTTTGAGGTTATTAAAACCTATAAACGGTTGATGAACTAAATATCTATAATTATTAGTCCCGTCCTTAAACTATATTGCTTGTTAAGATGTTTTTTGACGTTTGAATGCAGAATGAATACAATTTGTTTAATCATAGAAAGATGGTATTCTGTGATACATTTATTCAATTCTGATCAATGAACTAAACCATGCAATTTGTCTTTTAATAACTAACATGATGATTATCCTTTACGTCGTTTTTACACACATTCTACTGCAAGAATAACATAATAGAAACTATAAAACAAGCAGCATTTTCATGAAACCCAGAACCAAGGTCCGTGAAGTTGGCGTACCCATATTAGCGTATCCACTTTTGATCATACCAATCGTTAGTTCATCGTTAGTTCTTGATAGTTCCCAAATTTTGTCGTTAGTTCTCAAAAAATAACAAAGTTATAGCCGATAATAAGTGGGTACGCTAACTTCACACTTCCGGGTTCTAGCGCACGCCGTTTCCTGATGAGAAATGTTTACATCTATATATCAATCGTTAGTTCTTCGTTAGTTCTCAAAAGTTCTCCAATATTAACGTTAGTTCTCAAAAAATAAAAAAGTTACGAGGCATACAAAGTGGGTACGCCAACTTCACAATTATAGAATTTCCAGCGGGCACACTTTTTTGAATAAAAATGCTTACATCTATATACCAATCGTTAGTTCTTCGTTAGTTCTCGATAGTTCTCCAATATTAACGTTAGTTCTCAAAAAATAAATAAGTTACGAGGCATACAAAGTGGGTACGCCAACTTCACAATTATAGAATTTCCAGCGGGCACACTTTTTTGAATAAAAATGCTTACATCTACTGTATATACCAATCGTTAGTTCTTCGTTAGTTCTCGATAGTTCTCCAATATTAACGTTAGTTCTCAAAAAATAAAAAAGTTAAGAGGCATACAAAGTGGGTACGCCAACTTCACAATTATAAAATTTCCAGCGGGCACACTTTTTTGAATAAAAATGCTTACATCTATATACCAATCGTTAGTTCTTCGTTAGTTCTCGATAGTTCTCCAATATTAACGTTAGTTCTCAAAAAATAAAAAAGTTAAGAGGCATACAAAGTGGGTACGCCAACTTCACAATTATAAAATTTCCAGCGGGCACACTTTTTTGAATAAAAATGCTTACATCTATATACCAATCGTTAGTTCTTCGTTAGGTCTCGATAGTTCTCCAATATTAACGTTAGTTCTCAAAAAATAAAAAAGTTACGAGGCATACAAAGTGGGTACGCCAACTTCACAATTATAGAATTTCCAGCGGGCACACTTTTTTGAATAAAAATGCTTACATCTATATACCAATCGTTAGTTCTTCGTTAGTTCTCGATAGTTCTCCAATATTGACGTTAGTTCTCAAAAAATAAAAAAGTTAAGAGGCATACAAAGTGGGTACGCCAACTTCACAATTATAGAATTTCCAGCGGGCACACTTTTTTGAATAAAAATGCTTACATCTACTGTATATACCAATCGTTAGTTCTTCGTTAGTTCTCGATAGTTCTCCAATATTAACGTTAGTTCTCAAAAAATAAAAAAGTTAAGAGGCATACAAAGTGGGTACGCCAACTTCACAATTATAAAATTTCCAGCGGGCACACTTTTTTGAATAAAAATGCTTACATCTATATACCAATCGTTAGTTCTTCGTTAGTTCTCGATAGTTCTCCAATATTAACGTTAGTTCTCAAAAAATAAAAAAGTTAAGAGGCATACAAAGTGGGTACGCCAACTTCACAATTATAAAATTTCCAGCGGGCACACTTTTTTGAATAAAAATGCTTACATCTATATACCAATCGTTAGTTCTTCGTTAGGTCTCGATAGTTCTCCAATATTAACGTTAGTTCTCAAAAAATAAAAAAGTTACGAGGCATACAAAGTGGGTACGCCAACTTCACAATTATAGAATTTCCAGCGGGCACACTTTTTTGAATAAAAATGCTTACATCTATATACCAATCGTTAGTTCTTCGTTAGTTCTCGATAGTTCTCCAATATTGACGTTAGTTCTCAAAAAATAAAAAAGTTAAGAGGCATACAAAGTGGGTACGCCAACTTCACAATTATAGAATTTCCAGCGGGCACACTTTTTTGAATAAAAATGCTTACATCTATATACCAATCGTTAGTTCTTCGTTAGTTCTCGATAGTTCTCCAATATTAACGTTAGTTCTCAAAAAATAAATAAGTTACGAGGCATACAAAGTGGGTACGCCAACTTCACAATTATAGAATTTCCAGCGGGCACACTTTTTTGAATAAAAATGCTTACATCTATATACCAATCGTTAGTTCTTCGTTAGTTCTCGATAGTTCTCCAATATTAACGTTAGTTCTCAAAAAATAAAAAAGTTACGAGGCATACAAAGTGTACGCTAACTTCACAGTTATACAATTTCCAGCGGGCACAGTTTTTTGAATAAAAATGCTTATATCTATATACCAATCGTTAGTTCTTTGTTAGTTCTCGATAGTTTTTCAATATTTACGTTAGTTCTCAAAAATAAAAAAAGTTACGAGTCATACAAAGTGGGTACGCAAACTTCACAATCATACAATTTCCAGCGGGCACAGTTTCCTGACTATAAAGGCTTATATATATATACCAATCGTTAGTTCTTCGTTAGTTCTCGATTTTTCTCAAAAACGTACCATCAACTATTCTTTCAAACATTCACAGCATCGTTCTTAAACAGTTTCAAAATACGTTCAAAATTAAAAGTGTTAGGTTATTAATATATACCGAGAATAAATATTGTTATCAAATGATAAATTAGTTATAATAAAATATTAATTGAAATTTAGTTTAATGATTTGAAAAAAAGGGATTTTATTCAAGTTCCATGCCTTTAGCCGGCTCCAGACTGTACCCACGCAAAGTACAGAACAGCAACTCGCCGAATCGCGAGTAGTATGACAGCAAATGCTCGTGCTCGTGTTTTCCGTTCATTGCCGGTATTTTTGCACACATCAAAGTGAAGGAATATTTTTGCCATTCTCGAAACGAACAGTTGGTGGGAAAACAACACATGTGTGTAGACACATGTAGATATAGATATAAGCATTTATAGTCAGAAAACTGTGCCCGCTGGAAATTGTATGATTGTAAAGTTTGCGTACCCACTTTGTATGCCTCGTAACTTTTTTTATTTTTTGAGAACTAACGTTAATATTGGAGAACTATCGAGAACTAACGAAGAACTAACGATTGGTATATAGATGTAAGCATTTTTATTCAAAAAAGTGTGCCCGCTGGAAATTCTATAATTGTGAAGTTGGCGTACCCACTTTGTATGCCTCGTAACTTTTTTATTTTTTGAGAACTAACGAAGAACTAACGATTGGTATATAGATGTAAGCATTTTTATTCAAAAAAGTGTGCCCGCTGGAAATTCTATAATTGTGAAGTTGGCATACCCACTTTGTATGCCTCGTAACTTTTTAGCGAATTTCCCTATAGGGAAGTAGCTATTACCGTAGGTGGCACGGTAAGACCTAGACCCGGGACCGATTTACTTTTTCATTTTGATGTCCTCAGAGGCCAAAAACACTATTCGTTCAAATTTTTATATATGTATATATATATATAGACATATATATATATATATATATATATATATATATATATATATATATATATATATATATATATATATATATACGTCCGTGAACGCGATAACTTGAGTAATTTTTGTCCGATTTTGATGAAATTTGGTTTAAAGGTGTAAAGCGGGATAAACTTGAATGAGTTCGCGAACCAGCACGATCGGACCATGGGAACGGGGCTTTACGGGGGGTTTTATGGGGTAAAAATTGGGTTTTCTCACTTTTGACCCTCAAAACACAAAATTTCCCAATTTCTCTTTAGGCCTTTTTAAAGAGCTTAAAAAAACAAATAATTTAGTATATAAAAGTATTTTTGTTCAATTATTAGTAACGGAGAAAATTAAAAAAAATTTAAATTTTAAATTCCCATGTTATTCTTATGGAGAATATTGTCAAATGTTGTAGTTTGCTTGTTTATGAATATATTTTGATCAAACTTGGCAAATTTATTTATTTTGTACTAAGCTATCAATATTTTACTCAAAAACACACTTTATTAGTTTCCTTGTAGCAGCAAACCTAGGTACTCGTTAAACCTAATGTTATTAAAATATATTTAACTGAAAATCAATTCAGACAAATGGAAATTCGCTTAGTCGGCAGGTTTGCTGCGGCGGGGGTATTTATTTTTTGAGAACTAACGTTAATATTGGAGAACTATCGAGAACTAACGAAGAACTAACGATTGGTATATAGATGTAAGCATTTTTATTCAAAAAAGTGTGCCCGCTGGAAATTCTATAATCTTGAAGTTGGCGTACCCACTTTGTATGCCTCGTAACTTTTTTATTTTTTGAGAACTAACGTCAATATTGGAGAACTATCGAGAACTAACGAAGAACTAACGATTGGTATATAGATGTAAGCATTTTTATTCAAAAAAGTGTGCCCGCTGGAAATTCTATAATTGTGAAGTTGGCGTACCCACTTTGTATGCCTCGTAACTTTTTTATTTTTTGAGAACTAACGTTAATATTGGAGAACTATCGAGAACTAACGAAGAACTAACGATTGATATATAGATGTAAACATTTCTCATCAGGAAACGGCGTGCGCTAGAACCCGGAAGTGTGAAGTTAGCGTACCCACTTATTATCGGCTATAACTTTTTTATTTTTTGAGAACTAACGACAAAATTTGGGAACTATCAAGAACTAACGATGAACTAACGATTGGTATGATCAAAAGTGGATACGCTAATATGGGTACGCCAACTTCACGGACCTCCAGAACCATTAAAAGTCGTTACAGCTTTACTTTTTAAAAGATTTGACTTAATAGTTGTGGCATCAATTATGACAAGGTTGATATGACTTTGATGGATGTGGCTTTTACAGTTGCTCAGCGTAGAACTTATAACATTGCAGCATTTATTTTCAGTGTGATGAGAAACATCATGGTCTTGTTTATAATTACTTTACGGTTTTCGTTTTCGTCTCCCTGTATGTGTAGATGTGTACAGATCTACATGTGGTCCAGATTTTGATGAAATTAGGTGTGTAAGTACCAATCCATGGTATCTCCAGGCTTTACTTATTTTTGAGATTTTTATTTTTAAACGTGATTTTCCCATTAAAAACAATTAAATAACAAAAAAAATAGTTTTACCAATATTGGACTAAATAATTTTGATTATTTAGTATGTTATACTCCTTTTGACTCTGAACAACATGAAACAACCATTGCTGTAAAAATTCCGGTTAATAAGTTATTTCAACTTTTGTGACTTACCCAAAAGCCTTTCAATTTACGGGGAAATCGGATTAAAAAAACATGGCCAATTTTGATTCAAATCGTGTGTATTATATAAGCTTTTAACTCTAAACGAAATGGCACAACTCCTATTAGTGGAAAAATTATGGTTTGAAAGTTATTGCAACATTATTTGTTAATGTTTTTCTCATATTTATAGACTATTTACTATAGACTTTTAAATTCTTCTCTCAGAGGAACATATACTTACTTTAAACCTCCGGACTTCTATATTTCCCTTCGATAATGCTTTCAATACAACAAGATGAAATGCATATTGTTTTGACAGCCCAATATAGAAGAGTGTCTCTGTCACTTTTCCCTGAATATTTTATACAATTCTTTCACGTCCCTATTCTTTTTTCCACTGTTGTCCCTTTGTACTTAAAAACAACCATCTTGTTTTATTGTATATTATTGTATTATAAATTATATTGTAATTTCCTAAACAAGTTTAAATCAGCTTATTGAAAATTGTTTACTGTTCTAGTAACTACTAATTAGTACATTTTTTAACATTTTGACACACAGTTTTCCTAATTTCCTAGTTTTCCTATTTTCAATTTTGCTGACATTTTGAAAATGGTGGCCCGTTTTAAACAATGGAATAATTTTTTTGGTATTGTATGGCCTTTCTAGAATGTAGATACAATTTTAATACTTATTTACTCTCGGCATTTCCCCTCTAAACTTACTCGTTTAGGAGCTACAGGATGCAGAATGTACACCGCAAGTCATTTTTTCATAGTTGTAACACGCTGTAACTCCTCAAGGAGTAACTTTAGACAAAAAAACTATGAGTAAAAACGTTTCTGAATTGCATTCAATTTCTTAAAAATCATAAAACGCAGGGTCTCCCATAAGAAAAATCTAAGTTGGCGGCCATATAGAAAAAATGGCGGCTAAAATTATTTTTTTTCAATCTGACCAAAATTTTTAAAATAAAAAATCCAACGCAGTTACAATTTAACATTTGTATATATCTAACAAATTTCGAATAAAACAGCTGGCACACTTATATCAATCGCCCTGTATAATTTAGATTCTCGTTACACAGAATCTTGGTTTGAATTCTCGTTTAAATCAACAAAAGTGCCATAAAATATTCCATCAGCTGGTGAATGAACCCTTTCACCGCTAAATGACGTCACATGAGAAACCTTTTCATCTGGAGACGCTCTGCTCTCCCTCACACGTAAGACAGGATTTTAAACGTCCAAAATTTTACTTAATTTTATATTAAAAAACGTGTGTGCCATTCGATAAATTGTTCTGTGATAATTAAAGGGTGCAACGTTTGATACATGTCAATCTATTCATAAATAAATATTTACAAACTTGGACCCACTTTCAATGGCATGTTTACGTTATAGTGTATGTTTAAATGATGATAAATCTTTCATATATTCATATATTGTATTTCATCCTAAAGTCAGTATGTTATGCAAGAATTTTCTTGGAGGGAGGGGGGGGTTGAACTACCATCTCTGTGACAAAGTAGAAACCGTTGATATCATATAGTATATTTCATCACTAGGGCCTCTCAAAACTATAACACTTTTCGCAACACACACACTGACACTTTTCGACCGAGTAGTGAGCTATATTTTTCGTCATATTGTATCATTAATTATCAAACTAAGCTAGAAAACGAAATAATTTGTGTGTAAAAATAACCTCTCAAAACGACTTCCAGCTTGTTTTCAATTCTGCTAATGTAAATAAGCAGCTGTTAAGTAATCATTTCATCTATTAAGATTGTGTTAAGTAGCCTACATTATACCATCGATATGTCGATAGATCGACAACTACAGGTAACATCTTACCTAATACCGGTAAATCAATCTATAAATAACTTCGATTGATATGATTGCCACAATCGAAATTTACAACTGTTTACAACAGCTGATTTTTACTTCCTAGAGAGTAAAAATGCTACTTTAGACCCACAACACATGCATTAAAAACGGCCTTTTTTTGCTGCAGTGTGACGAAAAACATTTTACGGTTGCTATGTATATTTTAAAGGGGTTGCTATTTGAAGAAAATAAAGTCACCCCCTACCTCCAACTATGTTAGGGGCTTAAAAAATAGTTTTGATGTAAAAGATTGAGGAACCTTTGTTTAAAACAATGTCATAAACAGATTATTTCTGTTTCAATAATACAGATATATTCCCATACTTGATTTACACACCGTATACGCATAACAAATTGGAAAATCTAGTTTAATGTTTTTTTTTGTTTTAGTTTATATATTTAAGAGCTTGTTTAATGTGGAGCTTCTATCGTGTTATCAAGGTTCAAATTTAAATATTGCAAACCACTACATGGATTTTACCCTTATGTCTAATCGGTGTATGTTCCATGGTATGTTCTTCAAATTCCACCTTCAACTAAACCCTTTAAAGTAAAATAGATTAATCTTTGATGATAAGTGTGTTTTAAATAAAACTGAACTGGCTTGTATTAAAAACCATAAAAGAATAACTGCCGTAATTTAATGTGTGCATTAACATCATTGACGATGATGATAGGAGTCAAAAGTAGCTTCATCAGCATAAAGTTTTATTAAACCATAAACCAAAGCTATAAAACATAAAACAGAACTTTCAAAGAGCTTTAATCTACAGGTTCACTTTGATTAACAAATGCTAAGTAAAATATTCCGATTGCGATTGACTGTTTTAAATTTAGATTCATTCGCTTGGTTTTATGTTTAAAATGGCTGAAAGTGGATTGTTTCTGATATAAAATGGAAATAATCCTAATAAGCCAAACTCACGAGCGTTTCGTAAACACTATCTTTGAAGTTCAATAATATTTCTAAAGGATTGCAGTGTTAATCAACAGTAATCAAATGGCTAATAAACGAATTGGTACTTAAATATAGTTTAAAAGATTTTAACAAGCCTGACTCTAAATCTATAACGTAAAGAGTTTACCTAATTTTCATAACAATCCTTATGTTAAAAACCCCTGTCAAAGCAGTTACCATTAAAAAAAAACCACGTAGTGTTTATACCATTGTGGCTTAAATATATTTGGTAATGACAAATTGAATAATTTATATTCAATATTAAACTGCAAAACAGTTTATTAACATACTCCATGAGCATTTGACGAAGTATCAAAACTAGTAATGCAAACTTGAACCAAATAAGTATAAATTAAGAACAATTATTAAACAAATCAAAATAATATTGGATTCTAATTGTATGTTCTGCCCATGACACTAATAAAGGTTGTCATCAAGGTAACCAATAAGTCACTTTAAGAGTTGAGGTTAAGATTGAGGCCACAAAATGTAGAGGTTTCTAAACCACAAATACTCTGAATTAAATTATACGGACATCAAAGATTTTGTGAATTGTTTATGGGAATCAGTATTCGTTATTTTTTATTTAAAAATTCTTATAGTTCTTCAATTTTGTTTACTGAAATAGAAACAAATATTAACAATATATTTCTCGCGCGAAGGTTTAAGTCTGCTTTCCACCAGTTTTGGGCTCATGAAAATCAATGTGACACCAAGGAGAGAAATCTCTTCTCTTTTGAAATTTAAATGTCCTTTTTACTGAATGAATGTACATCCAAGCCTTGTTAGTAAAGTATTTTTATGGTTTCACCAACACCGTTACCTAATATTGGATGCGATACTCTCTGGTGTGGATTAACGTCCGCACTAGTGAGTACTACGACTATCCACAGTACTATTCTGATAATTGGACGAATTCGTTAATTACAAGGCAAAAATGTAGTTCGGATTCCACTATAAACTGTAGGTCCCTTATTGACATTAGCTGTATTGACTATTAATTAACAACAGTGTCTGGAACATGTCGGCCTTAGTTACTAACAAGACTGCAACATCGTGCCACTCATCCTACACTCATCTCCATTCATACTTGGCTTAAAACACCTACTTTCCTATGGTCGGTTATCTCATATCAATGTGCATGATTTTAAAGGAATTTCAAGCTTTTACCATTAGTCAAAGCTTTTACGTTAATGTTATTAGTAGACCTGTAGCCTAGTCATTTCGGAGAAATAAATGCAAATTAAAGCTAGTGAAAAAGGAGTCCACTTATTTGAATAACAGTTGGATTTCGACGAGTTTTTTGTTTCAGTTACCCATTTTATATAGGCCTCTGCATAGTAACGTCTTGTTACGATTAAACCATGACGTAAATATTTTTATAATAGTTGAAATTAGTCATATAAATAAAAATAGCTTTACGGGAAACGTATTTTAAAGCAGGTAAGATTTCTGCGTGGAATTTCAATATAAAAGAAGAGAACGAGATCGTAAACATGCAAATAGAATCACTTAACCCACACTATGGATGTTATCAAGGAATTCAATTGGTAAATAATACCATGATTATGCTTTATAAAGCAGACTGCTGAGATTGAAGACGATAAAGAGAAACGGTTTCGTTTTACAACAAAAGATGATGGATAAGGATATCTTCTCTTTATTCACCCTTGTCACTTTATCGTAGGAAAATACTTTTATGTTTGGTATTCCTTAACACATCATCCTACACCCATTATTTTATATTTTTAGCATATAACCAACCAATACAGCAAACAGCTTGTTTTTTTATACAAGTTGTTCCAGGAATATTTTAAATAGTAATACTTATTTCGACACTACAGCCAAGAGATTGGGGTTTTTTCAGTTAAAATCACAAGTTAATTTAAATGTACTCTTTCAGGTCTTTCAAATAGCCGAATAGAGATAGTGAAAAAATGAAATTAAAATGTATTTATTTTCACAGGCAAAGAGGGAAAAGTGGTTATTTCTTACATTTAACCTGATCATTATTAAGTTTACTTCAAACATCAGCCTCCCACCACTTCTACCAACTATTATTGAATTTTGAAAAAAAAGAAATATCAATAGACATGTGTTAAATTATGAATTGCATATTTCTATTGCCTTATTGGCTTAGAAACATTTGGTAAGAATCTTTTTTTTTAAGCGATTAAACTAAAATTAATTTCTTAAAAATATAATTTTAAAATGTCAATGATTTCTTTCCAATACTTAAAACGTACCTCTTTACAGCATTCATCAAACGATGCAAGATAAAGCTGGGACTAGGAAGTGTAATAAGAAATCGTTTCTCCGAGAAGTTGTTGACAGAACCCATTAGCAATTCGTTTACTCCTTGGTTGAGAGTTTGGTTGAGTTAACAGCTGGAGTTGATGGAGATGATGTGCAAGACGACACTAAAATAGCTAAACAATATTATTGCACAGTAAGGAAATTCCATTGCAATTAGATATAAGTGATATTTAGTGATATCACAAAATACAGAGGAATTTAAAATACTTTTTGGAGCTATGTTTGCCATTTTAACACAGCATAAAAACATAGTAACCATTTAAACCTAAGAAAATACTAATATAAGGGAGGGACTTTGGCCCCCAAAAGTGGCCAATTCTATATCCAGTTTCCATTCGCATGTAACTGAGCTATGGATTTATGATGCGATGTAACGAAAGGTCCTCATTATGTAACAGGATCAGGGTTTGAACCATATCTCTCAAAAATTACCTTAACAATGTCACTGATGAATCATCTAAACTAAAACACACAACAAAAACAAGTCCAAAAACCTACACACATAAAACAATCTGAGTGAAAAGTAAAAAACTGAATGTAAATTTAAGTTTAGAGACTAGTTAAATATTAAAGTGTGTGTAATAGTGCAAGAGGGTCAGTGTACAAAAGACAATTCACCGTGTTTGTACGCTGTGTGTAGGCAGCTGTATGATCCTTCCACTTGCTTACATTGCCGTAACACCCTGAGTGAACTGAGCTTTGCATAGTCCCTTTTACTATCTCTATTTTAAATTTAATACTATACCTTCTCAAATATTATTCTCCCCGGATTGTTTTCAAAAGATATAACCATTTAAAACACTTTCAACTGATGGGGAGAATAACCTCCCCCCCCCAATATAATTAATATTGTAAGCAGACTACTTAGCATGGTCAGATTTCATATTTTTAGTCTAGCGTTTTGTTTTTCAAACACATAGCTAAACATTCCTTCAGCTATGTCTAAAATACGTATATAGGGTTTTAACACATTCGTATAAACCCTCCTTCTACGGAGGGACAGCGCGGAATGGGCCTCCCTGGCCAGTCTTTGGAATGTTGTCACCCTAACTTTGGGCGAGGGAGGTGTCATGGTCAGTGTTTCCAGGAGTATTACATCATTCGGTTCGAACAGCTCTACAGGACGTGAGAGGCAGCTCCCTATTACGTTTTCATTATTTCAAGTTTGGTACAAACCGCTTTTAGTTGACATTTTATTTGTTGATTTAGTTGTTTTTTAAATCCTTTATACAACTCACTAATCTCATTTATTGTACAACGATCCCTTTTTAAAAGTTGCATCTTAGCTCAAAAATGTTAGTTTTTATCTACCAAAATTATTGGAGCATCAAGCACCGCAAAGGTGAGTACTGTACAACAAAAATACTAGCTTACATGCTTTTGGTATAAGCAAATTCTTTATTCTTTCTTATCATTTCAAACCCCAATAGAAAACATGCAGCTCCCGAAGAACATGAGCATTGTAAATTTTGAACCAGTTTCAGACTAGTTTGGTTCAGCTACTTGAAAACAGGTTCTAGATCATCGTGTGATTTTGAGGCAAAGACCATTAAATGTCCATAAAGCAAACAGTTGTGCTTTAAAAGCATAGGTCCCTTAGAAACTCCACTACATCCAGATGAAGCAGCAATAATTGGGTTCGATAGCTAGTTTGGCTTTACATCAAGACCAATCGTTTTGCAAAATATTACAGTTATTTCATTGGGCTTATAACGATTTGACACAGACCACTCAATTATATATAGGTGGTTCAAAATGCTTTTCGTTTGTAGCCGGTACCATATTCTTTTATGCAAACTCGTTTTCTCACTAATGTGTCAACAAATATTACTAAAGCAGTTGATTGAGAGCAAGTTACTATTCAGTAATTGTGATGGTTTCTCGTCCTTTTAAGCAAAGACATTACAGACAAATGACTACAATTAGACCGTATAATGTTAAATGGCAATTACCTTATGTGTCTCGAGCTCAACCATGTAATGAAGTCAGTCAAATAGCTTCACATTGTCCAGTGATGATGTCATACATTAGTCCAGTTTTGTTGTTAGCTCACTCGGCAATTTTAAGTGTTGGAGGACAATTGTTTAACTGGGATTAACGTTTTGTTTTAGTTTTTTTTTTGCCGTTTTACTCTTGAAAAGATTGTTCAGTATATTGCGAGTAGATTTTAAGTCGTATCGTTTGTGCAGATAATGCTGTTTCCTTCTTCTGTATTATTAGCATTATTGGATCGAGTAAAACATTAGTTGTTACATAATTTATAAATGAAACTAGTTTTAGGGCCAAAGCTACTAAAAACCTTATGAGAAAAGCAATATAGTTAATTAAACGAACTAATAAATAAATTATCTATGTGACAGAATATCCTTAAAAGCGTATGTAGCATTGAATCACAATGTGTGTGTGTGTGTGTGTGTATGTAGGGAAAGTAGTTTTAGCCAACCTTCTCCGAAAATAATTTCATGTTAATTTGCTGGAGGTTTGCCTTCGGTGGAATTCAAGACCCCACGATTTCATCTGCGCTCGATTTATTATAACTACGAAATCTAATATCTAAGTTTTATTCGATTATTTCCTGCTTTTGTAGCCATGTTCATGTAGCTCTTTTGTAAATATGAACATAGGCTTATATGTAATGTAATACTCTATTTTAAATTACAAAATGTCAAAATACATGAGAACAGTGACCTTTTTATTATATAGGCTTATATGTATACGTATATGCACCTTTGATAAATTTCGGATGCCAGTTCAGTGTAAAAAAATGTATAATTATTGACATTAAGAGTGGCCTTCACTTGTGTTTGTTGGCACAAAATAAACGACTGGACAATATATCTGCCCTTGAGTTTTAAAACAATAGGGTCAACCCAATGTCTTTCTTGTGTGCTAAAAAATAAGCAATGCCCTGGTGTATTGAATATGCATACTAGTTGGGGGCTCCGTTTAAAGAAATGGTTTCGTTCTTGCCTGGGTTGGACAAATAAGCCCGTTGTGATATCATGACTTTAAATGGTTATTATTAGGTTCTTATTTAAAAATTAAAGAACAATATTTTATGCACTCTAGACCATTAAACCTTCATTATGGGTGTTTCTCTCGTCTATTATCGGTCCTCTGGATGGTTAACATCTCAATTTATTTCAAAGTCGACTACTTTTGCTCGTTTTCGTACAGTTATTGCCATTTCTGTGAACGAAATTTTCGTTTTTATCCCCTAGTGTTCATAGATTTTATTTAAAGAAAATAATATACTTCCAAGAGTCACTTGTCACAAATGTCGCTTGGTCGGTCAATCAATTATCACCTTTGCGCTCACCACTCAAATGGTTTATCATGAAATAAACTACTCCTTTTACCCTAGAACTATTAGGCAGTATATTCCCAAAACATGAACAAACTATTTTTTATAAGTTGGATGGTTATAATGATTGTTGTGGTTGAATAGTTGCCAATACAATACAATAACAATACCAGTTCAATACAATATTCGATGAAATTTTTTTTCATTGGGATATTTCCATTCCTCGTTACCTATCTCACTCAGGCCCAAGTAAGGTTACTAATTGTGTCAGAATCTCTCTCAAACAGGTAGTTTCAATAGCCAGGTTTACGTCTCTTTCCAAAAACGTCGTAGTTAAGTATCTGAACCAATCAAAAGCACGTGGCGATGTTCTCACAGAATTGAGCGTCAAATAAAATGGCCATAATGGATTCGAAGAAGTGTCGTTGAGTATACACCTGAATATATACACAATGGTATGTTTAAATATTGTACTGTATTTTGTATTTGTAAAAACCAATCATTAAAGGTTTTCAAATAAATTTCATCGTTAAATTGAAAAATGCTACACTAGACCCCTTTAAGAATAAGCTACATAATATATCAATAATTCATAGAGTCGTTATTTAAAAAACGTAATAATGTATGGTCCTTTTTAAGTAAACCTCATTTTAAAAAAATAATTGTATATATATATATATATATTGTAACTTTAAACAAGTATTTCCTAAGCAATATCCTCATAAATTCTATTGAACAAGCAGTATAGACGCCTCATCGGCCAAACTGATCGGCAAGGCTTTGAAATTCAAATGCCTCATACTTTTACATAAATACACATGCACCGTCCACATGTTTTCTGCAATTCAGCGCTTCAACGTTAAAACAAATTTTGTTTGGTTTAAAATTAGTTCAAAATATATTTTTGTCCTTGGGCGCTAGGCACGAGCCTAGGATTATTTTTCACATAACTTCAGGCTACTTCAGACCTCTTGGACTGAAGTCCCGCGCTCTAACCACTAGACCAGACCAGCTCGCTCCCCGAGCATAATTCATATGCACATTTTTATTCAATCAATCATCAGCTAAATCTATTTGAGCTATTTTGTTTCATTTGACCCGATAAACCGTTACCAACCAAACAGCTAATGGCAACCAAGGGACCTACAGTTTATAGTCGGATCCAAACCACATTCTTGCCTTGGTATTAACGAATCTATATATATAATTCCGTAAGTCAAATTTTTGTAAAGAAATTGTGAGTGACTGGATGGCCGTAGAAGGATGGGAGCGGTCTTATTTTAAAGGTCTTGACGTGAATTTTGAGGGAAACTATTCATTTTTCTTATTTTTTTTACCATAAATTCGCAACAGAATAAAACTTTTCTCATTAAAACAACATGGGGTTTAATTTGTTTACATCTTTTGAAATTAAAACAGCTGTGCCACAGATTAGAAACAGTGACCAATACACGCATTTGGTTTACTTTTAGCCAGTCAACTATGAAATGTATACTATAATAAAACTGAAATATTGAAGATTAGTCAAAAAAAAACGTCTGCATTCTTTGTTTATATTTAAATCATATACTCAAGTTTCATTTTTTCATGCTTTTACGTTATTATCGTGTTAAAGGAATTAACGACATAGAATAAATATTCTGTATAAATAATCAAAGAGTCGAAATTAAATCTAACTTCTGTTTTGTTTTTATTTTTAAATCATATGTTCAAGTTTATTTTAAATGATGTTGTTTTCTTTATATTTCTACACATTTTAAGGTTAAGGTTGTGTAAATATATACAACTAAAATAACCTATAAATGTTATTGGTTCTAAAATGGTGTATTTGCATTCCTTCGTAAGTAAATTTTTTTAGTGCAGTGAATATAGGGTACAACGTAGAGTAATCATATTCGAACATACTTTTATAAAATCACCAGGGATTCAAGATGTTTTGGTATGTAGGCTGCTGGATATATATTCTTTTCATTATAAGTACTGTAATTAATATGAACGCCAGGGGAATACCACAAAGGCGGGGAACTGTTCATAGGAATGACAGTGCGCGTAGGAGAGCAAGAGTAGATAATGACGAACTTAATCAAGATATGTTACAACCCCTTTTTAGGAGACCCATGGTAGACGAGAGAAACGTAAAGATCCATGATGCAGGATTACTGGACCAAGAGTGCATTCAATGTAGTGCTCTTCATTTTAGAGAAGAACTAACGAATAATCATTTTATGACATGTTGCCATAACGGACTTATTAACCTTCCTCATTCATAAACTAATGTAGAACTTAAAAGTTTGTTTGAAGAGAGTCCACAACTGTATAAATTCATTCGACAATGCAACAGTGCGATGGCTTTAGCTTATTTTTCAGCCAGTAAGAAAGATATTCCAGGAAAAGGACCATACTGTTTCAAAATTCAAGGACAGATTTATCGTTCAATCTCAGAGTTGCTGCCTCAACATGATGAAGACCCCGTGTATGGCCAATTGTACATTATTGACACATCAACAGCAACAGAAATTCGTCAAAGGCGTCGAGAAAATAGTTACTTAAAAACTGAAATATTGTGAAAACTAGCTGAAATTCTATTAGAAAATCCATTTGCACAAATTTACAAAAGAGCTTCGGAAGAAATGGTTGTACAAGGTGACAGTGAATTAGAACTTAGGTTTGTAGACAGGATAAATATGGATCGTCGTAGGTATAATAAGCCTACTGCAGATGAAATTGCAGGCGTCTTCAATTCATCTGAAGGCGAACCTCCAATGAATTTTTAAATTTCCAAACAGGGAAGCTTTTATTTATCCTCATTAACCACAAGACCAAAGCTACCTTAGTAAACCAGTATTTATTCACAAACAATGATATGTTTGCTGCCTTTTCATGTTAAACCACTGGAGTGATTCAAATTATTTATTGAAAATGACATCAACAAAAGCAAACAAAGAAGAACAACAAACTGGTTTTTACACAAAAGATATGGTGTAGGGATGCCTATTCTGACACATAGATAATGTTATTCTGAGTTTGTTTAAATACCGGTATTGCAAAAAGTTTTTTACATTTGAGCTTTTTAGGGACTTATGTCCCTACAAGTTACTAGTTGGTCTAAATATCAGGGTAGTACTGCGGATAGTCGTAATACTCACTAGTGCGGACATTAATCCGCACCAGGGAGTATCGCATCCTCAATGCATCTCTAAAAAATATCCACAAATCGTGACCTCCTAGTAGCTGGATTACAGAACAACGCCACCGTCCCAGTCTATTTTTTTTTTTTTTTTTTTTTTTTACAATATGGTTAATTTCCCAAAATGTTTAAATAAAAGGATTATATGAAATTTACCTGGAATTGCTTATCATAAACCCTCTAACTATCCATTGATAGATTTTTTTCATTTGAAAGTAATAATTTATTCCAGATGTATGAGACAAAATATAAATAAAAGTGTTGATGACCATGTTTGATGGTTGACAGTCATGGATCGTTAAGAACCAAAAGCAGTTCACAACGTCCAATGGATGATAAACCTCACTGTCAATGTTAATGTTCTCTCAGTCATTCATTGTCAAAGTATTGAACTTCGCTGGTTGTAAATTTCAACCACTTCCACCCAACGGTATTTGTTTCCCTCTGTTGTGGTTCGATTTTAATTACGATAATTTTTCATCGTGCAACGAAACTATTATAACCCCCTACTATTCTGAGGAACATTTTTGCAATCTATCTTTGTTTATTAGTTTTTGTAAATAATAACGAGTCTTATCACAATAGGAAATACACAATTTGGATGATTTTTCTTTACCATTTAATGCATGGTGATTTAGCTTTAGATGTACCTGATCTTTACGTTTTATTTTTATTTCTTATGCTTCCTCGTATATTTTATTTATAGTTTATGTTCGTTTTCGTAGTTTATATCTGTTAATCGACAGCTTCTCTATTTTTGTTGCACCTTGATGTTACATTTGTAGTGTAGTGTAAAATTATGCATGCCGTTGGTAATAAAATAAATAAATGATTTATACGTGATACACAGTCTGGCGCTTCATTGGTACTTAAGTTTTCCAAAAAGCTGACATAATGCGTTCGGATGAGTAAAACTACTCAACATACATTACATAAAATTGCCTGTGAAAAATAATTCGAATGAAGTTGAAGTAAAAATTATTTGTCACATCCTTTACTTACCAGGAAAAGGATTGAGCTTAAGAAAATGTACTACCCTTAACATGATTTATCAAATGTTTATTTATGTTCAATTGTACTTACTTACTTACTCTTGCTCCTGTGGCCATTGAAAGCCAAGGTGGTCTTTGGCCTCGACAACCATGTGCCTCCAGGATCCTCTGTCCTCTGCCAGCTCCAGGTCTGCTCCCATACTCCTTAGGTCCTTTGTAACCTCGTCAATCCATCTCATCCTTGGCCTTCTCAATGGTCTCCTTTCCTCCAACGTACCTCTTATTACTTGTTTTCTCATCTCCCTCTCACCTCTGTTCAATTGTACAGAGAATTAATATAATCAAAGGTAAAAAATATAATATGCACATTGATTTAATGTTTGCTTAAAACGCCTAAGACTGTAAAAAAAGCTTGTATGATTGTACAGGATAATATTATAAAACAAAAAGAAAAATCACACAATCAATATCCATAAGGAATCAAAGAAAGCAAAAAGCCTCAGGAACACACTAGCCAAAACATCTTCTTAAGCTGGTTTTAGTGTAGCTCAAAGTGATTGCAACCTGTTTTATTTAATACAAAATGTTTGTGTTGGTACAATTATTAAGGTGACTCTTATAAAATAATAATAATAATAATAATAATAATTGCAAGTATTTTTTTTTTTTACTTTAAAAACATTTTACATTTGTATACATAAAGGACGTTGGTTTTAGTTTACGTTTATGGAAATGTTTGTTACAAAGTTCTCTATTTTCAGACACTCATTGATGTTAACCAGTCTGCTGTAATGAACACATTCCAAGAGTTACCTTTGACATTTCCCTCGGCGTTCTGACATTTATTGACCACCGATTTCATACTTTGTAGTGTACACGTTTAGCGGTTGTTTCATAACCCTTATGAATAGTCTCGCACGAAGTGCGTTACGAACGTGGTGTAATGATTTCAATTTGTTTAAATATAGAGACTTTGAGACTTAAATGATGAATAATTGCTTTGATTTTAGAAAGTAAGATTTTGCAAAGATCTAAGACCCCTACTGTATTTTGGAATTATTCATGTTACTATTAGCTTTCCCCCTGTACTTTGCTATGAGGTAGGCCTATGATAGCAAATAGAAAAAGGGAGTTCATCGAAGCTGCTTGTAAAGTACTTTTGGCTCCATTAGTTATATAATTCAAAAGATGTTAAATCTACAAACTCATTTATTATTTTATGTTTGAAGGTTGGGAATATTATAGTATTTAGTAAATCGTAAACTAGCACTGTAATCTTTGTGGTTTATTCTGGCATTGCCATTGAAATCACTCAATTGATACCCAATTTCCTAATTAAAAATATAGAATCTGTAAGACGAAGTTTGTGGTTAATGTTTAATTGAGAAACGTTCTATAGTAGGTGGGGTGGGGTTACCACATAGTTCCCCGATATTTCCAGAGCTTGTATTAATTAAAATTGGAAATTGGTCTGGATCAAAATGTCAGCTAATTTGTTCACATTTTTGTAAAAAAGCGAACTTTAACTTTTTAAAATAGCGAACTTTTGTTGATTTATACACTAACCAGCTTACTTGTCGCCCGTTGCTTCAAGTTTTAAAGACAATCTTGAATTTTATCTTTTTTAAATTGAGTTATCTATCTAAACATCCTTCTTGTTTTCATCCAGTGTAGTAAACGTTACCCCATACATACTTACGACAAAAACATGTTTATCATAAAACCAGAATCATGTAAATAAAACCATGAATGATTACAAATTACTTTATTACTTTATTATTTACAAGGTGATAATATAACGTTGTTACTGACATCTGAGTTAGCTATCTGATCAGTCTGATGCAAACTAATACATTGAGTTTGGCCACTTTCGAGTATCGGTTGTCCCTAACTCTGTTGCCAACTTGAAATTAACACAGCTTTAGGTAGTAATGGTGACTGTAACTTTATCACTCAATTGTATATTCGTCTATATTGGTTGGGCTTTGTTTGGTTCTTAGATATTTTTATTGTGAATTTTTTGTTTATATTGGTATGCTTGGTGTTTTTTTTACTTAAATGACAAATAATAATTTGATTGTATTACTACTTATGAATAGTATTTGACTAAAATTAAAAGTTTAACTTACTTTTGAAATTGGATACTAAAGTATACTACACATATGCAGGGTGTCTCAGAACTCTAAAGCTATATTTTATCAATATTTTTTTGTTACTGGCTAAAAACAAATATCTAAATTTCATATTTAAATTGTACGGAAGTCCATAGTTACTAACAGAGCCACCGTTTTGTTTTTTTACTTATTAAACTTTTTCTACTCAGTTAATATTTGACTTATCTCAAAAAATAAGGTGTCAATCGATTTATAATTTAATTGCCATAAAAAGTCATTCTTGTAATTTTTTTAATCAATGGTTTTTTGAAATATATGAGAAAAAAACAAATTTTAACTGAACTGTTTATGAAGCACTAACAGCACCACGCGTTGGTCATTTTATTATTCGTCCAATGTTTGATTATGACATCTTCAGTAATTAATTGGCCATAACATCAATCAGCTGAACGCAAATCCATCCAATCTCTGATTTAAAATTAAATTGTCTGATTTAGGAGATTAATTGTCGGAATTTTAACCAAACAAAAGGTTTCTTTTGTGACATTCATTTTTGCATTGTGAAAAACTGGCTCGGTCATTACTTTTTTTTATTAAGTTCAAAACGAAAAGGTGAAGATTTCCGGGTCTAAACCTTGCCATTAGGTGTACAGTAATAATTTATTCCCTATATAGGAAATTCCTATTCGACGTTGAGGTGGATTTTTTTAGAAAGTAAAATTTGTTTATGGCAGCCATTATTATTCTATTCTATTCTAACACTTACCTAAAACTCCACTCAAACAACTCAAACAATTTAAATACCGTCTGGTTGAAGGTCTTTTGATAAACAAATAACACAGCAAACCACAGATGGTCTACGATAAGATCCAAACAAGTTTTTTTTTAATGGTGGCTTATTCATAGCAAATACGGTCGCACTTAAACAATCGAAAAAAACACAAAATATATCTGTTTAGAGCACAGTTAACTGGATATTTTATGTTGATACAATTTATAACTGTCATTTTAGGGCTAATTTTACAAAATGTGCTCTTTAGTTGACGCATCACAATAAATGCCAAAGTAAACTAATAAATCTTTAAATTGGTGAAAATTGTTTTCTATTTAGTGGAGTACAAATAATTATAAACACTAAGTGCACACTACAGGTAATAACCAACGAGCTTGTAATTCTCATCAGTTGGCCCATAAGAAAGAAATATATGTCGAAAAGTATGCTTTATTAATAATATTAGTGTTACCTTAACGTTATCTTATAGAAGGTACACACTGGTATCGTCAACGTCTTAAGATGTTGGTTGAGGTTGACATAATCCAAGGACGGGACTTAATCCCCTAGAACTCAATTGATAGTGGTAATTAATTACTAACAATCCCAACTGTGTATTGATAATTGGATTGATCCAACTAAAATAGATGGCCTAAATCTTGCAGTATATTGGTGGTTTTTATGTTTCACAAATAAAACTTTAAACAAAGTCTTACTTTTGAGTTTGGTGACAAGTATTTTGAGGAGGATTTAAAAAATACATAATATGTATTATTATATTATTATATATTGTTGAAAGCTCAATGATACATGTTTAAGTAATAATTTTGCTCCTCAGGTAAAATTTTGTCTACGAAAAGTTCAATAAGTAGTTCGCTTAGTATAAATATTTAGTCTGCAATTTTTGTGTTAAATACAATTGGCTATATGAGCAGTGTGCAATATGCATGTGTAGATTCCAAAAGAAAAAAACTACCAAGCATACATAACAATGAATCAATAATCGATACAGCTACAATATTTCGAAATGGCTTCAATACACACAAGTTTATTTCCATGCCAAATAATGTTTGCTAATATCTATGTTACTTTATAACGCTGTTTTGTTTTACGCTGAAAATATTTATGCTTATTTTGATTGGTAGCTAATGGAAAAACAGTTATTAGTTTTTAAAACTTCATCATTTTCTATTTTACTTTTTTTTATAAGTGACAAACCATTATAATGCTTAATTAATAACTCCATCTGAACAATTGAAATACCTTGAAACATTAGCAAGATTGAACCAAAGTGTCTTGTGAAAGAATTTATTAGCTCTGGTAATTATTTGATCAAGTTTAATTAATGAGTATACAATATAAGTATTAATTGCTTTGTGGAAAATTTCGATTCCGCCGAGAGCTTCGAAGGCTCTAGAAATTTGTAAATGGCCTTGTTAAATAATTGAGCTGGAAAATTTCTGATATTCCATGGAATTACAGAGTATTACACGTTTTTATTTAAAAATTAGGGAATATTTTTTTGTTATAATATCAAAAACCCCTTTTTGTACTATTGTCTCAATTTAAACATTTAGAATACCATAGCATTGATTCTGTCAATGTTTACAGTGCAAGGGTAGATGTATTGAAAAGAATTGAACATTTTGTTAAACAAGGGCGCATATGATCTTATTTTCATTATTTTCATCAATGATTTTTGTATCTAGGTATGTATTATTTTAATTTTACCCTGCCATTCTTTAACTCTATTACACTTTAATATTTTCATAAAATTTATATTTAAGATGGTATAGTTGTATTCAGCCTTATAACCAAATAGATTATGGTTTTATTTGATTGGAATAAGCAAAAGCTCATATATTTAATTTTCGACATCTACAGTTAATTGTACACTTATTTTCCTACGCATTAGTGTAATTTAATTTCTCTGTTATGTTCGACACCAGAAAGCGTTCCAATCAATGACAGCTGATGTGATTCTCACGAAACCCATTCTACAAACAAACGGTTAATGGGTTCTATAAAGAAATGTTTCTGTTTAGTTCAATTTATTTTTGTTTTCAAAGAGGCCTTCTTAACAGGGGATATTCTTTCATATAATTGTATTATTTTAATTTCCACTGGATATTTAATATGTAGTGTTTGGATTTTGTAAAATATCATCGTCAAAATAGCTCACAAAATGAAATCTCCTTCGATTAAAAAATAAATAAAACCGTTCCATGTCCATAAAAAATTGAAATATATCTTGGCTGATAAATCTTAATATTTTTACGATTGTCGTTGAAAAACAAGAGGTTTGAATGGACTTGTTTGATATTTGACAGTCATGTATCGTTAGAACCAACATCAACTGTACATGACTGGGTGATAAACCTTGCTGGATGTTAATGTTCTCTCAACCATTCATTGTCAAAGTATCGACACAGAGACCGGAAATCGAATCTGTATTGTATGTTGAATATATTCTATGTTTATTAAGCTATTAGGGGTCTATTTTAATGAATAAATTGTTTCGCATAAACAACTTTGAACTGATGTTGCATCCGAAAGTAATATTTCGTCCAAATTTTAGAAACTATTCAAACTATTTAAGTTTTTTATCTTTCAATATATTTTGAAAATACAAACCCATAAGGTGTAAAAAAGCATAATAGTGTTCTGAACCTTTGGTTTAAAGTTTTTGGTGTAATTTATAAACGTTCGACTCTTCTATTACATTGCTAAAGTTAAGCGGTTGCACTTTATTTTATTTCAATGGAATATAAAGTAATGACATACAGTAGAACCTTAATAACAAGACTCTCGTGGGAATTGAATAAGACTTGTTATCAAGGTTGACCTCTTATCGAGGTTTTCAATAACATGTAACTTATAGGTAAAAGAAATATAGAGAATTAGAAAATGACACTGGTTATCAAGGGTGACTTGTTATCGAGGGTCTTGTTATTAAGATTCCACTGTATTACAATACGACACAGTTCACTATGATGCTCAATTAATTGTATTGTACTTATCCTATACTACAAGTAGAATACTATGGAGCTCGTCACAGTCATTTAGAACGAAATTTTATGAAATTCTAAAACTAAAGGCGAAATAAACATAGGTTACACACCTGCATAGCTGATAGTAACTATTTATGAATAGTATTAAATGCTCAAACAACTTAAATCCCAAATTTAGTCCAAGATTAAATTGTTTTAAATTATAAAACGTGTGTAATTGTAATACTTTTAAAATATTATATTATTTAAAACAACTTTTTGTTTTGAATATCAGTCCAAACTATTAAAATTGAACATAAAATGCTAACTTTAAGCATATACAAAAATAAAACCGATGCAAAAATTTACATGGTGTATGACAGCCTGAACCAATTTTTCTCACGAAATAAATATGTAACGTAATTTCAAAAGATGATTAAATTAAGCATTGATAAATTTTACTTTGTTTCATATTTTTATTTATTACATACAGTTGCTGTTTGGTGCTTATATATCTTACTCCTTTGCTAATTATTTTAACGATGCGCGGAGGCAGTTATGAGGCAAAATTCGTCAACGTCTTAGCTATATTAAACCTTCACGACAACGCTGCCTTCACATCAACATTGTAATTCCTCAGATGAGGTTCATCAATTGTAAAATATATTGATGTAAGACTTTAATATAATATTTAACAACAAGAGACACGTGCCAAGTTTACAATCGGTCTCAGAGGCTTGACAACTAATACAATACCATTTTCTTAAAAACAAAATCGTAGCTGATAAAAATTGTAATTCATGAAATAAAATATCCACATTATGAAGAAACAAATAATCAAGATTTACCTTCGTTGATCAGGCTGTAATTATCAATAAAAGAGCACTTTCAAAATATTTTTTTATACTATTTCGTTTCTTGTTTGAAATCTGAATATGGCTAAAATCTAACTTAAGGTAATCATCTATGAAATTCACATAAAATATTGTTTTTCCAATACAAATATTATGAAGCAAGTAGTTCAGCAGAACACTCTAAAAATAAATCAAAGGTATGAACCCTCCTCCCTTAAGGACCCTAAGGAAATAACATGTTTAATTTCGCCTCTGTGCTGAATAATAAACTTAAATCGTAAAAATAGGTTAAGTTGTACAGGTGAAAAAGGAAATGATATGCAAGAGTAAATTTGTATTAAAAGTATAGTGATATTTTTTTAGTTTCTTAGCATTGTAATGTGGTTTATTCTAAGATTAGTACAGTAAATTCATGACACAGTATTAAACATACTACGTGCTTAAATATGATGGTCTTAAAACCATTTAAAAGCCTTTCATAGACAAAATTATACTATGTTCCCTTGTTTTTAGATAAATCAATTATGTTATTTTTGAGTATTATTATTTATTTTGGACATATGCCTGTTTCTTTCTCTTACCGACAGTTCTAAAAGATTTTACAACATCTCTAAAGCTAGGCCTGAACAACATTCCAGGCATTCCAACTCTGCCAAGATTAAATTGGCACCCCAGGTACCAATATATTACGTGCACTAATTGATTAAGTTTTAACAAGCATTCTAGCTATTCCAAGTATAACCATTTAAAGCTCTTACAACTTTCCAAATCACTTGGCCGCTATTTACATTCAGCTGTAACGAAGGATGAAATGTGGAGTACGGTTTTACAATTACTCGATTGGTGTTTCATAAATGTCAGAGTGGCCTAACAGTGAAATGGTAAAGGTTTGGAATGTCATAACAGCTGACTGGCCTATTGTTGGGTGGTTCGACAATATGATGGTGAACTCTATAAACATATTGCATTGTTGGTATTTTTACTTCAGTCATCTCTTTTGATCGGGTTTTTCTACATTTGGTCAAATTCTTGGTGCAAATACTACAATACTATGGTGTTTATATTAGTATTATTAAGCCATGTGGCCAACTGTCTCTATTATAACACAGTCAATTGCCTAAATCAAAAAATATATGTCAAAGGTTGTAGAAACACTCATTATATAAGTAATCTGCTATTATTTTACACTTGTAAGGGTCTTATAAGGGACTGTATACAGTACCCTCCAACGCAGAGATGAAATATTTTATTGATGGGAATTTCTTATAAATCACTATAAAAATTCATAAAATGTTATATGCATGCTATAAAACATAATCGGTATTTCTAAGGTCTTGTCCAGAGGAAATAGAATTAGGAGCTGAGTGGATTTGGTGATCAACCGTGTTGATCTAGGTACTAGTACTACTCATGGAAAATAAGCACATCTAGGTCAGCTTTATTTTGGAAAACACCTATATAATACACCTGTTAAAAGTTTAAGAACTGATAATTTATTTTGCCTCAGAAAGTTCAGTAGACTTTTAATGTAATGAGACTAGAACCCGTGATCTTCGTCAGTGTTTTTTTGCCAATTTTAGTAGTTAAAAAACTACCTGACATCAGTCAGTAGCATTGAACGTAAATTCGTCCATTTATACATTTGACAATCTCCTTAAAATGGGGAATTCTTTGTGTCAGTTTTAACATATATCATACTGTTATTTATATCCAATTTCAGTGCCCACGTCCAATAATTTTAATGCACAACTAGGTTTTGCAATATGCAGGCGAGGCCTTACGTGTCCCTATTTACACAGAAGTAACTTTCTTCTTACCTTCCGAAAACACCACCCGGAAATTTGTGAAATTTGCTAATTTCACGAGAGACTAGTGAACAACAACAGCTGTTTCAGCCCTGTGTACAAGGGTAATGGTTCCCATGTTTAGACGAGATTAGCCTAAACACTCTGTTCTGTCCACTTGCAGTTAATTGCCTAAATATCCTATTGATGCTAGAGCACCAATCAAAGCATGACCAACGTTGACACTGCATACACTAAACACTCTTGTTCTAAAAAAACAGGTGGTTCGAAAGTTTTGACGTCGATGTGTTCGAAAATTTCATTTTTGATTTTACTTTACTGAACTAGGCCTACTGTACTTTAGTACACACATTTTTTGTCAGCTAAAAATGTATACATCCTGTTATATAAATAAATCTATATTAGTATAAACCATGGCCATTCTGAATTTGTGTTTGGATTAAAAAGCAGACTTGGTCTCACCCTAGATCAAGTGAATTATTTACCTGGTCGTTATCATATCGGACTTTTGTGTGAGGGAAACGGGTTCAATTACCGGCTCAACCACGAATATTTCAGGAAGACAACTTTCTATTCTTTGCTCAATGCTCTCTTTCTTAAATTCCACTAACGTCAAGCCTAGTAACCCCCCCCCCTCTCTATATACTATCAAAATAATTTGAAAACCTTTCATCTTAAATGGTGACCATACGAATGCAGGTATTTTAAGCCAAGTATGAATGGAAAGTAGGCGTGGCGATATTGTAGTCTTGTTAGTGACTAAGGCCAACATGTTCCTTAGACACAGCTGTTACTTAATAGCCCATACAGCTAATGACAACTAAGAGACCTACAATTAGTGGAATCCAAACCACATTTTTGCCTTGAAATCCACGAATTGGTTTAATTACCAGGATAGTACCACGGATAGCCGCAGTACTCCACCAGTGCGGACGTTAATCCACACCAGGGAGCATCGCATCCACATTGCATGCCTACAAATATCCACAATTCGTGACCTCCTAGGATTACAGTGCGACGATTTAAATGCATTGAGGGTAAAAGTTTGATTTTAACTGTATAAATACAGTTGTGAGGGTTTGAAATGTAATTTTTGGTCACATTACAGTCAATATTTATGACTGTAGACCTCGCCAGACCCAAGGGTACAGTCTGGCCTAGTTATCATATCCACCACGAGGATGGACGAGGTTCTAACGTCTCCTACGACATGTTATCACGCAACTCGCCCACGTGCATGAAACTACCCTCCTGCAAGGATTTATAACTTGAAAAGTAAAAGACCACGGTTAAGGGTCGTGACTAAAGGCTCATTGTAGAAACCTTCCATTACTGATTAATGTTACACTCCATCACACGTTTAACGAAGTTTTAATCAATTTAGAAAATTCCTTATCCCAAAGAGTAGTAAAAGTTGTGTTTTCCATATCAACTTTGATTTATGCAGGCCTTTAATTAGATACATAGTTTAAATAGACGTTTAAAACCTGTGTTTTTCTGTCTGTATTATAATTTTCACAAATGACCTGATTCTGAACATGCACTCATGATCTATTGCAATATTTTAAAGCGTTTTTTATTTGGCTTACATTTTAAAAATGAAATCCTTTACCAGACAATTTTTTAATTGTATTTAATAATATTATAGAATATTTGTTTTAAATTCATACAAATTATAATCGACAAAAAATTATTATACTTAATTAAACGGTATTTCCGGACATCCTTTTCAGTTTCTTTGTCATTTACAAATGTTAGAACAATATAAACTACAAGTTAGACTAAGTAAGTTGAAACAGACTATTGGGCAACTGTCGTGTCCACAATAGACACCACTTTCAGACAAACTAACTTGCCCATTGTTACTTCACTGACCACAATTCAAAATCACAAGTACATCCCGAAAAATACTTAATAACTCTGATTAAGGATGTTAATATTTTAAACTGATCAGTAGCTATGTATCTTTTACATTGAAATTTGCCTATGCTTAGTATCATTTGTGACGGGAGCGAGCTGGTCTAGTGGTTAGGGCGTGGTACTTTAGTCCCTGAGGTCCCGGGCTCAAATTCCGCCAATCACTAATGGATTTTCACTAAGTGATAATGCTGCAACCACTAGGTCTAGCATGAAGTAAAGTGAAAAACAATCCCAGGCTCGTGCCTAGCGTCTTGGGACAAAACAAAAAAGATAATTTCTGATATATGCTTTTTCAAACATAAATACATTCAAAAAGGATTTATCTAATATACCTACGGTTATATCTGTTGTACTTATCTGTTCCAAGTGAATGACTTAACATTATTGACACTTGATTAGTTATTGTTATATTATAAACTAGGTTCTGTATTTTGCTAACTAAATAATTGACTACTCTTTATCATAATTGCATAGTAATAGTTACATTTCATGAGTTATAGCTCCTGTTAAGCTCGCAATCACAATTATACCAGCAATTATGCAATCGCAATTATTATTTACAAACTTTCCTAGTCATGTTTCATTTTTTTAAATTATTACCGTTTTACTTTTATCAAAATAGTTGTGAGGTATTTCAAGAACACTCCGTAGATGTAAACGTAAGCACATAAAAAAATAACATTATAATAAAAGGTTTAACATTATATATTATCAAGTTAGTTTTTATTAATATTTTAAATAGTTAGTTTCCAATAAAATAAATTTAATTTAAAAACAAATAATTTGTTTTCCCTTCTCCCATAGATGTCTGATAGTTGTCAACACTTAAGGACGTGGACAATGCCAACTTCTAACTCATTCTCCTGGGGGTGTTGCCACACTGCGAAACTGAATGTAAAATGAATCATTATGCAATATCAAATTGATTAGCAGAGTTACCGAGACAGTTTCTCAACTACAAAACATTATCCCTCAGAGATTGATAAACTAGATTATTACACGTCACAATCGTCTACATAACATTTCAAACTACTTGTTGGATCCAACTAGGTTCGTAATTAATATTTGAATGTAAAAATATGAATACAGTAGTACAAAAATCCGTTCTTATATTCTCTATATTTGTGATGATTAGTCAAAGAGGTCATATTTCACAATCAAAGTAATTATTGATAAAATCCAACCAAAGTTGCTATAAACACAACTAGTTTCGTTCTTAGAACTTCGTCAGGTCATTGTATGCAACCACATCATCGATGTATTAAAATGGAATAAAAATTATAAAACTGGTTAAAACTGTAAAGACTGAATAAAACACTTTTAGTCAGTGATAGTGATAAGACAGTGCTGGCCAGCATTTACAGTTTTAACCAGTTTTATCATTTTTATTCCATTTTAATCATTTAATCAACATGACTAGTTTTGACTATTGTGATTTTGACGGTATTTGAAAGAATCTTTTGACATACCACGTTGGATTTATACATTGATGATGTGGTTGCATACAATGACCTGACGATGTTCTAAGAACGAAACTAGTTGTCATACCAGCAACTGTGGTTGGATAAGGTAATCCTTTTATTTTACCAATAATATATTCCAACCAAAGGTCACAATGAATAAAAAAGTAATTAGCAGTTTTGTCAGGGATGACAAAACACTTTCTCTTCTTAACAAAAAATGTTTCAGTTTTCTGTGTTGTATTTGAAACATCACGCATTAAATATATTGTATCCTTACCTTTTTAGGGGTGCGATTAGTTTTACGCAACATTTCTCACAAAAGATGCAGAAATGGTCCTTAAATAAAACTACTAAATTCTAATTTATTTATTGCCGTAATTCAATTAAATATATACAGCTACTTACCGACAGCATTCTTTAGTTAATCCACTATCAATGTATGTGATATTCTTAACTATTAATAATCCAAATATATCCCCACGCTGGCTATTTATTACTCGTAATTATTACTAATAAACACGTATTGATTCACCATTATTCTGTAAAAATACCATAATACAAAATACCAAAGAAGGGTATATTATATCATCACAGTAGGGATATAAGGAAATACTTAAACGTATGAGGAAAAATACACCAGTTAAACCCTAGATCTCAATGGCGACTGATTTTTCCTCTCTCTTAATTTCCTATGAGTGCTTCACTGAGGCAAACAAACTAGGTTAAGTTTCTATGTTGTAACATTAGGTTAAACACTTCTTTGTTCTGGAATACCGATAATAGCAGAATAAAATAGCAAGAACCCTTCATGATATTATTACATTATTTTCAAGTGAAACAGGAAAATCTGATGACTCAGTCGCTGGGTTGTATTCCGGAGTGGAAGCTCAACTGTAAATGACTAATGAGTTGTCATATTCATAAATAATGATCCAACAACGACACAAACATTGCTGAGAACCTAATTACCAAACAGCAAACACAGAAAGGTCAACTGTAAAGAGGTGACTGGTAGGAGAAAATAGTTAACATTTGCCAATAGCAAAGTTGTTGTCTCAATTGATTATGAAAACATTCGTAGAATAGTTACTTTCAGTTTAGTGGTGACGGTTGCTAAATGTATTTTAGTTGATGTAATTAATGTCATGATTTCTCATATTATATGCCAATTTTTCGGTAGCATATTTTGTCCGTATATCGTTGAACCTAGAGGACATTGATATGAATTAATTGTAGTAACGAAAAATAAAAAATATATATTAATTTTAAATCGTTTATTTGTGTAAAATAATATTATACCTGACAAAGTTTCGAGGAAAACTAATTAAAACCTTAAAACACAATCCTCATATTCCAGACTGAGGTAATATACCTTGTAGGATCATTGTCATCAGCTGATTTATGAAGTTATGAATCATCTGCTATTTGGTTTGTTTACATTATTTTTGCTGGTATTGGTATTTATTGGTATTGATTGAGTTTACTTAAAAGTGCAATAATAATTAAATATTCTATTAGCAAGATGAGGTGCAACTGATCTACCTCAATGGAAAATGCAAATGGAACCTGAAAATTATGAAATACATAGTTTCGGAAACTCAGCTTAAATTTCAGTGGAAAGAAATTTAGGATTATTGTTATCAGCTGAGTTATGAAGTTATGAATCATCTGCTATTTGGTATGTTTACATTTATATTGCTTTTTTTAATAAATACTAATGATTCAGTTTACTTAAAATGTGTTAATAATTAATTATTCTATATACCTGAACATATTCTTTTATATAATCAATATGAATGCGAAATAAACTATTAAGTGTCTTCTATGTAATGTCTTACTTATGATACCAAACAGTTTTGATAATTATTGTAATAGTTTATTATAACTATTGATTGTTATTTTTATATGACTAAAACCTATATTCCACGCTACCACAAAACTGTATACGTAACATATTTGTTTCTATCCATTTTACCAAGATATGTCCCACGCTCATGAACGTGTGCGTGCAATTTCATTATTACCAACCTGTAAAAAAAATGTTCGTGAAGTCTTGAAATCGTCAAATAATTAGTATTTTTAAATTATTTAAAACTATATAAGGAAAGATAAGATATATTGCAACAAAATCTACCATTACCTATCTCAATCTATTTCCAACAAGATGGATGTCGAGGCCATGATAATCCAGGTAGGTTAAGCCCTTGAAACTCAATTGATAATGGTAATTAATTACTAACAGATCTGACTGCGTATTGCTGATTGGGTCAATCCTGCCACAGCATTTGAACTTTTGAAAGCACTTTATCATGCGCGTTAGCGCTACATCATGATTTCCACGATAAATTTTCATCGGAGCAAGTGTTTTTTTTTTCACTCTAAAGCTTATAAACAGTTAGTTTTATTTTACGTGGTCCAAAATACACGCCTTTCATTCATTTTTTAAAAAGTTTCAACAAATGATTTTTTGTTTATAAAAATAATTTATTTACATACTGTATTATCTTACTGTAATTGGTCTAAAATACTAAATACTATCCTTATCATAAAATTAAAATTTCTAAATCCAAACCATGTAAATATACTTGAATTTGGGTTTTTCTTTTTTCAAACGTCTAAACCAATATTATAATATGTTTTCAAATCGAATAAACCATACCACGGAAAGAAGGTCTGAAAGGAAGTAACGTTCCCAATCCGTAAGGATGGAGTGTTAAAAGTATAAGTTCATAAATTAATGAACAAAGGTTAATTACCTTTCCTCTCTTCTCCCCTGGTGGTCTAGTAATGATTACCACATTACAACGACTGTGACTTAACCAGTCTTCCCCTGAGTACGAACAACACACCGAAACTGGATGTAAAATGAATCATTTATGTAATTTCAAACTGATGTGCAGAGTTACCTCCCAATGGATTTCTCTTTACAAAACGAAATCGCTCAGATATTGATGAAGGCAAACTTGAATAAAATGCCAAAGCCAACACGAGGTACTGCATATTTATTCATTACACTATACTTTCATAGTTCTATATATAAATAGATTGATCACTGAGCAATGAACTTTGAAAATACCAAATTAAACTGTACAGTTAATACAGTTGTTATCTGTGCAGTGGTTAACCATGACTGTGTTTAACGTGCCAATTTTTCCGTACTGTCTGTGGATTTTTATAACTTTAATGTTTCTCATCAAAGCTCTAGTAAATTTAAGTTTGAGGGGAAACACTACCTGCAGTTTTTAGAAAGGAATGCCACTTCATTATGAAACTAATGCAACCACTAGTTAATGTATTGAATAGATTGACTGTAGTACAGATAAATAAACCCTAAGTTACTTGATTTAAAAATTCCTAAGCTAACTTGCTATGAAAATGTACAATATATTTTACCTAGGACCATTTTTTGTAAGTAGCCATTTCAGTTCAGTTCTTAGAATTTAAAAGTGTCATATAACAGCATTGTTTACTTTCATAACATCATTTTTTACTCATAACAACAAGGGTAACGAACCGATGAGGTTAAAGGATTGACAGAGCGGAAGTAAAATTGTAATTATTCGAACTTGAACTTATCATCTTTTCAGGCCAATAACCTCTCTTAGAAGTTCTGAGTAGTGATTTTTTTTTATTAAAACACTTTCGTATGTAAACTGTAAAGTAGTGTACGCAACTCGAGTAAATAGTGTTAAAGACACTCCTAGAAGTGTTTAAGGCACTCGCCTTATTGCGTAAAAAATATTTCATTATAAAAAAAATTTTGAAGTAAATGCAACAGTTTTGAACAACTCAGATTTGTGCTGTTTTGAAGAACAGTCAATATTTATCGAGTCTTGGTGATTTTTGTTCATCATGGTAACCACTATTATAAATGGTTTAATAACGAAGTTAAGAAATTTTCTCGAGTATTGAGCACGTTTCCCGGATAAAATTTGCCTTCCTCGTCTCGACCGATTATCTGAAGAGCTCTCCAGAGTTGTAATTGGGCAGGTTGAATAATCGACCAAATATTGAGCTTCAACTACGTTTAGAAATTGTTATTGGTTTTCATACCTTAAAGTAAATTTGGCGTATATTTTTTTAGCTTTCAGGTAATTTAAAACACGTCTGATTAAGTTAAGTTGTTTTTATATTTTTTTCAACTTTTGGAAAATGTTCATTAATGGTTCTCACATGCTTTGACAACTTAAGTAAAATAGTAGGCCGTTGCATTATCCTATTTTAAAATTATTACTATATTAAAGATCTGAATATTTTCAGCCTCTAAGCTTTGTTTCGACGTTAGAGAAATGCAATGCAACTATCCAGGCAGGAATACTGTGGAATTTACACTAAAAATCTCTACGGGTCGTGGGGAACCAAGAGGGAATCTAAATTTGCCTTAGAAGCTTTATCAGATGGCTTCATGTCTAGACCAGGGATCTTGGGTCCTAATGAATCACAGATGTTACGTTGAGAAACCTATTCCGAAGTTCTGTAGGACATCTAGCATCACTTTCCTCTCATTGAATGAAGCTCTAAATTTAAAAATAACTTACTATAATTTTCATAATAAAATGATCCTGAAATCACAAAGGATAGTCAAATACACTTATAACAATTTTACACTTATATTAATGACTCACAAACCGGTAAATGCATATAAAAGATGGTAAGTGGTGATCGATTTCGATTGGACATCATCAGACCCAAAAGACGAATCTATCTACCATCTTTTATATGTGTATACCGTCTTGTGGGTAAACAGTATAAGTGTAAATATATTATTATAAGTGTTGTTTGAGGCATTTTTTGTGCTTCCAGGTAAATTAATAACACGTACGATGCTGATTAAAAGTTATTTAATCAAATAATTCAATACTTTCCGGGGTTAACGCGTGTTTTTAAGTCCTTTTTATAAAGAAATTCATTAAAAAACTACAAATATAAACAGCATTTTCAACGAATAACCTATACGTAAGCAATACATTATACGTTTAAGGTAAATTAAACAGAAGGGCGTATCTTAGTAATATCTTTTCCACGTAGGGGAAACCAGAACGCTTCAAAATTTACAAAAAACACAAGAAATAATGTACTCTATGTAAAGAAAAATACTGGATAAAATATTCAAAAATATTTTAACTGGTATTATAATAGATATAAATTTTATTGGACTTGTGTATCTTCTGCAAATCTTATAGTGAACAAAAGGAAGGACTCGCAATGTGCGTGTAGTTGAATATATTTGTCTACAGTACCAATAGTCCAAAAACATAATTTTTAACCAATCATCTTTTCATATTTTTAATTCTATAGGCCTATACGTTTCTTCCACTGCATTTTTTTCATACGATTCATAGGTATAACAAACATATTCCTATATTATCCCTAGTGTTACCAGATATTCCTATATTATCCCTAGTGTTACCAGATAGTAAGCAACATTTTGTAAATTAATTCTTGTTCTTAAGATATATTGTATTTCAAAAAGTAAATTTATGCCTTGTTACAATGTCTCTTTCAATCTGGAAGGTCTACAATAAAATATAACGCAGGAGTTTGTGCTTTGCTAACAAAATTAGAGGTTTCTTTATCCTTGAATTATTAGTTGTAGGCTTTATTTAAATCAGGTTACAAAGTATGACTAGTCTTCATTCTCTTTGAATATAACTTAACTTTGGAAGTTTTTTTACTCATTTTTTTACCAAATTGTTAGTAGGTCCCTACATAAAAAAGATTCACCCATAAAACTAAAAAAGGAACCTGAAAATTATAGGCGCGTTTAATTTTTTGTATAGCTTACAGTATACTATTTATAAAATTGTTTAGTGTCAAAATTAGTCATAAATGCGTAGTATTAATGTCTTTTAAATTGTAAGTGAGATTGATCAAATAAATTAATTTCCCAAATGGATCCAACAGACAAATTTAATTGATTTGGGGTCAAATGCCAACTCTAATTATAATGTTATCATGGGTATACTACCTAACCACTAATGTAATTAATAGTTAACCTAATTATATCGTGTTTACTATTCAAATTTATTCTCTGAAGACATTCCCTTTGTATTGAACATATCACACAAGTAATTCTTGTGTTTAAAATTGTATAGTTAGTATTATCATGGTCAAATTACTTTTTGACTAACGTCTCGTTGTAAATAATGTAGAATTAACGTTTATTTAGTGGTAGAAACATTTCATCTTAATAACTTAAATGTATGTTACCATCGCACAAATTAAAAATTTATAATTTGAAAACTGATTTCTTAAACTAACCATTGGTTTACACACTGAATCCTATGACCACATTGATAATTTCATTTTTATGGTATAGCCTCTGGATCACTGATTTTTACAATAAAAGGTTTAAATTACCTGTATCCTTCAAGTGATCCTGGTTTGTAGTTGGTTGACTACAGCTGTTTCATGTTAATATTAACACATATTCAGGTCAAATTGTTGCATTGATTTATTCCATAGAATGGTCGTCATAAGATTTTAGCACTATGTAAATCAAAGAGAGTGATAAATGATAAATACAGAGTGTCCTGGAACTCTCTACCAATATTTTAGGGCATTGTTCCTGAGTAAGAAAAAATATCTAAATATCATATTTAAATTGTCCAGAAGTCTTTAGTTACTCACACAGCCACAATTTTGTTTCTTTCACAATTTTGTTTGTTTTCTAAAAAAGTAGTTGAAGATGCGACATTGAAACGTTGTACAAACATTTATGACAACTAGGCAAAGCTACAAAAAATTATGACAATTTTACAAATTCATAAAACAAAATTGTGGCTATTTAAAATTTTGTTTCTTTTAAATAACTCAAAAACCATTGATTTTACAAAAGTTTTAAATGACCACCATTTTGTTTTATGAATTTTAATAACATTTTCATATTTTTTTAAACTTTGTCTAGTTGTCATAAATGTTTTTTGCAAAGTTTCAATTTCGTATCTTTTACCCAAAAAATATCATAAATGAAAAAACAAAATGGCGGCGGTGTGAGTAATTAAGGACTTCCGGACGATTTAAAATTAAATTTAGATACGTTTCTCACTCGGGAACAATGCCCTAAAATATGGTAGAGAGTTCCGGAACACCCTGCATAAAAGAAGGCTTATTTTAAAGTTTAAATGTCTACAAAGTTGTCATCTAATTATTGAAGATTGATTAAAAATACCAATAGTTTATTTCATATTATATATTTACCAATACTTATTTTAACAATACATTGTCAATAGGATCTTCCAAATTAAAGTGTTCTGTACACGTTATTTATTTATTTCCCAACAGTTTATACCAGTTTACAAAAATTGATACAATGTTAAGAAGATGGCTAAATATTTATACAACAGTACAAAACATCAAGAACTTAATAAATTGAACTACTTATTATACTTACTTATTAGTTAGTCTGCTATTTTACTGTTTATGTATTTTTACCTTAGTTACTAAACAATTTAATGAAAACAATCAACTATGCACGATCCTATAATGGAAAAAGTCATTACATAATTCACAAACAAATTAGCTTTTAGTAACCAATAATTTCCAGGGGAGAATTTTGATAGTATAGTTTGCTTTGCTTATATGATAGCGTAACTAAAGGAAAGCTTGATTAAGTTAATAGACAGTTGAAGTGCTATTAATTTTCTAATAGACATAGGTACAATAGAAGTGATTTAATTTAATTAAAAATTAAATATCATAGTTGAATGTACAATATTTTACATCTTTCAGATACCAAAAATTAACTGTTGAACTTAGAGCAAAAGTTTAGCCGGGAAGTACGTTTGTACGATAATATTTATTCTATATGTTATGTTACAAATAGTACTTAATTTAACTTAATTTAACTTCATTTAACTTCATTTAAATCGTTAATCATAAGTAATGAACTATCAAATGATTGTCCTTGATCAATCAAATATAAAAAAAATTATTATAATTTATTTTTAACATGTATAGTGTTTTATATTTTTCACGATTACCTGAACAATTAGAAAATTTGAATAATATCTCAATAGGAGACAAAAATGCGATTACGTAAGAATATCAATAAAATTATCTGTTTACAATTGCAATCGGATAGAGGATTTTTGATTAACCATTGTTCATATGTTCCATATATCTATGAAAAAATTATTTTACTTTATCGGTTTACAGTAGTCAGCTGGGTCCAGTTTCGAACCATAAAAAATACAATTTTTTCAGGATCGAACCGGTGACCTTTTGGGTACCAGGTGAAAACTTTAAGCACTCGGCTACCCAGTTGTTTGACTATTTCATTTATTACCTGCAGTATATTGTTATTAAAACAAACCAAATCAATCCCCCTTAATTATTTAATATCGTTATTACTGAGCCAATACGAGCTTCGGTAATTATTCTGCATTATGGAGAATAAATTGTATTATTCATCGATTGTAGGTGCTTATGAAATCAGCAATTAAAAAATCTCATTAGAGACTAAAATTGTGTCACGAATTAGTAATCACAACAATAAAGAATGTCACGTTAAACTTGTTATAAGGTAGGACGATTTTGATAATAATTGAATTAAATATTCGCGTTCAACGTTGATTAAAAAAACTCTATGGACAGTAGTAATGTTCCATAACAACCTTTTAACGATATTATAGATATTTTATTTTATGGAAAAAATTACGAAAGCCCTTTTTCAGCTCACAATACTAACTACGAAACTAATTTTATCATTGATTAATAAAAATGTCGATTATTTGATTGTTTAATTATATATATTGTTTCGTTAGTTAGGTTAGGTTCACCTTATCTAACTAAACAAACGATATATCGAATAATAATATATCGATCGATTTTTTTATTTGGATATTTGTGCCAACAGATACGGAAGTCTATCCGATTGTAGGAAAAGTTATTATTTCTAGACTGTAAAATCAACAATCAATAATTTAACATTTGCACCATTTATATCTGTACAATTTAACAAAAAGTGACTTTTATCGACAAAAGCAGAAATTTGGCACGAGGATCAAACAAATTTACACTCTAGGTTCTTGTGTATATTTTTCCTCATACTTCACCATTATTAAAGCTAAAACATCACAAAAAAGGAATTTTGACCAGTTTGTTGTTGTATGCTTCCTTCTTTATATTTAGACGCTTTAGTTATATTTAGATGCAATTCGTATAAAATCTACAAACACAATAATGCATTCAAATTTATTTCTAAAATGATTTAATACGTATATACATATATATTTTTATCTATATTCCGTTAATTATCCATATATTTTAGCGAAATTTATAATATTATACAATGGCAATCGTGGGAAATATCAAAAACAAAATTATACTATTTTTGCTAATCTGGGCTACTCTCATCGGGAAAATCAGCGGACGAATTTTAAATGTATAAAACATGCTGCGGTTTATTTGTCCGTGGAAGAAAAAGAGCAAATTTATAAGTTTGTGATGGCTAATATGTAGTCCTATAACGCGTGTTTTTAAGACAGCCGTTTTCCTGAAGTAGGAGGAAAAACTTAATAAGGGCCTAACAATCACTCACGACATAGAGAATGCCAAGCTGAAAAAGTAATCAGGCACAGAATCGTTCTATCATTTTTTTAACAGTTTTATAAAGTCCAAGTTCTATTAATACTTACATATTTATTGTAAATGCAGTTTTTACTGACGGTTTTATATTTTGAGCCAAATTGTATTCAACAAATTCTTCTTTCGTTCAAAGCCACAACACTCGACTCGCCAGGTCACACCGGGTGACGTCATGTATCACGTAGGACAATGCTATTCTTCAGCTGAAATATATCGTCGGTGTGATATCGTTGGACAATTAACTACCCTCTGGATCTGCGAATACTATCGGATGAAAAGCGCAGCAAACCTTTTTATCTAAACAATATCATGTTTTTCATTCCTTTGTTAGTTTCAGTTATTGGGATTTGTCATTATACTAGCTGATGTAACTTTTAATACTTTTACCTACGACAGTTTTTTTTTTAAGTAGCCGTTTCAGTTTAGTTCTTAGAATTGAAACGTTTCACATAACAGCATTGTTTACTTTCATAACAGCATAGTTTTACTCATACCAGCACGATTAACGGACCAATTCAAGGATTGAGAGAGAATAAGTTAAATTGTAATGATTCAAACATCAACTTATCAGCTGTTCAGGCCAATTTAATTGTTGAGTGTTGCAACTAGTGTTTAGTACAATCATATGTCTGTGTTACAATGTTTCGTTGGATCACTGTCATTGGCAATGAGAGGTTATAAACGAAAACTTAACCTCTCTTTAATTAATTATGAGAAGTGATGTTTAGTAATTAAAACACTGTCGTAGGTAAAGTAGTGTAGGTACGCAACACGCGTAATAGTAGTTTACGCAACGATTGCGTTAAGTGAGTCTTTACGACACGAGTAGAAAATTTAAGGCACGAGCCTTGGCGAGTGCCTTAAAAACTTCTACGAGTGTCGTAAAGACTATTAACGCGAGTTGCGTACACTACTTTACCTACGACCGTTTTTTAATTACTATCAATCTGGATTTAATTACTAACAATCACTACTGATAACTTTTTAGAGAGGTTATGTTTTCGTGTATTGTCATTGCCACTGAAAGTGATGCAACGACTTGTATAATCAGCTGATTTCCTGTAATTACGTGTTTGTTAAACTTCGTTAAATATTACATTGCTAGCAGCATTCTTACCATAAATAATATTGTATCAGGTACAATTCGGCAAATATTTAATTTATTTTTGGACTTCCACCAACTTAATTAAGAATACGCGAGTATCAACATGAACAAGTCGGATCAACAATTAAATTGGTCAACTGATCAGCTGATCAGCTGATTAGTTGACGTTCGAAGCATTACAATTTTAATTCTTTTCTCTCAATACTTGAACCTCATTGGTCCGTTACCTGTGTGGATATGAGAAAACAACGCGGATATGAAATGAAACTATGCGGATATGAAAGTAAACAGCTGTAAAGTGAAACTTTTCAATTCTAAGAACTGGACTGAAATGGCTACTTTAAAAACCGGTCGTAGGTAAATAGTGTTAACGCAATCGTTGCGTAAACTACTATAAATATCCATAATATGGCTATAATAATACCACTATGCATTTATTGATATAACTAAGATGTTTAACATGGAATTTACTCAATCAAAATGAAGCTAACTTCGTTATGAAAGACAGATAAGGGTGGGGGAAAGTGGAATTTTTATCAGCAGATTTTTATTCATTTAGCCAACAATGACAATGTGATGACGAATACACGGAATGATAATTATCGTATCATTATTATATTATTATATTATTATAATTATAGTTATTACGAATGATAATTCGCTTAATTAATGCGTCAATTAGAATAAATGACTCTTCAGGTGAATATTTCAAATACATAGGCCTACATCACAATGACATGCAGTAAATATCTATATATTATTTAGTAATGTTTCGATTGCATGTTTTTTTTTTAATCGTATTTTGAAATGCTATGGAAATATTTTCACACGTAGAAACTTGTTGTAATGCGTTATTTATTTGCTTGAGTATTGTTTTCTAGGAATATTTTGTGGTTACTACTACAGTTGATATTAAACAAATCCATTAGGAAATTTATAATGCATCAAATTCACCGAGTACGACTAAACATAATGCGAGCTATACCTATTATAGGCCATTACACTTTAAAACAGCTACATAGCAGCTTTGGTAATTCAATTAGACTTATCTTAAGGATTTCTTTTACAGCTGAGATGAAAGCAGCCGTCTTAGATGAAAGACGAGTTGAAAGTATTCCGATAAGTCGTCCATTAGTGGTGGTAAAAAATGATGGATGTTCCCCTCCCACTATCTCTTGAACCAACCGATCAATTCAGTACCGTAGTAAATAGCTTTGAAAATAAAAACATCACGTAAGCATTAATTACATAAGTAATTTTCGGGTGCCATTTAGTTAGTTTGCCTATTCAAAATACATTAAATGTAAGACATGACTCATATATATAAAGCAATTTTTTTGGCTTTACATAGGAAAAGTTATAGGTATTGGCCCTACTGTTAAATAATTATTTATTTTAAGGAGGTTATTACTTTGGATTTGAACCCGGGACTTCTTGGACCGACGTCCCGCGCTCTACTCGCTCCCCGTTTTTATTCAATCATCGTGCTAAATCGATTTGACCTATTTTGTTGTGCTACATTTGACCCGATAAACCGTTTCAACATTATTTAGCTCTAAAGTTTTCAACATCCTTAATTATTATGATCCAAATTGAAATGCATTCAATTAATTGCTTACTAAACAATCTCAGTTTAAGTAGTGTCATGTTATAAGAGCATTCTATGAAATTTTCTCTGAATTTACCTGGAGTTGCTAATCATAAACCCCCTCATTTGTCATTGATAGATATTGTATTCAATTGTAAGTAATAATTTTTCCAGATATAAGAGACCAAACATAAATAAAAGTGTTGATGACCATGTTTGATGGTTGACAGTCATGGATCGTTAAGAACCAAAAGCAGTTCACAACGTCCAATGGATGATAAACCTCACTGTCAATGTTAATGTTCTCTCAGCCATTCATTGTCAAAGTATTGAACTTCGCTGGTTGTAAATTTCGACAACTTCCACCCAACGGTATTTGTTTCCCTCTGTTGTGGTTCGATTTTAATTACGATAATTTTTGATGGTGCAGCGAAACTATTATTACCCCCTACGTAGGTCTACTAGTAAAGAGAATGGACAAAAACTGGGAAATGTTTGCATTTGATCTTTGTTTTTTAGGTTTTGTAAATAAAAACGAGTTTCTTTTTACATTAATCACAATAGGAAATACACAATTTGGGTGTTTTTTGCCATTTTTTATTACATGGTGATTAAGCTTTAGATATACCTAATCGTTTTATCTTTATTTCTCTTGCATGCTCATATATTTTTTTATTGTTTATGTTCGTTATCTTGGTTTATGTATCTGTCAATCGACAGCTTCTCTATTTTTGTTACATCTTGGTGTTAAATCTGTAGCACATAATTAGTGTAAAGAGTGTATGCCGTTTTGATAAATAATTAAATCAATGTTATGTTGATGATAAACAAACTGGGGCTTCATTAGTACTCAAGTTTTCTGTAAAGCAGGCTCAATGCGTTCGGATACGTAAAACTACTCAACATACATAACATAAAATTGTCTGTGAAAGTTAAGGCAAATGAAGTTGAAGTAAACATTATTTGTAACATCCTTTACTTACCAAGGAAAGGAATGAGGTTATGGAAATTTATTACACTTAACATGATTTATCAAATGTTTATTTATGTTCAATTGTACTTACTTACTTACTCTTACTTCTGTGGCCATTGAAAACCAAGGTGGTCTTTGGTCTCTCCAACCACGTGCCTCCAGGACCTCTGTCCTCTTGTCGGCTCCAGGTCTGCTCCCATACTCCTTAGGTCCTTTGTAACCTCGTCAATCCATCTCATCCTTGGCATTCCCAAAGGTCTCCTTCCCTCCGGCGTACCTCTTATCACTTGTTTTCTCACCTCCCTCTCACCTCTGTTCAATTGTAGAAAGAATATAATCAAAGGTAAAAAATATAATATGCACATTGATTTAATGTTTGCTTAAAACACCTAAATCTGTAAAAAAAAGCTTGTATGATTGTAGAGGATAATATTATAAAACAAAAAGAAAAAGCACACAATCAATATCCATTAAGGAATCGAAGCAAGCAAAAAACCTCTAGAACACACTAGCCAAAACATCTACTTAAGCTGGTTTTAGTGTAGCTCAAAGTGATTGCAACCTGTTGTATTTAATACAAAATGTTTGTGTTGGTACGATTATTAAGGTTACTCTGATATTAAAAATAATAATAATAACTGCAAGTAGTTTTATTTTTTTTATTATAAAAAAATTCAACTATTGTAAACATAAAGGACGTTGGTTTTAATTTGGAACAATAGTTATTGTAACGTTTATGGAAATGCTCATTACAAAGTTCTCTGATATTTTCAGACACTCATTATTGTTAACCAGTCTGCTGTAATGAACACATTCCAAGAGTTACCTTTGACATTTCCCTCGGCGTTCTGACATTTATTGACCACCGATTTCATACTTTGTAGTGTACACGTTTAGCGGTTGTTTCATAACCTTTATGAATAGTCTCGCATGAAGTGCGTTACGAACGTGGTGTAATGATTTCAATTTGTTTAAATATAGAGACTTTGAGACTTAAATGATGAATAATTGCTTTTATTTTAGAAAGTAAGATTTTGCAAAGATCTAAGACCCCTACTGTATTTTGGAATTATTCATGTTACTATTAGCTTTCCCCCTGTACTTTGCTATGAGGTAGGTCTATGATAGCAAATAGAAAAAGGGAGTTCATCGAAGCTGCTTGTAAAATACTTTAGGCTCCATTAGTTACATAATTCAAAAGATATTAAATCTACAAACTCATTTAATTTTTTATGTTTGAAGGTTGGTAATATTATATTATTGAGTGAAACGTAAATTAGCAATTGTAATCTTTGTGTTATATTCTGCTATCACCATAGAAATCCCTCAATTAATTCCCAATTCCTAATTAAAAATATAGAATCTGTAAGACGAAGTTTGTGGTTAATGTTTAATTGAGAAACGTTCTTTAGTAGGTGGGGTTATCACATAGTTCCCTGATATTTCCAGAGCTTGTATTAATTAAAATTGGAAATCGGTCTAGATCAAAATGTCAGCTAATTTGTTCGCATTTTTTGTAAAAAAGAAAAACAGAGTAAAAATAGCGAACCGTCGTTGATTTATACACTAACCAGCTTACTTGTCACCCGTTGCTTCAAGTTTTAAATACAGTCTTGAATTTTATATTTTTTTAAATTGAGTTATCCAGCTAAACATCCTTCTTGTCATCATCCACTGTAGTAAAAATTATCTTTTACATACGACAAAAACATGTTTAACATTAAACCAGAATCATATAAATAAAACCTTGGGTGATGGCAATTAATGTATTACTTTATTTACTAGGTGTTAATACAACGTTGTTACTGACATCTGAGTTAGCTATCTGATCAGTCTGATGCAAACTAATACATTGAGTTTGGCCACTTTCGAGTATCGGGCGTCCCTAACTCTGTTGCCAACTTGAAATTAACACAGCTTTAGGTAGTAATGGTGACTGTAACTTTATCACTCAATTGTATATTCGTCTATATTGGTTGGGCTTTGTTTGGTTCTTAGAGATTTTTATTGTGTATTTTTGTTTATATTGGTATGCTTGGTGTTTTTGTTACTTAAATGACAAATAATAATTTGATTTAATTACTACTTATGAATAGTATTTGACTAAGATTAAAAGTTTAACTTACTTTTGAAATTGGATACTAAAGTATACTACACATATGCAGGGTGTCTCAGAACTCTAAAGCTATATTTTATCAATATTTTTTGTTACTGGCTAAAAACAAATATCTAAATATCATATTTAAATTGTACGGAAGTCCATAGTTACTAACAAAGCCACCATTTTTTTTTTTTTACTTATTAAATTTTTTTCTACTCAGTTATTATTTGACTTAGGCTAACTCAAAAAATTAGGTGTCAATAGATTTATAATTAAATTGCCTTAAAAAGTCATTCTTGTTATTTTTTTTAATCCTGTTTTTTTTTATATTTCAAACAAATAAAATTTTAACTGAACTGTTTATGAAGCACTAACAGCACCACGCGTTGGTCATTTTATTATTCGTCCAATGTTTGATTATGAAATCTTCAGTAATTAATTGGCCATAACATCAATCAGTTGAACGCAAATCTATCCACAGCTGATTTGGGAGATTAATTGTCGGAATTTTAACCAAACAAAAGGTTTCTTTTGCGACATTCCTTTTTTTTTCATTGTGAAAAACTGGTTCGGCAATTACTTAGTTTTCTTAACGTCAAAACGAAAAGGTAAAGATTGCCGGGTCTAAATCTTGTCCGGGAAATTTCTTTTCAAAGTTGAGGTGGATTTTTTTAGAAAGTAAAGTTTATTTATAGCAGCTTTTTAATAAAGTATTCTTACACTTACCTAAAACTTCACTCAACTTACATTAAATACTGCCTGGATGAAGATCTTTCTATAAACGAATAACACAGCAAACCACAGATGGTCTACGACAAGATCTAAACATGTTTTTTTCAAGGGTGGTTTTGTGGTATTCCTAGCGAAGACGGACGCACTTAAACGATTGAAAAAAACGAAACATGTCTGTTTAGAGCCCAGTAAACCAAGACTGGGTATTTTATGTTGATCAAATGCTTAACTGTAAATTTGAGGGTTAATTTGAGAAAATGTGCTCTTTAGTTAACTCATCACTAATGCAAAAGTTAACTAATAAATCGTTAAATTAGTGAAAATTGTTTTCTGTTTAGTGGAGTAAAAATGATTATTATCACTAAGTGGTGCTCTATACAAGTAATAACGAAGGAGCTTGTAATTCTCATCAGTGCCCATAAGAAAGAAATATATATGGAAAATTATGCTTTATTAATAATATTAGTTCTACCTTAACGTTATCTTATTTAATATACAAACTGGTATCGTCAACGTCTTAAGATGTTGGTTGAGGTTGACATAATCCAAGGACGGGACTTAAGCCCCTAGAACTCAATTGATAGTGGTAATTAATTACTAACAATCCCAACTGTGTATTGATAATTGGATTGATCCAACTACAATAGATGGCCTAAATCTTGCAGTATATTGGTGGTTTTTATGTTTCACAAATAAAACTTTAAACAAAGTCTTACTTTTGAGTTTGGTGACAAGTATTTTGAGGAGGATTTAAAAAATACATATTATATATTATTATATTATTATATATTGTTGAAAGTTCAATGATACATGTTTAAGTAATAATTTTACTCCTCAGGTAAAATTATGTCTAGGAAAAGTTCAATAAGTAGTTCGCTTAGTATAAATATTTAGTCTACAATCTTTGTGTTAAATACAATTGGTTATATGAGCAGTATGCAATATGAATGTGTAGATTCCAAAAGAAAAAACTACCAAACATACATAACAATTAATCAATAATCGATACAGCTACAATATTTCGAAATGGCTTCAATACACACAAGTTTATTTCCATGCCAAATAATGTTTGCTAATTATCTATGCTACTTTATAACGCTGTTTTGTTTTACGCTGAAAATATTTATGCTTATTTTGATTGGTAACTAATGGAAAAACAGTTATTAGTTTTTAAAACTTCATCATTTTCTATTTTACTTTTTTTATAAGTGACAAACCATTATAATGCTTAATTAATAACTCCATCTGAACAATTGAAATACCTTGAAACATTAGCAAGATTTAACAAAAGTGTCTTGTGAAAGAATTTATTAGCTCTGGTAATTATTTGATCAAGTTTAATTAATGAGTATACAATATAATTATTAATTGCTTTGTGGAAAATTTCGATACCGCCGAGAACTTCAAAGGCTCTAGAAATTTGTAAATGGCCTTGTCAAATAATTGAGCTGGAAAATTTCAGATATTCCATGGAATTATAGAGTATTACACGTTTTTATTTAAAAATTAGGGAATAATTTGTTGTTATAATATCAAAAACCCCTTTTTGTACTATTGTCTTAATTTAAACATTTAGAATACCATACCATTGATTCTTTCAATGTTTACAGTGCAAGGGTAGATGTATTGAAAAGAATTGAACATTTTGTTAAACAAGGGCGCATATGATCTTATTTTCATTATTATCATCAATGATTTTGTATCTAGGTATGTATTATTTTAATTTTACCCTGCCATTCTTTAACTCTATTACACTTTCATATTTTCATAAAATTTATATTTAAGATGGTATAGTTGTATTCAGCCTTATAACCAAACTAGCTGAGTACCCGTCCTTCGTACGGGGTTGGTATACAATGATTATTGTAGTTAAATGCTCGTGCTTTGCAATTGCAATGAGAGAGGACACGTTTTGAGAAAATTTGGTTTACTATAATCTACGGTATAGTATGGTATATAGAACATCTACCATAGCCATAATATTCTACTACTTCACCTAAACAATAGAAAGAAGTAAAGTTCTCACACTCAGGTTTTTGTTGCTGCTTGGTTCAAATTAGCTGTTAGTTGTCATAAATATATAAACTAATGGTGCTGCACCCTGTTGGTAAACCGTGTAACCTTTTAATAATATTGAATATCATAGAAACAAATGGTGTAGTTGAAACAGCTGACAAAATTATTTAATTCCTTTTAAATATGAATACTCATAAGGTTAACATGGGAAACTCCAGAGCCGCTGGGGCGGAGCCCGAAAGGATTTTTGAGGTAAGAATATGTCTATATGTTAATCGGGAGTGTGAGCTATCATCATACCAAATTTCAACACAATCCGACCAGTAGTTAATGCGTTATTGAACTTCAAACAAACAAACAAACAAATAAACAAACAAACACACAAACTTTCACATTTATAATATTGGTATGATAGATTATGGTTTTAATTTGATTGGAATAAGCAAAAGCTCATATATTTAATTTTGGACCTCTATATTTAATTTTTTGTACACTTCTTTTCCTATGCATTAGTGTAATTTAATTTCTCTGTTATGTTCGACACCAGAAAGCGTTCCAATCAATGACAGCTGATGTGATTCTCACGAACCCATTCTACAAACAAACGGTTAATGGGTTCTATAAAGAAATGTTTCTGTTTAGTTCAATTTATTTTTGTTTTCAAAGAGGCCTTCTTAACAGGGGATATTCTTACATATAATTGTATTATTTTAATTTGCACTGGATATTTAATATCGAGTGTTTGGATTTTGTAAATATTATCATCAAATCCTGTTATGGCTCACAAATTGGAATCTTTCTCGATTTAAAAAATCATCCATATTATTTTAGCTGGAAACAACTTAAAAAATTATTTGATGAATGTTGTCAAAATGCATTCTTATAAAAGATACAAATTATTTTATAAATACGACCGTTCCTATTATACTACTCTGTTCATACAAATTGAAATATTATTTGGCTTATAAATCTTGCTGCTGATCGTCGTTGTAAACAAGAGGTTTGAATGGACTTGTTTGATATTTGACAGTCATATATCGTTAGAACCAACATCAACTGTACAGGACTTGGTGATAAACCTTGCTGTGGATGTTAATGTTCTCTCAACCATTCATTGTCAAAGTAACTACCCTGAGAGACAGGAAATCGAATCTGTATTGTTTGTTGAATACATTCTATGTTTATCAAGCTATTAGGGGTATATTTTAATGAATAAATTGTTTCGCATGGAAAACTTTGAACCGATGTTGCATCCGAATGTAATATTTCGTCCAAATTTATAGAAATGATTGAGTTGGTTATTTTTTAATATATTTTGTAAATATTAACCCATAAAGTGTAAAAAAGCATAATAGTGTTCTGAACCTTTGGTTTATAATTTTTCGTATGATTTCTACAAGCTCTACGCTGCTATTACATTGCTAAAATTAAGCGAATGCACTTTATTTGATTTCAATAGAATGTAAAGTAACGGCATACAGTAGAACCTTAATAACAACTAGTGGGGATTAAATAAGACTTGTTATCAAGGTTGACTTCTTATCGAGGTTTGCAATAACATGTAATTAATAGGTAAAATAAATTCTTTTGGGTTTGAAAATGACGCTGGTTATCAAGAGTGAGTTGTTTTTGAGGGTCTTGTTATCAAGGTTCCACTGTATTACAATATGACACAGTTCACTATGATGGTAAAGTGTTTGTACTTATCCTATACTACAAGTATAATACTATAAAGCTCGTCAAAAGTCATTTAGAACGAAATTTTATGAAATTCTTAAACTAAAGGCGAAATAAACATAGGTTACACACTAGCATAGTTGATAGTAACTACTTATGAATAGTATTAAATGCTCAAACAACTTAAATCCCAAATTTAATCCATAATTAAATGGTTTTAAATTGTAAAACATGTGTAATTGTAATACTTTTAAAATATAATATTATTTAAAACAACTTTTTGTTTTGAATATCAGTCCAAACTATTAAAATTGAACATAAAATGCTAACTTTAAGCATATACAAAAATAAAACCGAAGCAAAAATTTACATGGTGTATGACAGCCTGAACCAATTTTTCTCACGTTATAAATATGTAACGTAATTTGAAAAGATGCATAAAATTAAGCATTGATAAATTTTACTTTGTTTCATATTTTGATTTATTACATACAGTTGCTGTTTGGTGCTCATATATCTTACTCCTTTGATAATTATTCTAACGATGCGCGGAGGCAGTTATGAGGCAAAATTCGTCAACGTCTTAGCTATATTAAACCTTCACGACAACGCTGCCTTCACATCAACATTGTAATTCCTCAGATGAGGTTCATCAATTGTAAAATATATTGATGTAAGACTTTAATATAATATTTAACAACAAGAGACACGTGCCAGGTTTACAATCGGTCTCAGAGGCTTGACAACTAATACAATACCATTTTCTAAAAAAAAAATTGTAGCTGATAAAAATTTTAATTCATTAAATAAAATATCCACATTATGAAGAAACAAATAATCAAGATTTACCTTCGTCGATCAGGCTGTAATTATCAATAAAAGAGCACTTTCAAAATATTTTTTTATACTATTTCGTTTCTTGTTTGAAATCTGAATATGGCTAAAATCTAACTTAAGGTAATCATCTATGCAATTCACATAAAATATTGTTTTTCCAATACGAATATTATAAAGCAAGTAGTTCAGCAGAACCCTCTAAATATAAATTAAAGGGTATGGACCCCCCCCCCTTTAAGGACCCTGAAGGAAATTGCATGTTTAATTTCGCCTCTGTGCTTGATGATAAACTTTAAAACAAACCTTAAATCGTAAAAATAGGTTAAGATGGACAGGTGAAAAAGGAAAAGATATTTTAGAGTTAATTTGTGTGATACTTTTCTAGTTTCATTGCATTGTATTGTGGTTTAGTCTAAGATTAGTACCGTAAATTAAAGGCACAGTATTAAAAATAACTACGTGCTCAAAGAGGATGGTCTTAAAACCATTTAAAAGCCTTTCTTAGACAAAATTATACTATGTTCCCTTGTTTTTAGATAAATCAATTATGTTATTTTTGAGTATTATTATTTATTTTGGACATATGCCTGTTTCCTCTTACCGACAGTTCTAACAGATTTTACAACATCTCTAAAGCTAGGCCTGAAAACATTCCAGGCATTCCAACTCTGCCATGATTAAATTTAAACCACCCCAGGTGCCGATATATTACGCGCACTAATTGATTAAGTTTTAACAAGCATTCTAGCTATTCCAAGTATAACCATTTAAAGCTCTTACAACTTTCCAAATCACTTGGCCGCTATTTACATTCAGCTGTAACAGAGGATGAAATGTGAAGTGCGGTTTAAAAATTACTCAATCGGTGTTTAATAAATGTCACAGTGGCCTAACAGTGAAATGGCAAAGGTTTGGAATGTCATAACAGCTCACTGGCCTATTGTTGGGTGGTTCGACAATATGATAGTGAACTCTATAAACATATTGCATTGTTGGTATTTTTTTACTTCAGTCATCTCTTTTGATCGGGTTTTTCTACATTTGGTCAAATTCTTGGTGCAAATACTACAATACTATGGTGTTTATATTAGTATTATTAAGCCATGTGGCCAACTGTCTCTATTATAACACAGTCAATTGCCTAAATCAAAAAATAGATGTCAAAGGTTGTAGAAACACTCATTATATAAGTAATCTGCTATTATTTTACACTTGTAAGGGTCTTAAGACTCTATATAGTACCCTCCAACGCAGAGATGAGGTATTTTAGTGATGGGAATCTATATATATATATAAGGCAAAGCCCTCACTGACTGACTCACTCATCACTAATTCTCCCACTTCCCACTTACCTAGGAGGCTGAAATTTGGTACACTGATTCTTTAGGCATTAAATAGGAAAACTAAGTGGTTTTTATTCTGATCGGACTCTCGGGCTCCGCCCCAGTGGCTCTGGAGTTTCCCATGTTAACCTAATGAGTACTCATATTTAAATGGAATTAATGAATCTTAACAGCTGTTTCAATTAAACAAGTTGGTTCTGTTCTGTGATGTTCAATAGCATTAAAGTTACAAGGATTACCAACAGAGTGCAGCACTATTATTTTTTTAATTTATGACAACAGCTAATTTGCAACCAAAAGGTGAGTGAGCGTAGCGAACGAACTTCAACTCGGAGGAGAGTTAGCGTAGCGAACGAGCTAACCTGAAGGCAAGTGAGCGCAGCGAACGAGCTCCAACCGTAAAGGTGAGTGAGCGTAGCGAACGAACTTCAACCAGGACGTGTGAGCGCAGCGAACGAGCTCCAACCTAAAGGTGAGTAAACCTAAAAGTGAGCCTAGCGAACGAACTTCAACCAGGACGTGATTGAGCCATGCGAACGAGCTCACATATGAAGTTAAACGGGGCAAAGCCCGCGGGTACAGCTAGTTTCTTATAAATCACTAGAAAAATTCATAAAATGTTAAATGTATGCTATAAAACATAATCGGTATTTCTATGGTCTTGTCCTGAGGAAATAGAATTAGGAGCTGAGTGGATTTGGTGATCAACCGTGTTGATCTAGCTACATACTAGTACTACTCATGGAAAATAAGCACATCTAGGTCAGCTTTATTCTGTAAAACACCTATAGAATACACCTGTTATAAGCTTAAGAACTGATAATTTATTTTACCTCAGACAGTTCAGTAGACTTTGAATGTAATGAGACTAGAACCCGTGATCTTCGTCAATGTTTTTTTGCCAATTTTAGTAGTTAAAAAACTATCTGGCATCAGTCAGTAACATTGAACGTAAATTCGTCCATTTATACATTTGACAATCTCCTTAAAATGGGGATTCCTTTGTGTCAGTTTTAACATATCACATACTGTTATTTATATCCAATTTCAGTGCCAACATTTAATAATTTTTATGCACAACTAGGTTTAGCAATATGCAGTCGAAGCGTACGTGTCCCTATTTACACAGAAGTAACTTTCTTCTTACCTTCCGAAAACACCACCCGGAAATTTGTGAAATTTGCAAATTTCACGAGAGTCTAGTGAACAACAGCAGCTGTTTCATCTGTCCTGTGTACAAGGGTAATAGTTCCCATGTTTAGAGGAGATTAGCCTAAACACTCTGTTCTGTCCACTTACAGTTAATTGCCTAAATATCCTATTGATGCTAGAGCACCAATCAAAGCATGACCAACGTTGACACTGCATACACTAAACACTCTTGTTCTAAAAAAGCAGGTGATTCGAAAGTTTTCACGTCGATGAGTTCGGAAATTTCATTTTTGTTTTTATTTTACTGATCATACTACTGTACTTAGTACACACATTTTTTGTCAGCTAAAAATGTATACATCCTGTTATATAAATAAAAACCATGCCATTCTGAATTTGTGTTTGGATTAAAAAGCAGACTTGGGCCCAACCTAGATCAAGTGAATTATTTACCTGGTCGTTATCATATCGGACTTTTGTGTGAGGGAAACGGGTTCAATTACCGACTCAACCACGAATATTTCAGGAAGACAACTTTCTATTCTTTGCTCAATGCATTCTTTCTTAAATTCCACTAGTGTCAATCATAGTAAACCCCCCTACATCCTAACTAAATAATTATTATTATACCTTTAATCTGAAATGGTGACCATACGAATGCAGGTATTTAAGCCAAGTATGAATGGAGATGGAATGGTGCAATATTGTAGTCTTGTTAGTGACTAAGGCCGACATTCCTTAGACACAGCTGTTTCTTAATAGCCCATACAGCCAATGGCAACTAAGAGACCTACAATTAGTGGAATCCGAACCACATTTTGCCTTGAAATTCACGAATTGGTTTAATTATCAGGATAGTACCACGGATAGCCGTAGTACTCACCAGTGTGGACGTTAATCCACACCAGGGAGCATCGCATCCACATTGCATGCCTATAAATATCCACAATTCGCGACCTCCTAGGATTACAGTGCGACGATTTAAATGCATTAAGGGTAAAAGTTTGATTTTTACTGTATGAATACAGTTGTGAGGGTTTGAAATGTAATTTTTGGTCACGTTACAGTCAATATTTATGACTGTAGACCTCGCCAGACCCAAGGGTACAGTCTGGCCTAGTTATCATATCCACCACGAGGATGGACGAGGTTCTAACGTCTCCTACGACATGTTATCACGCAACTCCCCCACGTGCCTGAATCCACCCTCCTGCAAGGATTTATAACTTTAAAAGTAAAAGACCTAGACTTAAGGGTCGTGACTAAAGGCTCATTGTAGAAACCTTCCATTACTGATTAATTTTACACCCCAACACGTTTAACGAAGTTTTAATCAATTTAGAAAATTCCATATCCCAAAGAGTAGTAAAACTTGTGTTTTTCTTATCAGCTTTGATTTATTCATGCCTTTAATTGATACATAGTTTAAATAGTCGTTTAAAACCTGTGTTTATCTGTCTGTATTATAATTTTTACAAATGACCTGATTCTGAACATGCACTCTTGATCTATTGCAATATTTTAAAGCGTTTTTTATTTGGCTTACATTTTAAAGATGAAATCCTTTACCAGACAAGTTTTTAATTGTATTTAATAATATTATAGAATATTTGTTTTAAATTTATACGAATTATAATCGACAAAAATTATTATACTTAATTTAACGGTATTTCCGGACATCCTTTTCAGTTTCTTTGTCATTTACAAATGTTAGAACAATATAAACTACAAGTTAGACTAAGTAAGTTTAAACAGACTATTGGGCAACTGTCGTGTCCACAATAGACACCACTTTCAGACAAACTAACTTGCCCATTGTTACTTCACTGACCACAATTCAAAATCACAAGTACATCCCGAAAAATACTTAATAACTCTGATTAAGGATGTTAATATTTTAAACTGATCAGTAGCTAGGTATCTTTTACCTTGAAATTTGCCTATGCAAATGATATGTTGAGTATCATTTGTGACGGGAGCGAGCTGGTCTAGTGGTTAGGGCGTAGTACTTCAGTCCCTGAGGTCCCGGGCTCAAATTCCGCCAATCACTAATGGATTTTCTCTAAGTGATAATGCTGCAACCCCTAGGTCTAGCATGAAGTAATGTGAAAAACAATCCCAGGCTCATGCCTAGCGTCTTAGGATAAAACAAAAAATATCGTTTCCGATGTATGTTTTTTCAAACATAAATACATTCAATCTTAAGTTGTCATGAAAATGAGAAATGCTTTCCATTTGAATGATTTACCTAGTATACCTACGGTTATATCTGTTGTACTTATCTATTCTGAACTAACTATTTATTTTAGAGAAAAACTAACATTGTCGACACATGATTAGTTATTGTTATATTATAAACTAGGTTCTGTATTTTACTAACTAAATAATTGACTACTCTTTATCATAATTGCACAGTATTAGTTACATCTCATGAGTCATAGCTACTGGTAAGCTCGCAATCACAATTATACCAGCAATTATGCAATCGCAATTATTATTTACAAACTTTCCTAGTCATGTTTTATTTTTGAATTATTGCCCTTTTACTTTTATCAAAATAGTTTTAAGGTACTTTAAGCACGTAGATGTAAATGTAAGCAATTACACAAAAAACATTATAATAAAATATTTTACATTATATATCATCAAGTTAAATATATTCCCATTAATATTTTGAATAGTTAGTTTCCAATTTGAAATTTACCAAAAAGGAAATATTTTATTTTTAAAACAAATAATTTATTTTCCCTCCTCCCATAAATGTCTGATAGCTGTCAACACTTAAGGACGTGGACTATGCCAATTTCTAACTCATTCTCCTGGGGGTGATACCACACTGCGAAACTGAATGTAAAATGAATCATTATGCAATATCAAATTGATTAGCACCGAGACAGTTTCTCAACTACAAAACATTATCCCTCAGAGATTGATAAACTATATTATTACACGTCACAATCGTCTACATAACATTTCAAACTACTTGTTGGATCCAACTAGGTTCGTAATTAATATTTGAATGTTAAAATATGAATACAGTAGTACAAAAATCCGTTCTTATATTCTCTATATTTGTGATGATTAGTCAAAGAGGTCATATTTCACAATCAAAGGAATAATTGATCAAATCCAACCAAAGTTGCTATAATCACAACTAGTTTCGTTCTTAGAACTTCGTCAGGTCATTGTATGCAACCACATCATCGATGTATTAAAATGGAATAAAAATTATAAAACCGGTTAAAACTGTAAAGACTGAATAAAACACTTTTAGTCAGTGATAGTGATAAGACAGTGCTGGCCAGCATTTACAGTTTTAACCAGTTTTATCATTTTTATTCCATTTTAATCATTTGATCAACATGACTAGTTTTGACTATTGTGATTTTGACAGTATTTTAAAGAATCTTTTGACATACCACGATGGATTAATACATTGATGATGCGGTTGCATACAATGACCTGACGAAGTTCTAAGAACGAAACTAGTTGTCATACCAGCAACTGTGGTTGGATAAGGTAATCCTTTTATTTTACCAATAATATATTCCAACCAAAGGTCACAATGAATAAAAAAGTAATTAGCAGTTTTGTCAGGGATGACAAAACACTTTCTCTGTTTAACAAAAAAAGTTTCAGTTTTCTGTGTTGTATTTGAAACATCACGCATTAAATATATGTATCCTTACCTTTTTAAGGGTGCGATTAGTTTTACGCAACATTTCTCAGAAAAGATGCAGAAATGGCCCTTAAGTAAAACTACTAAATTCTAATTTATTTATTGCCGTAATTCAATTAAATATATACAGCTACTTACCGACAGTATTCTTTAGTTAATCCACTATCAAAGTATGTAATATTTCTTAACTATTAATAATCCAAATATATCCACACGCTGGCTATTTATTACTCGTAATTATTACTAATAAAAACGTATTGATTCACCATTATTCTGTAAAAATACCATAATACAAAATACCAAAGAAGGGTATATTATATCATAACAGTAGGGATATAAGGAAATACTTAAACGTATGAGGAAAAATACACCAGTTAAACCCTAGATTTCAATGGCGACTGATTTTTCCTATCTCTTTATTTCCTATGAGTGTTTCACTGAGACAAACAATTTAGGTTAAGTTTCTTTGTTGTAACATTAGGTTTAACCCTTCTTTGTTTAACATTTCTAATTTAATGTTTAACACTTCTTTGTTCTGGAATACCGATAATAGCAGAATAAAATAGCAAGAACCCTTCATGATATTATTACATTATTTTCAAGTGAAACAGGAAAATCTGATGACTCAGTCGCTGGGTTGTATTCCGGAGTGGAAGCTCAACTGTAAATGACTAATGAGTTGTCATATTCATAAATAATGATCCAACAACGACACAAACATTGCTGAGAACCTAATTACCAAACAGCAAACACAGAAAGGTCAACTGTAAAGAGGTGACTGGTAGGAGAAAATAGTTAACATTTGCCAATAGCAAAGTTGTTGTCTCAATTGATTATGAAAACATTCGTAGAATAGTTACTTTCAGTTTAGTAATGACGGTTGCTAAATGTATTTTAGTTGATGTAGCTAATATCATGATTTCTCATATTATATGCCAATATAGTATTTTGGTCCGTCGTATCATTGACTTTCGATATTCATATTTTATCGTTGAACCTAGAGGACATTGATATGAATTAATCGTAGTAACTAAAAATAAAAATATATATTGATTTTAAATAGTTTATTTGTGTAAAATAATATTATACCTGACAAAGTTTTGAGGGGAAATAATTAAAACACAATCTTCATATAACCATACTGAGGTAATATACCTTGTAGGATCATTGTCATCAGCTGATTTATGAAGTTATGAATCATCTGCTATTTGGTTTGTTTACATTATTTTTGCTTTCGTAAATAAAAGGTATTGATTGAGTTTACTTAAAAGTGCAATAATAATTAAATATTCTATGAGCAAGATAAGGTGCAACTGATCCACCTCAATGGAAAATGCAAATGGAACCTGAAAATTATGATATACACTAGCTGTAACCCGCGGGCTTTGCCCCGTTTAACTTCTTAATTTTCAAGATTATCTCGTTCGCATGGCTCAATCATGTCCTGGTTGAAGTTTGTTCGCTACGCTCACTCACCTTTAGGTTGGAGCTCGTTCGCTACGCTCACTCACCTTTAGGTTGGAGCTCGTTCGCTGCGCTCACTTGCCTTCAGGTTAGCTCGTTCGCTACGCTAACTCGCCTCCAGGTTGAAGTTCGTTCGCTACGCTTACTCATTTTTTGGTTGCAAATTAGCTGTTGTCATAAATGTAAAATAAATAATAGTGCTGCACCCTGTTGGTAATCCTTGTAACTTTAATGCTATTGATTATCATAGAACAGAACCAACTTGTTTAGTTAGTTGAAACAGCTGTTAAGATTCAATAATTCCATTTCTCATAAGGTTAACATGGGTAACTCCAGAGCCACTGGGGCGGAGCCCGAAAGGATTTTTGAAATAAGAATATGCCTATATGTTAATCGGGAATGTGAGCTATCATCATGCCAAATTTCAGCCCAATCCGAACAGTATTTTTCGCGTTCACTTGTCACAAACATACATCCATACATCCAAACTTTCTCATTTATAATATTAGTAGGATAGTTTCGGAAACTCAGCTTAAATTTCGGTGGAAAGAAATTTAGGATTATTGTCATCAGCTGAGTTATGAAGTTATGAATCATCTGCTATTTGGTATGTTTACATTTATATTGCTTTTTTAAATAAATACTATTGATTCAGTTTACTTAAAATGTGTTAATAATTAATTATTCTATATACCTGAACATATTCTTTTTTATTATCAATATGAATGCGAACTAAACTATTATGTGTCGTCTACGTAATGTCTTACTTATGATACCAAACAGTTTTGATAATTATTGTAATAATTTATTATAACTATTGATTGTTATTTTTATATGACTAAAACCTATATTCCACGCTACCACAAAACTGTATACGTAACATATTTGTTCAATCCATTTTACCAAGATATGTCCCACGCTCATGTATATGTGCGTGCAAATTCATTATTACCAACCTGCAAAAAAAAATTTCAAGGACTTTCTCTAAGTCTTGGAATTGTAAAATAATTAGTATTTTTAAATTATTTAAAACTATATAAGGAAAGATAAGATATATTGCAACAAAATCTACCGTTATCTCAATCTATTTCCAACAAGATGGATGTCGAGGCCATGATAATCCAGGTAGATTAAGCCCTTGAAACTCAATTGATAATGGTAATTAATTACTAACAGATCTGACTGCGTATTGCTGATTGGGTCAATCCTGCCACAGCATTTGAACTTTTGAAAGCACTTTATCATGCGCGTTAGCGCTACATCATGATTTCCACGACCAACTTTCATCGGAGCAAGTGTTTTTTATTCACTCTAAAGCTTATAAACAGTTAGTTTTCATTAATTTTTTAAAAAGTTTCAACAAATGATTTTTTTTGTCTATAAAAAAAATTTATTTACATACTGTATAATCTTACTGTAATTGGTCTAAAATACTAAATACTATACTTATCATAAAATTAAAATTTCTAAATCCAAACCATGTAAATACACTTGAATTTGGATTTTTCTTTTTTCAAACGTCTAAACCAATATTATAATATGTTTTCAAATCGAATAAACCATACCACGGAAAGAAGGTCTGAAAGGAAGTAACGTTCCCAATCCGTAAGGATGGAGTGTTAAAAGTATAAGTACATAAATTAATGAACAAAGGTAATTACCTGTCCTCTCTTCTCCCCTGGTGGTCTAGTAATGATTACCACATTACAACGACTGTGACTTAACCAGTCTTCCCCTGAGTACGAACAACACACCGAAACTGGATGTAAAATGAATCATTTATGTAATTTCAAACTGATGTGCAGAGTTACCTCCCAATGGATTCCTCTTTACAAAACGAAATCGCTCAGATATTGATGAAGGGCAAACTTGAATAAAATGCCAAAGCCAACTCGAGGTACTGCATATTTATTCATTACACTATACTTTCATAGTTCTATATATAAATAGCTTGATCACTGAGCAATGAACTTGGAAAATACCAAATTAAACTGTACAGTTAATACAGTAAGCAGTGGTTAACCATGACTGTGTTTAACGTGCCAATTTTTCCGTACTGTCTGTGGATTTTTATAACTTTAATGTTTCTCATCAAAGCTCTAGTAAATTTAAGTTTGAGGGGAAACACTACCTGCAGTTTTTAGAAAGGAATGCCACTTCATTATGAAACTAATGCAACCACTAGTTAATGTATTGAATAGATTTACTGTAGTACAGAAAAATAAACCCTAAGTTGCTTGATTTAAAAATTCCCAAGCTAACTTACTATGAAAAAGTACAATATATTTTACCTAGGACCATTTTTTGTTTTAAAGTAGCCATTTTAGTTCAGTTCTTAGAATTTAAAAGTGTCATATAACAGCATTGTTTACTTTCATAACATAATTTTTTTACTCATAACAACAAGGGTAACGAACCGATGAGGATAAAGGATTGACAGAGAGGAAATAAAATTGTAATTATTCAAACTTCAACTTATCATCTTTTCAGGCCAATTTAATTGTAGAGTGGTGCAATTAGTGTTTGATACAATGTTTCGTTGCAAACGAAAACATAACCTCTCTTAGAAGTTCTGAGTAGTGATTTTTTTTTATTAAAACACTTTCGTATGTAAAGTAGTGTACGCAACTCGAGTAAATAGTGTTAACGACACTCCTAGAAGTGTTTAAGGCACACGCCTTATTGCGTAAAAAAATATTTCATTATAAAAAAAAATTTTCGAAGTAAATGCAACAGTTTTGAACAATTCAGATTTGTGCTGTTTTGAAGAACAGTCAATATTTATCTAGTCTTGGTGATTTTTGTTCATCATGGTAACCACTATTATTAAATGGTTTAATAACGAAGTTAAGAAATTTTCTCGAGTATTGAGCACGTTTCCCGGATAAAATTTGCCTTCCTCGTCTCGACCGATTATCTGAAGAGCTCTCCAGAGTTGTAATTGGGCAGGTTGGATAATCGACCAAATATTGAGCTTCAACTACGTTTAGAAATTGTTATTGGTTTTTATACCTTATTTAACTTTTGGAAAATGTTCATTGATGGTTTTCATTTGCTTTGACAACCTGTCACAGTAAAATTTTAGGCCACTGCATTATCCTATTTTAAAATTATTACTATATTAATTAAGTGAATATTTCCAGCCTTTAGGCTTTGTTCTAACGTTGAAGAATTGCATTATCCAACTATCCAAACAAGAATACTTTGGAATTTACAAAAAAAATCTAAAGGGATAAGGGAAAAAATCTAAAAATCTCTACGGGTCGTGGGGAACCAGGAAGGAACTTCAATTTGCCATAGGATTTATTGTATGGTTTCTAGCCTAGACCGGGTATCTTGGGTCCTGATGAATCACAAAGGTTACATTGAGACACCTAGAGGACATCTAGGCATCCCTTTACTTGTACTGAATGAAGCTTTTCTAGATTATGAAAAAATTTATTCAAAATATGGGATAAAATATTAAAAAATATTTTAACTAGTATTATAATAGATATAGATTTTGTTAGAGTCTTGGATCTTCAGCAAATATTATAGTGAACAAAAGGAAGAAATCAGATTTTGCGTGTAGTTAAATATCATTCAATAGACTAAAAACTTAATTTTTTTAATTTTTTGTTTGGAAGTTTGTTTCCACTATCGTTTTACCAGATTGTTAGTACATAAAAAAGATTCACCCATAACACAAAAAATGAAACCCTGAAAATTATAGGTGCGTTAAATAATTTGTATAGCATACGATATACTATTTACAAAAAAATATAGTATCAAAATTAAACATAAATGCGTAGTATTCATGTTTTTTTTTTTATCCTAAAGGAACTTGATCAAATAAATTAATTTCCCAAAATAGATTTAACAGACTAATTTAATTGATTTGAGGTCAAATGACAACTCTAATTATAATGTTATCATGGGTATACTACCTAACCACTAATGTAATTAATAGTTAACCTAATTATATCGTGTTTACTATTCAAATTTATTCTCTGAAGACATTCCCTTTGTATTAAACATATCACTCAAATAATTCTTGTGTTTAAAATTTCATAGTTAGTATTATCATGGTCAAATTACTTTTTGACTAATGTCTTGTTGTAAATAATATAGAATTAAAGTTTATTTAGTGGCAGAATCATTACATCTTAATAACTTAAATATATGTTACCATCGCACAAATTAAAAATTGATAGTTTGAAAACTGATTTCTTAAACTAACCATTGGTTTACACACTGAATCCTATGACCACATTGATAAATGATGACTACAGGGTGTCCTAGAACTCTCTACCAATATTATATATATATATATATATATATATATTATATACAACAATATATATTTATTTTAATGCATTGTTCCTGAGTAAGAAAAATATCTAAATATCATATTTAAATTGTTCGGAAGTCTTTAAGTACTCACACAGCCTTCATTTTGTTTTTTTTTTCACTCATTATTTTTTTCTAAAAAGTAGTTAAAGATGCGACATTGAAACGTTGTACAAACATTTATGACAATTAGCAAAGCTACAAAAAAATTATGACAATTTTAAAAACTCATTTAACATAATTTTGGCAATTTAAAATTTTGTTTCTTTTAAATAACTCAAAACCCATTGATTTTACAAGTTTTAAATGGCCTCCATTTTGTTTTATATTATATATATATATACATATATATATTATATATTTACCAATATTTATTAAAAACACTACATTTTCGATAGGATCTACAATATTATAGTGTTATGTACACGTTATTTATTCATTCCGCAACAGTTTATACCAGTTTACAAAAATTGATACAATGTTAAAAAGATGGCTAAATATGCATACAACAGTACAAAACATCAAGAACTTAATAAATTGAACTACTAATTATACCTACTTATTAATTAGTCTGCTATTTAACTGTTTATGTATTTGTACCTTAGTTACTAAACAATTCAATGAAAACAATCAACCATGGTCCTATAATGGAAAAAGCCATTACATAATTCACAATCAAATTAGCTTTTAGTTACCAATAATTTCCAGGGGAGAATTTTGATAGTATAGTTTGCTTTGCTTATATGATAGCGTAACTAAAGTAAAGCTTGATTAAGTTAATAGACAGTTGAAGTGCTATTAATTTTCTAATAGACAAAGGTACAATAGAAGTGATTTAGTTTAATTAAAAATTAAATATCATAGTTGAATGTACAATATTTTACATCTTTCAGATACCAAAAAATAATTGTTGAACTTAGAGCGAAAGTTTAGCCGGGAAGTACGTTTGTACGATAATATTTATTCTATTTGTTAGGTTACAAATAGTACTTAATTTAACTTCATTTAAATCGTTAATCATAAGTAATGAACTATCAAATGATTGTCCTTGATCAATCAAATTATAAAAAATGTATTATAATTTATTTTTAACATGTATAGTGTTTTATATTTTTCACGATTACCTGAACAATTAGAAAATTTAAATAACATCTCAATAAGAGACAAAAATGCGATTATGTAAGAATATCAATAAAATTATCTGTTTACAATTGCAATCGGATAGAGGATTTTTGATTAACCATTGTTCATATGTTCCATATATCTATGAAAAAATTATTTTACTTTATCGGTTTACAGTAGTCAGCTGGGTCCAGTTTCGAACCATAAAAAATACAATTTTTTCAGGATCGAACCGGTGACCTTTTGGGTACCAGGTGAGAACTTTAAGCACTCGGCTACCCAGTTGATTAACTATTTCATTTATTACCTGAATTAAATTATTATTAAAACAAAGCAAATCAATCCCTCTTAATTATTTAATATCGTTATTACTGAGCCAATACGTGCTTCGGTAATTATTCTGCATTATGGAGAATAAATTGTATTATTCATCGATTGTAGGTGCTTATGAAATCAGCAATTAAAAAATCTCATTAGAGACTAAAATTGTGTCACGAATTAGTAATCACAACAATAAAGAATGTCACGTTAAACGTGTTATAAGGTAGGACGATTTTGATAATAATTGCATTAAACATTTGCGTTCAACGTTGATTAAAAAACTCTATGGACAGTAGTAATGTTCCATAACATCCTTTTAACGATATTATAGATATTTTATTTGATGGAAAAAATAACGAAAGCTCTTTTTCAGCTCACAATTATAACTACGGAACTAATTTTATCATTGATTAATAAAAATGTCGATTATTCAATTGTTTCATTCGATATATCGTTTCGTTAGTTAGGTTAGGTTCACCTTATCCAACTAAACAAACGATATATCGAATAGTAATATATCGATCGATATTTTTATTTGAATATTTGTGCCAACAGATACGGAAGTCTATCCGATTGTAGGAAAAGTTATTATTTCTAGGCTGTATAAAATCAACAATCAATAATTTAACATTTGCACCATTTATATTTGTACCATTTAACAAAAAGTGACTCTTATCGACAAAAGCAGAAATTTGGCACGAGGATCAAACAAATTTACACTCTAGGTTCTTGTGTATATTTTTCCTCATACTTCACCATTATTAAAGCTAAAACATCACAAAAAAGGAATGTTGACAATTTTGTTGTTGTATGCTTTCTTTTTTTTTAATGTACAAATAAATAATAGTATTTAGATGCAATTCGTATAAAATCTACAAACAAAATAATGCATTCAAATGTATTTCTAAAATGATTTAATACGTATATATATTTTTTTTCTATATTCTGTTAATTATCCATATATTTTAGCGAAATTTGTAATATTATACAATGGCAATCGTGGGAAATATCAAAAACAAAATGATACTATTTTTGCTAATCTGGGCTACTCTCATCGGGAAAATCAGCGGACGAATTTTAAATGTATAAAACATGCTGCGGTTTATTTGTCCGTGGAAGAAAAAGAGCAAATTTATAAGTTTGTGATGGCTAATATGTAGTCCTATAACGCGTTTTTTTAAGACAGCCGTTTTCCTGAAGAGGAAAAGTTAATAAGGGCTAACCATCACTTACAACATAAAGAATGCCGAGCTGGAAAAGTAATCAGGGACAGAAGTTCTATCATTTCTTTAAACAGTTTTATACAGTCCAAGTTCTATTAACGCTTACGTATTTCTTGTAAATGCTGTTTTTACTGACGGTTTTATATTTTGGACCAAATTGTATTCAACAAATGCCAGTTTCATTCAAAACCACAACACTCGACTCGCCAGGTCACATGGGTGACGTCATGTATCACGTAGAACAATGCTATTCTTCAGCTGAAATATATCGTCGGTGTGATATCGTTGGACAATTAACTACTCTCTGGATCTGTGAATACTATCGGATGAAAAGCGCAGCAACCCTTTTTATCTAAACAATATCATGTTTTTCATTCCTTTGTTAGTTTCCACTATTTACAGTTATTGGGATTTGTCATTATACACGATTATGGGATTTGTTATTACACTAGCTGATGTAACTTTTTATACTTTTACCTACAAGAGTTTTTTAAAGTAGCCATTTCAGTTCAGTTCTTAGAATTGAAAAGTTTCACATAACAGCATTGTTTACTTTCATAACAGTTTTACTCATTACAACACGAGTAACGGACCAATTCAAGGATTGGAGAGAATAAGTTAAATTGTAATGATTCGACCTTCAACTAATCAGCTGTTCAGGCCAATTTAATTGTTGAGTGGTGCAATTAGTGTTTGGTACAATGTTTCGTTGCATCACTGCCAGGGGCAATGAGAGGTAATAAACGAGAACATAAACCTCTCTTAATTTAATTATGAGTAGTGATTTTTAGTAATTAAAACACTGTCGTAGGTAAAGTAGTGTAGGTACGCAACTCGCGTGAATAGTGTTAACGCAATCGTTGCGTAAACTACTATAAATATCCATAATATGACTATAATAATACCACTATGCATTTAGTGATGTAACTAAGATGTTAAACATGGAATTTACTCAATCAAAATGAAGCTAACTTCGTTATGAAAGACAGATAAGGGTGGGGGAAAGTGGAATTTTCATCAGCAGATTTTTATTCATTTAGCCTACAATGACTCTACAGGTGAATATTTCAAATACATAGGCCTACATCACAATGACATGCAGTAAATATCTATATATTATTTAGTAATGTTTAAAATCATAAATAAATCATAAATCATAAATCATTTATTTGGCCAGATTTACATGAATGCATTGGCTAAGTCAATATACATTTTAAATACAGATTGTCTTATAAACTATAAAATAACTACTAAAACAAACAATATTTGTTTTCAATTGCATGTTTTTTTTATCGTATTTTGAAATGCTATGGAAATATTTTCACACATAGAAACTTGTTGTAATGCGTTATTTATTTGCTTGAGTATTGTTTTCTAGGAATATTTTGTGGTTACTACTACAGTTGATATTAAACAAATCCGTTAGGAAATTTATAATGCGTCAAATTCACCGAGTACGACTAAACATAATGCGAGCTATACCTATTATAGGCCATTACACTTTAAAACAGCTACATAGCAGCTTTGGTAATTCAATTAGACTTATCTTAAGGATTTCTTTTACAGCTGAGATGAAAGCAGCCGTCTTAGATGAAAGACGAGTTGAAAGTATTCCGATAAGTCGTCCATTAGTGGTGGTAAAAAATGATGGATGTTCCCCTCCCACTATCTCTTGAACCAACCGATCAATTCAGTAGTAAATAGCTTTGAAAATAAAAACATCACGTAAGCATTAATTACATAAGTAATTTTCGGGTACCATTTAGTTAGTTTGCCTATTCAAAATACATTAAATGTAAGACATGACTCAAATATACACTCAAACATATATACTCAAATATATAAATATATTGTATAAAGCAATTTTTTTGGCTTTACATAGGAAAAGTTATACAGGTATTGGCCTTACTGTTAAATAATTATTTATTTTAAGGAGGTTATTACTTAAAATAAAAAATACACCATTGACATTTTTTTGCCCTAGTGTATAGAAACATCTTTTATCCATCCAATAACACTTTTAGAATTTTTAAATCTCTTAAATCCCTTGAGATGATAAAAACCCCAACTCAGATAATATCACTTAGTGACTTGCCTTCTCTTACGTAATTTCCTATTTAATAGTTGATTTAAGCCACATTTTTTGTCGTTTGACCAAACCTTAACGAAGATTCCTAATTGTGTGTGTAATGATGTTCCTAATTGTTGCTCATTTTTTTACAGTTATTTTCAAAATACGGTAAGTATCTATTCAGTTTGATTCCTAAATGCTAATTAAGCATGAACATTTCCACCAATGCTGTACACAATTATAAATGTTAAACTTTAAAACAAAATTGTCTAAAGACAGCCATTGGTTTGGTTATTTTAACCTCCTAATGTTCCTAATTTAACTGCAAATAAATCTATTTACAGTAATTTTACTTTCCCTATACTAAAAATGTCCACCTTTTGGTTAGGCATGATTGCAATAGTTTCATTATAAAAAGGGGGTTAAAAGTGTTGGACAAATTTTATTGGAATGAGTTTGCCAACTCTCTCATATTGAACTTTTCTAATCAACATCTATATTGAGTATGACAGGCGACTCGAGGGCCTCTTCGATCTAATTTGCTGAGTAGTTAAATATATTTAACGATTATTTATAATAGATATTGCTTTCTGGTACTACAACCTACCGTGTGTATTATATTATATGATGTTTTAATTATCTTACTTGCTCCAGTCCCTGTGATTTTGAGAATAATACAATAAGTTCTATTGCTTTTGTTCTGCATATTTTAGATCTTTATATATTAGTACATTACATAACAGTATCCCTAATTTATTTATGTCACTTTGTCCATTTCCAGGAAAATTCTAGTAACTAAATTCGTTATTTCTTAGTATTTCCTACAATTTATACTGATATTATTGCTAACTACATATGAGTAGATATGGTTTACTTTTTTAGCTTTAAAAACGCTATATTCAAGCCACATTGGATGAAAAATATGTTTATATTTGACAGTAAAATTGCGCTTTTAGCAAATTAGTTTATTAAGTAGTACGTAAAACTATCAATTCAATCATTTCTTCAGAAAGTGACGTGAGTGATGGTTTAGTAGATTACATAAATGGATTAGAGTGTTGTAGAATAGATTACATGAAGCCTTGTTACAGATTGAGGCCATATTTAAGACAAATTGGGAACCTATAAAGCCTGAAAAGTACTTAATAAACTTTACTATACCAACAATAGTTATGGTAGAATAAATTAGACTTATTGTGCATAATCTAGGATATAGACTTCAGCCATTTTTATTGAATCATCCAGAACTTCCTACGTCCCATAGTTGTAAATAATTGGACAAAGTAAGTTGCTGTTTGAACATAGAAGTCACGGGGTAAAAACATACCCCACTCTAAAATGTACCCATTTGATAGTAATCGTTAATCAAAATATGCCAATTAAAGACACAGTAAAACATTTAAGTGATTTTAATTATGTTGCGATTTTTAACTATGTAATAATTTATATTGATATAATTTTTGAAATTCTTCAACGTTTCTGTGTTTAAAACAACAACGTTCTTGGAGGTGGATCAACTCATCCAGTTTTTAATTGAAATTTCTATCCTGCATTATCCTAATTCCTCAAAAGGTGGCCAGTCAAAAACTGCTTCTTGAAACAAAAATATTTACAACATATATTCGTTATATTTTACTAACTATTTGACAATATTTTACAAACTAGTAAAATCCACTTGTCAATCACTCTTTGCATAGAATTTTCACTTAACGGAGAAGAATTACTGAATGGTTAAGAAGATTCAATATTGGTGTACAGAAAGTGTCAATACATGCCCATGAGATTCAACACAGCTAATGACTGTCTTCTGAGTGCTTTCCCTAGGGAATTAATTACCTTTTGTAGGGCAAGGCTGAGATTACTAGCCAACCGCCTTGACTTCAGCTTTGTAAAGCGAGGTATTTCAAACTTTTAGTTAAATTAATGTCGATGTGCTGCGTTAAAGAAAGAATAGATCTCAAATTCAGTCTTGTGGCAGATAAGTTTTAGAGACAGATAGTTTGTTGCCTAAAGTGACATTTTAAAATTGTAACCTACAAAAAATGTTATGGCTGATTTAAAAAAAAAGATTTTTTTGCACGCTTGTTGGGCCAAACCGATCTGCACGTGTGGTCTGATTCACCCCGTATAAAATATGTGTTTTTTTTTTTTTATCTTGAATATTTTGAAATGTTCACCATTGAGTCCCTTCCTAACACACAGAATCAGTCATATTAATGAATTTATTGTTTTCACAGCAACAGTTCGGTTGGGGTGGTACCGTTTATAATGCCATTTCTCAAAGGGATGACATTGTTTTTGTTGCTCTACCACTGATCATTGATCCACCCCCACTCTCTCTTCTTGGAGTGGTTAGTTCCTCTTTAACCACTCGACAAGAAATGGTTTGTCTCTGCTCATGAAATATTTATCCCGCTGTTTTCAGCCGATGATTGATATTTTAACAGACTTTCTCTTCGGGGACATCATTTTCCAAGTGTTTAAAAGCCAAAGGGTGTTCACTTATAAATTTTGAAGTATAGCTGTTGGGATTGTGAAGATTTATACATTAATTGACATTTATTTTTAAACACATTTATAATCGCCTAGATTTCAATAGCTAAGGACAAGTGTGAAATAGCTTGATTACTAAACTATGAGGGTTGATAAATAATAAACAATAAAATGATCATAAAAATAGTTTACATACCCGTTGTTTGTGCCTGACTATATATATTTATTCGTTGTTAAAAATAATATATTTTTTACATTAGAGGCCTAAATTTGAATATTCCAGCTTGAGAATGCCCCCAAAAAATACCAAGACCTTGTGATACATGCTATCAGCTAACACGGTTTAAATAAAAAAATAAAATAAAAAAAAACTACTTGTAAATATTCTGTAATAGTTGGTTCTTCCTCGATATTTTGGCATTAAAAAAAATTACTTTGCAATAACAAAATTTACAGAGGTGTTTTTATTCAAACCTGGTTTAATTTTGTTTCATTTTTCAAACGGTTGTTGAATAGTGAATTGTTGATTGAAAATCACTTACAGGCTGATGAGGCCTGGCAACTATGCTTTTTCAGGCTATTTTTGTATTGCAAAATGTGTTTGTATTATTTAACAAACATTGTCAACACTATCCATCAAGAATAGTAACAAATAAAGTTTTCTAATCTGATTGCGTCCTCATTTGAGAAAGTACCTAAAGTATAATAAGATAAGTTCTTAAATACAGCTAAAGCTAAAAAATCACTATAAAACGAAGATTAAGTCTGCAATAATCTCTTAAATAAACTGACCTTCTACAATAATTAACTTTAAACTAGCAAAATATGTTTGCCTAGATGCAAGGAACAAATTTAAAAAAGGCAGTTCCGAGAAACCATGTATAATTTGTATGACAACAAAACTACTGAATTTAAATTCAGAATCTCAGATCAAATTAAACTTTTCATATTCCCTTGATGCTCGGCTAACTCACATAACCATGTGTCACCAGTGACAAAAATATTTTCTTTTAAACGTGACAAATTTTTACTGCAAGAAATAAATATTCAAAAGATATTTACTGTTCATTCACTATTTAATTGCATAAATATTCAATCAACAAACATACGTGTGAACCATTAAGCCACATCGGCATCTTATAAATCCTTTCTTTGAAGGCAGAAACTTATTAAGGGAATGTGTATTAGTGTCTGACCGGTGCTTTAGTACACAATGCGTTGTGCTTTATTATTACACACAATGAGCACAATAGCCTCCAAGTCTCAGACACAATACCTTTGCACCATGGATGATAAATATTAAACACAATATTACCTCACACAAAAGCTCTTTTTCCGTTAGTTGAACTTTGTTACAGTAGATTACGTGATTTTTTGTTTCACTAATTTTTTTGCATTTCACGCTTGTGGTTGTGTTTCGAGAAAATAAGTAGGGATTTTGTAAAACTCCCCAAAAAGAGTGCAAGTGAAATTTAAAACTTCACCACAAAACCAAAACACCAAAACGTATGTATAATTATTTATTTCTCAGTATCTTTATTTAATTAATGGTCTCTTAAATGTCTTAAAATCTATTTCTCCTTTACGTAACAGTCCATTACTTGGTCAAAACATAATGGTATGGAATTCTAAACATGGCACATCTTTGCACCGTCACAAAATGAGAAATCTGCGCATGTCATTTAATGTTTATTTCATCAGAATAATTTGGCCATGAATTGAATATTGTTCAACATTTTATCATTGAGCTTAAAACGTTTATTTTGTTTACCATTGAGAAGGACTTAATCATCATAAATAATTAAAGTTGTTCATATACACTGCGGTATGTCTTTTACCAAATATAACTGTAAAATATTAGTTTTCATTATAATTCTTTACATATTAATATTACCTGAACCAAGGTTTTGCCGTTGCTATAAGTTGTCTATTAGATCATTAGAATAAAAATTAATAATTTAATTTCTTGTATTCTCCACTTTCCACTGATCCACTCACTTAAATAATACTCATCTCCCTTCAAATATCAAAGCTTTATACATTTCTTGGTGATTTTCTGCTTGGAAACTAATGAAGTTTCATGAAATGTATTAACTATTTACCTTCTAGATCACTTGTTTTTGTCGGTCCCTTGCATATACCCCATCCAAGTTACCCAGTATGATTATTTTACTTGGTCCTCATTTTTAAGTAGTACAGTATGATGTTTATTTTTGTATTATTGATGTTTTCTACGCTGGTGGAATTTTTTACAGGAGAAATTGAGTACAGTGTAATTAATTGAGTACGCTTTTAGGGCAAGTGGTGCAAACCCATTTTTGGTGGATAGCCGGGAATTTAACCCGTCCCTCCTACACTGAAGTCCTGAGAAGCAAACCACCATGCTACCAACACCCAAAATGTACAACGTGCCAATATTTTAGTGTCAAGCTAATAGGAGAAAATATTTGTCGGTTTGCTGATACAGTTGATTTATTTTATCACCACTACCGACTGACCTACTGACCCACCTAAGTTTAAACCCTCCCTCAAATATCACAACGTAATAAATTTCATCATTCTTTGTGTTGTGTTTCTTTGCTTGGATTTATTTTATATTTTATTTTATTTGTTGTTTCAGGGTGCGCTGGGGTCCCGCAGGCGGCCGCGGCGCTACGCCCATATCAAAGAAGGACTGCCATTCAGTGAACATAGTCTACTCTATGCGTAAGCATCTTTACGTAAACCTTTACAACCACGCCTTTCGATATTACGAGTATGTCTATTTATTTTTCATTTTTTATGTTAGTTTATGATTCAAGAGGAGCTTATGAAAATAAAAATAAGTCTCCTCATTCAACACTATTAGTTGTCTCTACCAAAATCGTAAAAATTCTTGAAAGTCAAGAATTTTCTCTTGTGATTAACCAACTACCAAGCCACTAAATCCATGTTAAAATTTAAACTCTGGCAGAATTATTTTGTTTTATTTGCACAAGTACATTTTGGAAGCTTAACAATTCTCTGATTTCCTTTTGCATTTTTATCCTATATACTTTTTATCATATATATCCTTGTTCTTAATAATGTTTCAGAAAGATTTTTAATATTTTGCCAAAGTTATACAAAGTGATACCAATGCTTATTTAAAAATAAATAAAAAGGAACTACAGAATTGTTGTCAAATTTCCTTCCAATCAAATCTGTTAAAGCAGAAGGTATAGTTAAACTATTGTTTTTGGCAATCAATATAATCAATTTTGTATTACTATTATACAGGGTGAGTTTTAATTGTCCCCCCCCCCAACTTTTTTCTACATTTTTTCAAATATCAATCCCAGACCACTTCCAAACATTGTTGGGTAGTAAGTACTTCATTTTGACAAGGTGGTCATTTCTGGCCGCCATCTTGGATCCGCCATATTGGATGCAAAATTTTTTTTTCAAATGTAAAGGTGGGGTTGTGACCCATTATTTCGAACTACATATTTACCCTGATTACAATGCCGCAAACCGTTTTTAAAAATCTTGATTCATTCTAAAGTTACGAGGGCTTTTTAAAACTTTATTTTTAGCCCATTTTAACATTGTGCATTTACAAACTAAGACCATAATCCCAAAATAGTGCTAGATAATGATAAGTATACACTACCAGTAATTGTCCACCTATTTTCACTTGGTTTTGACTGATGTATTTTTTCGGCCGCCATCTTGGATCCGCCATTTTGAAATGTGATAAATTATTTTAAATATGAAGAGGGTGTTGTGACCCATCATTTCGAACTACTTTTTTAAGCTGAACTTAATTCCGTAATCCGTTTTTCATTTTCATTTTTTGATTTTGAAATATTGACATTTTTAACAAAAAAATGTCAATATTTCACAAATAAAACTTGATAACAAAAAATGGATTGCGGCATTGAGTTAAGCTTAAAAAAGTAGTTCAAAATGATGGGTCACAACACCCCCTTCATATTTAAAATAATTTATCACATTTCAAAATGGCGGATCCAAGATGGCGGCCGAAAAAAATACATCAGTCATAACCAAGTGAAAATAGGTGGACAATTACTCGTAGTGTATACTTATCATTATCTAGCACTATTTTGGGATTATGGTCTTAGTTTGTAAATGCACAATGTTAAAATGGGCTAAAAATAAAGTTTTAAAAAGCCCTCGTAACTTTAGAATGAATCAAGATTTTTAAAAACTGTTTGCGGCATTGTAATTAGGGTAAAAATGTAGTTCGAAATAATGGGTCACAACCCCACCTTTACATTTGAAAAAAAATTTTTCATCCAATATGGTGGATCCAAGATGGCGGCCGGAAATTACCACCTTGTCAAAATGAAGTACTTACTACCCAACAATGTTTGGAAGTGGTCTGGGATTGATATTTGAAAAAATGTAGAAAAAAGTTGGGGGGGGGACAATTAAAACTCACCCTGTATTTAATCGCTTTTAGGCTGTAGCTATTAACTGATAACCTCTTTTATCCAGTTGAGTCGAATAACCCTATTTGATGCAACTGGATCAAAGAGGTTATCAGTGAATACGTTATATATTCAATGGTTCCAAACATATAACGAAACATGGTAACCATGTTAAATACAAATCGCTATTTCATGTTTTATAACATTGTCTGGATGTGATCGAAACATCACAGGCAAACTATAGAATTAATAAACTTCTGACCCGTAATAAACTATTCTTTCCACACTATTTTGTATTCCATATAAGTAGAAATGAAATGTGTGCATGAACAGATACATTTGTACATTGTAAAATAGAGCAACAATTCACTCGCAGTTTCCTTAAGCACCAATCGATAAGAGAAAGGCGAAAGTGTTTCTAATAGTTGCATGATTATTTGCATCGCAGCCACACGATAGCCTTTGTATTCAAAACAATTACCTGAAATAAATCAAAGCCAAATCGTTCACAAACACGCTCAAGTTTATTGACCTTGGTGTCTTCTTAACATTCACTATTCGTGCAAACTTGATTTACAGAAACTAGCTTCAAAGGCTGGCAAATAAAAAGGTCACAAATTCTTAGCAAGAATCAATTTAACTTCTTAGATAATGTTTAAACTGAAAGTGTGAATAATTATTTTCTTAATATTCAAAGAGCAACTCCTTTTGGTGTTGATCGCAAGAAGTTAATTTTTATGTGTCTTAATTTTAAATTTATACATTGGGTAACTTTTATTTTTACTAATTATAGAATAACTCTATAACTGTGTGTGTGTGTGTTTTTTTTTTTTTTTTTTTTACTATAACTTCTTAATCAGCATGTGTTTTAATTAAATTAAAGGCCAATGATTCTTACCAAACGCTAGGATTCAGTGTATGTATATCATTACTTGAACAAGTTTAAACAACTGAATAAAGATTTCTCTATTTAAATAACCCTATCTTCAACCACTTATTTTATAATATTCACCAAGGAATTTAAATTTTTGTGTTTTCTATTTGAGAGTATTTTAAGTATGAAGTGTATTCAATTTCTGTGTTTCAATTATAAATATATCGAATTAAATTCATAATAGTGACAAATCACATGATAATTAATTGATATTTATCAGACAATCCCAAAAGTTTATTTAGACTAAAGGCCACAAATTCCCATATTGAATATCAATACAGAAAATAAAATGTTCTTTGTTTCAATTTAAATTATACTTATTAAATATCTCACATTCTTCTCAAAAACTATTCGTTATTACAATCCTAATTTATCCATTCAGGAGGAGCACAGTATAGCAGTGTGTTTATTTATTGATTTGGCAAATAAAACGCATGTGTTTTATTCCAATGCATGGGTGCGAGGTTTGCTGGTGAATGGCAGTGATTGGACCAAATTGGCTTACATTGAAAGTGGATCGCTCTCATTGTACCTAACTTTGGTAATTTATACGAACTCTCTGCCTCGTGTAGAATGTAGTATATTTACCAATATACAATAAGAATAGATTCGGTTTTATTCCTACTTTTAAATTGAAAAATTTCTTATTTTACAATATTTTATGTAAGAAGATTTCTTAATATAATGTTTCTTAGTGAGTCAAATACTAGTGGAATGTGCTTTTGGGTGTTAATTCAGAGAAGAAATGTAGTAGTCCATTTTAAATAGAGCTATGATTGTTTATTCCTAGATCTACATGCAAACAAATTATTATGAGATTAACTTGTAGTGAAATTTACAGACACAACTGGCAGAAAATTAATTTTGTTGCCATTATTGAGTAATTAATACATGTTTATTGCACTGGTATAAAAATATGCGTTGCCTTTACCAGCACTCAATTAATTTTACCTATCAACCCTTTTTTAAATGTAAAATGTCAAAACCTTTTTTCAAGATTTACTTACTATCGTAATCATCAAAATAAATAATGGGGAAGAACTGGAAAAATGTATTTAGTTTTTTTTATATAAATTTAACAAAACAATGATTAAATATTGAAAAAATAAAACTCAAGGTACAAAGACGAGTTTAAAAAAAAACAAAGTCACACAAAACTTAACTTACTCAAGATGTTCTTCTGTCGGACCCATACCAACTGTTTCATTTTCACTTCATCAATTCACCTCATATTTACTTACCTTATTAACCAATCTCCCTGTTAAAGGAGGTGTTAGCTGCTACGAAGCTGGCCGCCATGAATTTGATCAACATGGACGCGGAGAACCGCGTCGTCCTAAACGTCGGGGGCATCCGCCACGAGACATACAAGGCGACGCTCAAGAAGATCCCGGCGACGCGGCTGTCCAGGCTCACGGAGGCACTCGCCAACTACGACCCCATCCTCAACGAGTACTTCTTCGACCGCCACCCTGGAGTCTTCGCCCAGGTCCTCAACTACTACAGGTTAGTGTGTACATCTCACTGTAGGATGTGTAGGATAGATGTCTCGCCAACTACGACCCCATCCTCAACGAGTACTTCTTCGACCGCCACCCTGGAGTCTTCGCCCAGGTCCTCAACTACTACAGGTTAGTGTGTTACAACTCAATCTAGGATGTGTAGGTTAGATGTCTCGCCAACTTCGGCCCAAGTCTTTGCCAAGGTCCTCAACTACTATAGGTTAGTGTGTACATCTCATTTTAGGATATGTAGGTTCGCTATCTACGACCAAATTCTTGACCAAGGTCCTTAACTACTATAGGTTAGTGTGTACATACCTACTGTAAGATATGTAGTTTAGATACCTCGACAACTACGACTCAAGTTTTCAACCAAGGACCACATCAGGTTAGTTTAAAGCACTTCCTGTACAATATAAAGTGTTACATCCGTCTGTTGGATTTTTAGGTCAACTTGTTCTAACTACAAACCCAATTTAATTAGATCTTCTACGATCGTAGCACTGGAGTACACAGGATGATAAAGATCTAGCCCTCTACGCCCCTATCTTCAACAAGTACCTTTTCAATAACCCTGGAGAGTCATCTAGGCTGCGAATTCTTACTAATGCGTTCAAACTTAAGATTAAACTAGAAAGTTTATTCTGAAAGAATCTATCTACTTTGACCCCATATTTAAGCCTCAAAAATCACCACCCCACTTTTAAGTAGTGGTTTAAGCTTTTGAGCACTTAAATTTTGCTTCTAACTCTTAGTTTATGCTCACAACTTAGGACTTTACTTCAACGCCACAAAAATGGATTCAGCTTATTACTAAATGCGTTGGATCTGTGACTGGTAGTGTTGAATTACCTACTGTGCAATATAAAAAATATAGCCAAGTCAATAGTATAGTTAAATACTAATGTATTAGTACATAATCATAGACAATACTTATATTGGGATCTATGTTACACTACATGACCATTGTTGAGGAAGTTTTTTTACCTAGTTTGATATATTTTTTGTGTGTGTTTGATATACTTAGTTATCATAACGTTTATAGTTTACGTTTTTTTTATCCAAGACCATATTGTGGTTAGAATTATAATACTTATTATACTCAGCATATAATATTTTTTTATTCGAATCGTAAAATGTAAGCACATCTTATAACGAAATTAATTAAATGCGAAATTTCACTACAAAGGACATCCTTCTCTTTCAATAGTACCTAATTAGTTTTATCAATTCACAATTAGAAAGCCTTTTCATAAGCAGAATAGTATGTTTAAATATTAATCCAATAACGCTGGTTACGATTTAAATTGTTACACAACTACTTTTGTCACATTTAATTATTGTAGCCATGTTTTAATTGGAAAGTTTCCTAGAAAGTTAATTTGTATTATACTCGTTTTTAATTACAAAAACACTAAAAGGACCAACCAACAGTACTGGTGACAATTAATTGTTCATTGATTCAAGTTAAAATTTATTTATTCACAGTATTCGGTGGAAAATGACGAATTCATGTTTACAAAACTTCTCGTTGAAATCCACTTGATACTCAGAATGATGAATATAAATTGAAATATTGATTTTGTTTTCTAGAAGAATTTTAACTTCCCAACTTTATTAGGATTTGTGGTAATCACATACCTAAAATAAACATACAACGTACCTAAACGGCATTTTTAAAGCAAATTTCCTACTTATAATCCAATTTTAGTAAAAAAAGTGATCAGCGCCGAAAACCTGTAGTGTATAAAGTTATATGTATTGCTGCATTTTATGATTTTAGCACTATCTTTTTTTATGTTCTGCGATTAAATTGTTGATATTGCAGTGTCAGCAAAACAATAAAATGATTTAAGCAAATCGCTACTCAGGTAAATAAAAAAAAAATTTCGTTAATTTCTATTATTTTTTCACTTGGGCTAATGAAAAAAGTTGTTAAACAATCTATAATATTAAAACGAAACAGTGTTTTTTTATTTCACGATTCTGAATAAACCACTCGACGGATTTTCATGATTTTAGTGTTGAAAGAAAGATAATTTTGAGAACTAGGGAATGTCGAAGCCATAAATTTAGTTTAGGGTCCCAGTTTTTTAGAAATTAAGTTTTAATTTTTAAAAAGTCTAGCAGCCAACGCTAAGATTCTAAACTAGCTTTTGGCATAAAATAATTTGCTTAACATAACAGCTGTAAACATTCAGCTTTTGTGTAACAAATTCAGCATTTGGATAAAAATGTAAAGACATACTTAGGTTTGACGTATTTATACTATGTTTAATGCTAATCATTGATACGTTCAATTCTTCTGTAAGAGGATGACAGATTAATTAAATTATACATAGTAAAATACTAGGATGTTCAAATTATTTTTTAAAGCAATCTTTGTAATCTTCGATTTGTTTTAGAGCAATATAATTTGTTTTAACTAACAGCTGGTTAAATATAAACTATGGAACTATGAGGTTATTTTATTTACTCTTATTTTGTCATTGATTATAGGAAATAAGTAAGATTAGTAGAGATAATTAGACCACAGTTTAAAATAGTTTAGACCAAAATTAATTAAACCACAGTACAAATCAAGGCTCTGTACACGAGTCTTAATAAAAAAGGATAAATGCAAATTATTTTACTACTCCACTTTTCAAAGAAAGAATAGAAAAATAACAATGTTTACATGTTTTAATTCTTCATGGTAGCTTTTGGTTTACAATTAATAAATGTTTGTCTGCTTTAACTTTGTTTGGATTAGGCCCGGAAATATTGATGTCATAAAAAGAAGATCAAGAATAATCAGGAATCACGATTTTAAATTACCACCACAACCTCAGCCAGGTTTTATACAAAGATAACAGATGGATGACATAGATTGAACACAACGTCAACATTGACCTAGGATACTGCAATTAGACAAACCATCCTTTTATGAAATCGTGTTCAGTTGTGGTTACGTTTGGGGGTGCCTATATCAGCGCCCCCAAACGTGAAAATAATACTTTTATTTCAACTATGAATATATTGTAGTTTAAATTAACTAATATGGGAAATTACGATGTACATTTATTCAATGAGGGTGGGTAATTATCAAGGATAGAACTGATAACGGTATGGATAATAAACATTGACAATTACGTCATTAGCTTTAGTAGCGTGATTTTTTATATTCCTGCTACATGTGACCATTTCTTTTTTTTCAAATGAATGTTATTGGAACCAAACAGCTGTTTCAAAAAAAACTGTTATTGTTTATACTTTTCTTTGTTTACACTTATTTATTTAGCAATTAATGCAGTGAAATTGATATAAAGGATAGGTGTGACGATTAGTTTTGATGTTAGGACACCAAAGTTAAATTATGTGTACTGTGAATTTTATTGGATACTATCGTTTTATTTTAGGTCGTTTCTATTCAGACCTACTGGAAATTGTGTATAGTAGTTGTATTGTGGTGATAATAATTATGGAAGAGGCAGGTATGCTATGGAAGGTGGTATCGTTGACTAGGTCTGATACACTTCTCAATTGACTATTACTCTCTCTACTGTAGGCTACTTATAATCAGTGTAAAACTCGGCTGCAAATCTCACTTCAACGCTTTTCACATCGTAAAAATTGCGGAATTTTGCTGTTTTATTGTAAAATTATCGGATTTAAAATGCATATCGTATAGGCCTATGATGGAATAAAAACATATTTGGTCACACAACATTTGTTTACAAGATGATTTTTCACATAAAAACTGCAAGAAACTTTGTCTTTATATGTGTAAACTAGCTGATCTGAATTGTACACGGTTTTAACTGACTACTGAATTCCCGTACGTAGGACGGGCTAACACCTCGTAGTATTTTATAATTTTATTAATCGCTGTTTTGTCTGTTTGGAATTTTAAGGAGCACGACTAAGTATACCACCCCCTTGCAATGTGTACAATCGTATTATACTGTTGATAATCTTTGTGGCAAGCTTAAACTTAACAGAGTGTTTGATTCTATTGTTTACATTATTTAGGTCAAGTGTCGACTATTATTTTGCTTGTTATTGCTACTTGAATACAAGATGAAAACTATGTAAAGTAAATTTATAATTCAATTCATAACATAAGAAAACTGCAATAACGTAAAAATTTAAACAAGATATTTTTTTCCAGAATTTGACGAGAATAATTATGAGAGATTTTGAACTTTATGGAAGAAAGTCGAAAAACTGACGATGCATAAGAAAAAATAACACAACCTCTCTTCTTTAATTCCAAGCATTTAAGTTTATAACCCAAACGAAACCTCAAAAACCAAAAAATATATTTTTTATCTTACAAGTTTTCTCAAACTATCCCCGCTTATTATCTACCCCTATTTCGCTAGATGGTATTACATAATAGAAACCCCTAACAGTGTTGTGAGACGAGAACAAGAGTCCACGAAAACATTGGGGAAACAACTGTGAGCACAATGCTTCTGTGAAGATGACGTCTTGGAAATGAGAAATCTTATTATAATCATACAGCATTGCAATCTCTTTGTAATGTGTCGGCCATTGTGCTTAAGGACGCATCGTCACCAGACTAATGCAGCAAACTTTTTGTAATCTTCATAATAAGTTTTTATTTATTTTGCATTTAAATATCCTCTGTCAAACAAACCTAGACTTCGTCTCGAACTTAAAAAACTATCTTGATCCGGCAAAACCTAATTTTCGGGCATAGGTACGAAATATACTATAGCAAATACGAATTGTTTTTGGTTGAGGGGTAGCTGAGAAACTAAAAGAAAACTCTAAAAAAACTAAAAAAAAATTATAATTGTGACTGTATAAAAAGTTCATTGTCTCTATTTACGTTGGTAAATTTGATTTCAATCACTTTAAATTCTATATTTTCTGTATAACAATAGAGAAATTAAAAAAAAACTATTTATATTTGCATATTAACTCAAATAATTGTAAATTTCAGAGACTTTTTTGACACTAATATCCATGTTTATTGCTTATCTTAAAAACAAATAACCTTACCTTGTTAAATAACAACAACCTAGCAGTGGCATTATTTTTTGTCGTCTTATTTTCAATGTTTTTATTTTATTTATTTTATTACTATTTATTTATTTATTTATTTATTAAGATAATTGATTTATTTTTATTTTTTATTATTATTCTTATTCATTTTATTTTATTATAATTTTCCAATCTTTTTATATTCGGGGATTTTATTTTCAATCTTTCTCATAATGACTCTGGTGATTTCAAACTCTGACTTAATTCCTTAACATAAATTAAATGTTAATAACATGTCTTGCACTATAAAGGGTATTTAAATCTAAGCTATACCGTATAGAGTATTGTTTTTAACCTGACAAAAATTACTAATGTATTTGTTTAGAAAATTTGCACATCATATAGGTAAAAAAAAATATTTCTTACTGTATGTGTTTCTAAAACACTTGCTACAATTTTAGTAAGCTTTATTATAAACAATATGATTGGGTCGTTAAATAAGTTTTTTGGGCTAAACGTCATTAAAGTTCTTAATAGACTTTGGACGGTTCTCTTAAGGCTAAAAAAAACTTGAAGCTATGGATTGATGATTATTTTAATTTGTTTTCTTATTGCCTAAAAGGCGGTCTGGATTTTTTTCATTGAGATCAACATGTTCTCTGTAATTGTCCTGTATCAATCTTACTGTTATTTATCATCACAACCAATTACTACAATTCCTCTATCAATATTCAATCTCTTGCCGTAACAAGGTTCTGCCAGAACTTTTACAGGTTTTTAGGGTTGCGTAAATACAGGGCAGGGCACGTTTCTAATAAAGGTAAACTTTTTATTGTAGACCTTTCTTCTTAAAACGTTATGGCTTATTCTTTTATGACAAAAGACGCAGCAGGAAGTAAAGTAACAACTCTGACCCAGAATGTAAAAAAAGTATAGTATGATCATTATATATATATATATTTACACCTACTTATGACGGAAAACAGATATTTATTTATCAACATTCAATTTTAATAAACATTAAATTGATAAAATAACTTTTTAATTTGCTTACATGTTTCGTTAACTTTGTTTGTGGGTGGGTTTGCTGGCAATATTTTACATATTGAACCTAATTTAGTTTTATTTATCAAGTTTAAATAAAGTTTTATTTCGTTTTGTTCTATACCTGCAGATACACTGTAACTTTGTATGAAGTATGTTTAAGTTCTCGAAACATTTTTTGGGAAGTAATGGGTGAAAAAGTTTACTTAATAACTAAATCTTGCCATACATAAATAAATTATTTAAAAACCCCTATTTTTAAAATGCTGTATTCTAAAGAAGAACACTAGGAGCGACGAGTGTAACAACCGAATCTAAATACTGTTTACATGACTTGTACACAAACTTGTTTAAATGTTTATATAACTATTGCAATTTGAAAAACCATCAATTGATGATTCAAAAATATCCGATCAACAACAACCATGCTAGTCAGCCATCCATAAATTATAAAAGTTCGTAGTTTAGTTCATAATAAGAATAAAAATTAAAACTGAAAGTAGGCCTACCATTAACAATATAAAGTATTCATGCTGAGGATGTATTGCCAACGAATGACGAATCAATTCAATAACATCAGCTGGTTGTGATTAGGTCTGCAGCGTGTTTTATGTTGGAAGCGTATGCGATGTCTCCTGTGTCCTTGAATAAATAAAAACTAACCTCGCAGTAATATTGTACCCAGACTTTACATTTACATTAGAGTTTTCCCTGAAACTGTAATTGCGGTTTCATGTCAAAGTATTAGCCTACATAAGTTGTTGACTATTTGTTATCTAATAAAATTTTTATAGGTAGTTGGATCGTTAAGTTAATTTATTGGATCTTCTATTTTCTTTTTTAAGAAGCTTTGTGTTATAAGCTAAATAGAGACTGGTCAGTGGCTTCAAAGAATATTATTATGGTTGTTTTTTATTTACTCTTAAAAATTAACTACAGTTAGTTGTTAAGCGAAATAACTTGAAGGAAACGGTTTTATTATAAAAACTATGTAAGTAAATATTTATTTGTGAAGCAAGATGTAAACTACGACCATCAAAAATAGTTTCACAAACACAAGCAGAAAGCCCAACTTAAGTATTTGTAAAAAACGCATTTAAATTGTGTTAAAAACTAAATACCGCCGAAATAGTAAACCATAGCCTGAGTGAAAATCTATTTTTCTCATTAATTTCTTTCTAAAATGTGCCTTAAACGTGTCGGATTTATTCCCTAATTAAATAACATCAATTCAACAATTTCTTAGGTTTGTTTTGACAGAGAAGGAAAATTTTTCGATGATAATAGAATAGCTTTCTTTAAATAAATAAAATCGACGAAATGTGATCAACAAAATATCAATAAATAAGCAAACTACAACAGTTGACTTATTATCCTCAAGAATAACACGCGGTGTTTATACGCAGGGTTTGTGGGTCTTTCCAGGTAACTTTTATGCATTTTTCAAGTTCTCCGAAATGGTATCCATAATGGAACTGAGAATTTTAATGTTTTAAATAAAAATCTGAAACCCCAATTTTTTTTAACTAAAGGAGCTTATCGATACCCTGTAGTTTATCTTGCTAGTTCATTCAAATCCATCCATTTATAAACATTAATAACAAATTTCATCAAAATGTGAACATACTTGCTTGACCTTTCACGTTTAAGAACTTTTAAATGCATAAAACTTCTAGCTAATAGTTTTTGTGAACCAATTCAAAGAATTCAAAGAGTTACCCGGTCCCGGGTCAAGGTCTCACCATGCCTCCTTCGAAAATAGCTTTTCCTTATAGCGGAAATCAGCCAAAATGAATATCAAGCTCATTTAGTAGGGTGTACTATCGATTAATGAAGATCTTAGCTAACTTAAGCAAAGGATAACTGCAAGACAAATAACTACATATATTCCATCAAGATCTTCAAACTTAAGTTTCATGAAATAACAACTTTAAGAAGGTTCAAGGACTTTAGTTTTAATGTTTTACTCTCTTGAATAAATTATGACAAAAAATCAAATACTAAGTTGACAATTAAAAATGTAATTCTTTATACAAAATAAACCTACATTCATCAGTTTAACGTACTTATGTTTTAACATAAAACACTATTAATCTTTACTATGTTTGCTATTTAAAATGTTAATAATAATACACTTTACCAAACAGGCTTATGGAAATAAAGCCAATATGATAATTACTAATTAGGTCTACATAATACACTAAGGAAGGGTTCAATGTACAAGACTGATTAAACACTATATGATTTAATTACCACGCGTCTGGTAATTAAATACACTGCATAAATATCATAATAGGTTCTCTTTAAATTTTCGTAAAATATAATATTTTACCCTAACGTGTCAACTAGTCCATATGATAAGTCTTTACAGAATTAATCTTGAATAATATAGTTGAATATAATTTAATTAATCTTTACAGGACTTTGAGGGATATCTTCGACCTTTTACAGACCTTTGAAAATATTAATCCTGTCCATTTCCTATTTGGTGGAACAATTGAATGAAATCAATATTCTTGTATTTTTACGTTCAATTTTAAGAAAATGCATAGCTCAATTTCTTTCACAATATTTTCTAATTTAAAGTAGAAATTGAAGCTGATCTATATACATGATTTACCTAATATAAATTGCAACCGATGGACACATTTTTGTTTTTTTGAAAGTAGTGGAACATAAAATTAAGTTGTGTAAATTAGAAGTAACTAAACACACTGAATTTACAGTATTTTAGTTTCAATTTACAGAGAGTTTAGAGCAGTTAAAAAAACGTGGGCATAGCAAAATAATCCAATGAAACCAACATTTCTATAAAACAATTCGGTTAAATCAAACAATGACTAGAGTGAATAAAATACCTAGAATTTATTCTACTATATTTTGAGGTTTAATTCGTGACTACAAAAGCCTTTTGTTGCTGCGTAGAAAGACAAAACAACAGCGTGATGATCATTTTACAAACAAAGCCGGATGTTGTATCTCGTTCGTATTATAGGGTTTGTATTTGTTTTTACACCAAACAAAATCTGCGAAAACATTTGAACACAGCTTTTATATTAGTTTGATGACTCGATTTTTATCTCAGATAAGCTATACAAACTGTGTACACTACCTTTACTCAGGTAATCCGTTACTTGTGTTTTGTTATTTAGTTGTATTTATAACACGACAAAAGATAGTGTTGGTTCAAGTTGTTGGAACTTTTCCGTTAATTCACTTCCTCTAGTGGAATGTGGTTAGGTTAGGTTTTTCTAACTCTATAGCTCTATACTAACCTAACCTAACCCAACCAAAGTTTAATTCACTACCACTTCTATTGCTAATAATCTATTGCTCTAAAAGCTAGTGGTGGTAATTAAACTTTACTTAGGTTAGGTTAGTATAGAGTTATAGGGTTAGAAAAACCCAACCTAACCTAACTAAAGTTTAATTCACTACCAATTCTATTGCTAATAATATATTGCTCTAAAAACTAGGGGTAGTGAATTAACGGAAAATGTCCATGTTCCTTAGATACAGCTGTTAATTAATAGGCCATACAGCCAATGGCAACTAAGGGACCTACAGTTTATAGTTTAATCTGAACCACATTTTTACTTGTAATTAACGAATTGGTCTATTAAGGATAGTAATGCGGATAGTCGTAGTACCATAAATATTTGTCTATGGCAGTACTCACTAGTGCGGACGTTAATCCAGACCAGGGAGTATCACATCTACAGTGCATGCCTATAAATATCCACAATTCGCCCCCTCCAAGTAGCTGGATTACAGGACGACGCCACTGTCACTGACTATGTATTGTCATTATTTATGTGGTAAACACATTTCATATGTATAGAAGGTGTCAGACCCAGTCGACCACTCTGCCTGTATGAATATTTAACTAACCCCAAGCGTAATGAAATGTATTGATTTTATACTTAGATCGATCGTCGAGCTATGACAACAATTATAAAACTTTAATTTTTTTATGTTTTTATGTTTTTTGTGTTTTTTTTATGTTTCCCCATTACTTTGGTAAAGGTCTTGTTACATTACTTTCGCCAACCACCAATAAATTTAAGTACACTTTGCAGTACCACTAACATTTCTTATAGTGTTTTTCTATATAGCTGAAAATTCTTCTAATGAGTTAAATATATGATACTAATTACACAAGTCAACCGAAAATTCCAATTTTGAAACTCGAACAAAGATACGTTTTCCATACAGTAATCTAAGAACCAAACTCTTAAAATACTTTTCTGAAGTAGAGTTCCTAACTTAAAATGCATTTCAATTAAAATAACACTAAAAATGTGTTATTATCAGACGTTTTTAATATGCATACATCAATTTTTATCCACGTTATATATTTTTATGAGAAATTTACGTGTACACACTGCTACATAATTGGTTACACTGCTTAGCTGTTTAAAAGTTAAAATTTGAAATAGTAAAAAAAATATATAAAAATTATAGCATTTTCATTATAAATTATTATGTTATTATTGCTGTACAATCTTTTGTAACACTACGAGTGCAAAATATATTCGTTTTACTACCCTACAAACCTTTTCTTTATAAGAATTTTAAACAAAACAAAGGGTTCTTCTTAGTTGTATGTATATATTTATAAGGAAATTAACTAGCCGTATATAAAACGACAAATAAAAATGACACCCCTAAATATACAGATGAAAAGACAAGTCGTTCAAATGATGTTCTTTTCTTTCCAAACTTGAGCACAAAAGGCGTTGTTTGTTGAGTTAATTGTGCTTCTTAACCCAATTTTCTTTTTCCTTTCAGAAATGCGAGATTAAAGATGCCTTGACCTGTTTTACACATTTCTGTCCCCCTTTACTTCACTAAGCTTCCATTTCCAACTTACATTATTTCTGTGTAATTATAAGCTGAATGAATGTTGGAGTTGTGTGTGTTAATTATAATCAATTTATCAACAATAAACGGTCACATAGATATTACATGCGTTTTAATTCAAACAAGGTCACAATAGAATTATTGAATATGATTAAATACTTCATAGTATGCTTGAGTTTCATCGTAATTGTTTACCATGATGAAAGCATATCATACCCATTTTGTATTTTAAATAAAAATCTTAAAGTAGTGGTGTAACTTTTGACACAATTATGCTTGTGTTCATAAAATTTGTCACTTTTTAGGCTAAATAAATACAAAGGCAGTAAAAGTGAGACGATAAACATGTTCGATTCAATACGATACTTTGACACATTGAGTAACATGACTGCGTACAAATCCATGACTGAGATGTGTTCGCCACTAAATTTTATTGGTACAGTTCGTTTTTGTATTTACCTACTTCCCTTGCTTTGTTATATTCTACGACCCAATCACAGGACCCAGGTATGCAATGTAAACGGGCAAAAAAAGGGTTAAAAGAGTCCCCACAGTCTCATCCGTGGTTGAGAAATATTAAAAAATGCTCGTAAAAATTATATGCAATAAGTTTGAATACTCACTATATCTTTTCCTAGTATTTAAGCCATTATTAATAATTGAAAGACGACGTAAAGATTGTATATAAAATGATAATTATGATTATAATTTAATATGGTAAATTATGATATCAAAATTATAATAATAAGTACTCTCGTATGTCAGCTTTGTATGAATTAATTTAATATTGTTATATAATTGATTAAAATTCTTTAATAGTAATTTGATGCTATGCAAAATAGTACAATCTACAATTTAATATTTTTTGTTGAGCAGAACACAATAACTATAATTATTATCGCAAACCAATGATTGTTTCATTAGACGCTTTAAATAGCAAATGAATTTCAAAGCATAATATATTATTGTTTAAGCATTAAATTTATTATCAAGTTAGGACCTGATATAGTTAGGATATAACAAATGACAGAGCAACTCAAAGAAATTACAAATTTAAATAAAACTAACACTTACAAGAGATCAAATCAAATCACATCAAACATATTCAATGACAAAATGAACAACAAAGAAATTGTACACATTCATCAACACTACAAAATAATTATATAGAACTAGATGTAGAAAGAAGAATTATAATACTTAACAATAGGATGGTAGCACTACTTAAAGCTATAATACAATGTAATCATGACACAACGATAATAAACAGCTGGAACACTAATCTAATAATATCAATTTAATAAGGGCATAAATATTAGAAAATAAACCCCAACTAAAATCATATTATAAATTAGCCAAGTGGCAAAAAATTAAATTTTTGTTCATTTATTAAATAGTATTTACATTTAAATATCAGCTCAACACACTTTACTTTAAAATGTACTAACAAAAAAGATCTTTACACCAAATAAAAATATAAAACAAAATGGTTATCCTTTTATTCTATATTAATTTATCATTATTGTATTTATCTAGTAATCACTTTGTATACATCGCAAGTGGGCCATTTTAAATTCATTATTAATTTTGTATTCATCATAATAATTTAAAGGTATCGTTTTCCAAGAGTCAGCAACTGTTTAGTGAGTAAAAACAAACCCGGACTGTACAATGATGTATCACTGCAGATGAAAATTAATTATTACCATCTGGTCGTGATGAACAGTTCTGTCTTGTTTTACTGCAAAACAGATGATTCGGGCCTTTGTTTCCTACAATGAAATGTATCAATGAACATAAAGTATATTTTTTACAATTAAAATTAAGTAGTGAAAGTAGACTTCCTTGTTATTTTAGTTTAAGGAGCCTGCCTTTGTGTATTTTGCGCTTGGTAACGGTTCGAGTGTTAATAATGTTGACAAAATATTGCACTATCATAAATTAAACTATCTATCTATATATTAATTGGCAAGCATTTTTCTTTAAAGCCTTTTTTCTCAGCTCGTGTGCATCGCAGGGAAAATCTACGCATATTGTTATAAAAATATTTTCCTGTAGATGTGCAGAATTCCTTTATCAAATAAAGTAGGCTCAAAAATAAGCTCAAAAAATTTATTTGAAATGTACAAAAAATGTACATGGGCCTTATTTTTTGTCATAATGGTGACGAAATAACAACGAAATAAAAACCGAAAAACAAAACAAGTGAAAGAAATTTCAATCGACAGCTTAACACATCAAAGTGTGGTGAAAATTACATATTTCTGGTCGAGTTTTCGACCACTGGATGACCTCTAGTAATAATAAATCGTTGCTTGGCAGCACTGACAATAAAACCAGTCTATTGTAATGCTATGGGTACTGATTGTGTATTTAAAATACTTTTAATAATATAGATTCCATCAACTACAGGATAACCAGAATAAAAAGCACAGACAAGGGAAACAAAGGAAAAACTTTACTTCCTTAGTCAATGTTATTAGCTTCTAATAACAGTGTTAAATAACCACAATAAACTGTGTTGGGTAATACAGCTGTTTATTACGCAATAATACAATCAAACACAACCTCAATATTGTGTTTCTAAAAGCAAGTTTATTGCAGCTCTAAACAACTTAGACAGTATACACTGGCAATATAACCAGATGTTGCTTTGTAAGTAGTAACCACTCGTTAATTTGGACCAAGGGCAGTCAATTTTATTACTATTTCACCTTTCAAATTAAATACCTTAATATAAAACTATAAGTATAAAAGAGGATGTTAATTTGTATATTTGGCAGTAATAAACTCAGACACCGCTGGACCGATGGCCACGAAACTTGGTTCATACATGTAGAATTTCATGGAGTAGGTTTATACACCATCAATTTTGTGATATCTTTCAGGGCTTATCCCTGGGATCTTCTTGAAGGTACCCATGTCAATGGTTTTGAAAGAATTTGAGTTTGATTTGTTAACCAACAAAATATAAAGGTAAAAATTAAAAAAGGTGATGTAAATTAATGGTAGGTTTTGTTCTGATATTTAGTATGAGGATTTGTTTCTTGATTCCATGCGGTTAATGAACTTTTGCATATATTTAAACGTAGTACATTATATACAATTCTGGTATGTAGTACGATTTTACATTCTACCTTTGTATACATTAATACATATAAATGTGGTAGAATTAATACATAAAATCCATAGTTAATGATTCTACTCTATATTTTAATATTTTGGCATATAAAACTGTTGAATTCAACACCTAACAAGTGCATGTATACCTTTAATTGGCAGTTAATTTCCATCGTCCGACGATTAATCTAATTTTTTTCAGCTATATATTTCATTGTGATTAATTTATTTGACAAAGATTTGCCCGAGCAAAGAGCGGGCCAAACAGCTAGTAAAGTATATTTAAATCATAAGTTTAATATAGGTGTATTTACTGGATTTGTTTTTTGCATACCTTAATGAACGCTAGAATTAAAATTTATAAAGTATTAAAAATCCTAATTTGTTTTTACTATTTATACCAAAACAATTATTATAACAATTAACTGAGGTTTATTACTTCTGAAATGGGTGGATAGTAGAGTTAATCTAAGTTCACATAAAGTGGGAGAGCATTGTTTTGCTGTATCACTTTTGTTCCGTGGTTGCAGGATAATTTTTTTAAACCACTTTTGTTCCGGGGGTCAGCTGGTAGATTTTGCGTCCGACCAGAACATTGCTTTTGTTCCGTGGACATCTCTCTTGTTCCGAGTGAGATGGTCGTTACCTTATGATCCAGAAACGTACGCATGGTGTTTATTTTACTTTATTTTACATACCAACGGACAAAACTCAATTTTTTTGGCGCGGCAGATTTTACTAAATTTATTATACAAAATGTGTATTTCATTTGTTGTATTTCACACCAGTAACCATTTTGTATTGCTAGAGAATGGTTGGACCCCTAGTCGTGATCCTATTTAATTTTAGAATGATTGGACCCCTAGTCGTGATCCTATTTAATTTTAACCTTGTGTGCAAAATAATCCTTAAAAGTAGGCATTGACAATTGGCAACTGGCTTCAAAATAGACCCCAATCCCAAATAAAAAGTTAGCTCTGTACCCACTCGTATACCCAGGCAGGTATTTTGTGGATTGTATTAAAAAAATAGTTGGGGTGATCATAAATCATTATTTAACAACCTCGCATTTTCTCATTTTCAGCCAGTTAGCCTTTCAGTTAGTCTTTCATCCAAGCGCAGTTCTAATACATTAGGTTGTCTGAGTTTTAGTTGACTGACAGTTTATAACGTGGAAGGTTTTGGATTTTATTATGTGGCAAAAAGTCGCTACTTAAATAAACAATTAACTTTAACATTAAAAAACGAAAATAAATAAAAAAGATAAAAAATGTTATTTTTTAACTAGGCTGTGTATATTGTGAAAATATAGAATGAAAATGTAATTCAGAATTTCTTGTTCAGACTTAATTACTATATGAGATAATGAGTACCGGGGGGACCGAGCCTTGTTTGGTTGCGATTAATTGGGTTTAATTGTAAAAAATGACGTAAACAGACATTTTATAAATTACGAAAGACATTTTTATTGCAAACCATATTTTTCGCTGAAATAATAATAACTCTCTAATGTAAAAGTAGGCAATACAAAAAAATACACTTTTATAATCTTCCTTAAGTTTAAGTGCTACTCGCACAGATTTTTCTTCCCTCTAGTCATTGAATCCCGTTGATCAACCTTTACGCTCACCAATCGCAGCTTTAAATCCCTATTTTCGAAATTTAACCAATATCCATCCGCTGGATTCCTATATATGTTACAGCAGACAGACAGGCATACAGACAGGCAGACAAACAATCATAGCTCGTATTAGAGTATAGGATTACTCAACTAATGAACGGTGTTTGTCGGTTAAATAAGCATACTGTAGCTATGATTTACACAGGTCAACCTGTAATACGAGTTTCGCGTTAAAAAGTACTCTTAAACATTTGGCGTGGCCGATGACTAATACCCGTGTACATTAGCTTTATTTCCCTTCTCCCAGCTAAATGAAGGATCAACATTACCCTACTTTAAAGAAATCAACTCGAAACGAGAAAGTAATTAAGAGCATTAAGATATGTATATTAGTGTTTTTTTTTTTTTATTTTTTTTTTTTTTTTGACATATACGATTAGATCGTACAGTTCATACCTGGGATTTTTTAAAACGACCCTTTGCTATCACCATTTTTAAATATGATGTTATATTACTAGTATATAAGTGCGTATGTTATCACCAACAATAATGAATTATAAAAACTCGGTTCTATAAATTAAAGTATTAAAAAAATTTAGCAGATAATTCATCATGAATTTAAAAGTTGACGTTTTATTGAACTAATAACGTTTTAAGAATTGATAGGCTTTAGTAGTGGATTATGTTAGTAATAGGGTGCATATTAATTTGGTCTGTAATTTTCAGTAATTACTACCTATTAAGAGTGAAGTTAACTGATTCATCAAACATAAAGGGGCGGTTTGGGAGCTCGAGCCCAGCTAGTACGCGCCTAGTGTTAGACGCGCCTAACTTTAGTCCCCGGACAAGAAACCAGGCTTGGGAGCTCGCGCCTAAGTTGAAATGGTCGTAGATCAAGTATAGTCGCGCCTAAGTTGCAGCGCAGCTAGATGGACAGGGAATCGCGGGGAATTCATGTTTTGACGTTGGCAACGGCCACTGCAGAGCACGTTACCGTTGACAACAACAAACGATGAACAATTGAAGATGGATACAATTTTATCATGGTATATCAACGGTGGATAATTAGTAGACTATGGTTTAAGTTTCTGCATTGTACCATTGCAAAAATTTAGTTTTGTAAGATCGTTTATTTACATCTCAATGACGGCTATGTTTTATTTCTGGTACTACACCTTATAAATACGTACAGAGCAACATACGCTTCTGAAAATCAATATGATTTCTTTCAGAGATCAAAAACATTAGGTAGCCTAATCATTTAACAAAGATTACCCTGTGTGTGGAACGGTAACATCTGAAACTCGGTTTCATGCAATAAAAAGCTTCAAAATTAAACAGCAATTGCCCTGTATAATATATGGGTATTGACGGAAATAAAATAAAGAGTATTTTAAGTAATTGCGGAGGTTATGATAGTGTGAAGCAAATGTATACCTATCTGATAATACTTACAAAAACATTTTTGTCAATTAAAAAATTTTTAAACATGACACTCTTTTATCTAACTTTCCTATAGGGAAGTAGCTATTACCGTAGGTAGCACTTAGTTCCGGGACCGATATACTTTTCCATTTTGATGTCCCTAGAGGCCAAAAACATCCCCTATTCGTTCGTCCCTATTCGTTCTAATGTTTATATATGTATAGCCCATAGATTATATACACGTCCATGAACGTGCCAACTTGAGTAATTTTTGTCTGATTTTGATAACATTTTGCATGAAAGTGTAAGGCGCGATAAACCTTAATGAGTTCACGAACCAGCATGATCAGACCATGGGAACCCGGGGTTTTATGGGATAAAAATAGTTTTTTTACCTCAATTTTAACCCCCTAAAACATAAATCTTTATCTTTAAAATATTTTAAAGAGTATAAAAAACAAATTAGTATCTTAAAATGTTTTGTACGGTTAATGGCTACAGAGACTATTCAACAAATCTTAAATTTAAAACTTCCATGTGATTCTCATGGAGAAGTTAACTGTTGTAGTTTTGTAGTTTATGGATATATTTTGATGAAACTTGGCAAATTTATTTATTTTATATAAAGCTGTTAATATTTTAGTAAAAACACACTTTATTGCCCTCCCTGTAGTAGTATACTTACACGTAGGTAGTTCTAGTTACTTTTTAAACCTAAAGCTATTTAAATAAATTTAATTGAAAGTCCTATTAGGTTATTGGATATTCGCGTAGTCTGTAGGTTTTCTGTGGCGGGATTATTGATACGCAATAAAAATAAAACGATTATAACTGTGAGCTATTTGCAGTTTTTTTATGTTTTGTTTATTATCTCTTCACTCTTTCGTAGGAGGTGAGTGGGGGGGGGGGCATGTATGCGGTTGCTAATTTTTTCCAAGCTAATATAATATTTATAATTAAGGTACGGGTGCTTATAACCTATCAGTTGAAATAAATTATATTCAGGCTCCATATTTTTATTGAAGTTAACAGTTAAGACAAAAACAAAATAATATTTCGTTAAATTACTTCCCGCAAGATTTTTTTATTATTTTGAACAACAGAAACCTAAAAAAAAAACTTTTATCAAATATACTTTGAGGGTAATGAAATTGTTCGGAATTTAATAAAGAATTCCAATATAACATTCTTTTACTTAATATGTAAACAATTAACTTGCTAATGAGCTAATACCGGCATGATGTCGACTTAGACCTGCCCCCTGGCAGGACTAAAGTTGGGGACTAAACTCACTGATTTTTATGACGAAAACATATCTCTTAGTCCCGAAATTGGTCTCCCAAACCCACCGAGACTATCTCTTGGGCTGGCGCCTAAGTCTACTTGACTCCCAAACCAACAATATTTAGGCGCGAGATTATCCCTGCACAAGTTAGGCGCACGCCTAACTGATCCCGAGCTCACAAACCCGTTTTCGAGGCGGCAGCCTAAAATACCGGAAATATCCGGATTTAGTCGCGGACTAGCGCTAATACCGAGCTCCCAAACCGCCCCTAAGGGTCCGGATGAGGCGTGAAGTGTAAAAATCGGTTCAGTTACTTCTTTGACGCCTCCGATACAAACTGATTTGCATTGTTGTAGGTCGTATTGATGTGACGGATTTGTTGGCCCGTCGATAAGTGTGGATTTGATGCTCCCTGGTGTGGATTAACGTCCGCACTAGTGAGTACTAAGACTATCCGGAGTACTATCCTGATAATAAGACCAAATCGTTAATTACAACGAAAATGTGGTTTAAATTCTACTACAAACTGTAGGTTCCTTAGTTGCCATTGGATGTAGGGGCTATTAATTAACGGCATTGTCTAAGGAACGTGTCGGCCTTAGTCACTAACAAGACTACAAGATCACGAAGCTAATCCTACACTCATCCTTCACTCATATTTGGGTTAAAATACGCACCTAGTTACGTCTCCATCTTAAATAATTGATAATTGTGTAGTGGAAAACAAACATAGAAGTTTTAGTAAAACTAAACTAATTATTTAAGAAAATCTACAAAACTCTGTGAAATCAAAAAGTTATATTCTGATATGTTTTTATAACCTATATCAGCATAAGATACCAGATCAAAAAATTAACTATTAAAGAGCTATCTCCAACCAGTGGTATTATTAATTAAGGGTCCTTTGAGGCTAGCGGCCATCTTGGATAGTTTCAAACACCTGCTGAAGAGTTATTTATCGTCCAAAAGTATATTATTCCAACACCAAAGTGATTATAATTTAAATATGTAAATATGTAAACTGTGAGATGAGAAATGTTGGTTGTGGTTTTGAACTGTTCTCGAAGGGAGTTCATTGAAGCTAACGGCCATCTTGGATTTGCCAACCATAAGAGCAATGTTAATTTTGTCAATTTCAAACAGCCGCTGGGAAGTAATGTATCCTCTCAAAATATTTGTTCAAACACCAGAGTGATTGAAATTTAAATGTCTAGTACACTGTGGTATTAGAAATTTTCGATGTAGGTTTTTAATTTTTTTTACGAGTTAGGATGTCTAGGCTCAAAGAACTCTTAATTAATATTTACTCTTGTTTGTGAGTTTTATCAGGCCCTTTTGTGTATCAGTAATAATCAGTAATAACAGATTATAATATTTCTTGTTTATAAAAGAACCCCAATTTACACTATATCTATAAACAATGTACTCCCGTGTAGAATTTAGTTTAGATTCTATTATTTAACACAAATAAATTCAACCTAACTCTTTTACACCTGAAAAACAATACATTTAATTATTTGTATAAAGGCGATGTTCCAAATGGTACACTACAGAAGTAATACCCTTGTACATTAGCTTCATTTCCCCAAGCTCAAACTTAAAGGACGAAGTAATCTCTCCTAGTTACTTTGGTGAGATCCGTTTGAAGACGAGATCACAACTTCAGAGAGAGAATGTATATTTCTATAATTAATTAAACCCATCCGAATCCTTAGTTACGTTTTTTATCGGCACTTAACACTTTTTCTTGGTTAGCTTTGATACGTTAATTTTCGATCATTTCAGGTTTATTTTTATGGGCGGGCATTAATTGCGCCAACTGACCTAGGTAGTCGGGCATTCCTGAATTGCGCCAACTACTCCAGGGAGCCACCCGATTCGTTTATTAACTGCACCAAGTGGCGGCCCTCTTTGACTGTATAATTGAGTAGGTTAGGTTAGGTTAAGTGAGGGTTAGGTTAGGATAGGTTAGAATGACTCGTAAACAAGGTAATTTCTTCTTTGGCAACTCACCCCTACCTGGCTTATGCTTGACACAACTAAGGCACATTTTTGGGACCCTTTGATGACTTGGCGCAATTATGGAACTCTTTGGCGCAATTAATGCACGACCATTTATACACATAACGAGCTTATAACGTTTATAAACGTAGTGTCATGGGATTGGAACTGTCGATCTACAGAGCTGTCTTCTGACCGGCACAATAATGTTTTAACTTCCGGTTTTTATCAATTTTTTCACATTTTCGGAACTTTTAGGGATTTTTTCGGTGTGAAGGTCAAATCATGGTGTAAAGTCACACACGTAGAATAATAATATTAATATCACAGGGCAAAAAATATTTGCGTCTAGAATCAACACCGTTTAGGTACGAACCAGCAACCTTCAGATGGAAGCCACTACACGCCGTCAACTACCCAGATAATTCCCTACTGTGATTACTTTTTAAGTTTCATTTCATTGTCAACTGAGCTGATCCATTTTGACCTTTTTTGGTTGACGCCATCAAATATTGTAATCTAAAATGTATATTGTTTGTAAATATTCATACAGTTTTGACGAGAATAGTTGTCAATGGGGCGTTCCATCCATATTAAATTCTGTTTACACACATAGCTGTTTACTTGCACACAACCCGCAGCACATTGCATAGTCATGACCCAAGTTGGATAAAACAACGTTAGTGAATTGTGCTTGTACAGCTTCACTGTTTGTAGTTGGTAAATCATAATTATGATAATTATGAATCAGAATGAGAGTGTGGTTTAAAGTATTAAACACTATTTTCGATTATTATGAATGTAACATTACAGTCATACTTTCAATATTCATGATTTAAGTACCAAACCACGTTAATATATATGGTACGCTTACATTATGAATAAATGAAATTATCTTTATATTTTAAATCTAATAAACTCAAACATAACTACTAACGAAGTCTTCATGTTTTTATACCTACGTATTCTTGAACATAAATCAAACTGAAATCGTTTTGCATATACCATAATTCATTACTGTTGCCAATTTCAACAAGAATGAAAAAAACTATAGCGTCAAATGAAATTATGTATCCCTTAGACTAGACTTCACTAAAGTGGGATGCACTTCTAAAAATGTTTTTCTAAAACCGTAGAAAACTTAACCCCTTTTCCTGTACTTTTCTTTGCAATGAATATAAAACTATACATAGATATGTTAAATAGATTGTGTATTTTAGTAGTACAATTTAAACAAATCGTTTTTATTATTTTACCTTAGTTATGTGAGTTTAGGATATTAAAACAATAACATTACTGTTTAAACGTAAAGTGTCGTAAAGTGTCGAAGTGTGTAAACGTAAAAAGAAGAAGAAGTTGGCTGAGCACAGGTCGTCTCCTGTGCAGCTCCTCAGTTTTTAACAGTTTATTAACGTTCTCTTTTCAAATTAAACCATCAATACAGTCTCAAAGTGATTTAAAAAGTGCATTTTATCTGAAAAACCCACAACTTTATAATATACCGGCATTAATTGACACGAAAAAGACATCGCAACATATTGGTAAGACCAAGCCATTTTCTCAACCATAGAAGCTTCACTCAGAACTTTTATTCGCATTTCTAAACAATATCTGCAAATTTTGTATTACTCAAGACTCTATAAACTCAAATAAACCTAAACTCTGAAAATTTAAAGTGCTTTCTGTGATATCTGAACTTATTCATCATTAACTTCTACTTAAAAGTTAAATATGTAACTGTGATCCGCCATCTTGATTCAATCAAGAAGCCAAGCTCAGAAAGCAAAGACCTCGACCAATCAGAGGACAGCTTAGGAAAACTTCATCAAGCTCAGCCAACCAATCACACGTCACATACATACATCATTAGACCATACACAAACCATTTCTACAGAACACGAATCTACAGTTTTCTACCCAATTAACCAAAAAACCTCCAAAATCACATGAAACACACAATTAAACCTACATACAAACACATAACTGAACCTACATTAGGCCACACAAACCAAATTTCAGTAAATGACAAGTTAGTTAGCAAATCAGGGACAAACAAAACACCAAAGTTAGGCTAAGACAGTTCACAAAACAAAAACAAGTTTTTAGGTTAGGATAGATTAGGTCAACAAACCCAGCCAATTTCCCAAGTGCACTCTACCAAAAACCTGCCAACCCCAAAGACCTCTCCTAGGCCTATTTACCTAAAAACCCGCCTATCCAAAATGACTAAAAATACAGATGAAGCACCACCTTGTGCTATATGTAAACTAGATGTTAAGGAAAATGACAATGCTATTATGTGTAACTGCGACGTTTGGTACCACATCAAGTGTGCAAATGTAACCACTAGACAATATAAAGCTATGATAAATGACAAACTCCACTTTGACTGGATGTGCAAATTATGTTCCAATAAAGTTAGACCCAAGATAGACCTGGAAAACCGAGTTGAACCAAATGACTCAAATCCCAACCAGACCAACTACAATCAGACCCTTGACATGACCTCCGACTCAGAACCCCTTCAAAACTGTGGTCAGTCAGATCAAATGAAAAAAATAATTGAAATACTCATGGAAGACATTGCATCCCTTCAGAAACAACTCGAAGACCAAAAATCAGAAACCAATAAACTCTCTGAAGTTGTAGTAATTAAAATGCAGGTTATCCAAAAAATGGAACAAACCATTCGAGACTTAATAAATGGCACAAGCCTGACAGACTCCCTAGCTAGGCAGTCATATCACCTTAAGTTACCAGAAACCCCCAGCCTCCACGACCCCCAACTGTGGGGTGAAAAAGCGGCCTCCGAACTTGTACAGGGAAGCTACGAACACACAAACACCACAATATCCCCGGATGGAGGACCTTTCTTGATCCAAAAATCAAACGCCTATAACAAAACAAACCTCAACAACAACAACAAATCCAGGTCAAGTAGATCCTGTAAATGCACCCCAGAAGAAATAGAAAACACCCAACCAAAAGCCCTTCTTGTTGGAGACTCAATACTTCGCGCAGCGGCTAGCATCATCAAGGATAATTACAAAATAAACGTGGACAGTAAAATTATACCAGGGGGATACATCGAAGACCTAGACCAGATACTAAACGAAACAAAAAGCATGCCTAGAAAAGTAATTATTAACCTGGGATCTAATAATGCTCAGCACGCCAAAACTCCCAACCATGCGATGAGGCCACTGTGGCTGGCCATTGAAGCTGCACAGAAACTTCACCCAACCACAGAATGGTATGTAAATGGAATCCTACCTAGAAGAGACACGAGAGAAACATACATTAAAGAAATAAATGAAGCCTACAGATTCATGTGTGAGCAACTTAAGATTAGCTATATAGACTCAGGTGCTATCGTCGACACCTCCAACTATCGTCCCGATGGTATCCATCCTAATCTAAAAGGTGCAACAGTCCTGGCACATCACATAATTACAGAAGCTAACCTAACCTGCCCGCACTCCGCACTCAACAGAAACCACAACAGACACACTAAGACTATCAACCAAAATAGGCTAAATGGAACTAGCAAGAGAAAAACCTTGATACAGGAGGTTGAAAAACAACCACCCGCCACCCCCTATAGAAATTACCTCGACAATGACCATGATAATAAATACACAAATGAGCCTAGCCCCTCCAAAAGCCTGAGCCAGGACAAACCACTCATAACACCACCTGAACAAACATATGTTCAGGGGCCAAAGCACAACTTATCCAGTCCAAATCTCATAGCAACCCAACCTACAACTCGAGACTGTAATAGGCCTACTAACTCACAACCAACCCCAGAAAAACCAGCAGATCAAGCAAACACCACTGATAACCTGTCAAATAGAGAACCAAAAAACTTGCAAGGCCATTCTCCGTCCATAATGGACTAAACAAAGACAACCAAATCGACCCCAACACGATCAAACAAATAAGCATAAAAGAAAAACACCTAAAAATTATCTATATAAATATTCAGCGAGGACTACAAAAGAAACTGTGCCAACTCGAATTTGAACTGAACATTTCAAAACCTGATATACTTTTAATAGCTGAACATGGACTCAAACAGGATCAAATGCAAAACCTGAATATAAACAACTATATCCTAATCAGCAATTTCTCAAGATGCAAAAATAAATGGGGAGGCGTAGCTGCCTACACCAAACAAAACAGTGAAACAAACTTCACCAAAATCAACACAGACGACCACTGCGAGGAACTAACATCGGAATTTGTGGGACTATACTACAAAAATTATCACTTAAACATTATAGGGGCATATAGATCACCTTCAACCAACTTGGATGGCTTTCTGCATAGCTTTGACCATCTTCTAACAAGCTTTTCAAACAAAAACAAGGATATTATCTTCCTCGGGGATATCAATGTAAACATACTAAACCCTACTAGCCCAGACACGATAAAGCTTACAAACTTCCTGAAAGAACACAATCTAGAGACTGGGAAAATACCATTCACAAGAATTACCCCAACTTCAATTACCAGCATTGATATCTGCCTAACAAACCTAGGCCTCCCAAATTTAAAATTAAATGCCCTAAAAACTCCACTATCAGACCACCACATTGTCTGCTGCGAAATTAAAACACACTCATCCCAAGTAAACAAACCTATTAAAAAAATCGTCAGACCTATAACTACACACAAACTAAATCAGCTAAAACAGAGCCTAACTGACCAAAAGTGGGACGAAATCTACAAGACTCCACTGGTTGAGGACAAATATAATAATTTTATAAAAATCCTAACGGACAAAATAAATGAACACTTCCCCAAAACTAGCTCAAACTCCAATAGAAAATCCAACCATATTTTTTGGGATGAAAAACTGATCAAGCTTCGAAACCTGACCAATCTAGCCCATGACAAATATATACTGAGCAATACTGAAGAGGATAAGAAAACATACTCAAACTTAAAGAAAATGTACGACACCAGCATTAAAAAAAATAAATCGGAACAAATCATGAAAACAATAAATGAGGCACCAAACAAAAACAAAACCATCTGGAAGACCGTCAACAAGGAGCGAAAAAACAAAGAAAAAACAAAAAAAATCTAACTCTACATCTCAATGGAAATGAAACCACAAACCCAATAGACATAGCCAACAGATTCAACTCCATATTCATAAACACTGGAAATAACTCAGGACACAAACAAATAGAACAAAACCAAAACAATCAAATTACATCTAGGCCTATAAATGGACTAACAGGACTGGGACAGTTTCAACCCATATCAAAGACAGAACTGGAAGAAATCTTCAAGCAACTCCCACCAAAAAACTCTTCTGGCCTAGATGAAATACCGAACAAAATCATTAAATTTTGTAAAAATGAACTGATTTCCCCCCTCCTAAACATCATAAATGCCTCCATTACTTAATCAACAGTTCCTACTGCAATGAAAAGAGCCCTAGTATACCCTAAATACAAAAAAGGAGACGACAGCCTTCCAGAAAACTACCGCCCCATCTCAATCCTCCCAGTTCTATCAAAATACCTAGAAAAAATTATAAACGCTCAATTGGTATCATATTTGGAAAAAAACAGCATTCTAAGCAGCAACCAGCATGGCTTCAGGGAAGGAAAATCGACAAACACAGCTCTCACCCAGCTGTGCAACTCCATTACTGACATCTGGGAAAAAAAACAAACAGCAAACGGTATTTTCATTGACCTAGAAAAGGCTTTTGACAGTTTGGACCGCAGGATTCTTCTAAAAAAATTACAAGAGATCAAAATTACCGGAAAAGCCCTCCGCTGGATCCAAAGCTACCTGGAGAACAGAGAACAATTGGTGGAAATAGAATACCTATCGAACAACCACTTAACAAAATACAGATCAAAACTAAAAAAAAACATCACCGGAATACCACAAGGATCAGTCCTCGGACCATTATTCTTTCTCATCTACATAAACTGCCTCCCAACACTCCTCCCCCCCGACTGCACATGCATCATGTTTGCCGACGATACAACCATAATTGCCCCCATGACAAAAGACGCAAATCAAATTGAAAACATAATACAATCAGCCAGTAATATAAGCCAAGACATGAATTTAACCATAAATAAAACTAAAACTGTGCACATTGAATTCAAAGTTAAAAACAGAACTAACGGTAATGAAGAAGCTGCTAGCCCACAAACTGAAAACAACATATACAGAGCAAACCATACAAAATTCCTGGGAGTTACCCTTGATTCAAATTTAAACTGGCAAAAGCACCTAGAAATTCTACACTCAAAACTATCATCGGCAATTTTTGCAATCAGAAGAATCAGGGAAATCACAAATACATCAATAGCAATAACGGCCTACCATGCACTCTTTTCATCTCATCTCAAATATGGACTTATAGCCTGGGGAGGAGCAGACGAAACCCACCTACAAAAAATCATCACACTCCAAAAAAAGCTGTCCGAATCATCGCAAGGGTCGAAAATGAAGAACACTGCAAGCCACTATTTATCCAATATAAGATCCTTACTCTAACCTCCCAATACATCCTTGACACAATCATCGCCATCAAATCAGATCCTCCACAAACCAGACAAGAATGCCATCAATACAATATTAGGTCAGGGACAAATCTCAACCAAGGCCAACACAGACTACACAGAACAAGTAAAACCCCTACATACATGGGAACAACTCTCTATAACTCTCTTCCTCAAAACATAAAATCGATAAACGAAACAAAAAAATTCATCACTAGCCTTAAAAAATACCTCCTGAACAGGCCATACTACAATTTAAAGGAATTCTACAAAGACCACAACAATGTGACACACCTTTAAAATAAATAAACCACACACACTCACACATAAACACACACACATAAATACAACAAACCCCCCCCCCAAGAAATTGACAACTCTCCGGTCTCCACGACTGCGAAGAGGAGCGCCGATGTAAGATGTAAGATGTAAGATGTCTGTAATCCATTGAGTACCATAGTTCTACGTATTTTGTCATAATTTCTAAATTTTATATTTACGTTTTTTTATACAAAATATTATTGCATGGTCTACTGAAATAGCATGGCTATTCCAATGGTTAGCAATCGGGTCTTCTGTCCTGTAGACCGTGATTATATTCTGTCTAATCAATAATTATAGCTGTGTGGTAATGCCTTAAGCGATTATTCGTAGCCCACCATAAAAGTTGTAGGTTTATAAGTCTAGAAAACATAATCATTTTCTATATTTCAGGAGAGAACTTTTCTGCATTGTAGAACTTCCACTAAAATCCAAACACCAATGGTTGTAAAATTTTGCAGATTTTGCCAGTCACAGATAAAACAAACTGCACTAGCCATGTTATGAACTTAAAAGTGGTTTGGAGCCTAATTTTGAGCTGAAGGTTCATCTGTTTAGGGAAAAAAAAGAGACAGGGGGCCCATGGGATCAGAACGTTTTATGTACTTGAAGGGCGGACATTAATTGCGCCAACTGACCTAAGTCAGGTGGTCAGGTATTCTTGAATTGCGCCAACTACTCCAGGGAGCCACCCAATAAGTTTTAACTGTGCCAAGTGGTGGCCCTTTTTGACTGTGTAATTGAGTAGGTTAGGTTAGGTTTGGTTGGGTTTGTTTGGGTTAAGTTACTTTAGGTTAGGTTAGGATAGAAATCCATGGTGATGGATGGTTTACGGCGTAGAAAAGTATCCTCAGGTGGCTTAGGCTTGGCAATCCTAAGGAACATTTTTTTGGGACCCTATGAGGGCTTGGCACAGTTAAGGAACTCTTTGCGCAATTAATGCACGACCTACTGGACATTCATCTACTAAAAGTCCTAACAGCTGTTATTATATTCTGCAACTTTTGTTTGTCGCAGAACGGGGAAGCTTCACTATCCAACGGACGTGTGCGGACCCTTGTTCGAGGAGGAGTTGGAGTTCTGGGGGTTGGATGCCAACCAGGTGGAGCCTTGCTGTTGGATGACCTACACGCAGGTAATTGGATAAAAAACTTGAATATTACAAAATACAGAAGTCTTACTAATAAACAACCTTACACAGCTGTTGTATTGGTCTAATGGCATCTCCGTACGATTATAATGCAATTTGTCTTCCAGAACTGAACAAACCATATAAAATGATAATATAAATATTTGAAAAGCTGTAAAAATACATAAAACATACTTTATTTGCATTTAGAAAAGATACAGTAGTGGTCGGAACTTTTTTGTCGGTGAAATCAGCATGTTAAAAATGGAGAAAATGTACATCTTATGTCCTAAAATCCAGGTAATGTTAAGAATTAAAACTATTACAGTACATTAACGCGTGACTCATGTAATTTAAAACAATTTTTTCAGTAGGTTAAGTCAAATCACATTTAATTTTCACTATATAAATCAAAGAAGTTTAAGAGTTCATTACTAAAATGATAATTGATCATTTGAATACAACAGGGTTTTTATGAAATGTAAGTTGTGAATGTGTTGAAACTGGCCCACTGATAAGTTCCGTACATCTAAAGGTAGGCAACTCTATAGCAGCACCCAAATTGCAGTGCGACGTTTGTAGGCACTAAGCAAACTGTCTGTCTGGCTAACTCTTTGGTATAAGTAGGCCTAACCATACAAACTGTTTTTCTTGTTTAACGACTCTGCAGCAAAACATTTATCTTTTTAATACGTATTAAGAACAGTATTTGTAAAATGTAGAGCTAAATTTTATTTATTTATGTTCATTGGACTTGTAATCTAACCATCATATTTTAATCTGTGAGAAACTATAAAAATGTATCGCTAAAAAAAGGTTTATTTTTAAACATGTCTCAATTGTGTTTGTAATTATTTGTAATTATTGTGTGTCATTAGACAATATAACTGCTTTAGCTTTATTCTTTTTCTCCCCAATTACTATTTATACTTAATTTTGTTGAATTTACCCTCCTGGTCGAAATTAAATACTAAAATTCATCGTAAAAACTTAGCATTGGTGCGACCTGAATTGTTGGGGGATAGCAGCTAGTTTAAACTCAACAATCAGGTCAACATTGGATGTGTTTTTGCAACAAGAAAACATCCAGCACTTATGATTATCCCAATGTCGTGTTGAAACTAGTTGCAATAATTGAAACTATTCAGATCGCAATTATATAAAATTTTTTGTAAACAAAAAATGATTGAATGAAGCTTGCTATTTTAAAAACTGCTAATGATCTTGTAAAACATAAAGTATACACATATACAGAGTTTAGAAATTAGTGTACACAATGTATACACCAATATACAATTTTACCATTAAAATCCTGGCATTCTTTTAAAACGCCCCGTGTTACGTACCTGTAACACTAATTGATTGTTTTAACATCAAGCATTTTATCGAAATAGTATATTACGTTACTAGTCCTGAAAATAAGTGTTTACCGGACGAGTGTGGTCGTTCCCGTGCGAGACGAAGTCGAGTACGGGATTACCATACGAGTCCGGTACACACATTTTGGACGAGTTACGTACGATAGTTTACGCCATACTACTTAATTCGTACGAATCCTTATATATTTCAACCAACTAAAGGACTAAACATCACCAGTCATAACCTCTAAGAGAGGTTATGTTTTTGTTTATAACCAATCATTTCCACGCAAATACAGTATAATCAGCTGATTGGTGTCCGGTAAAACTCATTGCAGAACAGTATTACGCAATGAAACCCCATTTGAATAAGCTGGCGGCAAACAGCTGTTTTCTGGACTAAATCCTTGCGTGGGAAGTTCGTCAAAATAATGTAGTGTGGCGTAAAACATTATACGACTGGAAGCTAACAATTTGGATTTAATACCTACTAAATCTTTATTTTTACATCATACTGTAATTAATTGGTTCTCCTACCAGTAAACCATTTACTGTTATCTTTTCTGTGTTCAAATACGTTTGACTTGCTGTTTGGTAATTTATTTATTTACTGTATTTATTTATTTATTCATTCATTCATTCATTCGTTCGTTCGTTCGTTCATTCTTTCATTCATTTATTTATTTATTTAAACAATTTACAATAGCTGCAGGTAATTAAGTTAATAATACATAATTAAGTTCTCAGCAATGTTTGTGTCGTTGTCAGGTCATTATTTATGAATATGACAACTCATTAGTAATTTGCAGTCTAGCTTCCTCTCCGGTCTACAACTCGGCAACTAAGTAATCAGACTTTGACGTTTCATATAACTTACGAACCATCGTAAAGTAGGTTGGCCCGGTTAATACGTGGTCTTTGAGGGTTGGGTTCAAATTCTCCCAATCGCCAACATAGCTTTTTGACAACGTAATAATCCTGAGGGTTTGGAGCTTTCAATAATTGTAGCTCTACTTATCACGAAATTTAAATCGATAGGTATCTAAGGCGAAGGAAAATTCCTGTGTATTCGAAATCTCTCTCTATTAAATTACATAGTAAAATTTAATTTTAATCGATAGTGTATCTCAAACGATTTCTTGCAACATAGTTTTATCCGGGAATACCTGTAGAGGTGTTAGTAGATAATATGAAAAGTGTTGTTGATGTTACCTTATAAATTTATCTTTCAGCCGAATGTTTTGAGTTCAAATCGATTTATCTTTTTATCAGGCAAAACAACAAACACACACAAAAATATCATAAATAAAAGTGTGTCTGCGTTACTAGAAACTACAAAATTTTAAATGTTTAAAAACCTTAATATATTTTTTTAGATTGGTAAATAGTTTAATTATCTTGAGACAAAATAGTAAGGCATTGTTTGAAAAAAAAATTAAACCATTCTTAAGTTTGGTTGCTTTTTGGTTGTTATTTCAACAGACATTTAAAACAATGGAGCTTTATACTCAATTCATATCTAAACACAGTAAACCATAATATTCAAACAACATAAATCTATGTATTAATTTAGAACCATCACGAGTTTTTACCGGCTTTGGAGTACAGTATTGTTTATTGTACTTTGTAATAAAAAAGAATCCGTTAATGTTTTTTTTATAATACTTTGCAGGCCTTTAATGGCTTGATTCAATTTCTCACTTTAACATACATATGAAAAGAAAATATTATCGGCTTTAACATTTCAATTGCCGATACTAAGATATATAAACCACAGAGCTTGTGAAAAGTTGTGTAAACCTTCCCACATCTCAAACAAAGCTAAGCAAATAATACAATTAAAGTGTGTTGCTTCCAAAGACATCACAGGAAACTGAAACTTATTCTGCTAAAGAAGACTCAATGCTTTGTCATCACTAATTACAACAACTTTGGGTTACCATCTCTGCAATTAATACATTAGTATGAGTTAGAGGTACTGCAAATAGTATTATTGCTATTTGCATTTGTTGCCCAATAAATATGTTGGTTCGTCATATTAAAGGAGTTTTATTTTTACGGAATGTAATTCTAAATACTCCTGTTAGGTATTTTATTATTTCTTTTGTATTTTATGTTAAAAATATCAGCACATATGTTCTATTTGTTATCATTTATATTTCCAACAGTACGTTGTAACGTCCTACAATTTTATCCCAACAAAAAAAATATATTTATTTATTAATCGTTGATTAATATAGGAATAGTTGTAACAGGCCCATTTACAAATACTCAGGCAAACTGATAAAAATTAACATTTACTTGTAATAACTTAATTTATTTGTTTCGATTTTAGCTCAGTAGAATTCAACCCAAGTTACCGATTGTAAGTTTTAAAAATTCACTGACTTTTGTTTAATTTTGATATTATTTGTCTGTTTGAAAATGCCCGTGAAAATCACAAGAAAAGCATCATGCAGATAGCACAGAGTGACCCCTTGATAGACCCCTTGTTTTTGATTGATTTTTACCAAAAGAAAGTTGTGTAATACTTATATTTCTTTATAAAACACAAATAATAAAGGAATTCTTCCGTTAATTCCAAGTACATGCATACGTTTTGCAGTATAAATTGTACTTTTTACTTGTATTGTTCCGTGCAGTAAGAATATATTTGAGTAGAAATTGGTTTTAAGTAGATTTTGTCACCCTCTCTTACCTACAGACTCTCTAGATTCTACTATGAATTTCAAATCTGTCCCCTTGAGTATTTTAGGTTTCTAAAAGAGGCATGTGAATGAATTGGACTGGTTAATCGTGTTTGGTTTGCAAAGAGTGACTATTTGGTATTTTTGAGGAAACTAAGCATTGTGTATAAATTTACTATTATCTAGGTTATAAGTATAAAAATGGACACCTTAAATCGATATAATACAGTAAGAACATTGGTTATACAGAGTGTCTCGGCTATCGATGGAGGCATTTAGAGAATTTAAATCTAGAGAAACGTATCATAAAATATAATCATGATTTGAAAGTTTGGGTTTGTAGTTTAAACGGATATTTAGAGTTTATTATGCATATCTTATTACACTTATTTATATGCATACGTGTATATCGCATTTATGCAGACGGGTAACGCCTTCAGCTCAGTTTTATACATTAAAATCATACAATAATTGTCTTTGTAGGAACAAAGCCACTGAAGTGGACCAGAGAACTCAGGACAAACTGTGTACTTTTATCCATACCAATTTTTTTTTTGTTTCCGAAATGTTAAAAATTGTTATTCAACACATTGTTTCTATAGCTCAACGGACTGTGTTAGCAATGCAGCGATTTCATGGGTTTCTAGTTCCGGTGCTCCACTTAAAATTGATCAGTGCAATTCGGTACCGGCTCATACCTTGCTTTTCTTGATCAATCTAAACCGAGACTTTTGCAACCCTTGTACAGTAGGTTTGTATAATGAAACACAAGCATTAGAGACTACAGACTTATTAAAAAATATATAAACGAATCCCCACTTAACCTAACATAACCTGACCTAACATTACATAACCTAACCTAACCTAATATAACCTAACCTAACATAACATAACATAACCTAACCTAATCTAACCTAACCTAACATAACATAACCTAACATAACATAACATAACATAACATAACATAACATAACATAACACAACATAACATAACCTAACCTAAGATAACCCAACATAACCTAACATAACATAACCTAACATAACATTACCTAACCTAACCTAACATAACATAACCTAACCTAATCTAACCTAACATGACCTAACCTAATATAACGTAACCTAACCTAACCCAACCTAACCTAAGATAACTTAACATAACCTAACCTAACCTAGGTCTTTGAGTATGAGAAAACGCCATTGTCGGTACATTCCAGTTTTTAAAATTACATGTTTCCAGTCAAAATGCATTTTCAACGTCAAAACAAAATACACCCTGTTATAAGACAGATTGGGGAAGTTTGTTTTCCGCTCTGACACATGTTCCATTCCACCGACATATTTTACCCGAGTTGTTTTACTCGGTGGAAGGAAGTGAGCACAGCTCATATCGCAGATTTATTCTTTACTTACCACATAAGACTATCACATAGAATAAGTGGCAGTTTAAACAAACGCATAGCCCAAAAGTAAGTTTTTTTATATTTTATAGTCTATGTACATTTATTTTACACGTTACAATAATTAAAGAGCAGACACAGAATTACGTGTTTTATTTGGAGTGTTGCTAACCTAGGGGTTAGCGAAGATATAGTGCGAGAGGAAGGAATTCAATCCCCAACCAACCACAAATATTTGAAGGCATAGGGCTGCTTTATCCTAGGGTCGTTTTCTTAAATCGTGATTTCTTAATACAAGCTAGCTGAGACATTTGAAAGTATATTTTTTAGTAACGTAACACTATTCAAATGAAAAGTGTGTAACTATTTTCATCTACATTACTTCGTGAGAGTAACACTAATAGGATTATGTACCTGTATGTACCCAGTATTCCATTTCAACGTGCACATTAGGTGGCCTTAAACGATCAAAAAACATCAGTCGTCACCGATATCAGAATCACCTTGTCGTACTACGAATGGTTAAATTATTCATTATTCAAAAAATATGTCTTTCCAGTGATAACCTTTTATTAGGAGAACTTGCTCCACTAAAATTCACACGGTGATTATTTCAGTAAGCTCTCACAGTTAATCTTCAAAGCAGTATAATAGGTTTCCTATTATCAATAAAATATGTTCATCTCCGTTACACTCCGTGTGTGTAAAGCTAAATAAAACTATGTACCTGTATGTACATGGTATTCTATTTGAACGTTCCCACATTTATGTGGCCTTAAAGGATAAAAAAAAAACTTTAGTCGTCACCAAAAACAGGATCACCATACCTCTAATTGGTTAAATTATTCATTTAATTAAATAAGATTAGGTCTTTCTGGTGAGAACTTTTTCTTGAATAACTTCTTTATCAGCATCGTACGTGTTATTAAATTACCTGAAAGCAAAAAAAAAAATACGTCAAATAACACTTTTAATAATATATTTAAACTTATACTGTATACTGACAAGACGGTAAATGTATATAAAAGATGGTAAGCTGGGATCGATTTCGATGTATTTACTATCTTGTGAGTAAACAGTATAAGTGTAAATATATTATTACAAGTGTTATTTGACGTATTTGTTGTGCTTTCAGGAAACTTTTTCTTAGGAAAACCTGCTCCACTAATATTCACACTGTAATTATTTCAGTAAACTCTCACAGCTAATCTTGCAAGGCATTATAATAGGTTTCCCCGGTAGCTCAGAGATGTAGCCTTAATATTCGTGTCGCCATGTGACTGATGAAGATGAAGACAAGACGTGTCGCAAATGTGAAGCAATGTCGCTTACACTGATGGATGTTACCAAGACGGACGATTCAAGGGAAACATTTCAACAATAACGTCCTTGTTCTTCCCACTCATCACATAAAAGGGAAATGGAACATAAAAAGTGTTTTGAAACACGTACCTCGGTAATGTTTAGGAGATTAAATTTCAGTGCTTGGTTTTCCTTTTAGGAAATATTACTGAGGGTAAGCCTGTTTTTTGTCTGGGAAGACTAAATACTGCTATTAAACAAATATTATATAATTTGTCATGTACAAAATTACAAATTAATTACTTTACATGTTTAGGTACTTTATCAATATAAACTTAATTAAAGTTTTAAAACACTTAAGGTCCACTATCTTTTGCTATTTTATTTTTAATTTCAGAATTGTTTACTATGTTTTTTAAAGTAAATACATTTAAGAACACATGTACCAAATCTTAGGTAATCCTGAAAACTTTTTTAACTTTTTCTTTTGATTATTACTTTCTTGCGACTTAAGCACATCAGGAGGTTTTTAAGCACAAGTAAGATAATTAGCTAATTTTACCAGCCGTTTACCGAACATAGATTTTTTTGCGTTTTTACACGTATTCTCTCATATAACTTTTGGACTATTATGTGTAAGGTTATTAAAATTTTACCAGTTGTTATTTATAGTAGGCCTATAAATTTGATTTGTAGGTGGCCCATGGCAACCATGAGTAAGCATTTTTAATTTACAAAAGTTTGTTGTAAAAATATATTTTAATAAAATTAAGTTTAGTAAACTATGCGTGGTTTTATTTTTGTACACAAGCTAACATGGATTAAATGTCGGCAAAGTTGCAGTGCATCATTACAAGCAGAATAAATAAAGAAATAAAGAATTATCTTGATAAATAAAGAATTATAAGACAAATAATAAATTGTAAAAAAAACAACGGGGAAACTTGTAAATCCTATATAAATATACAAAAAGATTTTCCTATGTATCCTAGTGGCTAGTGTATACACTTCCTTTAACCTTTATTCAAACTATCTTATTGCATCAAATACATTTTTGAAAAAAATCCTGCATAGTGGTGGGTGCCCTTAACTCTTCAAAAGACTATTAAAATCAATAACATATTTTTATAGATTTTATTATTTCTTATGAACGAAATCCGTCAATTATGGATTATGTAGGATGAGTATAATAATGCACCATTATAGACAGGCTATATTGTAATATACAAAATTATGTTTTTGGAAAGTCTAATGAGTTAACATTAGAATTGGGGAATTGGTTAAACATAATTTGTAACAGAAATATGGCATTGAATAGTGGGGTAATGCAGTATGGACAACAATTTTATATAAAATTAAAAACAAAATGCCAGTTGATAACTCACAAGAATTCGATTTCTGTTTACTAAAACCAGTTACGTTTAGTTTTTATTGGAGATCCTCCATTTAAAATTTTCATATTTTGACTGAAAAAAAAGTTGATCCCATTGCAGGTATCAATCCTATACACGCTGGCAGAATGGTAGACTGATTCGTTGTATAATAGTTAATATTTTTGTCATGAAGTCATTGTATGATTTTTTTAATCATTCTGAGTAGCACACGAATGTTATACATACATTTTTGTTCTTACATAATATAATTTGAAGTTGACCTATTGTTTAAAGATCAACACTTTTTATCGTTAAGAAATTTGATGTAAGATATGCTGAGTAGCTCACAAAAAAATATATAACTTATATCATACAGTGTGAGAAAATCTATCATTAATGACTAATTTCCAACATCTTAAAAGTCAGATTTGTGTTATCTCTTGTTGTTATCTCTTGAATTACTTCCTTACATTACAAAAGACCATTGTAACCGGTAATCAAACATAAGGGTAGCTCTATAACCCCCCCCTCGAGCCACCCCCCCCTCACTCGGTGGTGATGATGCGACATTAAGGGTGAAGGGGCAAGGGTGATTCTACTTTATTACAGTAATTAAACGTAGTCGCTGTGTTTAGGCAAAGCTTCGCAATCACAAAAACGTCAGCTTTGTTTACACTTACTAAACGACTTTAAAGCTCTCGGGTATTTATTTGGAGGTAAGAAGGTAAATGGAGGGCTCAAATTTGTCTTTCCATAATTACTGGTGGTTTCTGTGAATTTTCTTTACGACTTCTTGTCCCAGCAAACATTGTTTTGTTCTTCTGCATCCTAAGTTTTTTCGAAGGTGCGTTATGTATTTTTAACGGTGAACAAAGGGATATTTCTAACACACATACATGTTTGGGGTACGATAACCTGGTGCCTTTCATCTTATCTCTCTGTGGTTAGTTGTCATCAATCTTTTAAGAAGGTAGTTTTCGCCAAACTACTGTGAAATTTCTGTTTGCGTTACATGTTTATCACCTGCGAAAATTCAACATTACATTGTTTTCTACAGAAAAAGAATATTTACTATGCGAAAATAATGTTTACTATCTTTTTTTGAATTTTCCGACGTAAACGAAGATGTTTTTATTGTTTTTACAACTTATTCAATTTTCAACAACTAAAACTGTACAAGGAATGTAAATATTTAAATGGAAGTCTCAACCTAAAAATGCTATGAGTTTTGTAATATTCCTAACTGCAATGATAATATCCAATATCTGTTGTAATTGAGAAAATAATTAGTCTTTGTAGTGTAGCGAAAATAACCGTTAAAAACAGGAGTGAAAGTGGGTCTATACATATTTTCGACCCTTTACAGTGCTCAATACATCATGCACTTCAAACATGGTCTCAAATAAACTATTTAACAATTTTAAAGTTTAGCCATGAAGTTATTGATTTTATTTGTGATGACTATGTAAAGTAACCCCCCTTTATGGTGTGTTTTTGTAGGATAATTTAAAAACGTATTTGTAATTATTTTAATGAGTATTTCAAATTGAGATAGGGAAAAGGTTTAAGTATCATAAGCCAACTAAAAATTGAAGTAAAACCAAATTATTCAGTACACAATGACCATAATTATCCAATATTATATACAATTATTGCATATATTTTATTTATTCGTATTTATTTGAATTTTTTGGAATTTCGTGTATCTACCTTACCGAAATTGCGAACAAATTTAATAGGTACCTATGCAACATGTTTTGAACCCTATTTAAGTGCGCAATTTGTACAACTTTTCCCTCATTGTCTTTATTTACTAAAATCAGTCACAAGAGTTTTAAATTTGTCGAGCAAAACTCACAGCTTTGTATATTATGTTAAATAGAGTGGAAGGTTTATAGTAGACAAATATTATTCCAACTCAATTCACTGTTAAAAGAGACCTCGGAGACTTACAAATACCACAATTAAGGAAGTTCGCTGAAATTGGATTATCTCATTTGCCTTATTCTTGTTCTCCAAAGGAATCAAAAAGTTGCTCTTTGTGGTTTTTGTAAGAGTGAATTATGAAATTGACTAATCTTTTGGTTATGTCTTCAGCGTTAACTACCTCAGTATTTTCGTCTCTACGGCACTTGTTTTACCTCCCAGTTGATATTTTATGCTTTGAATTTTAAATCTTAAGACTTTTGTCTTAGATTTTTTTTCTCAAATCAGTTATGAATGTTTTTTTAGGATACAGTAGTACCATTTTTTTTAAACAAGTGATGCTTAAAAACACTTAAATAGTTGTTGGCAACAACAAAAATACCACGATAGTATGGGTAAAGTTTATTTAAGAATCATTTGCAATGAATCAAATTTTATATCCTGAATTTCGTTAAACCTATCTAGGATATTTTTTTTTAGTTTGTGTGAAAAGTTCTCTTGAATACTCTTGGTATTGTCTTGAATTATACTACTCTTGTCTAGAGGTAGAGCTCGAAGCTTCAGAGCCTGAGGTCCCGGGTTCAAATCTCGCCAATCACCAATGGATTTTACCCATGCGATAATGCCGCGACCCTCCAGGACTAGCCTGAAGTAATGTGTAGAACAGTTCCGGGTTAGCATCCAGCGCCTAGGTGAAGGTGGGACATAACAAATGCATTTACCAATGACTCCAAGCTGACCCATGTTCTGTCCTCAGCATCGAGACACCCAGGAGACCCTTGCTGTTCTGGACAGGCTGGACCTGGACACAGACAAGCCGAGTGACGAGGAGATGGCCAGGAAGTTCGGGTTCGAGGAGGACTACTTCCAGGGCACACTCTCCTGGTGGCAGAGGCTCAAGCCGCAACTTTGGTCCCTCTTTGACGAGCCTTACTCCTCCAACACTGCCAAAGTATGTATCAGGTTTGACTTTTGTACGTAAATAACACATCCTTTTAACTCACCTGTAGTTAAAAGCTCATGTGTGTGTTACAGTCTCTGTTTTATATCGTTCAGTTTGTTACGGTGATTGTTGCTGGGGCATAGAGGACGAATGCTACAGTTTTTTTTCAGCTAAGCTTGGATCAACGAATGGCACATTCGACCAAAATCAAAAAATAAATTCCAAATATCACCAAAAAAGTTTGGTTTTGAACACTTTCCCAAGAAAGTCGTAGATATGTTTTATTTTCAAAATTAGCAATTGACATCGTATTTAAACTAACATAAACATGGAAATAGAGTGTCTAGTTATATCCATAGTCATGGTACCAATCACTGTTTGGTCAGTGAATGGCAATATGTGTCATAATGTATAATTTTGTAAAGCTACAAGTAAGTATTTAATTTTGATTTTAAGATATGTTATATGGATCAAACCCGGTATTCATAATGTCAAATTTAGAGTTGGGTGGGCATTAATTGCACCAACTGACCTGAGTCATGTAGTCGGGGATTCCTGAATTGCGCCAACTACTCCAGGGAGCCACCCGATACGTAAACCAAGTGGCGATCCTCTTTCATTGTATAATTGAGTAGGTTAGGTTAGGATGACACGTAAACAAGGACATTCCTTCTGCCGGCAACTCACCTCTACCTGGTTTAGGCTTGACCCAACTAAGGAATATTTTTTGGGGCCCTTTGAGGGCTTGGCGCAATTAAAGAACCCTTTGGCGCAATTCATACACAACCTTAGGGTTGCAAGAGATCTTGAAATCGCGTATTGTTATTTTCCCTTGTTATGTTTGCGTTGTTTGCTATTTGCTTTTAATTTTAATTTTCCAAATGTGTGCTCAAACTCCTTGTGCTGGGAGATTATCGATCCATTTTCGTACTTTTCTTTAAAAATAATTATGTTTTAGACTAATACGCAAAATAGTAATAATTGAAATATGTGTTATCTGGTTTTTCTGTCTGTGAACGAAGAATAATTGATTATACTGTTCGAAAATAACAAAATTATTGTTATCACTAATGCATTTGTCATTTTACAGTAAATCTAAATTTTTGGGGAAACGAATGTAGTAAATCACAAATATATGCCTACTCTGTAAGGAACATTTATATAACAAAGGTTTACTAGATACACCCTAAAACACTCTATCTTGTATTAAAATGTACTCCATACTACTACACACCGCTACAGTGTTTGTACTACTGCTGAAAAAACAATATTTAAATGTGCTTGGAATTATTTTAACTGCATCTAACGCGTTCCATAGGTGACATAAGTGAAATTTCCCAAATAGTGGTCTTGAAGAGTAAATTTGAACCGTTACTAAGTCTGTGACAGTTCAATATCTCAGATCCGATGAGCTTTGTGCTGTGTTTGAGGCCGGGTATTGCGGGACAACGGAGATATTGTGGATGCCAACTCAGCTATCGCGTTATTGCTGATGCCAACTCATCCTCAGCGTTCTTTAATACGAAACGCTCAATACAACTAAGGGTGTTGTTTGACAACAAAACACAACAAAGTGTCTAATATTATCTATGTCGTCAAATCACTATTTCATGGGTTTTTATATGTATTTCGTATATTACTGCCATTAGAGTAGTTTCAAATAGCTTACCTATATGTGTACAAGATTCTTTTAAAAAAGTTTGAAAAGTTACAAACTCAATGATCAAATGGATCAATGATGATAATAATCCCTATTAAAGAGCTTCAGTCATTTAGGGTATGGTTAACAAGTAACTTTAACACAATATAGGTACTGACCTTAACATGATGTTGTAATGTTACAACTGACTCTACCACAATGTCCGTAATGCTCACAATGAGACAAAATGTTAATACTATGTCGGTAATGTTTCAGATGATCGGGATAATCTCGGTGTTCTTCATCTGCGTGTCGATCTTGTCGTTCTGTCTCAAGACTCATCCCGACATGAGGGTTCCAGTGATTGTCAATATCACGGTCAACACGTCTCACAACACGGCCGGCTGGACCCTGGACAAGACACAGACCAACGCGCACGTCGCCTTCTTCTACATCGAGTGTGTCTGCAACGCGTGGTTCACTCTGGAGATCCTGATACGCTTCGTCGCTTCTCCCAACAAGTGCGACTTCATCAAGGCGTCCGTCAACATCATAGACTACATCGCCACTCTCAGCTTCTACATAGATCTGACTCTGCAGCGATACGCGTCGCACCTCGAGAACGCGGACATTTTAGAGTTCTTTTCGATAATAAGAATCATGAGACTGTTCAAGCTCACGAGACACTCTTCGGGTCTCAAGATCCTCATACAAACGTTTCGCGCGTCGGCGAAAGAACTCACCCTTTTAGTGTTCTTCTTAGTGTTGGGTATAGTGATCTTCGCGAGTTTAGTTTACTACGCGGAGAGGATACAGGCGAACCCCCACAACGACTTTAATAGTATCCCGCTGGGCCTGTGGTGGGCACTGGTCACCATGACGACGGTGGGCTACGGTGACATGGCGCCTAAGACGTATGTGGGAATGTTCGTGGGAGCTCTGTGCGCGCTGGCGGGAGTGCTGACGATAGCGCTGCCCGTACCAGTCATCGTCTCCAACTTCGCCATGTACTACTCGCACACGCAGGCGAGGGCCAAGCTGCCCAAGAAGAGACGTAGAGTGTTGCCGGTGGAGCAGCCACGGGGCCCTAGACTGCCCGGACAGGCCGCCACACCCGCGGGAGGGCCCGGGGGCCCTGGCATACCCGGCACCACCCCCACGGGGGGCCCCGTCTCCGTGCAAAACCGACGGATGAATGCCATTAAAGCGAATCACCCGAAAGACATTATGGGACCAAAAATGGGTAAGTGCTTGGTTGCTTGATGTGCTTTGGCTTCGGCTGCTTGTAGTCGCTGTGCCACGCTGATTGACGGCTGTAGCTGTAACATGCTGCTTTACCGTTCCATAAATCTAGGCCAACGCGATACAGATCAGGTGATATCAGCTGGGATGTAATGTTTTTAAACCATCGTTATTTTAAAACAAATGCCTTAAAATGGATCAACTATTTTGAAAAACCGGCAAAATAATTGCTAATTTCTATCTAATAATATAATAAATAAATAATAAGGTCATGTAACTTGTGTTGATCAATTCTTTTTATTTGTTTCGTAAAAAACACTTTTTAGACAGTACGTATATGAAATAGGCAAATAGTTGATAATAATATCAAAAAACAAAACATGTAACTACTTTAGTTTTGATGCTTCATAACTTCTCAACACAATATCAAGTTTTACTTGTTTAAACTGCGCTTGCAACACGCTTGCATTCACTATGTATTGTGTTTTGTTCTGCAAATAAGTCATCGATTTACATTTGATCTGATTTCATGAGATCTTCCTTTATAAAAATATTGTAATTTGCATATTCTTTTAGTATACAGTATTTATTGTTTCTCTTAGCTGCTGCGAAAATTTCTGGTTATAACTTCATTTTACTAATTGTTTAATGTATTCAATCTATAAACGTTTATTAAACTTAATGACTTAAAAAAGGTGGATCTTAGAAATTTTGCAGTCTTTATTTGTAGCGACACGGGTTCATTTTGTATCCAACAACCACGTTTTAACCAATATCCGTAAAATGTGTAAACCACCATTGATAAAATAATTAACAGTGTTAAATTTATAAGTTGCACAAATGGTTCGCATAAATCATAGTTTATGTGTCCGTAGTAATTTTAGTATGTATGAATAAGTATTTAAGTTACAAAATGCAAAAATAGCAAATTAACTTATGAGCATTATTCAAATAAAAAATTATTAAATAAATTCTTATACAGTTCTTTGTAAGTAGATATAAAATTCGCATAAGAAAATAAACACGAAACACTCTGTTAAATGTTTTTATCATGTACAATGTACATACATAAAATTTATAATCTAAAAATATCTAAATTTATAAATTATCTCTTTTTAATAAAAAAAACTCTTGGATGATTTTTTTGTTAGATCTAATTACTGTTGATAGAAGACATAAACGTCATGCAAAATAATAATATGGGATAAAATGTTCAAGATAATTGTTAAAATGAAATATTTAACTTATATACTTATACCTAATAAAAACCTATACCTAACGGTTCAGTATATCTATGAACTTCTTTACGATTACGTTAGGGGTATAGTACAAGTCCGTAAATACATAAGTCTCGTATATAAATATAATAGTTTAAATGATAATAATATCTAGTTCTTCTTAATATTGAAGCAAATTAATATTGAAGTATTTCATTATAATACACATTTTAACAATGAATACGCATTCTGGTGTTGCATTAAAGATTATCCGCAACATAATACAACTACAATAAACGGATAGACAACACCGTTAATTCTTTTCATGTTTGGTTCGTGGTTGAACCAAAAATACCATCTGTTAAAAATATTAAAGATTTTTATTGGTTTGTCATAAGATTACGCTAATAATATTTTTATTTTATTTCTAGAACCTAAAATGTCAAAATATGTTACAAAGTAAATGTATATTTTATCCATGGAATAAAATCCATGTTAATTTTACTCTATCACATAATGAAAAAATTAACCAGTTTTTATTAAAAAATACGTTAAAAAATATTAATAGCATAAACGTAATATTTTTTTATTCAAAACTTTTTAATCTAAATTATTTCTGTTCTCATTATTATCACAAAACCCGTCCGAGCACTTGTAGACCTAAACTGCAGGATTTTTTACTTGCTTTCTTGTTTGCAGAAAATGAGCGCCGAAACTCAAACTTTCGTACGAATGGAACGAAAAGTGCGCAATTGGTCGGGGATTCCAAGTGAGCAAGCACAACACCACGGTATACAGTATAGAGTCACTTATCTATGTTAGCTAGAGCCTAGCGCCCCCTCCGTTGCATGCTCCGCTACGTAGTTAGTTCGCTACCCCCTCCTCTTTTGTCCCAGGCTCCGCATTTTCTAACTACTCATTTGGAAAACCAAGGTTTCTTCGTGGCTGTTACGCATGTTTGTTTCTCGTCTCTGAGGTAGGTCTCTTTTGATATATTTTGTGACACGCACGATGGCCTGAATGCTCACTTACCACATTACAATACTGTTGCACAAAATCGTATTTCTAATTAGGTTAAAATATTATCAAATAAAATAACCAGATCATGAATAGTTAGATGTAAAACAACCAAATACAGTACTTTTTAATATTGAATCGGAGATTTTGTTGTTATCCATTAAGCTGCTTTGGTATCAGGGTGTGAATAATAAGGATTATTTTAATCGGATATTGATTTGTATAACACCCATTAATACGACGTGTGATTTAAAAACTGATTTTAGTTTGGTTGGGTTAGGTTATTTTTATTCGTCGAGGAATTGTTTGTTAGGCTTGAGTGTCGGTTAAGGTATTTCTTTCTTGATAATTCATTGTTTCGAAGAATAAACTTGACACTGCAGCAGTTATGATTGTTTGAGAAGTATAGCATTTTTTTCAAAGCTGGCTATGACGTGGTTGGACGTTATTTTTACATAACTTTTAGTGAGCATGACTTACCATTGCCAACTTTATTACTTAAAAACAATATAAATAACAATAATATCTATGGTACCCTTTCGAAATAGTTTTAATTTTATAATTCAACTTACGATTTTTAACGACATAAATCTTCAAGATTAGTTTGTAAAGTAAGAGATGCTATCAATTTAATTAAAAAATAATTCATTTACCTAATTTGTAATAGCAAAGTAATGATTTGGTTCTCTTAAACTACTGCGGTTAACACCCTTGATTTACATAGGCTATATCAATAGCTATAAATTAACTCAATCTTCGAAAAATAGGTTTGAAAAAAGAATAGCTCAGTGATGTTTACCTCCCAAAATGCATTTTAAAAATCATTTGAAGAATTTCAACAATCGTGTTTAAATAGGCCTATTTATCATTGTTTAATAGATTTATTTAATTGGTCGATATTTGTGGAAATAAACTTCTATTAATATTTTCCAGATAAAAACTATAACGAATGCTGTTTGACAAGGCGTACAGCGATGGACAGGTTAATTCTTAATCACGCTGCCTTTGAAAGGGAAAACTCCAAGCTTGAAAACAGCCCAGAGTGAATAATATATTGTAAATTATGTTGATATGAAATTCAATTTGTCCCTTGCAGGGATTTAGAGTGTGTCGCCGGAGTAAAAAGGCTGTATGTAAGAATTGCTAGGAAAACCTCTCCGATATTAATATTACATGGATGGTTTTCATATGTGAAACGTGATATTTTGGAATTAACACGAAAAATAATATCGCTAAAAATAAAATGTTCTTTGCATAGTTTTATATATAAACACATGGTGTCCCGGAGCTCTCTACCAATATTTTAGGGCATTCCTGGGTAAGAAACATATCTAAATATCATATTTATATTGTCCGGAAGTCTTTAGTTACTCACAAAGCCGCCATTTTGTTTTGTTTTTTTTTTTACTTATATATATTTTTTAAGTGGTTAAACATACGAAATTGAAACTTTTCAGAAACAGCTTGACAACTAGACAAAGCTACAAAACAAATATGACAATTTTCCAAATTTATAAAACAAAATGCGGCAATTTCTAATTTTGATTTTAAATAACTCAAAAACCGTTGATTTTACAAATATTTTACTTTTTTAAGGCAATTTAATAACAAATCGAATGACACCTTCATCTTTAATATTGAATGAATATTAACTGAGATATGGCAGCTTTAGTGATACGTGCCCGCTGTAGGTTAGTCGATCGATCAAGGTGTCAATCGATTTGTAGTTAAATTGCCTTAAAAAGTTATTCGTGTAAAAAAAATTATAAATGGTCGCCATTTTGTTTTACGAATTTGGAAAATTGTCATAATTTTTTTTTTTTTTTTTTGTAGCTTTGTCTAGTTGTCATAAATGTTTGTGCAAAGTTTCAATTTCGTATGTTTAACCACTTTTCAGACAAAAAATTATATGTGAAAAACAAAATGGTGGCTACGTGAGTAACTAAGGACTTCCGGATAACTTAAACATTATATTTAGATATGTTCCTTACCCAGGAACAATGCCCTAAAATATTGGTAGAGAGTTATGGGGCACCCTATTTTAAATTACATGAATCAAATAGGTTTAATCGCTCACAATCCACAATATTTGTAATCTTATGGAATTAATAAAATAAACAACCTACAACAATTATTTGTCAACCCTGAAGAAAAGTAATTGATTAATCAACGTTAATGACATCAAAAAGCGACAATATAAATACAAAGAATTTCTGCTGAAAGACAAAGAATGTTTCTGTTTTGAGTAAACTTAAAAATTCAGTTTAATATCATTTCATATTAACTTTGAGTTTTTCTTCAAGAAAATTTCCCATATAGAGTCTTTTACCGTAGGCCTTACCTCAAAGTAAAACCAGGGACTAGCTCACTTGGTCGTTTTGATGTTTCCAGAGACCAAAAACAGCATACGCCCATTTACGAGATTTTTATTTAATTCAATACACCAGTATTTATTCAAATGTGTTCGTAATCCAGCACAATCGACCAATTTTTGAGTTTTACAAATTATTTATTTTATCTGACCAATGTACCATTTAATTGACCTTGTGTCAGTATTAGCCTTTTGGGCAGACTTCCGCAAAGAACCTACGATATATCATCGGATGAATAACAATATATATTGAAACTTGTTCGGTTCGATACATCGAGTATATAATTTCTTTTATTGTAACCATAAATTTTGCATTTTTATTTATATTTAATTAATAACTTAAAACTATCAATATAAAAACATAAACACAATTTATTATATGAAAAGAAAAGTAACAAAACAAACAATAACCAAAACATGTATTAATGATAAAAATATTGAGAAATATGAACCTAAACCTACAAACAATTTCGTCCATATTTAGTCTTAACTATTTAAGTGTAAATTAGAAATAAAAGGCTTCGTTTATGTTATTGTTTTAATTTATGGTAAAATTAAAATCCTTGCAAAATGAATGTCAAACCAGATAAATATAGATATATTTGGATATTTATCGTTATTCATCCGACAATATATCGTAAGTTATCTGTGGAAGTGTACCCAGACTTTTTGCTATAAAGCTCGAAAACGGTATACCTCCGGGTTTGCGCCGTTGGCTGGATATTTACGTGTCTTATCACTGGCTTCACCACCACTGGCTTGTTCATTTAACCATTTTACATTCATTTTACACGTGAAGGTGTATCCTGTTATAAAATAGCGTCACAGAACTATATATATACTGTAGTTGAACCCCTTCCTAAATAAAATTGATTATCAATTATCACCGATACTGGGAGCTCCGAGACTAATTTCTCATATGAGGAACAAGCTTTACCGTACCGTAGGCTAAAATAGCTGCCTAGACTCGGGGCCGATTTATTTCGTTTGATGTCCTCAGAGGCCAAAAACACCATTCGTTAAGAATTATACGTTTTGAATAATAAAACGTTGTTATACAATTATATGATTCGAAGAAAATTAAAATAAACTGTACATTTTAAATTTTTGTGAAATTCTTACGGAGAAACGTAAACTATTGTAGTTCGCTTATACTCTAGTTTTGTTGCAATTTTGTTTCTTTATTTGAATAATCAATCCAGCTTTTAAAGGAAACAACAGCTGTTGTGTAAAGCACTCAGTCGACGTTGAATCATTTGATTGAAGGCAGCAGCAAATTAATCATCTTCTGGCGCAATGGTTTGCCTGAGTTTACGATCCTTCGCTTACAGAGTAAAACACAGCACTAGAGTTTTATTTTAAAAAATGGCTTTAGATTTTTAAATTAGATGTGAATTCTTTATAACAATGGAAGGCTAGATTCATGTAGGCTACAATTTTCAATTTATGTACTTTTTCATTGTTTACAAACTGTCTGCTTGTGATCTCGGTGGAAAGTTTTGGAATCAAGTATTATTTTCGTATGATGTGCAGTAAATAGCACTACAAACTACAATCGATTAAATTGTTAAAGCAGAGAGCTTTGAAATAGAGAGTTTGTAACCTCAGTAAAAACCTTGGCTGGCAACTCAGTATATGAATATTTTCGTCATATTACCTATAAAATATCAAAAAGTGTGGTTCGCGTAGAATTCATCATCTTGAATGAAGCCAAGGTTGGTTGGTGGTTGGGAGCGCGGTATTTCCTCCACTACTCTCTCTCTCTCTCTCCCACCCATGTATTGATCCGACCTACCCCCTCCCACCACCAACTCCCCCCTCTACCTTACGTCCTACTGACCACTAGTTGATATTATTTGCCGCTTGTATTCACCTCTACTCAATAACCTCGCTGGCCACAACATTAGAACTCTTCTACCCCTAGATACCTGACCGCAACACTGTGAAGCTTTCCAAAACCACCACTTTGAATTGTAAAGCGGAAAATTTATCTGACGTTTTTGTCAAATAGTTATGGTTTGAGGTTCGTTGTATCAAAGGTCTGGATTAACTAAGATCGTAGCTAATTCATGTTTAAAGGTTTAAAAATATAGGCATTATACTACACGTTGGTGGCAGGCGTTTCTTGCTACAAACCATCGTAGATTATCCTCCCTTAGAGATTTCATCCTTATGTAGATTGTAAGTTAGTTATGCTCAATAACACTTAAAACTGTCGATTTCTTTTATTATTTCCTTTTAATTTCACACCCTTGAACGACCTGATACAACGTTGTTTATAATATATTTTATCTTATGTTAATATAACCAAAGGAGCACACACTTAAAACTTTCTAAAATATATAAGATGCTTATTTGGTATCGACACATTCAATCAAAACAGAACATGGATAATGCATAAAAAAATATTTTAAACGTTGGAAGAATGAGAAGTACAGTATTCATAGCATCCGAAGTCAATAACAATCATAACAGCGATGCATGTCTAGATTTGCAGATACGGAAGGGCGAGTCTGCTAGAATGAGGTCGGAGTAAGTGATGATTGGGGAGGCTATTAACTAGATGATGTAACCGTCAACCTAAATCTTACTGGCGGTGTTTCATTTGCTATACTACCTCAAGCCATTTTTCATTTTTAACTTTTGCTACTACATACCATATACTCCCTTAGGGAGTGTGTCTAATCTATGCTACTACTAATATGCCATCAGTGTTTGAACTTGCCAAGGCAACGATTGGAGAGTAAAAAACAGTTCGAAACTATACCAAGCTGTCAATGTTTAGAAAAGGTCAAAATTTATTAAAATGCCTGGTAGTAATACTGTACACAATTTTACCAAAATCAGACCATAGGTGCAGTCGGTGCAGTCTGTAGCTCTATTAACATCCACACATCATCACATCGAAACCCAAATTGTTTGGTTCAGACTGCAAAAAACGGAGATATCTACCCAAAAATCAAACTATAAAACGAATATTTAATGATGAAAACAATACTATCTCCATATACTATACTATGTACTATGCACTCCAATGTATAGGTAGTGGGGCCTTGGTATAGGTGTAGAGAGTAAAAATAATAATCCTCAGCGGATGAAGGGAATTTATAATTTTGGTGATTGGTTGGGGGGTCAAAAGAGATAAACGCCACTCTTTGTGTAATCTCACCAGAGACTCTAGACCATCAAGCTTCTAGACGAACAACCACCAGAAGTTGCAATAATTGTCATTGTCAAGACCATCATTGTAATGTTCCTTTCTAATCTTCAAATTGAAGCGAGGAAAACTCTTCTTATACGATATTTTGACAAGCGGAGATTTAGTTTGGTTTTCTTAGTTTTTAAGATATTCCAAATTTTAAAATGCCTAAAATGGTTCAACTGTTGATATTTTGTAAAAGCTTAAGTATTAAAACTAATAAATTTTGTCCCGTAACTATCTACAATAGGTTGTTGCTATAATGTAGGGTTATTTTCATTATCTTATTAGAGGATCCAAAATATTTAAATTCTGCCTAAAATATTTTACATTGGAATGAACTTTACAAAAGTGGTAAAACCATCACAAACAAAAATGATATCATAAACTGTTATTTTTGTCCGTTATCTAATTAAAAGATCTGAAAGAGCCAATCCAATCCAATCACAGCCTAATCCCTCTGATTGAAAGTTTCTCTTCACCTAACTACAACGATTTGTTTCTCCAGCTTTTGAATCAAGAAAACGTCAGAGATTAAAGAGTCTCCTTGATTGCGTTTATTTATTTCAGAGTTTTATTTGATCGACAGCATCCTACGCAATATTATTTTATCCTTTGCTTTGTGAATTTTTAGTTACAAACCGTTCAAAGCCTTAGTTAAAATGCTCTACTGTACATATTGTAGTCTTTTTAGACTAAGTCAAACATTCAATGATCAACGATATCTTTAGTTGCATAGTTGTTTAGTAGTACTTTTATACATTGATGGAATAATAAGATTTTTTAATACCCCATTGCGTAGCACATTAACTCATTTAAAATGCGATTGTTGGTTTTTCCTCACACCTAGTTACAGTAAAAATATTTCTACCACTGCATGGAAATGATCACATTTCCATACATATAAAAAGTACGCAAAATAGCTCATTTACGCTCTAGAGCGGGAATGAATCATTTACGCTCTAGAGTGGGAATGGATCATTTCCGCTCGCTAACCAGCTGTTTACACAGTTGCCGTTTCTACACCAATACGTTCTACGACCACAACCGTGGATCTGGTACGTTGGTTAACAACCAGTAAGTAAATAACATAACTAGCCTGTGTTATTACAAGTTAATTATGGTGGTAGGGAAAAAGTTGTGTGTATTAGCTCTTAGTACACAAATAGCTATTGAAGTTAACTATACAACAACGTATGTTGTATTTTGGGTACAAATAAAGTATGTATTTCTATTTAAAATCGAAAGTGTTGCTATACTTCTTGGAATACGAATGAACAATTCAAATGTAGCTTGATATTAGTTCAGTAAAACTTATGGTTAAAGATTATTTGCATTGAAAAACAAATATAAGAAACATGAAGTCATCTAACGCATAAAAAAACAGGAATGCAAATAATCTTCGATAGCTTCGAATAATTATGTTCGATAGCATCATATAATCAGATCTAATCATTTTATGCCTTTACGGATTCTAAAGCTGTGTGTGCTTTTAAATTAAGGATAATTATTTCAAACAACATACTCTAGTTGGATTTTTTCAAAATTAAATGTTATCATCATACCTCAATTTGAACGGTGAAAACTGCCTTAGATTCAAAACCATGAAAACGGAATTTAAGATGCTTAAGTCTTAAAAGTTTATATTTATGATGTAGGTAGAGTGATATCTGACTAATGAAATTAATTAAAGTTTAAAAAAGAGAGATTTTTAGGTAAATTGTATAGGTAGGGGTTTCTTCTGTTCACAGGAACATGCATATGTTTATACAACTAGTAATTCCTAAAAAGAGGAATTATTTTTTTTTAATAAATGGGCGGAGTAAAAAAATTCCAACGAATGACGTTTATGGATGAATAGAGATATTTGACTACTATGCTAAAAGATGATAATTAAGAGCGAACCAATGTTTAAGATTATATAAAATAAACAAACGGTCCATATTTTATTTTTTTAACTACATTCACAGGAATGTTCATCTGTAATCTTTAATAAATTATCCTCGTATTCTTCACTTTTCACACAACACGTTGAGCAATACATTTAAGTAACAGTATACTAGAAGCATTTAATTTGTTGATAACTGCATTTGTGCGTGTTATGATTGGAAATAGTTCTGTTGTTCCCTTCTGCATGGCATGTTAGAATGTGCACTTACTATAAATTAGTATAAGTATTGATTTTGGATACTGAATTATACATACCAACCAAATTGACTAGCAGCAGGGGGCATTTATTATAAATTATATTAATATTGTGGGAACATATGCATTTTGTTGATAACATTCTAATTATGATAGTTAAAAAAAACTCTTCAGTAAAAAAAAACAATTATATTGAGCTAACAAACAAAGATGCTTCTACTTTCAAACAAAAAATAACCATACCATCAGGCAAATAAGAAAGAAAGCAAATCGTATTTTACAGTAGTACACTATATGAATTACCTGTTATGGCGAGGTTGGACAGTCGAGTCCCAGCAATGAGGGTGGGACTGATTGTCCAATATTTGAAGTGCAGATAAAACTACGAAGAGTGATAAGGATTTTTCAGATAAATTATAAATTGGTGTACGATAGGTTAGAGCCTAACCCTAAAAAACTAAGAAAAATCTTACGTAAATTTTTAGTTTTTAACCGAAGTTAATGTTGAAACATATATATTAACTTGTTTATAGTGCATTTAGGTACGCATACTTTATCTTTACCTGCTTTTCAACTGTACAAACCGTCCCAGGGCTAATACAGGGACTGGTAATTTATTTATGTACCGCGAACATATTTTACTACTGACTCTTGGCCTGTAGATCCTGGGACTGACTGACTTACAACTCCACACAATGTTTTTAAACTACTGACTATTTGTCTGTAGATCTTGGGACCGATTGTCCTACCCCCTCTACACAATGTTTTTCTGTAGATCCTGGGACTGAATGTCCTACAGCTCTCCACAATGATTTTCTGAAGACCCTTGGACTGAATATCCTAAAACTCTACACAATGTTTTCCTGTAGACCTTGGGACTGATTGTCCTACAACACTACACGATGTTTTCCTGCAGACCTTGGGACTGATTGTCCTACAACTCTACACAATGTTTTTAAACTACTGATCATTTGTCTGTAGATCCTGGGACTGACTGACCTACAACTCCACACAATGTTTTTAAACTACTGACTATTTGTCTGTAGATCTTGGGACAGATTGTCCTACACCCTCTACACAATTTTTTTCTGTAGACCTAGGGACTGATCGTCCTAAAACTCTACACAATGTTTTTAAACTACTGATCATTTGTCTGTAGATCCTGGGACTGACTGACCTACAACTCCACACAATGTTTTTAAACTACTGACTATTTGTCTGTAGATCTTGGGACCGATTGTCCTACACCCTCTACACAATGTTTTTCTGTAGACCTAGGGACTGATTGTCCTAAAACTCTACACAATGTTTTTAAACTACTGATCATTTGTCTGTAGATCCTGGGACTGACTGACCTACAACTCCACACAATGTTTTTAAACTACTGACCTTTCGTCTGTGGACTTTGGGACTGGTTGTCATACAAACAACCCTACACAATTTTTTTTACTTTAGACCCTTGGACTGATTGTCCTGAAACTCTACACAATGGTTTCCTATAGATCCTGGGACTTAATGTCCTACAGCTCTCCACACAAAGATTTTCTGAAGACCCTTGGACTGAATATCCTAAAACTCTACACAATGTTTTCCTGTAGACCTTGGGACTGATTGTCCTACAACACTACACAATGTTTTCCTGCAGACCTTGGGACTGATTGTCCTACAACTCTACACAATGCTTTCCTGTAGACCCTTGGACTTATTGTCCTGAATTTCTACACAATATTTTTTTTGCTTCTGACCTTTCGTCTGTAGCCCCTGGTACTAATTATCTACTACTGCAAATACTGTTTTAATTGTATGTTTCTGTCTTGTTTCAGTGGGTATGACCATGACCTTGAACCCCAACGGTGTAGGAGTGAAGGTCGAACCCGTCAAGAGCGCCCTCGGACCCTCGATACTTCAGGCTTGATGTCATAGGTTGTGTGTACCTTAAGAAACTATTAACTAAATAGGTGCTGAAATTCTATTAACATATTTTTTCTTCAATGTTGAAATGAGTTCTAAAGTTTATATTTTTCTCACGCTCAGACGTTTTACACATTAGTGGTTAAGAGGGAATTTACGAGCGAATGTGACAATTGTGTGAAAGTTTTTGATTAAGAGTGGAAGATTTTAGATTTAAAAGTGGTTGCGGGTACGTAGTGCGTGTTGAATAAGTTTGTAAAATGAACACATAAACACAAAAACGTATAACAATGTTATTAGCAACACACATAATAGGATTTTCAGATGTTATTCTAGAAAAGCTTCTGTATTCATAAAACTTAAATCCATTATTATTCATTTTAGACATATACGCCCTACAGGCAACCTATAATTCTTCATAATTTGAATCTGGACTTGAGGTTAGCATACTTTTGCTTTGATATTGTACCTTACAAATTAAATAGCGCTTTACAGAGTGTTACAAATGTTGAAATAAAAACATTCACCTGAATACACAATCACATGAAGCCATGAAATAAAAACACACTATACTACATCAGAAGAGAAATTCAATGTAAATTTTGTAAAGTAATACGAGCGTTTAAAACGTGTTCGGATTCGTATCCCGTAAGGCATCGTATTATACATCGTACTATAAATAGGCTCAAAATCGTCGACGTTGATTACCATTTGTCAAAAACTGAATCAAATATATAAATCTAAATTAATTTTTGGACTAGAATAATATTTGTTTAGTTCGTTGTTTTATGTGTGATTAATTATCATCATGCGGAGAACAACGATGTAAAAACTACTGGATTGCGCTCTCAGTAGCACTGCGGGCGCTGTTTGCGGTCTCGCTCCCCCCACCATCTACTGGCAGTAGCCGACGCAGCCCATACACTCACCATTGTAAAACGCGGCTTTTTAAGTTGCTGCTCTGTTTAAATATATAGATATAAAATATTGCTAATACATGCCAAAAACTTTTACTATTCTAAACTTTATGTCTTCTTCTTTTCGTGCAAAAAATAACACATTTGAACTCTTAAAAACCCTACTACATTTGTCCAGTTTTTACCGCAAATCTATGCTTGACATTAACGTGATAGGCATACTTTTTTATGACCTATTTTGTAAGATACATTGTCATTAAACATTGAAAGAAAAAAATATCGCGTTTACGTCAAACATTTACGTTACCACTGCGGCAAAAACTTAGCAAAATTATTCTAAATGTTTATGTACTAGTTTTTCGATTAATAAAATAGAATTTCAAACACAAATATTGTACTTCATATTTCTCCTTTGTAATCACTTATTATTTTACCATGTACAATTTGGAACTAGCAATATCAGTTGTCTAAAAAACTCTACAAAACGGGTTTAGTGAATTTGTAGTTTTAAAGAATTCAAATGGGTTATTTTCTGCAAGAAACAAAACAGACATAAAAGGTTTAACTAGTAAAAAGAGTTTGACAAGCGTTAGCAATATTTTATCCCTATAAATTTCAACAGTGCAGCAAATAAAAAGTGTGTTTTATAATGGTGAATGTATGGGCTGCGTCGGCTTCTGCCAGTCGATGGTGGGGGAAGCTCGACCGCGCGGCCAACACTGAGCCAGCGATCCATGAGTTGTTTATATCGTTGGCGGAGAATAAGAGGAGGGATATTTTTGCAAATGATTATACCTAAAAATTAAAATAATTTTCTCGTGATTTTTGGCTCTTAACAATACATCTACATTTGCAGTTTTAGTCTGAAGCAAGGTTTTTCGGATTTATATATAAACAAAAACGTTTTGTGTAAGAAAGTTTAGAATTTAGATGATTACTCAGTGCATTTGAAACTCCCTGGGTTAAATACAAGTCATACGTGCAGTTAAATGAACGTTTTTAAGTGTCAGTTTTCCAAAACTGCTTGCATTCTTGCACCTCCCCTTTTCACATTAAGGCTCAAAATCCACAAAACCGTAACCTTTCAGAAATTTGAGGATCATTTTAATGATTCATTCAACAAGACTTGAGATCAAATACGATGGACAAATTATTTAGCCTCAAGGAATTTCCTATTGAGTGTTAAGCTCTTAATGTCCAAACATTTACGTTTTTTCTCCAATTGGACTACACAATATCTTAAAGGGGATTTATCCGTAGAGAATGGAAACCTTAGCGTCCAGCGGTAGAACCACGACATGGATTTTCATATTTTGTCCTTTTTATATACACATTTTTGTCCTGAAGCATTCATAAATCTAATATAATAATAGTGCAACAGCCACTATCACATATTAGTGGTATCATACGAGTAAGTTTATAACATTTCCTACATTACCTATCTTAACGATCCATGTAAAAATAAAATCGTAACAAAAAACATTATGACAAATGAGTAATTATTTTGAAAATTATTCGATTTTCATTGGACGAGTGCCTCGCAACCACTAGTAGTTTAGGTTAGCAACTCAACTCGACCAAGACGATGCGACTAGAGTAGGGGACATGGAGGGTATTCACAACAGTTTAGCATTAGAGACACGAATATCATGTTCTAAACACTGTTTATAAATACTAGGCTTATATTTCATATGTATATTAAGCATCGATTTTTACCTGTCCGCTGAGTCCTAGCACATGACCCCGTGTAGATCTCTGACAGCACGAACCTCCGCAGTGTTTTATATGTAAATCAAACATTATGTAAAATAGGGTAAAATGAATTTTATGATATTAAATTCGTTACGATTAAAACATTCAATAAACTAACTGTTACACCAGAGTTTTAGTGAGAATTGCGACAGTTAACTATTGTAGTTCACATGCTTCCCGAAACTATTTTTTTACTTGATGTCTTTCAATTGCACTTTCATTATTGCTTCTTCTCTCTTGGAGTTTATAAATGCTAGTGTAGGCAAGGTTTATATTTAAAGACATTGTCAAGTCAACTGTACATCGGTCCTTTGTCGGTTACGGTTCAAACGTTCTTTGCAAAGGTCAAATCGACTGGAAGATATTATAAAGGGAAAGAAATTTGTGATTATCTTTAGTAAAATAATTTAAAAAGTCTATGTCACCTGACGAGATAGAAACAGCGTAGAAAATGTATTGCTAAATTATTACATCTGACTTTTCTTTATAAAATAATATTAGTAAATCTACCCAAACCCTCTTGTAAAAAAGTACTCGATAAATTATCTTATTACCTATTAACTATTGATTTTTTCGACCAATTTGTTGTTTCAGGCTAATTGAGTAATAACCTTCATGAATGCATTTTAATATGGCAATAATCTAGTCAGCTAGAATAATTAAAAACCTTTAATTGCATAGTAAAACTTTAATTGTTAACCTCATAGTTAAATATTATGTTGAATTTTAGAAAAACCTTATAGAACTTTCGTATACTGCAACAAGTTGATGAGTCTTGTTAAGTTTTTATACTGCAACTTAAAAATTCCCTTTTGTTTGAATCTAATTATCATAACTGAAAATGTTTATGCAGTAAACATACTGTATAAGCTTTAATAAATCATAACGCACTCCTATGTACGAATACATATCAAAAACGTTAATTTATAAATAATTCAATGATAAACTAGAAGATACAAACATAGGTTATTAATTCCAACTAATTCCAAATAAATGAAATTTTAGAAACCATATTGTAATGAGAAACACTTATCTGTTAATAGTTTAGTCATAAAGTTACGGAAATTCAATGGTCCCCAATTTAAAAGTGTAATATTATAAACAATAAACACAACCGAAAAAGAAAATGGGATCAAGATGGCAGTTTTATCTGTTACAACTCTGTGATTGCCGTGCTATCTAGGTGTAAGTTTGTGAACTATAGTGCACTAAGGTATGAGAACATACACATAAGTGGTGGTTATCTTTTTTTAATAAAGTTTGGTCAGAGTTTCATTTTTATGAAAGGTTGGATGTAGTTCAATTAAAATTACGCTGAAGCAGATATGCTTATATGATTAAATGTTTTCGTTTGAGTTTGCTCATGAGTTTTGAAAATTCTTAAAACCATTCCGTTTCAAATCGTAAACCTGTTTGAATTGAAAATTATAAATATTCTATCTAAAATGCTTCTCATCATGATAGATGCATTAGTTATATTGACTATTGTCTCTCAAAATGTATTTATTTATTAGCATTTGCCCTGCTATTCGTATGTGTTCTCTTATCCAAACAATGTTTTTAAAACGTATGATTAAATCTCGAATGACTACTTGCCATGCAAATAACCCACTATGAATGGTATATACTCGTATTTAATCAAATATTCTTAGTTCGCAGTCAATCCAAGATTGTTTGATAGTTATTTGACAATTTAACAATATAAATTATCTTTTGTCTAGTCCTTTTTAGAGTAAGAATAGAGTAATTTTACTTTATACATTCCTCTTGTTGTTTCATTGCATTTATAGTTGATTGCTCTAGTCATATAAGTTTATCAACTATTCTAGTGAAAATTTATAACATTTTGCTGTTTTTATTGTAACTTCTTAACATACAAAACATGTTTGTGCTACAAAATTACAACATTTATCCATTTTAACTATTTTTAACTATTTTTTATTGATTTACATAACCAAAAAAAATTTAAAACCAATATACGGATCCTATAATATTAAAAAAATACAAAGCTAGCATCCATTGCAGATTGAACTATCTTTGGGAAAACTCCTTACCCAACTCATGTTTTTTTTTTTTATTTATTTATTTTTTTTTTTTTTGTAGTACTCGTATGTTTTGTTTACACACATACTTTACCTATCGGCAATATATTTATCTACTTAAAGTCATTAAAAACTCTATTTAAGAAAATGTTTGGAACAAATAGACAACATTTTAATGCTTTGCCAGTTATCTTTGAATCTAGTGTAATTTTCTTTCGCATTCAATGAATAATGCTAGTTGTACAGTATTATTGATAACTAGTAATAATATTTATATCAATTACTAAACCTAACTTCGAGCTTTTTCCCATTATGGTTTAGGTTCATTATGTTTAAGTTTTTGTCTTAGCTTTAACTTGTTCGATATCAACTTTTTCAATTTAATTTGGAGGTAGTTGTTATATAAAGACAAATTTTATGTGATGTTACACATTGTAAAGAATGTTATCGGATGTACAGAAATCAAAGCCTCCAAGTTCACACTATGCGAGTAAAACTTTGCATAAAATACTGCTATCGCTTTATAACTGCAATAATATCGGTTTTGTATAGCTTTACTGTATATAGGTAAAATATAATAACGATAGCTAAGTCTCTATTTTAAAAGTTGTAAAGCTCTTGGAAGGGTTTAAAATACTTTCACTGTGTTTAAATATTTAGGTAAAACGGAGATTTATTCGGGTAGACTTCCGTATCTTTTGGCACAAACAACCGAATGAAAGTATCGATCGATATATCGATTATTCGATATATCGTTTGGTTATTTAGCTAAGGTTAACCTAACTTAACTAACCAAACGATATATCGAATGAAACAATCGAATAATCGATATTTTCATTCGGTAGTTTGTGCCAACAGATAAGGAAGTCTACCCATTTATTCTTGCTGGTTATTTCAATTACAGATCTGAATGTCATATCACATTTATTCTTTATCACTTACCTGTTGTTATGTTCCAGTCAAAGTTTTCATCTTGGCTGCCAATTCTCACGCGAACGTAGGTTGTGCGTCTATTGTTATTGTATATTAAATTTTGGAAATAAAAGCAAATATCGTATATTATTGGACTGTTTTTATTCCTTTCCACAGTTCAATTAACAAGACAATGGAAAGTAGGTATACTTCTAGAAAACCTACGATAAATTATCGGATGAATAACGATAAATATCGATATTTATCTGGTTCTATATGAATATAACTATGATTTTAATTTTACCATATGATAGAAAGAAAATAGCAATAACATTAACAAAGCTTTTTATTCCATAGTTCCCACTTAAATATTAAAGATTAAATTTGGAAAAATTTTTTTAGGTTTTTAGTTCATATTTCTTAATATTTTTATAATTTATTTATGTTTCAGTTATTGTTTGTTACTTTTCATACAATAAATAAGGGGTTTTTATATTGATGGTTTTAATTATTACATTATTACATATCAATAAAAACGTAAGCAAACCATTTTTGAAATTGATGGTTGCAATACAAAAAAAATTATAATCTATATATCGAACCTAACAAGTTTCGATGTATATCGTTATTCATACAATAATATATCGTAGGTTCTCTGCGGAAGTCAAGTGTTTCATACTCCAGTATCATCTTCCAGTAATGCCAATGTATATTGTTCTATCTCTTTTGGGCAAGCCACCAGAAAGAGTAAAATTGCAAAAGACTTTAGCATAATGTACTTTTACTTGATAATAAAGTAAAAATAGGACATCTGCCCTTTTATCTCAAAGAGGTATTCACAACTGTATCCCATTTATGTCTAGCTTCATTCTTAAGTGCTATGGAGTCTGCGCGATTCACTAGGGGAGCCATCATGGGACTATTGTTGACCTTTTCATTTATAGTTTGACTCTCGACTCCACAGGTACATGAAGTATCGTCATTTCTTATTTCTCATTTCTTATTCTAACTTCCGCATTTATCCATTTATTTCGAAGGCTTAAGTAATAGTAGTTTACCCAACGGACACGTATAGATAGTTTTAACGACACGAGTAGAAAACAACAATGGTGTAGAAATAGTCTTTACGACACAAGTAGAAATTTAAATTAAGCAATGTGTACGCGAATCTTTGTAATTCTAAAAATTGAATCAAAAAAGCCAATTTAAAAAAACTGTCGTAGGTAAATAAGTGTTAATTCTTAACCTTTTTACAGTTTGTTATTCAATAGTATTGAACATCTGACAGGATAAAGTCATGTATTGTTACAGCTACAACTGTTATCCCGCAGTATCATGACATCAATACATAACGGCTTTGCCTAGCTCGACAGAATACTAATCAGCTGTGAGTTATGATACTCTCAAACTTTACAGTAAACAAAGCTATTAAATAGGTCCGTATCTACATCTAGCTATCGGTTTGTTATGTTATTTTAAATAGATAACCAGCTGTGATACTATCGAAATTTACAGTAAACAAAGCTATTAAACAGGTCCGTATCTACACCTAGCTATTAATCAGCTGTTATACTGTAAAACTTTACAGTTAACAAAGCTATTAAATAGGTCCGTATCTACACCTAGCTTCCACAAAGCAAACACGTATAAATATCTGGGAGTAAAAATCACAAACAATAACAGAGAAGATGTTTGGATTCAAAACAGACTCACAGCAGCAGAAAAATCATATTGGAGCTTAATAAAATTATACAAAAGTAAACTTCTATCAAAAACCACCAAAATAAGAATGTATAAAACCATAGTGCAACCTGTAGTGCTATACGGATCAGAGACTTGGTCTTTCACAAAAATATCCCAAAAAAGACCTATAACTTTTGAAAATAAATAATTTAGAAGGATTTTTGGACCAATAAAAGACTCATGGAGAATGAGAAAAAATAGGGAATTGAGGGAATTGCATAAGGAACCAGATATTGTGGGAGTGGTTAAGAATATAAGGTTGAGGTGGCTGGGCCACATTCAACGCAGAGGTGAGAGGGAGATGATAAAACAAGTGATAAGAGGTACGTCGGAGGGAATGAGACCATTGGGAAGGCCAAGGATGAGATGGATTGACGAGGTTACAAAGGACCTAAGGAGTATGAGAGCAGACCTGGAGCTGGCAGAGGACAGAGGATCCTGGAGGCACATGGTTGGCGAGGCCAAAGACCACCTTGGTTTTCAATGGCCACAGAAGTAAGTAAGTAAGAGTAAGTAAGTAATAAATTAACTATATATAATTATAAATTCGTAGCTTTACATGTTATCCATACAAGCTTATAGATCCACGTAATGTAAATTCTACGGGTACTTAAAGTTAATCGAGGGCTGAAAAGTACATAACACACGATATATCTTTAATGTTATGAATAATGTACGGTAAAAAATTAACAAAATTTATCCAGTGTGGCACAGAAATAACCTATGGATTGCACTATTGCAATACATTCTGTCAAATGTTCTAAAACGTACGAGAGTTATATTTTGCTGTTAGGTGTCAGGTTTTACCATAAATATCGAAATGGAAAAAAACTGTCGACTGTGGTTTCGCTATTGACCCGCGCACAGTTCAAAGAGAATTCAAGAATCAGATTCCGGTTTGGAACATTTCACATCGAACTATATCTAGGATTCATGATCTAAACAATAAACTATCAACATATGGTCCATGTACAGCTATCAAAAAGGACTCAAAAAGATCATTTTTATCATTGCTTCTTGATTAGATGGTTATAATATTAGGGGTAAATGTTGACGACCCACCCCCTCCTTAAAACCAGATCTCAGACGTTTGTAAACTTAATAAACAATACAAGTGTAAAGGGGGTTTTTATTAGCCGTTCAATTATATTTTAATGTAAAATTTAAATAATAATACAAACCGTTTTAATCTTCGGGTTGCTGGATATAATCATTGACTATACACAGTAAGTCTATGGGTCACTCGATGAAACATATTGTGACAGCAATTTCAATTTTACATATTTTAAGTTGGTGGGACATTGGTATGAGCCTGAGAGGCCTTTGAGTGCAGCACATCTAGCAAATCAAAGCTTTTTTAAACTATTTGTTTAAAATATAGTCAATTTACAATAACAGTTCGTTTTGGTAGTACAACAACAGTACTAATTACAATTCTGTGTTATTTTTACGCATTTCTCTCCACTTTCGAATACTATCTGCCTACTTCTACCTAACTACAAGGAACTTGTTCATATTTCAGGCACATTCCCAGGTTGTCTTCAGGGTTCTCCGCTCTCAGTCCTGGACCAAACTGTATCTTGATATTGAAGGGTTTTATGCTACCTGGAAAATTAAAAGAAAATTTACAAGTCCATCATAGTGTAACATAATTTTTAATTAGTCATAAGTTATTAGGTATACTTCCGTATCTGTTGGCACAAACAACCGAATGAAAATATCGATTATTCAATTGTTTCATTCGATATACAATTTGGTTGGTTAGGTTAGGTTAACCTTACCTAACTAACCAAACGATACATCGATATATCGATCGATATTTTATTCGGTTGTTTGTGCCAACAGATACGGAAGTCTACCCTAGTTATTTGCTATTATATTTTAAGATGTGAAAGGAAAATAGGGACTTTGTCTCCGGGGTCGACCAGCTTGATTTTCGTACACTTATTAAATATGTGGTTAATTCTCCTAAAATAATGTTTATTTTATCAGTTGCAGCAGGAAAGGTTTTTCAAATGTATGCAAGATCTTAGGCCAGTAGCAGTAGCTTCTTAGTTTAATCTCAGTGCAATAACTTGGCAGGTGTTTTGTCATGAACGCGTCACTTTATGGGCAAAATTACTGACCAAAGGTGCAACGATCCATGTTTGAAGCGAACAGATTTCAACTAATATGGATGGTTGCAACACATTTGAAACTAGTATTATGTACCACTCCCCGAAGATCAAATCTACTTCAACCTCAGAAACTTTTAGAACATACAGCAATAAGAAATAATTATTTGTGTAACTAGTGTGCGAAGTTGCGCGGATTAGAATACGTTGCGCTCGCGTAAACATTACTGTATTATTATTCCTACAGTTACCTGACAAAGTGATCATCCTTGCACTGATTATAGCACGCAAAGACGCAAATTGCCGCATTTACTTACTTTTCCCACACTCATTTTACTTTACCGCATTCCAGTATTCCAATCAAACAACACAAAACAGTGTGCTTTTATTAGCCACGTAAATCGTGTACGCTTGAAATTAAGTTGGCAACACTTAAAGATACTACGACTACAATCAGCTGGTGCAGCGTTTCCAATTTCGTTCAAAACTTGGATTTAACCAAACCTAAAAACGTGTTGTATAGTGATTGAAAGACTAATTATATGTATGATTTTTAGTAACTGTAGGAATAATTTATTTTTCTAAAAAAATACAACCGACTTCAAAAGCTCTAAAAAGAATGAAATAATTTCAATAAAGTAAACTTTTGTATTAGGCAAGCTCACGTATTTTAATTCGGCGCGGCTCTATGATGATTTTTGATACAAAATTGAAAGAGGGTGTCCATTTTGCAGGCGACTATCTATAACTAAAGGTGTTAATCTGCATGTCTTTTTCATAGTTATGCGTTAAGTGTTATTTTATTACCGTAATCAGAGATCGGCATTATAGTGGTATTAAAGAGTATCTTTAAAAAGATTATAACGCATTTAAATGTTTCTAACTTGGAAAAGTAACGTTTTAATACTAAACTAGCTTCTTTTCCCTATCATAATATCAAACTAAATTATTTTCCTATTCATATCATTTGTGTGTGTTATTTTCATAATGCATTTATTCTGAAGTAAACATAAAATACAAGAAAATATTTCCTTTAATATATAAAAAAAACAGTTCAGTATGTTTTTTTATATATTTATGTTATCCAGCTACAATTTATTGATTTTCAAAATACATACACAATATTTAATTTCAATCATATTTGCAGTTTGAGCCGCGCCGACTTGAAATACGTGAGCTTGCCTAATACAAAAGTTTACTTTATTGAAATTATTTCATTCTTTTTAGAGCTTTTGAAGTCGGTTGTATTTTTTTAGAAAAATAAATTATTTCATGATTTTTAGTGACTGTATAATTTTTTATATATTAATTACTTGAGGTTTTTTGATAAGCAAAACTGTTTGAAACAATCAAAAGTTCCACAGAACAATCATTATTTTAAAACTGCTTGAGTCACCTGTTCAGGTTACATAATCAATGGGTATGAAAATAAACATGTTTACATATTCCTTAAGAAAGAAAGAGTTGTCCATTATATTAGGCCTAATGAAAAACTAATTGTCTTTTCTAGATACATTGAAATGTCAGACATCATCGTTTCCTGCAATCGGTGTACTTCTACCTTATAAAAAGAAATACAGTAACGTCTCAAGCCTTTTGGAACAATATGAAAGTTATTCCTCAGCTACCAGCACTAAACAATCTCTCAAAAGTAAAAAAATTGGTCGTTAACACGTATAGTACCTTTGGAAAATATTATACAGGGTGAATAAAAAGTCAAGACCCCCCCCTCTAATATTTTTCCAAGTAAATATACAGAGATATCCTTTTGGTGGTCGAGCAATCTTAGCAGGAAGTTTCATTTTATCATTTTGAAATTTTTGAGTGTCCCCCCAAAAGGGGGGATTTGGGGGGCAACTCAAATATTTTAAATATAAACCCCCTTCAAGTGACACCTCATTTTGAAGTGTTTACAAAAACTTAAAGAATGGTGAAAACTAGAGGTCGCTATCCCTTCTCTATCCAAAATGGTAGCCCGTCAAATGTTGTGGAAAATCAATGGTAAAATGTTTAATATTGGCTGTCATTTTGGATAGAGAAGAGATAGCGAGCTCTGGTTTTCACCATTCTTTAAGTTTTTGTAAACACTTCAAAATGAGGTGTCACTTGAAGGGGGTTTACATTTAAAATTTTTGAGTGTCCCCCAAAAGGGGGGGATTCGGGGGACAACTGAAAATGTTTCAATAGAAACCCCTATCAAGTGACACCTCATTTTGAAGTGTTTACAAAAACTTAAAGAATGGTGGAAACCAGAGCTCGCTATCTCTTCTCTATCCAAAATGACAGCCAATATTAAAAATTTTACCATTGATTTTCCACAACATTTGACGGGCTACCATTTTGGATAGAGAAGGGATAGCGACCTCTAGTTTTCACCATTCTTTAAGTTTTTGTAAACACTTCAAAATGAGGTGTCACTTGAAGGGGGTTTATATTTAAAATATTTGAGTTGCCCCCCAAATCCCCCCTTTTGGGGGGACACTCAAAAATTTCAAAATGATAAAATGAAACTTCCTGCTAAGATTGCTCGACCACCAAAAGGATATCTCTGTATATTTACTTGGAAAAATATTAGAGGGGGGGGTCTTGACTTTTTATTGATATGTAGGTTATAGCTCAGAGTAATTACTCTGAGGTTATAGTAACTGGGTAGAGAATATTAATAAACATTCCACATCTGCAAATGAAATATGTATATGAAAGATTGGTTCAGCTAAAAGTGGTGCAAGCCATGTTGGTGGTTTTGTTTGATCAAGATATAGCCTAGTCGAAATTGCAAATCATCTCCCTCTAGGACTTTCCGAAGCAGGCATAATAGTATTGATATATAGTAACTGGGTAGAGAATATCAATAAACATTCCACATCTGCAAATGCATATTAGTAATTAAAATATTTAACACTTTTAAGACAATTGACGATTATGCACTGACTGTATACACAAATCAGGTCAAACGTTAAAATACATTTTTTATAGTAACCAAAAGAAAATGCATTTCTCAATGTAATTCATTTAGGCTCCATGGCAAGAAATAGTTTATTGATCAATATGAGAAGAATTGTCTGCAGCTTCATTTAAATGGTTTCAACTAACAGCTGTAGGAATGTTATTATTATTTATTGCCTTCTCTGCACAAATGTAAACAATCTGCACAGATGTAAACAAAATAAATGTTGAATATTTAAGGTTTTCAGAATTTTTCACCGAAACTAATATTATACTTAAACATAATATATAAGGTACCAAATAGAAACCCTCCTGGTTATTTTGGTGGTGGAACCACACTGATCGGTAAAAGAATCACAGAGAAATTGGTGAACATACATAGAAAAAAAAAAACATCGCCACAAACAAATTGAGAACCTCCTCCTTTTGTTGGTAGTGGGGAAGTCGGTTAAAAATATAATGTGTAACACTAAACAACACGTTGCTGGTTAGGTTAAATCCAACGAACGAAATGGGAAACACTGCCCCAGCTAATCGTTGTCGTAGTGTTGCCAACATATTTTCAAGCGTACACGGATTACGTGCCTAATAGAAACACGCTTTTTGTGTTGTTTGGTTATAATACTGGAATGTGGCAAAGAAAATTAGTGCAGCAAAAGTACAGTAAGTAAATGCAGCAATTAACTACTTTTCGTGCTATAATCAGTACAAGCAACCCCGCTTTGTTTTATAACTGTAGGAACAAGATATTTAAAAATGTTTTGTCAAGATATTTGACATTTTGATTTTTTGTTGTTTTATGTTTGTTTAGTTGGGTGTCTACAGGTTACTGTACATTACTACATTGCTACATTGCTACATTGCTACATTGCTACATTGCTACATTGCTACATTGCTCTACTCACTCTCTATCCTACAAGGCGAGACCCCGGGCGTACACAGGGTGTCCCCGCAGTGAAGCAGGTCACATATCCCAGGACCTCCTTGGGGCTAAAACAACAACACTTAATTGGCATCTTTCATTAGACAATTTCAGACATTCTAATGCTATTGTTATCCGTAGGGGGCCGCAGACGCCAGGTTTTGCTTTTGTACTCGATTAAGTCAGCAATAGGACTTTTGTATTTAAAAATTAGTTTATGTTCTTTCATAAACACATGTCAGCAAGTCCAATATTTATTGTATTACATAGATTGTCCTGTAAGTATTTTCATTTTATTTTGACTCATAAACATATTCAAAATCGATTGCACCTACTTTCAGTTCACCCTGAATGTCACGAAAATGACTCTGGAATTAAAATTAAAAACAATATCACCAACAAACAAGACGATGAGAGGCAAGATAAAACGATTTGATAGGTGAAAGGGAGCAAAGAGAGAATGTATTGGTTATGATTGGTTTTCCGTTTTCCCCTTTTCTACCGTAGTGATGCAACGACTTATCGAGCCGGTGGTCATAGAATTTTGTGGAATATGGCCGATAAGCAGTTTAAAAACACTGACAAGAAGAACTTGGTGCCAACAATATCGTCTTTCTTCTTCTTATAACATCAACAACGCTATTTTTCCTACTCAGAGGACAAGAGTTCATGTTCACTTACTTGTTAGCAAACAACTGCTACCTTTGCAGCGCATTGCTGAGAGCTAGGAAAACACAACCGTGCAACGCATTGCGTTGTGCGGAGAGAGGTCTACAGTACGCAGAGCGCTCCGCACAAAATGCGGAGCTAGGTAAACCCACCTCAACTTACCGTCAGAAAGTCCTCGCTGTCACAAGGCATGATGACCCTGCAGCAGTTATGATTGTTTGAGAAGTATAGCATTTTTTTCAAAGCTGGCTATGACGTGGTTGGACGTTATTTTTACATAACTTTTAGTGAGCATGACTTACCATTGCCAACTTTATTACTTAAAAACAATATAAATAACAATAATATCTATGGTACCCTTTCGAAATAGTTTTAATTTTATAATTCAACTTACGATTTTTAACGACATAAATCTTCAAGATTAGTTTGTAAAGTAAGAGATGCTATCAATTTAATTAAAAAATAATTCATTTACCTAATTTGTAATAGCAAAGTAATGATTTGGTTCTCTTAAACTACTGCGGTTAACACCCTTGATTTACATAGGCTATATCAATAGCTATAAATTAACTCAATCTTCGAAAAATAGGTTTGAAAAAAGAATAGCTCAGTGATGTTTACCTCCCAAAATGCATTTTAAAAATCATTTGAAGAATTTCAACAATCGTGTTTAAATAGGCCTATTTATCATTGTTTAATAGATTTATTTAATTGGTCGATATTTGTGGAAATAAACTTCTATTAATATTTTCCAGATAAAAACTATAACGAATGCTGTTTGACAAGGCGTACAGCGATGGACAGGTTAATTCTTAATCACGCTGCCTTTGAAAGGGAAAACTCCAAGCTTGAAAACAGCCCAGAGTGAATAATATATTGTAAATTATGTTGATATGAAATTCAATTTGTCCCTTGCAGGGATTTAGAGTGTGTCGCCGGAGTAAAAAGGCTGTATGTAAGAATTGCTAGGAAAACCTCTCCGATATTAATATTACATGGATGGTTTTCATATGTGAAACGTGATATTTTGGAATTAACACGAAAAATAATATCGCTAAAAATAAAATGTTCTTTGCATAGTTTTATATATAAACACATGGTGTCCCGGAGCTCTCTACCAATATTTTAGGGCATTCCTGGGTAAGAAACATATCTAAATATCATATTTATATTGTCCGGAAGTCTTTAGTTACTCACAAAGCCGCCATTTTGTTTTGTTTTTTTTTTTACTTATATATATTTTTTAAGTGGTTAAACATACGAAATTGAAACTTTTCAGAAACAGCTTGACAACTAGACAAAGCTACAAAACAAATATGACAATTTTCCAAATTTATAAAACAAAATGCGGCAATTTCTAATTTTGATTTTAAATAACTCAAAAACCGTTGATTTTACAAATATTTTACTTTTTTAAGGCAATTTAATAACAAATCGAATGACACCTTCATCTTTAATATTGAATGAATATTAACTGAGATATGGCAGCTTTAGTGATACGTGCCCGCTGTAGGTTAGTCGATCGATCAAGGTGTCAATCGATTTGTAGTTAAATTGCCTTAAAAAGTTATTCGTGTAAAAAAAATTATAAATGGTCGCCATTTTGTTTTACGAATTTGGAAAATTGTCATAATTTTTTTTTTTTTTTTTTGTAGCTTTGTCTAGTTGTCATAAATGTTTGTGCAAAGTTTCAATTTCGTATGTTTAACCACTTTTCAGACAAAAAATTATATGTGAAAAACAAAATGGTGGCTACGTGAGTAACTAAGGACTTCCGGATAACTTAAACATTATATTTAGATATGTTCCTTACCCAGGAACAATGCCCTAAAATATTGGTAGAGAGTTATGGGGCACCCTATTTTAAATTACATGAATCAAATAGGTTTAATCGCTCACAATCCACAATATTTGTAATCTTATGGAATTAATAAAATAAACAACCTACAACAATTATTTGTCAACCCTGAAGAAAAGTAATTGATTAATCAACGTTAATGACATCAAAAAGCGACAATATAAATACAAAGAATTTCTGCTGAAAGACAAAGAATGTTTCTGTTTTGAGTAAACTTAAAAATTCAGTTTAATATCATTTCATATTAACTTTGAGTTTTTCTTCAAGAAAATTTCCCATATAGAGTCTTTTACCGTAGGCCTTACCTCAAAGTAAAACCAGGGACTAGCTCACTTGGTCGTTTTGATGTTTCCAGAGACCAAAAACAGCATACGCCCATTTACGAGATTTTTATTTAATTCAATACACCAGTATTTATTCAAATGTGTTCGTAATCCAGCACAATCGACCAATTTTTGAGTTTTACAAATTATTTATTTTATCTGACCAATGTACCATTTAATTGACCTTGTGTCAGTATTAGCCTTTTGGGCAGACTTCCGCAAAGAACCTACGATATATCATCGGATGAATAACAATATATATTGAAACTTGTTCGGTTCGATACATCGAGTATATAATTTCTTTTATTGTAACCATAAATTTTGCATTTTTATTTATATTTAATTAATAACTTAAAACTATCAATATAAAAACATAAACACAATTTATTATATGAAAAGAAAAGTAACAAAACAAACAATAACCAAAACATGTATTAATGATAAAAATATTGAGAAATATGAACCTAAACCTACAAACAATTTCGTCCATATTTAGTCTTAACTATTTAAGTGTAAATTAGAAATAAAAGGCTTCGTTTATGTTATTGTTTTAATTTATGGTAAAATTAAAATCCTTGCAAAATGAATGTCAAACCAGATAAATATAGATATATTTGGATATTTATCGTTATTCATCCGACAATATATCGTAAGTTATCTGTGGAAGTGTACCCAGACTTTTTGCTATAAAGCTCGAAAACGGTATACCTCCGGGTTTGCGCCGTTGGCTGGATATTTACGTGTCTTATCACTGGCTTCACCACCACTGGCTTGTTCATTTAACCATTTTACATTCATTTTACACGTGAAGGTGTATCCTGTTATAAAATAGCGTCACAGAACTATATATATACTGTAGTTGAACCCCTTCCTAAATAAAATTGATTATCAATTATCACCGATACTGGGAGCTCCGAGACTAATTTCTCATATGAGGAACAAGCTTTACCGTACCGTAGGCTAAAATAGCTGCCTAGACTCGGGGCCGATTTATTTCGTTTGATGTCCTCAGAGGCCAAAAACACCATTCGTTAAGAATTATACGTTTTGAATAATAAAACGTTGTTATACAATTATATGATTCGAAGAAAATTAAAATAAACTGTACATTTTAAATTTTTGTGAAATTCTTACGGAGAAACGTAAACTATTGTAGTTCGCTTATACTCTAGTTTTGTTGCAATTTTGTTTCTTTATTTGAATAATCAATCCAGCTTTTAAAGGAAACAACAGCTGTTGTGTAAAGCACTCAGTCGACGTTGAATCATTTGATTGAAGGCAGCAGCAAATTAATCATCTTCTGGCGCAATGGTTTGCCTGAGTTTACGATCCTTCGCTTACAGAGTAAAACACAGCACTAGAGTTTTATTTTAAAAAATGGCTTTAGATTTTTAAATTAGATGTGAATTCTTTATAACAATGGAAGGCTAGATTCATGTAGGCTACAATTTTCAATTTATGTACTTTTTCATTGTTTACAAACTGTCTGCTTGTGATCTCGGTGGAAAGTTTTGGAATCAAGTATTATTTTCGTATGATGTGCAGTAAATAGCACTACAAACTACAATCGATTAAATTGTTAAAGCAGAGAGCTTTGAAATAGAGAGTTTGTAACCTCAGTAAAAACCTTGGCTGGCAACTCAGTATATGAATATTTTCGTCATATTACCTATAAAATATCAAAAAGTGTGGTTCGCGTAGAATTCATCATCTTGAATGAAGCCAAGGTTGGTTGGTGGTTGGGAGCGCGGTATTTCCTCCACTACTCTCTCTCTCTCTCTCCCACCCATGTATTGATCCGACCTACCCCCTCCCACCACCAACTCCCCCCTCTACCTTACGTCCTACTGACCACTAGTTGATATTATTTGCCGCTTGTATTCACCTCTACTCAATAACCTCGCTGGCCACAACATTAGAACTCTTCTACCCCTAGATACCTGACCGCAACACTGTGAAGCTTTCCAAAACCACCACTTTGAATTGTAAAGCGGAAAATTTATCTGACGTTTTTGTCAAATAGTTATGGTTTGAGGTTCGTTGTATCAAAGGTCTGGATTAACTAAGATCGTAGCTAATTCATGTTTAAAGGTTTAAAAATATAGGCATTATACTACACGTTGGTGGCAGGCGTTTCTTGCTACAAACCATCGTAGATTATCCTCCCTTAGAGATTTCATCCTTATGTAGATTGTAAGTTAGTTATGCTCAATAACACTTAAAACTGTCGATTTCTTTTATTATTTCCTTTTAATTTCACACCCTTGAACGACCTGATACAACGTTGTTTATAATATATTTTATCTTATGTTAATATAACCAAAGGAGCACACACTTAAAACTTTCTAAAATATATAAGATGCTTATTTGGTATCGACACATTCAATCAAAACAGAACATGGATAATGCATAAAAAAATATTTTAAACGTTGGAAGAATGAGAAGTACAGTATTCATAGCATCCGAAGTCAATAACAATCATAACAGCGATGCATGTCTAGATTTGCAGATACGGAAGGGCGAGTCTGCTAGAATGAGGTCGGAGTAAGTGATGATTGGGGAGGCTATTAACTAGATGATGTAACCGTCAACCTAAATCTTACTGGCGGTGTTTCATTTGCTATACTACCTCAAGCCATTTTTCATTTTTAACTTTTGCTACTACATACCATATACTCCCTTAGGGAGTGTGTCTAATCTATGCTACTACTAATATGCCATCAGTGTTTGAACTTGCCAAGGCAACGATTGGAGAGTAAAAAACAGTTCGAAACTATACCAAGCTGTCAATGTTTAGAAAAGGTCAAAATTTATTAAAATGCCTGGTAGTAATACTGTACACAATTTTACCAAAATCAGACCATAGGTGCAGTCGGTGCAGTCTGTAGCTCTATTAACATCCACACATCATCACATCGAAACCCAAATTGTTTGGTTCAGACTGCAAAAAACGGAGATATCTACCCAAAAATCAAACTATAAAACGAATATTTAATGATGAAAACAATACTATCTCCATATACTATACTATGTACTATGCACTCCAATGTATAGGTAGTGGGGCCTTGGTATAGGTGTAGAGAGTAAAAATAATAATCCTCAGCGGATGAAGGGAATTTATAATTTTGGTGATTGGTTGGGGGGTCAAAAGAGATAAACGCCACTCTTTGTGTAATCTCACCAGAGACTCTAGACCATCAAGCTTCTAGACGAACAACCACCAGAAGTTGCAATAATTGTCATTGTCAAGACCATCATTGTAATGTTCCTTTCTAATCTTCAAATTGAAGCGAGGAAAACTCTTCTTATACGATATTTTGACAAGCGGAGATTTAGTTTGGTTTTCTTAGTTTTTAAGATATTCCAAATTTTAAAATGCCTAAAATGGTTCAACTGTTGATATTTTGTAAAAGCTTAAGTATTAAAACTAATAAATTTTGTCCCGTAACTATCTACAATAGGTTGTTGCTATAATGTAGGGTTATTTTCATTATCTTATTAGAGGATCCAAAATATTTAAATTCTGCCTAAAATATTTTACATTGGAATGAACTTTACAAAAGTGGTAAAACCATCACAAACAAAAATGATATCATAAACTGTTATTTTTGTCCGTTATCTAATTAAAAGATCTGAAAGAGCCAATCCAATCCAATCACAGCCTAATCCCTCTGATTGAAAGTTTCTCTTCACCTAACTACAACGATTTGTTTCTCCAGCTTTTGAATCAAGAAAACGTCAGAGATTAAAGAGTCTCCTTGATTGCGTTTATTTATTTCAGAGTTTTATTTGATCGACAGCATCCTACGCAATATTATTTTATCCTTTGCTTTGTGAATTTTTAGTTACAAACCGTTCAAAGCCTTAGTTAAAATGCTCTACTGTACATATTGTAGTCTTTTTAGACTAAGTCAAACATTCAATGATCAACGATATCTTTAGTTGCATAGTTGTTTAGTAGTACTTTTATACATTGATGGAATAATAAGATTTTTTAATACCCCATTGCGTAGCACATTAACTCATTTAAAATGCGATTGTTGGTTTTTCCTCACACCTAGTTACAGTAAAAATATTTCTACCACTGCATGGAAATGATCACATTTCCATACATATAAAAAGTACGCAAAATAGCTCATTTACGCTCTAGAGCGGGAATGAATCATTTACGCTCTAGAGTGGGAATGGATCATTTCCGCTCGCTAACCAGCTGTTTACACAGTTGCCGTTTCTACACCAATACGTTCTACGACCACAACCGTGGATCTGGTACGTTGGTTAACAACCAGTAAGTAAATAACATAACTAGCCTGTGTTATTACAAGTTAATTATGGTGGTAGGGAAAAAGTTGTGTGTATTAGCTCTTAGTACACAAATAGCTATTGAAGTTAACTATACAACAACGTATGTTGTATTTTGGGTACAAATAAAGTATGTATTTCTATTTAAAATCGAAAGTGTTGCTATACTTCTTGGAATACGAATGAACAATTCAAATGTAGCTTGATATTAGTTCAGTAAAACTTATGGTTAAAGATTATTTGCATTGAAAAACAAATATAAGAAACATGAAGTCATCTAACGCATAAAAAAACAGGAATGCAAATAATCTTCGATAGCTTCGAATAATTATGTTCGATAGCATCATATAATCAGATCTAATCATTTTATGCCTTTACGGATTCTAAAGCTGTGTGTGCTTTTAAATTAAGGATAATTATTTCAAACAACATACTCTAGTTGGATTTTTTCAAAATTAAATGTTATCATCATACCTCAATTTGAACGGTGAAAACTGCCTTAGATTCAAAACCATGAAAACGGAATTTAAGATGCTTAAGTCTTAAAAGTTTATATTTATGATGTAGGTAGAGTGATATCTGACTAATGAAATTAATTAAAGTTTAAAAAAGAGAGATTTTTAGGTAAATTGTATAGGTAGGGGTTTCTTCTGTTCACAGGAACATGCATATGTTTATACAACTAGTAATTCCTAAAAAGAGGAATTATTTTTTTTTAATAAATGGGCGGAGTAAAAAAATTCCAACGAATGACGTTTATGGATGAATAGAGATATTTGACTACTATGCTAAAAGATGATAATTAAGAGCGAACCAATGTTTAAGATTATATAAAATAAACAAACGGTCCATATTTTATTTTTTTAACTACATTCACAGGAATGTTCATCTGTAATCTTTAATAAATTATCCTCGTATTCTTCACTTTTCACACAACACGTTGAGCAATACATTTAAGTAACAGTATACTAGAAGCATTTAATTTGTTGATAACTGCATTTGTGCGTGTTATGATTGGAAATAGTTCTGTTGTTCCCTTCTGCATGGCATGTTAGAATGTGCACTTACTATAAATTAGTATAAGTATTGATTTTGGATACTGAATTATACATACCAACCAAATTGACTAGCAGCAGGGGGCATTTATTATAAATTATATTAATATTGTGGGAACATATGCATTTTGTTGATAACATTCTAATTATGATAGTTAAAAAAAACTCTTCAGTAAAAAAAAACAATTATATTGAGCTAACAAACAAAGATGCTTCTACTTTCAAACAAAAAATAACCATACCATCAGGCAAATAAGAAAGAAAGCAAATCGTATTTTACAGTAGTACACTATATGAATTACCTGTTATGGCGAGGTTGGACAGTCGAGTCCCAGCAATGAGGGTGGGACTGATTGTCCAATATTTGAAGTGCAGATAAAACTACGAAGAGTGATAAGGATTTTTCAGATAAATTATAAATTGGTGTACGATAGGTTAGAGCCTAACCCTAAAAAACTAAGAAAAATCTTACGTAAATTTTTAGTTTTTAACCGAAGTTAATGTTGAAACATATATATTAACTTGTTTATAGTGCATTTAGGTACGCATACTTTATCTTTACCTGCTTTTCAACTGTACAAACCGTCCCAGGGCTAATACAGGGACTGGTAATTTATTTATGTACCGCGAACATATTTTACTACTGACTCTTGGCCTGTAGATCCTGGGACTGACTGACTTACAACTCCACACAATGTTTTTAAACTACTGACTATTTGTCTGTAGATCTTGGGACCGATTGTCCTACCCCCTCTACACAATGTTTTTCTGTAGATCCTGGGACTGAATGTCCTACAGCTCTCCACAATGATTTTCTGAAGACCCTTGGACTGAATATCCTAAAACTCTACACAATGTTTTCCTGTAGACCTTGGGACTGATTGTCCTACAACACTACACGATGTTTTCCTGCAGACCTTGGGACTGATTGTCCTACAACTCTACACAATGTTTTTAAACTACTGATCATTTGTCTGTAGATCCTGGGACTGACTGACCTACAACTCCACACAATGTTTTTAAACTACTGACTATTTGTCTGTAGATCTTGGGACAGATTGTCCTACACCCTCTACACAATTTTTTTCTGTAGACCTAGGGACTGATCGTCCTAAAACTCTACACAATGTTTTTAAACTACTGATCATTTGTCTGTAGATCCTGGGACTGACTGACCTACAACTCCACACAATGTTTTTAAACTACTGACTATTTGTCTGTAGATCTTGGGACCGATTGTCCTACACCCTCTACACAATGTTTTTCTGTAGACCTAGGGACTGATTGTCCTAAAACTCTACACAATGTTTTTAAACTACTGATCATTTGTCTGTAGATCCTGGGACTGACTGACCTACAACTCCACACAATGTTTTTAAACTACTGACCTTTCGTCTGTGGACTTTGGGACTGGTTGTCATACAAACAACCCTACACAATTTTTTTTACTTTAGACCCTTGGACTGATTGTCCTGAAACTCTACACAATGGTTTCCTATAGATCCTGGGACTTAATGTCCTACAGCTCTCCACACAAAGATTTTCTGAAGACCCTTGGACTGAATATCCTAAAACTCTACACAATGTTTTCCTGTAGACCTTGGGACTGATTGTCCTACAACACTACACAATGTTTTCCTGCAGACCTTGGGACTGATTGTCCTACAACTCTACACAATGCTTTCCTGTAGACCCTTGGACTTATTGTCCTGAATTTCTACACAATATTTTTTTTGCTTCTGACCTTTCGTCTGTAGCCCCTGGTACTAATTATCTACTACTGCAAATACTGTTTTAATTGTATGTTTCTGTCTTGTTTCAGTGGGTATGACCATGACCTTGAACCCCAACGGTGTAGGAGTGAAGGTCGAACCCGTCAAGAGCGCCCTCGGACCCTCGATACTTCAGGCTTGATGTCATAGGTTGTGTGTACCTTAAGAAACTATTAACTAAATAGGTGCTGAAATTCTATTAACATATTTTTTCTTCAATGTTGAAATGAGTTCTAAAGTTTATATTTTTCTCACGCTCAGACGTTTTACACATTAGTGGTTAAGAGGGAATTTACGAGCGAATGTGACAATTGTGTGAAAGTTTTTGATTAAGAGTGGAAGATTTTAGATTTAAAAGTGGTTGCGGGTACGTAGTGCGTGTTGAATAAGTTTGTAAAATGAACACATAAACACAAAAACGTATAACAATGTTATTAGCAACACACATAATAGGATTTTCAGATGTTATTCTAGAAAAGCTTCTGTATTCATAAAACTTAAATCCATTATTATTCATTTTAGACATATACGCCCTACAGGCAACCTATAATTCTTCATAATTTGAATCTGGACTTGAGGTTAGCATACTTTTGCTTTGATATTGTACCTTACAAATTAAATAGCGCTTTACAGAGTGTTACAAATGTTGAAATAAAAACATTCACCTGAATACACAATCACATGAAGCCATGAAATAAAAACACACTATACTACATCAGAAGAGAAATTCAATGTAAATTTTGTAAAGTAATACGAGCGTTTAAAACGTGTTCGGATTCGTATCCCGTAAGGCATCGTATTATACATCGTACTATAAATAGGCTCAAAATCGTCGACGTTGATTACCATTTGTCAAAAACTGAATCAAATATATAAATCTAAATTAATTTTTGGACTAGAATAATATTTGTTTAGTTCGTTGTTTTATGTGTGATTAATTATCATCATGCGGAGAACAACGATGTAAAAACTACTGGATTGCGCTCTCAGTAGCACTGCGGGCGCTGTTTGCGGTCTCGCTCCCCCCACCATCTACTGGCAGTAGCCGACGCAGCCCATACACTCACCATTGTAAAACGCGGCTTTTTAAGTTGCTGCTCTGTTTAAATATATAGATATAAAATATTGCTAATACATGCCAAAAACTTTTACTATTCTAAACTTTATGTCTTCTTCTTTTCGTGCAAAAAATAACACATTTGAACTCTTAAAAACCCTACTACATTTGTCCAGTTTTTACCGCAAATCTATGCTTGACATTAACGTGATAGGCATACTTTTTTATGACCTATTTTGTAAGATACATTGTCATTAAACATTGAAAGAAAAAAATATCGCGTTTACGTCAAACATTTACGTTACCACTGCGGCAAAAACTTAGCAAAATTATTCTAAATGTTTATGTACTAGTTTTTCGATTAATAAAATAGAATTTCAAACACAAATATTGTACTTCATATTTCTCCTTTGTAATCACTTATTATTTTACCATGTACAATTTGGAACTAGCAATATCAGTTGTCTAAAAAACTCTACAAAACGGGTTTAGTGAATTTGTAGTTTTAAAGAATTCAAATGGGTTATTTTCTGCAAGAAACAAAACAGACATAAAAGGTTTAACTAGTAAAAAGAGTTTGACAAGCGTTAGCAATATTTTATCCCTATAAATTTCAACAGTGCAGCAAATAAAAAGTGTGTTTTATAATGGTGAATGTATGGGCTGCGTCGGCTTCTGCCAGTCGATGGTGGGGGAAGCTCGACCGCGCGGCCAACACTGAGCCAGCGATCCATGAGTTGTTTATATCGTTGGCGGAGAATAAGAGGAGGGATATTTTTGCAAATGATTATACCTAAAAATTAAAATAATTTTCTCGTGATTTTTGGCTCTTAACAATACATCTACATTTGCAGTTTTAGTCTGAAGCAAGGTTTTTCGGATTTATATATAAACAAAAACGTTTTGTGTAAGAAAGTTTAGAATTTAGATGATTACTCAGTGCATTTGAAACTCCCTGGGTTAAATACAAGTCATACGTGCAGTTAAATGAACGTTTTTAAGTGTCAGTTTTCCAAAACTGCTTGCATTCTTGCACCTCCCCTTTTCACATTAAGGCTCAAAATCCACAAAACCGTAACCTTTCAGAAATTTGAGGATCATTTTAATGATTCATTCAACAAGACTTGAGATCAAATACGATGGACAAATTATTTAGCCTCAAGGAATTTCCTATTGAGTGTTAAGCTCTTAATGTCCAAACATTTACGTTTTTTCTCCAATTGGACTACACAATATCTTAAAGGGGATTTATCCGTAGAGAATGGAAACCTTAGCGTCCAGCGGTAGAACCACGACATGGATTTTCATATTTTGTCCTTTTTATATACACATTTTTGTCCTGAAGCATTCATAAATCTAATATAATAATAGTGCAACAGCCACTATCACATATTAGTGGTATCATACGAGTAAGTTTATAACATTTCCTACATTACCTATCTTAACGATCCATGTAAAAATAAAATCGTAACAAAAAACATTATGACAAATGAGTAATTATTTTGAAAATTATTCGATTTTCATTGGACGAGTGCCTCGCAACCACTAGTAGTTTAGGTTAGCAACTCAACTCGACCAAGACGATGCGACTAGAGTAGGGGACATGGAGGGTATTCACAACAGTTTAGCATTAGAGACACGAATATCATGTTCTAAACACTGTTTATAAATACTAGGCTTATATTTCATATGTATATTAAGCATCGATTTTTACCTGTCCGCTGAGTCCTAGCACATGACCCCGTGTAGATCTCTGACAGCACGAACCTCCGCAGTGTTTTATATGTAAATCAAACATTATGTAAAATAGGGTAAAATGAATTTTATGATATTAAATTCGTTACGATTAAAACATTCAATAAACTAACTGTTACACCAGAGTTTTAGTGAGAATTGCGACAGTTAACTATTGTAGTTCACATGCTTCCCGAAACTATTTTTTTACTTGATGTCTTTCAATTGCACTTTCATTATTGCTTCTTCTCTCTTGGAGTTTATAAATGCTAGTGTAGGCAAGGTTTATATTTAAAGACATTGTCAAGTCAACTGTACATCGGTCCTTTGTCGGTTACGGTTCAAACGTTCTTTGCAAAGGTCAAATCGACTGGAAGATATTATAAAGGGAAAGAAATTTGTGATTATCTTTAGTAAAATAATTTAAAAAGTCTATGTCACCTGACGAGATAGAAACAGCGTAGAAAATGTATTGCTAAATTATTACATCTGACTTTTCTTTATAAAATAATATTAGTAAATCTACCCAAACCCTCTTGTAAAAAAGTACTCGATAAATTATCTTATTACCTATTAACTATTGATTTTTTCGACCAATTTGTTGTTTCAGGCTAATTGAGTAATAACCTTCATGAATGCATTTTAATATGGCAATAATCTAGTCAGCTAGAATAATTAAAAACCTTTAATTGCATAGTAAAACTTTAATTGTTAACCTCATAGTTAAATATTATGTTGAATTTTAGAAAAACCTTATAGAACTTTCGTATACTGCAACAAGTTGATGAGTCTTGTTAAGTTTTTATACTGCAACTTAAAAATTCCCTTTTGTTTGAATCTAATTATCATAACTGAAAATGTTTATGCAGTAAACATACTGTATAAGCTTTAATAAATCATAACGCACTCCTATGTACGAATACATATCAAAAACGTTAATTTATAAATAATTCAATGATAAACTAGAAGATACAAACATAGGTTATTAATTCCAACTAATTCCAAATAAATGAAATTTTAGAAACCATATTGTAATGAGAAACACTTATCTGTTAATAGTTTAGTCATAAAGTTACGGAAATTCAATGGTCCCCAATTTAAAAGTGTAATATTATAAACAATAAACACAACCGAAAAAGAAAATGGGATCAAGATGGCAGTTTTATCTGTTACAACTCTGTGATTGCCGTGCTATCTAGGTGTAAGTTTGTGAACTATAGTGCACTAAGGTATGAGAACATACACATAAGTGGTGGTTATCTTTTTTTAATAAAGTTTGGTCAGAGTTTCATTTTTATGAAAGGTTGGATGTAGTTCAATTAAAATTACGCTGAAGCAGATATGCTTATATGATTAAATGTTTTCGTTTGAGTTTGCTCATGAGTTTTGAAAATTCTTAAAACCATTCCGTTTCAAATCGTAAACCTGTTTGAATTGAAAATTATAAATATTCTATCTAAAATGCTTCTCATCATGATAGATGCATTAGTTATATTGACTATTGTCTCTCAAAATGTATTTATTTATTAGCATTTGCCCTGCTATTCGTATGTGTTCTCTTATCCAAACAATGTTTTTAAAACGTATGATTAAATCTCGAATGACTACTTGCCATGCAAATAACCCACTATGAATGGTATATACTCGTATTTAATCAAATATTCTTAGTTCGCAGTCAATCCAAGATTGTTTGATAGTTATTTGACAATTTAACAATATAAATTATCTTTTGTCTAGTCCTTTTTAGAGTAAGAATAGAGTAATTTTACTTTATACATTCCTCTTGTTGTTTCATTGCATTTATAGTTGATTGCTCTAGTCATATAAGTTTATCAACTATTCTAGTGAAAATTTATAACATTTTGCTGTTTTTATTGTAACTTCTTAACATACAAAACATGTTTGTGCTACAAAATTACAACATTTATCCATTTTAACTATTTTTAACTATTTTTTATTGATTTACATAACCAAAAAAAATTTAAAACCAATATACGGATCCTATAATATTAAAAAAATACAAAGCTAGCATCCATTGCAGATTGAACTATCTTTGGGAAAACTCCTTACCCAACTCATGTTTTTTTTTTTTATTTATTTATTTTTTTTTTTTTTGTAGTACTCGTATGTTTTGTTTACACACATACTTTACCTATCGGCAATATATTTATCTACTTAAAGTCATTAAAAACTCTATTTAAGAAAATGTTTGGAACAAATAGACAACATTTTAATGCTTTGCCAGTTATCTTTGAATCTAGTGTAATTTTCTTTCGCATTCAATGAATAATGCTAGTTGTACAGTATTATTGATAACTAGTAATAATATTTATATCAATTACTAAACCTAACTTCGAGCTTTTTCCCATTATGGTTTAGGTTCATTATGTTTAAGTTTTTGTCTTAGCTTTAACTTGTTCGATATCAACTTTTTCAATTTAATTTGGAGGTAGTTGTTATATAAAGACAAATTTTATGTGATGTTACACATTGTAAAGAATGTTATCGGATGTACAGAAATCAAAGCCTCCAAGTTCACACTATGCGAGTAAAACTTTGCATAAAATACTGCTATCGCTTTATAACTGCAATAATATCGGTTTTGTATAGCTTTACTGTATATAGGTAAAATATAATAACGATAGCTAAGTCTCTATTTTAAAAGTTGTAAAGCTCTTGGAAGGGTTTAAAATACTTTCACTGTGTTTAAATATTTAGGTAAAACGGAGATTTATTCGGGTAGACTTCCGTATCTTTTGGCACAAACAACCGAATGAAAGTATCGATCGATATATCGATTATTCGATATATCGTTTGGTTATTTAGCTAAGGTTAACCTAACTTAACTAACCAAACGATATATCGAATGAAACAATCGAATAATCGATATTTTCATTCGGTAGTTTGTGCCAACAGATAAGGAAGTCTACCCATTTATTCTTGCTGGTTATTTCAATTACAGATCTGAATGTCATATCACATTTATTCTTTATCACTTACCTGTTGTTATGTTCCAGTCAAAGTTTTCATCTTGGCTGCCAATTCTCACGCGAACGTAGGTTGTGCGTCTATTGTTATTGTATATTAAATTTTGGAAATAAAAGCAAATATCGTATATTATTGGACTGTTTTTATTCCTTTCCACAGTTCAATTAACAAGACAATGGAAAGTAGGTATACTTCTAGAAAACCTACGATAAATTATCGGATGAATAACGATAAATATCGATATTTATCTGGTTCTATATGAATATAACTATGATTTTAATTTTACCATATGATAGAAAGAAAATAGCAATAACATTAACAAAGCTTTTTATTCCATAGTTCCCACTTAAATATTAAAGATTAAATTTGGAAAAATTTTTTTAGGTTTTTAGTTCATATTTCTTAATATTTTTATAATTTATTTATGTTTCAGTTATTGTTTGTTACTTTTCATACAATAAATAAGGGGTTTTTATATTGATGGTTTTAATTATTACATTATTACATATCAATAAAAACGTAAGCAAACCATTTTTGAAATTGATGGTTGCAATACAAAAAAAATTATAATCTATATATCGAACCTAACAAGTTTCGATGTATATCGTTATTCATACAATAATATATCGTAGGTTCTCTGCGGAAGTCAAGTGTTTCATACTCCAGTATCATCTTCCAGTAATGCCAATGTATATTGTTCTATCTCTTTTGGGCAAGCCACCAGAAAGAGTAAAATTGCAAAAGACTTTAGCATAATGTACTTTTACTTGATAATAAAGTAAAAATAGGACATCTGCCCTTTTATCTCAAAGAGGTATTCACAACTGTATCCCATTTATGTCTAGCTTCATTCTTAAGTGCTATGGAGTCTGCGCGATTCACTAGGGGAGCCATCATGGGACTATTGTTGACCTTTTCATTTATAGTTTGACTCTCGACTCCACAGGTACATGAAGTATCGTCATTTCTTATTTCTCATTTCTTATTCTAACTTCCGCATTTATCCATTTATTTCGAAGGCTTAAGTAATAGTAGTTTACCCAACGGACACGTATAGATAGTTTTAACGACACGAGTAGAAAACAACAATGGTGTAGAAATAGTCTTTACGACACAAGTAGAAATTTAAATTAAGCAATGTGTACGCGAATCTTTGTAATTCTAAAAATTGAATCAAAAAAGCCAATTTAAAAAAACTGTCGTAGGTAAATAAGTGTTAATTCTTAACCTTTTTACAGTTTGTTATTCAATAGTATTGAACATCTGACAGGATAAAGTCATGTATTGTTACAGCTACAACTGTTATCCCGCAGTATCATGACATCAATACATAACGGCTTTGCCTAGCTCGACAGAATACTAATCAGCTGTGAGTTATGATACTCTCAAACTTTACAGTAAACAAAGCTATTAAATAGGTCCGTATCTACATCTAGCTATCGGTTTGTTATGTTATTTTAAATAGATAACCAGCTGTGATACTATCGAAATTTACAGTAAACAAAGCTATTAAACAGGTCCGTATCTACACCTAGCTATTAATCAGCTGTTATACTGTAAAACTTTACAGTTAACAAAGCTATTAAATAGGTCCGTATCTACACCTAGCTTCCACAAAGCAAACACGTATAAATATCTGGGAGTAAAAATCACAAACAATAACAGAGAAGATGTTTGGATTCAAAACAGACTCACAGCAGCAGAAAAATCATATTGGAGCTTAATAAAATTATACAAAAGTAAACTTCTATCAAAAACCACCAAAATAAGAATGTATAAAACCATAGTGCAACCTGTAGTGCTATACGGATCAGAGACTTGGTCTTTCACAAAAATATCCCAAAAAAGACCTATAACTTTTGAAAATAAATAATTTAGAAGGATTTTTGGACCAATAAAAGACTCATGGAGAATGAGAAAAAATAGGGAATTGAGGGAATTGCATAAGGAACCAGATATTGTGGGAGTGGTTAAGAATATAAGGTTGAGGTGGCTGGGCCACATTCAACGCAGAGGTGAGAGGGAGATGATAAAACAAGTGATAAGAGGTACGTCGGAGGGAATGAGACCATTGGGAAGGCCAAGGATGAGATGGATTGACGAGGTTACAAAGGACCTAAGGAGTATGAGAGCAGACCTGGAGCTGGCAGAGGACAGAGGATCCTGGAGGCACATGGTTGGCGAGGCCAAAGACCACCTTGGTTTTCAATGGCCACAGAAGTAAGTAAGTAAGAGTAAGTAAGTAATAAATTAACTATATATAATTATAAATTCGTAGCTTTACATGTTATCCATACAAGCTTATAGATCCACGTAATGTAAATTCTACGGGTACTTAAAGTTAATCGAGGGCTGAAAAGTACATAACACACGATATATCTTTAATGTTATGAATAATGTACGGTAAAAAATTAACAAAATTTATCCAGTGTGGCACAGAAATAACCTATGGATTGCACTATTGCAATACATTCTGTCAAATGTTCTAAAACGTACGAGAGTTATATTTTGCTGTTAGGTGTCAGGTTTTACCATAAATATCGAAATGGAAAAAAACTGTCGACTGTGGTTTCGCTATTGACCCGCGCACAGTTCAAAGAGAATTCAAGAATCAGATTCCGGTTTGGAACATTTCACATCGAACTATATCTAGGATTCATGATCTAAACAATAAACTATCAACATATGGTCCATGTACAGCTATCAAAAAGGACTCAAAAAGATCATTTTTATCATTGCTTCTTGATTAGATGGTTATAATATTAGGGGTAAATGTTGACGACCCACCCCCTCCTTAAAACCAGATCTCAGACGTTTGTAAACTTAATAAACAATACAAGTGTAAAGGGGGTTTTTATTAGCCGTTCAATTATATTTTAATGTAAAATTTAAATAATAATACAAACCGTTTTAATCTTCGGGTTGCTGGATATAATCATTGACTATACACAGTAAGTCTATGGGTCACTCGATGAAACATATTGTGACAGCAATTTCAATTTTACATATTTTAAGTTGGTGGGACATTGGTATGAGCCTGAGAGGCCTTTGAGTGCAGCACATCTAGCAAATCAAAGCTTTTTTAAACTATTTGTTTAAAATATAGTCAATTTACAATAACAGTTCGTTTTGGTAGTACAACAACAGTACTAATTACAATTCTGTGTTATTTTTACGCATTTCTCTCCACTTTCGAATACTATCTGCCTACTTCTACCTAACTACAAGGAACTTGTTCATATTTCAGGCACATTCCCAGGTTGTCTTCAGGGTTCTCCGCTCTCAGTCCTGGACCAAACTGTATCTTGATATTGAAGGGTTTTATGCTACCTGGAAAATTAAAAGAAAATTTACAAGTCCATCATAGTGTAACATAATTTTTAATTAGTCATAAGTTATTAGGTATACTTCCGTATCTGTTGGCACAAACAACCGAATGAAAATATCGATTATTCAATTGTTTCATTCGATATACAATTTGGTTGGTTAGGTTAGGTTAACCTTACCTAACTAACCAAACGATACATCGATATATCGATCGATATTTTATTCGGTTGTTTGTGCCAACAGATACGGAAGTCTACCCTAGTTATTTGCTATTATATTTTAAGATGTGAAAGGAAAATAGGGACTTTGTCTCCGGGGTCGACCAGCTTGATTTTCGTACACTTATTAAATATGTGGTTAATTCTCCTAAAATAATGTTTATTTTATCAGTTGCAGCAGGAAAGGTTTTTCAAATGTATGCAAGATCTTAGGCCAGTAGCAGTAGCTTCTTAGTTTAATCTCAGTGCAATAACTTGGCAGGTGTTTTGTCATGAACGCGTCACTTTATGGGCAAAATTACTGACCAAAGGTGCAACGATCCATGTTTGAAGCGAACAGATTTCAACTAATATGGATGGTTGCAACACATTTGAAACTAGTATTATGTACCACTCCCCGAAGATCAAATCTACTTCAACCTCAGAAACTTTTAGAACATACAGCAATAAGAAATAATTATTTGTGTAACTAGTGTGCGAAGTTGCGCGGATTAGAATACGTTGCGCTCGCGTAAACATTACTGTATTATTATTCCTACAGTTACCTGACAAAGTGATCATCCTTGCACTGATTATAGCACGCAAAGACGCAAATTGCCGCATTTACTTACTTTTCCCACACTCATTTTACTTTACCGCATTCCAGTATTCCAATCAAACAACACAAAACAGTGTGCTTTTATTAGCCACGTAAATCGTGTACGCTTGAAATTAAGTTGGCAACACTTAAAGATACTACGACTACAATCAGCTGGTGCAGCGTTTCCAATTTCGTTCAAAACTTGGATTTAACCAAACCTAAAAACGTGTTGTATAGTGATTGAAAGACTAATTATATGTATGATTTTTAGTAACTGTAGGAATAATTTATTTTTCTAAAAAAATACAACCGACTTCAAAAGCTCTAAAAAGAATGAAATAATTTCAATAAAGTAAACTTTTGTATTAGGCAAGCTCACGTATTTTAATTCGGCGCGGCTCTATGATGATTTTTGATACAAAATTGAAAGAGGGTGTCCATTTTGCAGGCGACTATCTATAACTAAAGGTGTTAATCTGCATGTCTTTTTCATAGTTATGCGTTAAGTGTTATTTTATTACCGTAATCAGAGATCGGCATTATAGTGGTATTAAAGAGTATCTTTAAAAAGATTATAACGCATTTAAATGTTTCTAACTTGGAAAAGTAACGTTTTAATACTAAACTAGCTTCTTTTCCCTATCATAATATCAAACTAAATTATTTTCCTATTCATATCATTTGTGTGTGTTATTTTCATAATGCATTTATTCTGAAGTAAACATAAAATACAAGAAAATATTTCCTTTAATATATAAAAAAAACAGTTCAGTATGTTTTTTTATATATTTATGTTATCCAGCTACAATTTATTGATTTTCAAAATACATACACAATATTTAATTTCAATCATATTTGCAGTTTGAGCCGCGCCGACTTGAAATACGTGAGCTTGCCTAATACAAAAGTTTACTTTATTGAAATTATTTCATTCTTTTTAGAGCTTTTGAAGTCGGTTGTATTTTTTTAGAAAAATAAATTATTTCATGATTTTTAGTGACTGTATAATTTTTTATATATTAATTACTTGAGGTTTTTTGATAAGCAAAACTGTTTGAAACAATCAAAAGTTCCACAGAACAATCATTATTTTAAAACTGCTTGAGTCACCTGTTCAGGTTACATAATCAATGGGTATGAAAATAAACATGTTTACATATTCCTTAAGAAAGAAAGAGTTGTCCATTATATTAGGCCTAATGAAAAACTAATTGTCTTTTCTAGATACATTGAAATGTCAGACATCATCGTTTCCTGCAATCGGTGTACTTCTACCTTATAAAAAGAAATACAGTAACGTCTCAAGCCTTTTGGAACAATATGAAAGTTATTCCTCAGCTACCAGCACTAAACAATCTCTCAAAAGTAAAAAAATTGGTCGTTAACACGTATAGTACCTTTGGAAAATATTATACAGGGTGAATAAAAAGTCAAGACCCCCCCCTCTAATATTTTTCCAAGTAAATATACAGAGATATCCTTTTGGTGGTCGAGCAATCTTAGCAGGAAGTTTCATTTTATCATTTTGAAATTTTTGAGTGTCCCCCCAAAAGGGGGGATTTGGGGGGCAACTCAAATATTTTAAATATAAACCCCCTTCAAGTGACACCTCATTTTGAAGTGTTTACAAAAACTTAAAGAATGGTGAAAACTAGAGGTCGCTATCCCTTCTCTATCCAAAATGGTAGCCCGTCAAATGTTGTGGAAAATCAATGGTAAAATGTTTAATATTGGCTGTCATTTTGGATAGAGAAGAGATAGCGAGCTCTGGTTTTCACCATTCTTTAAGTTTTTGTAAACACTTCAAAATGAGGTGTCACTTGAAGGGGGTTTACATTTAAAATTTTTGAGTGTCCCCCAAAAGGGGGGGATTCGGGGGACAACTGAAAATGTTTCAATAGAAACCCCTATCAAGTGACACCTCATTTTGAAGTGTTTACAAAAACTTAAAGAATGGTGGAAACCAGAGCTCGCTATCTCTTCTCTATCCAAAATGACAGCCAATATTAAAAATTTTACCATTGATTTTCCACAACATTTGACGGGCTACCATTTTGGATAGAGAAGGGATAGCGACCTCTAGTTTTCACCATTCTTTAAGTTTTTGTAAACACTTCAAAATGAGGTGTCACTTGAAGGGGGTTTATATTTAAAATATTTGAGTTGCCCCCCAAATCCCCCCTTTTGGGGGGACACTCAAAAATTTCAAAATGATAAAATGAAACTTCCTGCTAAGATTGCTCGACCACCAAAAGGATATCTCTGTATATTTACTTGGAAAAATATTAGAGGGGGGGGTCTTGACTTTTTATTGATATGTAGGTTATAGCTCAGAGTAATTACTCTGAGGTTATAGTAACTGGGTAGAGAATATTAATAAACATTCCACATCTGCAAATGAAATATGTATATGAAAGATTGGTTCAGCTAAAAGTGGTGCAAGCCATGTTGGTGGTTTTGTTTGATCAAGATATAGCCTAGTCGAAATTGCAAATCATCTCCCTCTAGGACTTTCCGAAGCAGGCATAATAGTATTGATATATAGTAACTGGGTAGAGAATATCAATAAACATTCCACATCTGCAAATGCATATTAGTAATTAAAATATTTAACACTTTTAAGACAATTGACGATTATGCACTGACTGTATACACAAATCAGGTCAAACGTTAAAATACATTTTTTATAGTAACCAAAAGAAAATGCATTTCTCAATGTAATTCATTTAGGCTCCATGGCAAGAAATAGTTTATTGATCAATATGAGAAGAATTGTCTGCAGCTTCATTTAAATGGTTTCAACTAACAGCTGTAGGAATGTTATTATTATTTATTGCCTTCTCTGCACAAATGTAAACAATCTGCACAGATGTAAACAAAATAAATGTTGAATATTTAAGGTTTTCAGAATTTTTCACCGAAACTAATATTATACTTAAACATAATATATAAGGTACCAAATAGAAACCCTCCTGGTTATTTTGGTGGTGGAACCACACTGATCGGTAAAAGAATCACAGAGAAATTGGTGAACATACATAGAAAAAAAAAAACATCGCCACAAACAAATTGAGAACCTCCTCCTTTTGTTGGTAGTGGGGAAGTCGGTTAAAAATATAATGTGTAACACTAAACAACACGTTGCTGGTTAGGTTAAATCCAACGAACGAAATGGGAAACACTGCCCCAGCTAATCGTTGTCGTAGTGTTGCCAACATATTTTCAAGCGTACACGGATTACGTGCCTAATAGAAACACGCTTTTTGTGTTGTTTGGTTATAATACTGGAATGTGGCAAAGAAAATTAGTGCAGCAAAAGTACAGTAAGTAAATGCAGCAATTAACTACTTTTCGTGCTATAATCAGTACAAGCAACCCCGCTTTGTTTTATAACTGTAGGAACAAGATATTTAAAAATGTTTTGTCAAGATATTTGACATTTTGATTTTTTGTTGTTTTATGTTTGTTTAGTTGGGTGTCTACAGGTTACTGTACATTACTACATTGCTACATTGCTACATTGCTACATTGCTACATTGCTACATTGCTACATTGCTCTACTCACTCTCTATCCTACAAGGCGAGACCCCGGGCGTACACAGGGTGTCCCCGCAGTGAAGCAGGTCACATATCCCAGGACCTCCTTGGGGCTAAAACAACAACACTTAATTGGCATCTTTCATTAGACAATTTCAGACATTCTAATGCTATTGTTATCCGTAGGGGGCCGCAGACGCCAGGTTTTGCTTTTGTACTCGATTAAGTCAGCAATAGGACTTTTGTATTTAAAAATTAGTTTATGTTCTTTCATAAACACATGTCAGCAAGTCCAATATTTATTGTATTACATAGATTGTCCTGTAAGTATTTTCATTTTATTTTGACTCATAAACATATTCAAAATCGATTGCACCTACTTTCAGTTCACCCTGAATGTCACGAAAATGACTCTGGAATTAAAATTAAAAACAATATCACCAACAAACAAGACGATGAGAGGCAAGATAAAACGATTTGATAGGTGAAAGGGAGCAAAGAGAGAATGTATTGGTTATGATTGGTTTTCCGTTTTCCCCTTTTCTACCGTAGTGATGCAACGACTTATCGAGCCGGTGGTCATAGAATTTTGTGGAATATGGCCGATAAGCAGTTTAAAAACACTGACAAGAAGAACTTGGTGCCAACAATATCGTCTTTCTTCTTCTTATAACATCAACAACGCTATTTTTCCTACTCAGAGGACAAGAGTTCATGTTCACTTACTTGTTAGCAAACAACTGCTACCTTTGCAGCGCATTGCTGAGAGCTAGGAAAACACAACCGTGCAACGCATTGCGTTGTGCGGAGAGAGGTCTACAGTACGCAGAGCGCTCCGCACAAAATGCGGAGCTAGGTAAACCCACCTCAACTTACCGTCAGAAAGTCCTCGCTGTCACAAGGCATGATGACCCTGTCGTTACAACCCTGAGCTGCTGCTGCCATGGAGTCACTCAGGGGGAGAGGTCCAGCCCCGGACCCAACAGGATCTACAATGAAATCTCTTGTAGACATGTTTTACTTTTAGCTTGAGTGTGTCTTTCAATTATGATTTTTGGCACAGGTTTAAAGGGGTTTTAGAAATTTCCAATACATTTACTAGAGAGTTAATAACAATTCCAGCTCTCTACATTCATGAACGTCTGTACACAAGCAAGCATCTTCCTAGGAATCAGGATTCCGACAAGCACCATACTACAGCAGCTAGAGACAACAAACTTCCTTTCATTTCAACACAAAATTCCGTAGGGTAATATACCATTATATTGACTGCAAAATGCTAAATTCTCCCTTACAGCACATGAAAAACCTAAAAGGAAAAAGGAACTTTGGTACTGGCTTGTAAATCAACCAGTGTACTCAATAAAGAAAACCAAATAAATATTGTAAAGCAAGAACAACTGTCTATTCTATGTATATTAACGCTAAATGAACTAATAAGGATGTTAAAATAAATTAATAAAAGCTAAAAAAAGGGATATTACGGAGAAAACCCCTTATTGTGTTATATATTGTTAGGTATACTCTCTACTTCCTGCCATTTTAAGATAAAAACATATGTTTTATTAATTGTTATGATCTATTTATATTACTTGTTTTCTTTTAATCAGTTTCGTTCTCAACCATGTTAATAAACCATCCATTGTTTTTCATATCTTTTATTAAGTAAAATAGACTTCCCATTTCATATGAAAGTTTGAAGCCAAGAAAATAGATGAAGTTCAGGACCATCTCACCAGAGTTTACTAGTGAATTGGGTTAAAGTTGGTTAGTCTATGGTTAAATCTATATAATATTAAAACGAAACAGTGTTTTTTTATTTCACGATTCTGAATCAACCACTCGACGGATTTTCATGATTTTTGTGTTGAAAGAAAGATAATTTTGAGAACTAGGGAATGTCGAAGCCATAATTTTAGTTTAGGGTCCCAGTTTTTTAGAAATTAAGTTTTAATTTTAAAAAAGTCTAGCAGCCGACGCTAAGATTCTAAACTAGCTTTTAGCATAAAATAATATGCTTAACATAACAGATGTAAACATTCAGCTTTTGTGTCACAAATTCAGCATTTGGATAAAAATGTAAAGACATACTTAGGGTTGACTTATTTATACTATGTGTAATGCTAATAATTTAAACGTTCAATTCTTCTGTAAGAGGATGACAGATTAATTAAATATACATAGTAAAATACTAGGATGTTCAAATTATTTTTTAAAGCAATCTTTGTAATCTTCGATTTGTTTTAGAGCAATATAATTTGTTTTAACCAACAGCTGGTTAAATATAAACTATGAAACTATGAGGTTATTTAATTTACTCTTATTTTGTCATTGATTATAGGAAATAAGTAAGATTAGTAGAGATAATTAGACCACAGTTTAAAATAGTTTAGACCATAATTAATTAAACCACAGTACAAATCGAGGCTCTGTACACGAGTCTTAATGAAAAGGATAAATGCAAATTATTTTACTGCTCCACTTTTCAAGGAAAGAATAGAAAATTAACAATGTTCACATGTTTTAATTCTTCATGGTAGCTTTTTGTTTACAATTAATGTTTGTCTGCTTTAACTTTGTTTGGATTAGGCCCGGAAATATTGATGTCATAAAAAGAAGATCAAGAATAATCAGGAATCACAATTTTAAATTACCACCACAACCTCAGCCGGGTTTTATACAAAGATAAACAGATGGATGACATAGATTGAACACAACGTCAACATTGACCTAGGATACTGCAATTAGACAAACCATCCTTTTATGAAATCGTGTTCAGTTGTGTTTACGTTTGGGGGTGCCTATATCAGCGGTGGGGCACACGGGAGGGACATCTTGTATTAATTAAAACCAAGGCAGTATTATAGCAAACAGCTGATTGATTTATCACTTAACACAGAATTGTCATTAGTAGGCGACCATCTCAACAGATTGCACCACGTTTTTTTTATTCAAATTTTTACATTACATGGGAAGTCTAATCTCATCAATCTTACAATCTATCATTAACATATATAAATAGATTATAGATACAGTAGGTGTATCAAAGAACAACTAAAGGATAAAATCGTAAAACTATAAACCAAATTTAAGAGTATGATTTCTGACTACGATATCAAAAACTGGTTCTTATTTCGTTCCTAGAACGAATCTTATTTTTTTTGTAGTGATGAGAATTTTTGTTTGGTTTACTCCTAACTTGAATCAATCTAAAAAACAGTTGTAACTGAAACTCACTTATGAATTTATTTTAACCGAATTTTAATTTCCTACCGTATTTATTTATTCGTTATCTGTTAATACTCATTGTAACAACCAACAAGTTTTACATTCCCATCAATTTAAGTTTTCCTCCAATAATCAAATATTTATTTTGAAGAGCATGCATCATTTTGGCAGTGATTGTTGTATGCACTTTTTCACGAATTTGTTTCAATGTTTACCTGCGAAGATCGCCGGGCTCATCCCTCCAGTTCCAATGTCGTTGCTCAATATGGAAGGTCCAATTTTAAAGGAGTTGTCATCACAAGGTTCGTATACAATGGAACAAACGTCTAGGATCAGAAAAAAGATACTGTTAAACAGGAAATTAACTTAACAAAATTGCATTTCCAACCATACCCTATAAGCAGTGTAAAAAAGGTTAACATTTATACTAAAATAATTATTATCAATTCAAACTATCTCATTATTTTAGAATGGTGGTATTACAACATTCGAGACGTAATTTAAATTAAATTCCTTAATAAAAGATAATTAATTATAAAAGAGAATAACTTATTAACTCACTTTCCTCTGACCGGACGCATATATTGTAGTCTTGGTTAGCAAGATGGCGTCCGTTGATTGCGTAGTTCATTGTTTGTATAATTCCTGAAAAAAATATAACATTATTTTTACAACTGTAAAGTGAATCAACAATGCAAGACATAACTTTACCTCGAGTAAATTAAGATACAGGATTTTCTAGTTTTGTATTTCAGGTCAGAATTGCAGTTTTTCCTTGGACACAGCAGAAATGAAACATAATTATGCGTTAGAATTGTGCGTCAGGGCAGGGGTTTATTTATTCACCGAATAAAAAAAATATTAATATACCCCTGCCACAGCAAACCTGCAGACTAAGCGAATTTCCATTTGCCTGATTGGATTTACACTAAAATGTCTCCTTAAAAATATCACATTCCTTATTTAAATAGAATTTATTTAACACTTACTTAAGTTTGCTGCAACAGGGAGGGTAAAAGTGTTTTTTTTTATGTAAAATGTTAATAGTTAGTAAGAAATAAAAACATTCTCAAAATTTGGGCAAAATATGTTAATACAGTAAACAAGCAAACTACAACAGTTTACTTATCTCCATAAGAATAACATGGGAATTTTAAATTTAAAATTTTTGGAATTTTCTCCGTAACCATTAGGTGCATTATGACGCTTCAATATACTAAATTATTTGTTTTTTTAAGCTCTACAAAATAGTTTGGAAAGAAATTGCAAAATTTTATGTATTATGAGTCAAAAATGGGAAAACCCCATTTTTACCCCATAAAACCCCCCATAAACCCCCGTTCCCATGGTCCGATCATGCTGGTTCGCGAACTCGTTCGAATAAACGTAGGTTTACATGTTTGTACCAAATTTCATCAAAATCGGATGGTTTTTGCTCGAGTTATCGCGCTAACGGGCACATATATAAATAAATATATATATATATATTAATAATTGGAAACATAATAACATTAAGTACCCTTTTAAATTCATTTTAATTAAGAAACGACATGTTTCTTAATACAAATGAATTTAAAAGAGTACTTAATGTTATTATGTTTCCAATTATTAATATAGTAGTAGCCCTAATCACAACCATACTTATTATATATATATATATATATATATATATATATATATATATATATATGAATTTGAACGGGTGGTGTTTTTGGCCTGTAGGGACCTCAAAACGAAAAAAAATCGGTCCCGGGTCCAGGTCTTACCATGAGTACTACGGTAATAGCTTATTCCCTATATGGGAAATTCGCTAAAAACAAAACTATCAAAGGCTAAACAATAGTGTTGTACATTTTTCATATCACAGAATAGCTTGGCAAAAGTATTTTTAACGTGACTTAATAGTTCAATAATTATTTTTCTTCCACAATTATCTTGGCATGCCTCGTCAAGTATATTCCAAGGCTTTTTGGAACTGTCTACCGACTTCAGCAGATTCTCTTCCTTCTTTCCATAAAAATGATTTCCCTTGTTTTTGACGTAAAATATCGTATAGCCCTGGCTGGTGCGTCCCTTATGTGGTCCTGGCGTTGTTTTTTGCTAGCTGACTTTTTGGGTATTCTTTTTGATAAGGTGATTATGAACTTTCATTATTTAAGAGTATTTAGACTATAGGTTTGGTATAAGAGAAAAATGTGATAAAGGTTTCATAAGATAACTAACTATAAACTAACTATAAGATAATTAACTGTTTCATTTCATAAGGTTTGGTACAATCTATATATCTATCTATATATTAATAGGCAAGCATGTTTTTTTAAAACCTTTTTTCTCAGCTCATGTGCATCGCAGGAAAAATCTTCGAATACTGTTAGAAAGATATTTTTCTGTAGGTGTGCAGGATTCCTTTAAAAATTAAAATAGGCTCAGAAATAAGCACAAAAAAAGAATTTGAAATTTGAAAAAAATTAACATGGGCTTTATGGGTTTCTATGCTGGTGACGAAATAACAACGAAATATAAACAGAAAAATCAAAACAAATTGAAGAAACTCCAATCACATGTTTTATTTACAGTATGGGGTGAAAATAGAGAAGTCTGTACATTACAAATCTTTGGTCGAGTTTCGACCACTGGACGACCTCTAGTACTTATTTAATACGCAAGCAGATTTTTTGTGACAATTACTCCTCCGAAACTACTGAACCGATTGACATGTTTTTGGTGTCATTGGAAAGAGCGTAACGTGAAGTTGTGCAGGAAACTTTTTTTATAATGAAATAATTAGAGAGTGAGGCCCTGGGGCCCTTTAAAGTTTCGTATTTCTCCATAAGATTATCATGGGAAACAAACATTGTTATGAAACTCCAGCTGTTGTCAGAAATGCTGTTATTCTGCTATTTAATTTAATTTGTTTACAAAGGAGAATTGTTTCTTGGTGCCATGTGGTCAATGAATTATACTTTTGCATATATTTTAAATGCTATACACTATATAAAATTATAGTACTGTAATACATTAAGATATCTTAATCTAAATAATCAATAAGCAGGATTGAGCCTTTGCCTATATGTTTCCTGGTAAGTGTGTTGTAACTGTTTCTCATAGTATATTATAGTATCTTAAAATAAAACCGAATTATTCTGTTCTGCATTCTCACCCCGAAGCGAAGCACGGGCAGAGCAACTAGTTTTATATTTAAAAAGTAAGGCCGTTAATAGAGATGTGTTGAGCTAACTTGGTGGTTACTAATGACAAATATTTCGTTTCAATTTTTTTTACAGAAAATAACTATTCCAAAAATAGTAAAACCATTTCTAAAATAGTAAAACTGGAACTATTTGACGCCACATACCTGATTTTCCTTGGTAGAACTGAGAACACCCTGCAGGAACTCTGTTTCCAAATTCAATTTGAGAAATCTGCAAATAAGTTAATGTGAATATCAAAAATAATAATTAATTACAGCTTGCCAAAAGAAATCTGTAAAATAGGTTTTTAATTTCCAAACAGAGTCGTTAGCATTTACAGATACATACAATCATATGTTTATTGAAGATTGAAATTAGTCGCTAATTAAATTATTCTAATTACTTGCCCTAACTTCCCAGAGGCGAAACAGGTTTGCTGCAGTGAGGTTCATCACGAGTTCTACAGTGTCTGAGTTGTTGTCCACTTCGTAATACACTGAAACACGGGGAAATAAACTTGTTAGTTCCATAAGCATAAGTGACTTTAATTATTGACTAGCTACCATATTGCCTACGAAGATTCTGCACGGAAGGTTTTCTGAATGTGCAATTCGAGCAAACTACTTTCTAAAAGGATCCTCCTAGCAATAAAACAGCAAAAGATCTTAAAAGGATAAAATTAATTTAAAAAGGATTTTAAAGAAATCATTTTATTTTCTTTTTGTCTTTGTTTTTGTTAAACAATAATATCGGGAAATTTACTTCAATAAGGAAAATCATTCACGAACGAAATACTCGTAGCATTTAAGTAATATAAAGTTGTTTCTTAGTCTAATACCAGTTTGGTATTTCTGATAAATAATATAAAGAGACCAAAAACAGAATATAAACATGATTTCTTGTGATTACTAGGACCTCCCTTTTATAGGCAACATTATTCCTTTTGGTCTCAAAATTTGCTGTAATAAAAAAATGATAAATGTTTGGTGATGGTGTAATAACTCAATTTTAACTTAAGTATTTGTTAAAGCTTAAAGTTATCTTCCGTTTTGGTATTACAATACATGTTTGACCAGGCAGTTGTATTGTGTCTTTTTAATTCTACATTATATACATGTATTCTTGTGAAGTTCAAGATTTGTTTTTATTCATAGAACATAAATATAGCAATTCACTGATGACTTAACTTAAAAAGGATTATAAACAATCATTTTATTTTATTTTTGTCTTGTTATTTATGCCAGGAAAGTTTGAACACGTAGTCCTGTTAATCTAATGTCCAAATTTTGACTGCACTATAACCTCTTGGCTACACACACATTTTCGATACGATTAAGACATAAAATTGTGATATAAGTCATAAATTGACGTTCCCAAAAGTTACAATCTATTTTCATAACTACTACCGTTTACACTCATTCTTCGCTCATATTTTTCACCTAGGTGGCGTCCCCATGACATAATGATAATAATGAACATTATTTATATTAAAAATATAAATTTCGATAAAAATCATAAGGCTTTGGTTACCCTATTATTTATTTTACAGTAAACCGTAATGCTTTTAGACATATGAACACAATTAATCAGTTTACTATCTATGGGGAGAACCTATGAATAAGAAGCAGCCTATGTTAGTTTTACAATACACACTACGATATAAAAGGCTCGTACCTTAAATTACTCGTTTCGTTAACACTATTTACGCGGGTTGCGTACACTACTCTACCCTGTGACAGTGTTTTAATTACTAACAATCACTACTCATAACTTCTAAGAGAGGTTATGTTTTCGTTTATAACCTCTCATTGCCACTGACAGTGTTGCAACGAAGCATTGTACCAAACACTAATTGCACCACTCAACAATTAAATTGGCTTGAACAGCTGATTAGTTGAAGTTCAAATCGAAAAGTATATAAAGTATTACAATTTGATTGGTCCGTTACTTGTGGTGTTATGAGTAAAACTATGCTGTTATGAAAGTAAAAAGTGCTTTTATGTGAAACTTTTCAATTCCAAGAACTGAACTGAAACGCAAACGGCTACTTTTAAAAACGGTCGTAGGTAAAATAACTAAACCTCTGACAACTTTTGCAGCTTTCGATTTCTGATTTCAGTGATTTAACTTTTTAACTAAGTAACATTAGGACTAAGTATGAAAGCCTAAAACAAACCAAAACATCTTATGGTATAAAAATTATCGTATCGATGTCCAATAGAAAACGGAATTTTAATAGTAGAACACGCTTGTGAAAGGCTATTTCAACTGTCAATTTGAACACTAATATTGCTACAACTAGTCCATGTAAATGGGATGTCTAGTATCGAAAGATCGTATGATGTACATCACAATAGCAGCATAACTACCTTATAATCACATTTTACCTCGATATAGGATCGGGATATTGTTTCCGATTCTAGGTTGATTCCAAAAATAGATGCGTTTTACTATTGGACCAGCAATTAATTATGCTACAGTATAGAGTCTCGAATGTCGAAATAATAAAATAATCATGTCAACATTTTTTACATGTTAATGGTTTTCATTAGCATTAATTTTCTGACTATTCGACGTTGCCACGACTGTTTTTGATCATAATCAAAACTCTACAGTACTTGTACCTAACAAAAGTATGGAGTTGGATGGTAACAAGGCTAGGGTTTGGGGGTACAGTTACGCAGAGAACCTGTAATATATTATCGGTTTAGATATCGTTATACTCAAGGAGGCCACCATTGGGATATCGGAAACGGTAAGAATTAGAGAAAAATGTAAATGGGGGACATTCCTTTATTTTTTGTGGCAGTTAAAATATGATTTTCCCACTTGTTTAGGAGTTACAGCCTATGGAAAAATGACTTCTGGTATACATTTTACATCATGCAGCTCCTAAGTAGGTTTATAGCGAAAATGCGAAGAGTAAATAAGTCAAATATGTCTTAAAATTGCATCCACATTCCAAAAAGTCCATAAAATTCGATAAAAATATTAATTCTATTATTTAAAAATGGCGGCCATTTTCCAAAATGGCGGCAAACTTGAAAAGTGGAAAACTGTGTATTTTATGGTCTTAATGGAATGTGGATGCAATTTTAAGACTTATTTGACTTATTTACTCTTTACTTATTTACTTTATTATTTACTCTCTTGACTTATTTTTTTTTTGCATATTGGGTATCAATTATAAACTCTTATGCTCTAGATGTGTCTTTTGCGGGTTTGGATTATACCCTGTGAAATCCCTTCGTCCTATAGGCTTTTAAAATTTCATAGTTTTTGCTGAATTCTGTTGTCAATCATCTGAACTTTTTCAAGTTTACATTTGTTTTTATCAAAACAGATGGCCATAATAAAATCTGGTATGGATCCATACGAAAATAAGGTTATCTGTAGTAGTTGGTGATGTTTCAGTAAATTCAAGTAAAATTATGTAATATTTTTTATATAAAGAAGAAAATTACTTAAGTTATAGATATTGTGTTGTTGGAGGATTTTGTGTTTTCATGGTATGTTCAGGGAATTCGAGTAAAATATTGTAATGTTATTTGTCTAAAATGTAAAGAAGAAAATTACTTACGTTATATACAGGGTGTCCCGGAACTCTCTACCAATATTTTAGGGCATTGCTCCTGGGTAAGAAACATACCTAAATATCATATTTAAATTGTCCGGAAGTCCTAAGTAACTCACACAGCCGCCATTTCGTTTTTTTCAGTTATTAATTTTTTTCTAAGGAATGGTTAAACATACAAAATGGAAACTTTGCACAAACATTTATGACAACTAGAAAAAGCTACAAAAAAATTATGACGATTTTTCATATTCATAAAACAAAATGGCGGTCATTTAAAATTGTGTTTCTGAAATAGCTCAAACACCGTTGATTTTATAAAAATTTTAAATGACCGCCATTTTGTTTTATGAATTTGAAAAATCTTCATAATTTTTTTTTAGCTTTGTCTAGTTGTCATAAATGTTTGTGCAAAGTTTCAATTTCATATGTTTAACCATTCTTTAGAAAAAAAATAATAACTAAAAAACGAAATGGCGGCTGTGTGAGTTACTTAGGACTTCCGGACAATTTAAATATGATATTTAGGTATGTTTCTTACCCAGGAGCAATGCCCTAAAATATTGGTAGAGCGTTCCGGGACACTCTGTATATTGTGTTTTTATTGAATTTAATTAGTATTCATTGTAATTTTATTTTCCTAAGATGCCTCGAAGCACAGAAAACATACTATTGTGTTCACCTTTATATCAACTACTGTATATGTCAAGTACAACAATCGGGATGCTTATTTTGAAGCAAGTGGCGCTGGTTGGTAGTTATATTTTAAAACTAAATGAGATGCAATATTAATACAAAACAAATTATAATTGATAAATATTGATATTTAAGCCGAAAATATTCGCAGGTCCTCTATGGAACTCTACTCGTGTTTGCACTGTTTCCTAGTAAAACTAATAGCAAATTGGAGGATTGTGTTAAAACGCAAAAATCCAAAGTCCTCCAATCAACTATAGCAACTAGCCATTAATTTGTACTGTAGCATAAATAGAATTTGTCTTGACCAAAACCACTAGTAGCTGTCCAAACAAAATGATATATTGATTTCCACCCAATGTAGTAACTAGGGAAAACAAATAATTGTGGTTACTGCTTTTAATGACAGGCTTTCTCATCAACAAAGGCATACAAGTTTAAACAAACAATTAAACTGAAACCTTTAGTTCCACAGGTTATCGGTGGCTTCATTGCATGTTTCCATTTACAGTATACAACTGTATACTGCAATGAACACAGACAATTGGTAGAGTTTATTTGGGTTAGGAGTCTAATTACTCAGGTTTATGCTAGTGCGGATACTTTGTGGTTTAAAAATCAGTGGGTTCATAATTATCATGTAATCAGCGTTTATAAACTATTGAAAAATTAAATACTGTTATATAAGTAAAAAGTTACAAGAAATTAAATATTTAAGGTGATTTTAAACTATCTATAAGTAGACATACCGATCGCAGCTTGGTCTTCGGGAAATGACTATACTATACTGTAGTCTGTAAGATGGAGCCTATCTCCTGAGCCTCGTCTAGCTAGGACTGACCCGGGCCTTTACAGCCATCGACCTTTAAGAAGACGTCGGTCGATGTTTCGGATGCGTCTCAACCATCTTTGGGGAGAATTAAAATTCAACAACTAACTGCCATCCTGGGAAATTCAACAGTCATCTCTATAAGAGTAAGATTCGGGCGGGCATTAATTGCGCCAACGGACCTGAGTTAGGTAGTCGGGTATTGAATTGCACCAACTTCTCCAGGGAGCCACCCGATTTGACTGTATAATTGAGTAGGTTAGGTTATGTTAGGTTAGGTTAGGATGACACGTAAACAAGGACATTCCCTCTTCCGGAAACTCACCCCTACCTGACTTGGGCTTGGCGCAACATTTTTGGGATTGAGGGCTTGGCGCAATTAACGAACTCTTTGGCGCAATTAATGCACGACCTAAGATTCAACGGGATTGTACAGGCATGCCTACTTGCATTGACGATGGTGTACGTCCTGTACAGTATTAGTGTAGATACTTGTATGTTATCTTACCGTGTTGACCACTGTTCTGACCACAGATGGACATTGATCGGCCTTGTCCGCCCAACATGTAGAACACGTCTGTATCACACACACCGGTCTGTCTGTTTGGCTGACCCTGCGATTACAACAGTGGTGATAAACAAAACAAGCCGAAAACAAGCTAAACACACCATAAAGAAAATATATTAAGGAGGAAATATAACTATACAGCTAGGACAACTCCAAGAAATGGTTGTATGGGTCAAAATGGAGAGAAAATCGAGGATGAAACGTTTTCCAAAATCGCTTTGTCAACCAGATATCTGACATTTTGCGTTTTACATAAACATGTTTATCAGGATCAAAAAGATTAAATAAAAAATAGCCGAAATATGACGATTCTAGGAAAATAAGGTGCAATCTGACTAGGCCTTATTCTACCTAGTTTTACAACATAAATTGTAATTTCTCAGCTAGTTTTTACCCGATCTTTATTAACTTGGTGTCGTTTGTTGTTAATGTAAAAAGCACAAAATAGAGGATAACCGGTTGATAAAGTGGTTTTGGAAAAGTTGCATTATTGAGTTTCTCTTTATTTTGGCACATAGGACTATTTGCTGGAGTTTGTCCTAGTTGAAGCTGGACACCCTGTATATATTAGTGATCATAAAAAGTATTTTCTTCCATTGCAGCAGGAATGCCCATTTTTTATACGTGCGTTTTTTATAAAAGCAGCCCTTTTCTCCCTAGGGCTCTACAACTGCCTACTAAACGCCAATATTTAGAATGATTTTAAAATGTGCCTTAACTAGGTCGCAAACCGCATTGATATTGAAGAGTTACTGATTCACATACTGTCTTAAGTGGAAGACGACTACCGTATTGCAATTTAGTGTAGGTGCATAATACAGTACAACTAGGAACATTTGACATTCACTGGTGAAATAATATCTCCGAAAAGAAACTTGCTAAAGGTGAACTATCCTTAATTTCCAAAATTGAGAAACCAAAAACGAAATGTCATCGATAATTTGTGTATTCTAACTACTTTCTATTCAGTGTTTACACATTGTTAGTTGCTACAGTTTAGACCGTACCAGGTTGAAATGCACAAAGTCTAGTCGTATCTGGCTGATCTCTGCGTCCATTTTCTTCACCTTGACCGAGCAAGTCTGGTTGGCTCTGGTCAGACTAGGGAAGTCTGGACTCATGAAGTAGGTGATGTTGTTCACTATCTCGTCCCCACACGTTGCCGTGACTGAAACCAAAAGGTGTTATGAGCTAAATGTTTGAGCTAAATGTTTATGCTGTTAGAGAGAATTTTTATAAAAGTGTGGACCAAGCGAATTTCCATTCACCTGATTGGATTGTCACAAAAATATTTCCTTGGCAAATCAGATTTATTCCCTATCAACATAACGTTTAATGAGTATTTAGAGTATTTAGGTTTCCTGATACAATGAATGTTATAAATTTGTTTGGCAAAATGTTAATATCTTGGTATAAAAAATTACCAAATTTGATCAAAATACAGTAAATCCGTTTACTAACTACAGTTCACTACATAACTTAATAATAACATGGGAATTTAAAATTTTATAGAATTTTCTCTGTAAATATTTGGCAGAATTTATCCTCTATTTTCTAGTGAGGGAAACCCATGTTTGTACCTCAGAGGATATAAACATTCGATATATTCAAGTTCTTTGCTGTATTTTGAGCTCAATAAACGATCTTGAGCCTGCAAAACTTCATTTTCTGCTCTTATTGTAAAACCACTACAGTACCTTATTGCACATGTTATATTTCTTTAAATTAGATGAAGCACATCGTTCTCTAGATGGACACAATACGTACAATATGCAATTAAGGAGTAAGAGTACTTAAACATTATTTCATAGTCAAGCTTTGCAAAAGACAACAACACTCGTATTTTGAAAAACACTGTAAATTGAAAGGAAATTCTTAAAACTGAAGCTACATTGTAGTTGTTTAACTACAAAACTACGTTGTTTCTGGGTTATAAATATTCTAGTTACTGGAAACGTTCTACTTACAGACACAGCAGACACCAAAGCCCAACGCACATGGTCCGTGGGATTGGCCATTTTGTATCCGGCACTCGTACGTGTTCATGCAGGTTCCTGCAAGTCGAAACACATTTGAGTCCAATAAAATGTGCTCTCACCTGACCTCCTGAAGTAGACTGCCTAACCTTGATGACCAAGAGATAACCGCGATGGCGTTATCCAACTAATAAAAATACTATCAGACTTTTCGGGTGTGTACCATTTTTTCAATGGCCGTTTCCCAAAGATATATATTCGAAATGAAATGAAATAATTAAATATTCGAAACATCCCCTATTGTTTTTTCATGTTTAGGGTTTTCATGTTAGTCTTTAGAGTGATTTCCTTGCGATTTTAAATGTCTGACTTCAGTCAGTATCAGCTCATTTCGTCTTCTAATAATTAATTAGTAACCTATTAACCTGCTATTAACCTGCAGTAACCTGCTATTTATCAGCATTAATTTACTTATGTAGATATGTAAACCATCTAATATGACATCACGAATAATTATTCATTTATTTAAATCGACTGATTTCCACCGATAAAAGACAAAATGAACTTGAGCGCAATATCATCCCATGTTATTAATCTAGTTCGAAATAAACTATGTGAACATTTTAAGACTTTTACAATAGACATATGGAATTAAATATACACTGACAGCAGTGCTGCAGTTAGCTTAAGTTCTGGCGTCCACCGCTAGGGACGCCGTTTAGTTGCGGCGCACGAGATACGTAACTACACTGCGCTCCAAGCGGTGGACGCCAGACCTTATGCTAACTACAGTACTGCTGTCAGAGTCAGTCTATGCTTTTACTGACGTTACCGTACCTGATCTTCGGCCGTCGTCTGCTAGACATTCTTCGCTGACAGGTACGGGGAAGAAGTTGAGCACTGAAACAAAATACAACAATTAACTATAGTGCAACAACAAATAATCAATATACAAACCCTACTGCAACAAAACTAGAGTAAAATCACTTAAAACTAATAAAACTAGCAGATTTACCAAGCTCCTTAATTAATTTTGGGATCGAATCAACTGATTTCAAGGTGACGATCTGATTTCTGGTAAACACTCGCCTACCAAGCTTACTTTTGTTATACACTTAAGTGTGCCGTGTAATCTACAGGGTGTTCATAAAGGGGTGTCACAACTTTCAAAAACTAAAAAAATAATAAAAAAAATAATAAAAAACAGGAACACTTTTATTTTTTATTGTTAATTCCCTATCAAAAGATACCAAGTTCAAAAAGATCGAATAGCTGAAATATTACTATTTTTAGTTGTAAAATGGGATAAAATGAGGCTAAGCTAGTCAGGTTTGTCCCATTTTGCAACTAAAAATCATGATATTTCAGGTATTCTTCAATCGATCTTTTTGAACTTGGTATCCATTCTTTAGGAATTTTAGTCTAAGGATTTTGAATGGCCAAAATTTTGTTGATTTAAAATGCAATCACACTATTTTTTTATTGTCTCTCGACACAATAAATGTAAGTTCAAAGTTTGTTTTCCGTAACTTGAATAATTCTTGAGATATAAATACAAGTACAAAATGGCGGCTAGGGACTAAACGCAATTTTTTGACCTATGTTTATAGTAACTTTTTTTATGAAGTTTGTGACACCCCTTTATGAACACCCTGTATAGACTTAGGAAATAAAATTCAACAAAAGTTGTTAAAAATAATCAAAGTGAAAATTCATGACATATTTTAAATCAACTTGTGTTTATAAAAATAGCAAATCAGACCAGTTTATCCCCAACACAAAAAATAGAAGACAATAATGAGTTTACAAAAAAATTAATTGGTAAACATCGACTTAATAGTATACATTTTTATTTGATTATCTTGTACGTATATATGATGCCTTAATAATAAGCCATTGATTTAAAAAATGCAATTCAAACAATTAATTGGATAAATACTCTTTTCGATTAATGTGTATACACCCCTCATAATCCAATACTGTAGATCTGTTCCTAAAATCGACAAAAAAATACCATCAGGGTGGATTTTTTTCCCATCGACTACTAACATGTAGACAAGTCTCTAGCCAAAAGTCCCCATCCCTACCCCCTTGCTTTTTCCCCTACAGCCCACCAAAGTTTTTTAGGGTGGATAAATGCAGTACTTTGCAAAACCACTCATATTTCAGTAACTATTTGAGATTGACCTAACATCTTGCTGTTTTTAGATTCTTAAACTTACGGTCTAAAAACTAGTTACCTAGGTGTTGTGGTTATTTTACTAGTTATTTCTATGTTCCATAATAAAAACACTATTTTTTCATTATATTCTGAATAATTAAGATATAATGATCCAATAATAATAATTATTAATAAAGCGTTTTTATTTGAACATTTTCTTCTTTTCATAAAATGATATATGACTTGGCGTAACTTGCACTTACCATGCACTGTTAAAATACCCCTGCCGCAGCAAACCTGCCGACCAAGCGAATTTCCATTTGTCTGAATTAATTTCAAATTAAATCTATTAAAAAAAAACATTCGGTTTAATGAGTACCTAGGTTACTACGAGGAAACTATTAAATTAATAGCATAGTATAAAATAAATAAATTTTCCATGTTTTGTCAAAATATATCCATAAACAAGCAAACTACAAAATTTTACAATATTCCCCATAAGAATAACATGGAAAATTTAGATTTACAATTTTTTAAACTTTCTCCGTTACCAATAACCGTACATAAACACTTTGAAATACTAAATTATGTGTTTCTTAAAGCTCTTTAAAAAGGTCTGAAGAGAAATTTTTGAGGGTCAAAAATTAGAAAAACCATTTTCCCCCATAAAACCCCGTTTCCATGACCCGATCATGCTGGTTCGCGAAATCATTTAAGTGTATCCCACCTTACACCTTTAAACCAAATTTCTTCAAAATTGGACAAACATTACTCAAGTTATCGCATTTACGGACTTAATATTTATATTAATAAAAAATAAACCATAGTACCTTATTTAAATATTTTTAAAGACTTATGCATTTCGATCTCTTATATAATATATAAAAAGACCTCACATATATAAAAATTTGAACGGATGGTGTTTTTGGCCTTTGGAAACATCAAAATGAAAAAGTAAATCGGTCCCGAGTCTAGGTCTTACTATGCTACCTACGGTAATAGCTACTTCCATATAGGGAAATTCGCTAAAAGATTAATATTAATTAATATTCACTAAGGTAATTAAAATTACTTAGAAGGAAATCACTGGTTTGATTTCAAGCGAAATCTATTTTGGACCCAGATAAATTTTGTAATTGGAATAATGATAATATCAACAAAAGATCTATGTTAGATATTAAAAAGATCACGATTTGAACAGTTTCCTTGCGAAAAAAAATACCAATAGTGATTGAAAAAAATTAGTAAAAATGGAATAAATGTTATCAACCAAATGAATGGTAAGAGAGATAGCAAGAAAAACAAAATAACTAAAACAAGTTTCAATTGACAAGTGATCAGTTGATAGGTGCGAGTTCCAAATAAATGACAGGTTCCAGTTTTCTCCAGGCCCATTTATAATGATCAGTACTCAGAATCTCAATTTGCGTACGGTTACTGAACTCTCGAGTTTTCAAGGTTGTTGAATCGTTCCTAAATGTATGAATATTGTGTAGTCCTAAGGTCACTTCAAATCGATAATCATTTGACTTAATGGTTCCCCATATTCCTCATAGCATTATAAATAAGGCACTATACTGTATTTGTGAAAAATTGTCAAATAAAGATCGTTACTATGCAGTCGATGTGTGTCAATAACTTTTATGCTAACTCAATTGTATATATTTTATTTTATTAATTTTAAATTATTTTCTTCTACTTCTTTTTTACGTTGATAATAAACTTTGCTTTGTGATCCTATTGTAATAAACACAATTTGATTTGAAATACGACATGAATTTAAAACTATAATTTTTGTGAATGAGTTTTTTTGTTACCTCAGAATATAAAGACACGTGTGTTCATTGTTAAATTAGGATCAGGATTAAGAGTTTTGATGTATGTACCTACAAATCTAAAAACAGTAGTTACTAATGTATTAATCAGCTTTGTGAATAATCAACTATTTATTCTATACTTGAATATAAAAACTGTATACAAAATGTTATGTCGGCATAATAGTTTTTACAATTATAATAACTACATTTAATTGAGATTTTTAAATATTTTTCTTACCTATAAATAAACAACAAAATATTAAATTGCATATGTCTGGCCAATTTATTGATTTGTTTATTCATCTGACCATCGTCAATTCCTTACTGTACACTAGGTTTTCATCGGTGTACTCCAGAAAAATTTTGTTTGAAGACGAAATTAAATAGAATATTTCATCATTCAATCCGTGCTACAAATCTTATATCATGACCATTTTGTGTTCCAGAAAATAACATGGTCTAAAAAACAATAAGCGGTTTTGGAGGTTGTTGACAATATGTCTTATATGGTTTAGCATTAGCGGGCAGGTCGTTTTCTAAGCGGCCGAACTATAGTTAAGCATTTATACTACTTTTACCCATACCAGATGAGTCAATTATTTACTATTATTTTCACTAGTTTAATAATGTATGTACGTAAATCAATCTGTTTGTTTAAAGAAAAAATAAGTAAAAAGGAAACAGTAGCAAAAGCAAGCCACAATTCAAAAGTAGTTTGCTATTAAAGGTGTTTTCGTTATGTACATTTTTTATAGTAACAAAACATGAGTTGTGGATTGTGGTAATCAATAATCATTGTATAGTTTATGGGCATTATATAAAACTAAAGGTCGTCCAGTGGTCGACAGCTCGGACCAAAAATATGTAATGTACTTACTTCTCTATTTTCACCCCAAGCTGAAATATAACATATTGTGATTGGAATTTATTCAATTTCTTTTGAATTTCTGTTTATATTTCGTTGTTATTTCGTCACCAGCATAGCAACCAATAAGGTAATTCTTTAAAATTTATTTGTTGGGCTTTTTTTACCCTATTTTAATTTATAAAGGGATTCTGCACATCTAAAGGAAAATATCTCTCTAACAGTGTGCGTAGATTTTCCCTGTAATGCACACGAGCTGAGGAAAAAGGTTTATAAGAAACATGCTTGCCCTTTAATATAGAAAATTCCAAGTTTACTTATAATGCAATTTTTAAATGTTTAAACTCTTTACTATCTTTCCTGCAGCAGCAAACCTAAGTACTTAAAAAACAAAATAGCCTATTATAACTAAATATTTTGTAAAATATAAACAGTTGCTGTGGCTTTTAACAACTAGAAACCCTAACTTCAATATAAACCACCGATTAATTATAAAAACTATTCATCGATATAAAAACTAGCCAAAATATCATTTTACTGCTTTCCAATTTTTATTTGTTGATTTAAAAAGAGCCCGATGAGTGCTTATATAAGATGTCTTAACCAATATCGCTTCTTTTAAACATTTAGGTTTGAAGGTTTAAAGATACACAGTGCAATAATTCATAAAAATGAATTAAAATTACGTATAATTGGCATAGAATAACAAATTAAATGTACGTTCCACGAATCGCCCGCTTGAAAATTGTTGAACAAAAGAACGATGAACCTTTGCTCATATGAGGTAAATTAATGACTACGTGAATTGCACACATCAGCTTTTCCATTCTGTAGCAACCACGCTGATTAATTTTACCCTACTTAGCCGCAACAACATGCCATCTCTTGTGGCTTTATTTTTTATTTAAAATTACCAAACATGTTTTCTCTATCCAAGCAACACAATCTGGTATTAGTGAGTTTGGATTTTTCGTTTATTCATCAATTTTGTTATCAATTGTCAATTTTAGTACGATTTTCACTAAAACATTTCTTTAAAATTTTCAGATTTCTTCCCAATTTATATAACATTTTGTTTTTTAAGTACTTAGGTTTGCTGCTGCAGGAAAGATAGTAAACAGTTTTTTTTTTTTTTTTTTTTAGATTGGAATAAAATAATTGAATTTTCCAATCAAGATTTGTCCATAAACAAGCAAACTAAAATAGTTCTTCATAAGAATAAAATTAGAATTTTAAAGTTTCGATGTTGTTTTAGTTATATGTGTAGCCATGCAGCTACAAAAACGCTTGAATGCGGTGTATCATTTGTTATTTAAGTTGTACAATTGGATTAGATTCAAAATTACAAAGTTTCATTTTTTGAGAAAAAATTAGACAAATCTTTTTTAACCACAAACACCATTCTCATATCAAAGACCCACCCCAATATCCCATCATGCTGGTTCGCGAACTCCTTCGAATTAATAGGTATGAATTTGAACTATGTTTTTTAGCCTCTGGGAACATCCAAACTATAAAGTAAAGCGGTCCCGGGTCTAAGTTGTACCATAAGACGGTAATAGCTAATTTTCTGTTTGAGAAATTCGCTAGAACACGCGGAAGATAAAAATTGACCGCAAAGATTGTTCTAATTTTATTTTTGACAAACATTTAAATTTAAATGCAATGTCGATTTATATAACGTACCGTATTTAAGTGGTGAAATCCAACAACTGAACGTTTAAAATACCCCCGCCGCAGCAAACCTGCAGACTAAGCGAATTTCCATTTCACTGATTGGATTTACACTGAAATGTCTACTTAAAAATATAACATTTATTCTTGATTTAAATAGAATTAGTTTAACAAGTACTTAGGTTTACTGCATCAGGGAGGGTAAAACTGTTTTTTTTTGTAAAATGTGAATAGTTAGTAAGAAATAAAAACATTTTCCAAATTTGGTCAAAATATGTTCACAAATAAGCAAACTACAACAGTTTACTTATTCTCCATAAGAATAACATGGGAATTTTAAATTTACAATTTTTTGGAGTTTTCTCCGTAACCATTAGGCGCATAATAACGCTTCAATATACTAAATTATTTGTTTTTTTAAGCTCTACAAAATGGTTCGGAAAGAAATTGCTAAATTTTATGTTTTATGGGTCAAAAATGGGAAAAACCTATTTTTACCCCATAAAACCCCCCGTAAACCCCCGTTCCCATGGTCCGATCATGCTGGATCGCGAACTCGTTCGAATAAACGTACGTTTACATGTTTGTACCAAATTTCATCAAAATCGGATCATTTTTGCTTGAGTTATCGTGCTGACGGACACATATATATATATATATATAAATATATAAATATATAAATATATAAATATATATATATATATATATGAATTTGAACGGATGGTGTTTTTGGCCTCTAGGGACCTCAAAACGAAAAAAAAAATCGGTCCCGCGTCCAGGTCTTACCATGAGTACTACGGTAATAGCTTATTCCCTATATGGGAAATTCGCTAAAATGAAGTATGCAAAGCACATATTAACACATAACTCTAGTAGCATAATAAGAGAAGTTATAATTTTGGAATTTAAACAAAAGGATAAAAAAACGAATGTGAAAGAGAAGTTACGAAAATGAAAATAAGATCCTAAATATTTTACAACTACTAAAATTTTTACCCAAGTAATGAGCAAATCAATTAAGATGATGAACGATGAAACATAGCGTATGTTACAACTTTGAACTTAGTTAGATTAAAAAAACTAGATTATATTTTCTTTTTCTTTTACATTTTGTATATTTAGATAATGACAATGAGCTTAGTGTTTAAATACATCTGTCATTAAAATATTTAAAAAGTGTATGCCTCTCCCTCTCATGGATTCTCTTACCTATTTAATTATTAAAATTTAATTGCTCTAAATAGTGAACCGTACTCTAATATCAATACTTTATTTGTATGTCAAGTGTCTTTTTTTACCTCTAGACGTCCTTTGTAGAAGGTTAGACGTAGCGTTGTACAGTCGGGGTAGCAGAGGAAGTGGTGAGGGTGTCGGCCAACATAACACCACCAACGGCACATAGGACCATGACAGGACCAGCAACACTGTAGTACACACCATCCTCCGCCTGTAGCGCTAGCAGCACTGACGCTGCGCTGACCGGGTCAAGTTCACATCTGGGTCGTGTTTTGTCATTCGCACGCCGGGAATTTCCGGTTCCATGACGTCGCGATCTCTTGTTAAAATAAGGTTAGAGACGCTCCTCCTTTCTACTGGAGAGATTCTGTGCTGATCCGTTGTTTGGGATGGAGTATCGGAAAGTTTAATATGGTGGATTGAAAGAGTCAGGTCAAAGAAGTTGATATTATTGCTGGTTGGGTAAATTATAGTTTAAAATTGTAAGTATTCAATATACAAATTAAAAAATATCTCCCGAATGTCCGCTTACAGTTTCGGCTAGCCTACCTGAAGCAGCAACAAGGTCAGAATAGCGGAATGGTCGGATAACCTATAAAATTGTACAAAACCGCTGTTAAGGCAGAATACGGCTGCGCTTTCGGTACCACCTGAGCATACTAGAGTCAAGTAAATGCGTTTTTCGGTAGCACCTGAGCACACTAGAGTCAAGTGAATGCGTTTTTCGGTAGCACCTGAGCACACTAGAGTCAAGTAAATGCGTTTTTCGGTACAACCTGAGCGCACTAGAGTCAAGTAAATTCGTTTTTCGGTACAACCTGAGCGCACTAGAGTCAAGTAAATTCGTTTTTCGGTACTAACTGAGCACACTAGAGTCAAGTAAATGCGTTTTTTCGGTACAATCTGAGCACACTAGAGTCAAGTAAAGGCGTTTTCGGCACCCCCTGAGCTCACTAGAGTCAAGTAAAGGAGTTTTTCGGCACCAAATGAGCACACTAGAGTCAAGTAAATGCGTTTTTCGGCACCACCTGACCACACTAGAGTAGAGTAAGGTGTTTTCTAGTGGCCGAATTCGACCAGGAAAGCTTAGTGCATAATAAATGCTCCGTGGGATCATAGACTAAGGCTTAGTCTATGGTGGGATGCTCAATGAATGCCAGAATGCGGCTTTAGACTAGCGCACGCATTGACACATTCTCAGTTAATTCGGCTATGCTGAATCGAGCCAGGAAAACCTATCTAAATTGTTTGAAATCAATAAATAAATTAAGTTTTTCCACTGACGTTGTCATATTTCCATTGAAACCACTAAGGGCTGGTTTCCCTTAGCTGGCACTGGGGTTTCCTTTCTAAATACGGCTGTTATAAAAACCCCTATGCTTGATCCTTGTGTATTCAAGTAGTACCAAAAAACGTAGCCATGCTCGGCAGCAGAAACTCGGCCGTTTTTAAGACATGATAATATTCACATTCGCCACACCAAGAAAACTTCAATGATTATGCCATCTCCCAACATATAAAGTTGTTATTTGAACACAAATGTATTGGTTAATGGTGATCTTGCAATAGCCCACCAATAGAGCACTCGTGCACAACAGTTTGTCCCAACAAGCGTAAAAAAACTACCTTTTTTACTGAAAATTCATTGTTTAAAATGTCTTTTATGGGTTACAATTTTAAAATGTCACTTTAGGAATTTTTCTTTCCATGTTGGGAAATTTTAGAAGTGAAGATGAAGGAGTGTGATTTTCGAAAAACGCTAAAGGCGGGTGTCTTGTAGAAAATTGTATACCTGACTCTGAAAATTCTTTAAAATATTTGCTAGCTCTTACAGTTTTCTATAGCCGTTAAAAAAACGAATTTACCTCAAAAAGGAGGATTTAAGGACGGTTTTGGGACCGAGATGTACCTCCACAAAAAATTTAAGATCCCTAGCTATTCTAGAAGTGGGTAAACATTTGTATACCATACCAGATCAGTGAGAGTTACAACATTGACTATATTGAGAGGTATATAGTCAATGGTTACACAAGCGACTGTATATCCCGTTAAAGTATGTGCACGTGTGGTCTGATTCGCCCTGTATACTATTGTAATATTGTATACAATAGTATTGTAAGATACTATGGCAAGACCGACAATTTGTTCAATTCAGGATTCGTGAGTGAATTTAGTTTATATTTGTGTATATTGTTTAAAACAAATTTAAAAAAATAGTTTGTGAATATTGATTATTGATAATAATGAGATTTTAAGATAGATTTTGGCAATAAAGTTTGGTAATAAGGACGAAAAACGTGGCTGTTGAAGTGAAATCGGTGAGTGAATGTGAGCAGAACTACTTACTACACCCTGTAGTCCGATTTTGATGTAAAAGTGGTATGTAGATCCATTGTATATCCAAGCGGTTTTTTTTTTCATTAAAAAAGTTTAATAGAGAGGTCCATAAATTAACATAAAAATGGTTTTCACTAAAACGGCTCAAACGATTTTGATCGAAATTTAGTATATTACAGTTGCTTTGACTCTGAAAAAATGGCACAACCACGCTGTATAAACAACTGTTCTAAAGTTATTCAAATTGTTTTTATTTCCCCCATAAAATTTCATTACTATGCACAGCTACTAAGTACTCCTAATGCTCACATTTCTCAGTATGTCGGTTCTAATGCAAAGTATGTTCTATTACTTTGTTTTTTTTTTACTCTTGGGGGTAATTATATCGACCTCAGGACCTCACCCGAAATATTGTTTTTTTTTTATGTCCGAAATTTCACGCTGATTCCGAAAATGGTTGTCATTTTTCGCGGACCCGTATATCTGGAAAATTGGGGAAACCCCCGAAAACTTTGTTTTACGGGAAATGACATTATGGGTACTAAAATTAACCGGTAGAGGAAGCTGCACAAGAATATGCAAGAAATTTTCCGATGGATATTACAATAGATACGGCTGGAAAAGCGTCGGAAAACAAAAAAATAAATCCTCGTAAATTATGTTCAAAATGTGGGTATTCAAAACAACGGGAAAACGAGTTGAACAAGAATATGCAGGAATTTTCAAGATCAAATGGATATTAACGGAGATACGGCCGGAAAAGCGTCGGAAAATCCAGTTAGCGCCAAAATGACAAAAACTAGGATGGGTTAGGTTAGATTACGTTGGATTAGATTAGGTTAGGTTATCAATAACACGGGTATTGTTAGTAACCTAACCCAACCTATCCTAACCTAGTTTTGGTCATTTTGGTGCTAACTCGATTCTCCGCCGCTTTTCCGGCCGTAAGTCCGTTATTATGCATTTGATCTTGAAAACTCTTACATATTCATATTCGGCTCGTTTTCCCGTTAATTTGAATACCCACATGAAAGATTTACGCACATTTCTTTTTTCGTTTGTCCGGCGCTTTTCCGGCCGTATCTCTGTTTAAATCCATCGGATCCTGAAAATTCTTGGATTATTCTTGTTCAGCTCGCTCTACCGGTTAATTTGAGTACCCAAAATGTCATTTTCTGTAAAAAAAAGTATCGGGGTTTTTTCCTATTTTCCGGGTCTCCGAGAAAAACGACAACCATTGTTGGAATGAGAGTGAAATTTTGGACATTTTGGAAAACAAATTTTAAATTTCGGGTGAGATCTGGGGGTCGATATAGTTATCCTTTTGGTACATAGAGGTTCAACATGTTAATAATTGTGTCATTCAACTATGCTTGGAATTTGCCACAGTTTCAAAGTTTTGTGGCACAGTTTCAGTGTTTTAGAACATTCAGAATATAATATTTCAGCTTTTTTTTGTAAGAAGTGTTTCATTATATTTTTATATAAGAGTATTAAAATAGCCCTGGAATAATGCTGGCTTAATCATATGATGATTATTTAATTTACTCCTGACTTCTATTATCTAGACAGTTTGTATTCCAAATAATTAGCCTGGATAGGGATTAATAAAACATTACAGGAAAAGTACACCCAATTTAACTTAATTGATTTTTTATTTGATAACTCTTATCAACTATTTTGGACAGATATGAGTTGATGTTTGTCTGTTATACTTCTCTACATGTTTAACATACATTATTTACAATTTTTAGGCACTATTACATAATCAAGAACTTTCTTAGTTACAGTATACAGAGCAAAACGATGAATACTATCTACTATTAAGTGATCATCAGGTTTGAAAAACAATTTTACTTTTGAAATTTTAATATTACACCCTGGTTAATCTCATTAGTAATAAATAAAACAATATCACAAAGTCAACACATAGACATCAAACAAATTTAAGTGCCACATGAAATTGGAATGCCATGCTGAGGTGCAGTGGGGTTGTCTTAAATTGACCATGCAGTTTGAATTCTGCACTGTTCTATTGTAAACATTTGTATCACTGCCATTCAACACACTATCATGTGAAACAGGCATGTCATTGCAAAATTGTAAACAAAACTTGTCTGACCAAACAAACCATTCGCAAGTTCTGGTGAAAGACACTTTTATTTTATCACAAAAATTGTATACCATGTCCATCTACAAGGACAATCAATTAGGCCTAACCGCAGATTTATTTTATTATTGGTCAAAATTTATCATTAACTATGAGGGGAGACGATAGATTTTAGTTTTATTTTTACATTTATATATATATATATATACAGAAAGTGAAAAAAATGAGTTTGAATCTCTATGAAACAAATATAAGTTTGCTTGCTAGCACAGGTTTTAAAACACTGAGGGAACTATAGGCAATGGAAAATGTTAAGAAAGACAAAATTGTTGTATGACCATTTTTTGTCCTAACATTTTGGAGAAGTTTCAATTTTACAAAAAAGTAACATCTTTATTTTTATTTCCTGTAAAACAGCTACTTAACAATATATTTCAATACAAAAGCTACATCATGATTAACTACTAATCAAATACTAACAAAAATTAAGTGGTTTGAATCTCCAGTAAAATGCATTTATCCATTTTCTGTTTTGCTTTCATCATCTATCTCCATTGGTATTTCTTCCTCGGCTTTTTCTTTAGAGTGTAAACTTGTAGTTTGAAGTATTAAAGTTGAATGGTCATCAGGCATACATACTGTATCTTCAATCCCTTGTGCATTATTTTCAGAACATACACCCTGACTATCAGATTCTATTACTTTCTCCATTGGTATTTCTTCTTTGGATTTTTCTTCAGAGTGTAAACTTGTAGTCTGAAGCATTGAGGTTGAATGGTCATCAGGCATAAATACTGTATCTTTAATACATTTTGCATCATGTTCCGAACATACACCCTGACTATCAGATTCTATTACTTTCTTTTTCTCTGGACTCATTTCCGCATATTGATGTTCAGATTCTATTTGATATTCAAACACTCTTTTTTGCTGATTTGATCCTTTAGTATTCTCTTCTGAATCTTCCTCTTCAACCGTTTGTTCACCAAGAAGTTTTTCTTGCTCTTCAGGTCCTATAATTTTACGTTCAGACTCGTTCACTTGCTGTCTCCTCACTTCTCCTTGAGGATCAGGATCTGATTCCTGTTTGCAACTTTCTTCTTCTACTTCTTGTGTTGAACTAACCACTTCTACTGAATCACTTACCAGATCATTGTCTAATACTTCTTCAACCACACCCACGTCAGTTATCATATCTACCATCATCAAGTCTTGCGAACTTTCATGCTTTGAAGACTCTTTATTTGGAGAATGTGATTGTTCTTCTACTTCTAGGTCCATTTTCTCACATAGGCCAGAATCTTTTGCATCTAAAATTTTACTTGATGAAACATCAACATTTTTTTCGATGACTGATTCAGGGGTTTCGGAGGACGAGATTTTAGCCTCCGAGTTGACTCTGAGCTGAGTTGGTTCACTAGTTTCACTAGAAGTGGTGTCTAAGTTTTGGTTATTGAGTGGTTGGTTAGTTTCATCGAGTGATGTTTCATTAATTATTTCAGAAACTTGTTTAACAATTTCTTTGGATGAAGTTATAGTGTTTTCGTCAAAAACTGATTTTGGCAAATCATTACAAGGTGCCTCAAAACTTTGTTCAATGAAAGGTTTGGCAGTAATTTGATTTAAGTCAGTGGGATTGGAGTGAGCCTCTGCTAACGCTAAAATGTCACTAACTGTTCTTGATAGTTCTAAGTCATCAACAGAATCCGATTTTCCAGAACCAATGCCAGTAGGTTTTAGAATGTCTTTGATTAAGAGTTCTTCTGAATCGACATCACTCACAAATGCAACTCTGTCGTTGTGAGATTCTTGAGTTTCATTTGCCTGGTTTTCTTTCAGAGCCAACTGAAACCAAATTTGACAAAGATAAAACTAACATGCTATCAAACCAAATTAACTTAACTTAAATAACAGCAATAACTTTTATGCACCAAAATGTGTCACAAGTTTTAAGCCTAAATTATGACTGCATCTTAATGTTGCATGCTCCTAATTTTCAATGCTGCAAGATTAGCCCCCCCCCTTACACCCTTAAAATTAATAATAATTTACTTTTATAAGTAAAAAGACATTATTATGCACTATTGGCACTAACTATAAACTTGTTTAAATAAATTGTTTACCAAACAAAGTTGAAATTATACTCTTCAGTTAAAATAAATATTTCACTTTTATGCCAAATACATTTTTAAGTAATGACGCGATTCCAAAATATTTTAATAGTAAAATTTTGTCTGTGATTCACAATTCATATTGATAACGTCTTCCTATATTCTTTCAATGAATGGTTTTTCATTCATTCCAATTTCAAGAGATTCGTCAATAGAAAATATATTTCATGACCCAAAGATAGAAGAATTTATTCCAGTTATTCAGGCAGTAATGGCAGTATTTAAATTTTTTAACTGAAATAACTTGGTATTTCAATTGCAGAAGACATCTGCAAAGTTTGTCAAGTAAACACTCATGTTACTGCTAATGCGGGAGATAATGAAAATTTTGCCACAATCTCAGAGCTTAGCTCACCCTCTTTACTTTTTCAATTTCGCTCTCTTTTAAAACTAGGGATTTGGTTCAAAGGAATAGAATTTAGCTAGCTAATAGAATTTCTGATGATTTCTGATGATTTCCACAGGCTAATAGATAACAAAAGGGGTCACGCAACAAAACAATATTGCATCCTGGCATAGGACTTTTACAGTGGAGAGCTTTAAATTGCAAGAATTAAGCTAACTTACCGTTCCTAATTCACCACGAGTGGGTAGAACAGTGTGATAGACACAAGTAGCATTTTCAAACACATTCAAGGTGGGTTCCTTACAGATATGGTCATCTCTCTTGACCCCACACGACCTGAACAGCACTTGATGTGTGTCCTACAACATTAACATTTAACATTGATGATGATTTTAAACTTGTTCACATGCAATAGTTGTTCGACATTTTTAGGAAGGAATCTCTCGCAATTGTACAAGTAGGAAGCTAATGCTCAAACGCTTATGCAAGTATAGCCCAGAACTAGAACTATGGAGATAGTTGGGTCCCATGTATGGTTCATCAGATTCCAGAAAGGAGAAAGACTGTAGATTCAGAGTACCCTGCCCCCCCCCTCACCCGAAACACTCATCAAATCTTGATAGTATTTATCTAGGTAATAGTTTTTCCCTGGATTTTACAATATTGACTCTTGAATACTGATGTAGACATCCCAACTAACTGGATTGCCCATATGGGTTGATATCAGTTTGGTAATTAAAAAACAATTCTAGATCCTTTACCATTAGGTAATATTTATCAATGCTGTGAAATAGATACACTATAGACAGTAATGAGATAAGGGCTGGACAGCAAAAAAAGTAACATTACGACTTCACTCCTGTTTGGGTTGAATCTAGATTTCACAGACTTACCTCCAAGATGTGTTTACGGCAATACTTGGTGACAGGAAGTGTCTTGGCTCCACACTTCACTCCACCTTCAGTAAAAGCACACTTTCCTTTGTGGGAAGTTCGCAGTTGATGCCCTTCAGTCACCTAGAAATTAAATCAAGACCTTTTGAAAAGTTTAACATTTCACCAAAGGAATTATTTTTAATGACATTTAACAAAAATTGTCAAAATTGGTGCTACCGAGGTACCCCAGGATGTATTTTATAACTATAGGTAGTCTATATACTTAATTTAATACAATAAAAAAAATTATATAAAAATGAATAACACTTCCATTATCCTTAAAATAATGGCCACTTTCAGATGACACTCATAAATCCAACACAGCCAAAGACCTAAAGATGTCAGAATAATGAGTGTCAACTAAATACAAAGTTATTTTCAGTAAATTAAAAATTTGTGAAAGTCCTTTAGATGTTAACTATACAAACAAAAGAAATATACATACCTGAGCCCTCAACTCCAAAGCCTTTTTGTGCAGAATTGCTTCTACACCGTGGTGTTTATGGTAACGATTTAAAGCTTTGAGTTTCTGATACAACTTCTGTTCTTTAGCCGTCTGTTTCTCTTGGTCATGGATGCTACCTGAGAACATATTTTACTACAGTTGTCAAACAAAGTGGCATTTTGGTCACTAGAATTAGTTTTGCAATGTTGCTTTGTTCAGTTGTCATCCAGAGTGAGAAAAAGTAGTGGGTTAAGTAAACTATTTTATCTTAAGCCAAGTTTACACGACTCAGCTCTCAGTTAGTGTATTATGAAATATTGTGTCGTACTGTAACTCACTGTCAACTTGTTTCGACCAAGTTTCGTCATATTTACTAACTAAAAACGCATTAGAACAGCTTATAAGTATTGAGAAGTTATTTACAAAACACAGATCACACAGATGTTGATTGTTGACATACATCAGGCGACGTCATCTGGGGAAATCTCTTCCACCACGAGAAAAAAACACTAACAAAGGCAGTCAAACCTCTTGCTACATGAAGCCCAGACAATGCTGATTCGATTGGTGTGTCATTTGTGGCTTTTGGAAAGAAACAGTTAGATGACGTCCAATATATCGGACCGCGGCGGCCAAAGGGTTAAAAATACTTAAAAGAACACTATTTACTGTTAATAGTTTCCAAGCATGACTCCCCATTTTATCTCAAAATGTCTTAGTATAACTTTAAAACATACCATGATGGAAATACTCACACACAAAACAACAGACCTCAGTAAAATTTAAAATGTTCTATTTCTTAACATTATTTTTAAATATAAATAAAAGCAGACCTACATAATAACACAAATTAGAAGCACGAGGTTATATTTATTCTGCAGTAAACACACACTACGAGCTTAACACGCAGCAAAACTAGTTTTTGCCTTTCTCTTTCTATTTTGTGCCTACAGTATAGAATATGCCTATTCTTTCTATTTTGTGCCTACAGTGTAGAATATGCCTATTTCAAACTGATTGAAAAAGTGGGAGTGATTTGAATAACATAATGCGTATTGGCCACACAAAGCTCTAATAGAAATTAACTTACATAGTGTTTCTTTTTCTTTTTTCAGGGTGTGCAAATATCTTCTTCTTTTCTCCTTCAATAGGTGATGGAGCCGTCTGAACTGGTCAATGTATAGAGACTGCAGTCTTAACATTTTGTCCTTGATAATGATAGTCACTTCTTCAGCAGTGTAGGTTCCAGCATGCCTGATAAGGAGAAGCATTAATTAGTTTCACTTTTCACTTTGTCTGTTATTTTTATGTAATTTGTAATAATGAATTCAAAACAAAAAGATAAATGGATTTTTGAGCTTTTACAGACAGCAAAGAATCTTAATCAATTGAATAGCAGCTTTTAAATTGTTACAATGTTTGTTTTTATTATCTTTTATGTTACCCTACCTTGCCGCAGCAGGTTTATGTTGAATAGTGGCGACTATGATTTATTTTATTTGTTTATATTGTATTGTTGGTAATTAAGAGTTTATATTGTTTAAGGATTATTGTATTAATTGTTTATGAACGATCAGTAAAATAGAACTTTCAGAATTTTTTTCAGAAAGGATCTATAATCATGTATCTTTACTTGTGGGATAGTCTAGGACATGTTAAGAAAAGTAAATTGGGCTGAGATATGAAAAAAAAAATAATCTTTAACCAAAAATATCTGGTAATCCAACCAAAGGCCCTAAAGAGTTCAGATCTTCCCACATAAAAAGGGGGTCAGATTGTAAATCCTGAAACATACTTTTTACTCGGCAGGGATGGAAAATGTCCGCATTAAGCGTTAAAAGTTAGCTCTATTGTTGGCTAGGCATCCCTTACTTGAGTGGGTCTTCGTTCTGACTATCCACACTCTCTGCGTCAGACGACTCCTGATCTTGCGCTCTCCACACACTGTCCAGCATGGCCATCTCTCCGTCACTATCCGACTCACTGACGTACTCCAACACTTGGTTGACTTTGTTGTTCACCTTGCTCGCATCTATGTCCACTAAACACACACAAAATTGAGCTGAAGGCCAAAAAAACAAATACCCAATCTTTACATCAGCTGGTATATTTAAAACAGCTTGTAGAAACACTGCGGCAGTATTTCCATTAGAAAATGACTGGATCACAGACGGCCTGTGGGGCAGAGCAGGGGTAATTTTGACACTACTGATATTTTTCCCACCGTCCTTGGGCGTTACGCTATAAATGGATCCCCAACAGCAATGCTACCTTTTGCCTAGCTCGAGATATTTCATAGGGACCGATTCCCTAACGGAATTAAATATATAGATAGATACCTTACTTCATCAATTGATCTTGTGTTAGAATTATACTACTATAGTTTTAAGCCTTAATCACATGCCTAAAAGCATGACTGGTGTCTCAGTCCTAAGTAGTAGGAAGTGGATATGACAAGATTGAATACTTACCAAATGGATCAACAACTTTGGATTGTATTTCTGCCAAATCTCCTCCTCCAACTTCCTTCTTAACAGCAGGTTGTTCTGGAGGCACATAATGTCCCAGGGTGGCAAACAACGTTTCCTGAGTTTTAGGAGGGGCATGGCGACATGAAGCTCTTGTTTTCTGAAGTTGAGTTTTCCTATTATGTGGCCCACAAAACCTAAACCAGAGAAGAGGGTACAGATTAAAACATTGATGGATACCAGGATAAGCCAGAAAACTTATCAGTGAAAACGTAGCGCCTGTTTTATATGCTTTTTATGTCCGGTAATACTTTATGATTTTTGTTCTCTTTTTTAAGCTACATTTTCATGTAACAATACCGGAAGACATTCAATAGTTTATAAGTGGACTATTCTTTAACTTTAGTCACGATTTTAAGTTGTACAATGCACTTAAGTTATTTGAAAAATATCACAGACTTTATTCATAGCTTAAACTGTTTAGATAGCTTTAAAAGTTTAGGATGATAAGTCTATAAGGAACTTTTAAGCTATGTTTGATCTATGGAAAAGTTAATCTAATATCTGACACAAAAATATTAATCAACATGATTAGAGCAGAATTTTTTTGGAAAAACTGATTTATACAATGGAACCTCAATCCAATTGCATGTCCAATGTAATGTGATTACCGTTGTTTAAAATATACTGTAGCACCCATTTATACTGAAGTCACTGTGGCACATGTAAAGGCCACAACTACTCTCAACACAAAAATTGACTCCTGCCTTTAGGTTAGGACATGGTTAGGGGGTTATAACAGTGTTTTTATTTATTTACTTAGGCTACGGGTGCACCATTTTTACAGGAAAATACATAATTTTTTTGTGACAAATAAAGGCGGTTGCACACTGGCGTCCGCGGACGATAAAATAATAATAAAATGATAAAATGATGAATGCGGCGATAAAATGATTCGGATGGATGCCCTTCACATTGCGAGCTACGTTTCAAACGTCCACTCATGTTTGTCAACAAATACATTTATGTTAGTTGAAATGTTTATACACATTGTTTACTGTCCCAATGATGTTTATTTCTTAACTCAAGTCTTGTAAGTAAAAACGTGTTAGTAAAAAAACTAAATAAAAATGTGGTAAAATAAGTGCAAAAATCACCACCATTTTTTAATAGTAAGAGACGGAAACTTGACACTCCACAAAAAAAGTACCTGTTAGTCCTTACTTACTACTGAGTTTGAAGTTGGTACTTCAACTGGTTTTAAAGTTATTAGAACTTATGTACACAAAAGTACCGACAGACGGTAAATGAAGCGAGATAGGACCTTTGTCCACAGGATCGTTTTTTGCTTATTTTGACCCAATAAACCATGTTATGAAGTTTGGCAAATGACTTTACAGACACCTTGTATAATCCATTTTGGTCATGCATGTTGGCCATTCAACAATAAATAATTAAATATGAAAATAATATATATAAATGGTGCATAAATTATCATTTTTATAATACTGTATACACCAGACTGAGGTGAGTGACAGATGCTGCACTGCGCTACAAGTTTTTTGGTGCTCAGTGTGCATGCGCAAGGCTTGGACGTCCGCGGACGTTTTAGAAAAATGCTCCCGGAGCGAATCCACCATTCATCCACGGACGAATTTCTGCATCCGCGGATGGACGCTACGTTTCAATGCGTGGTGTGAACGGTCCCATCTGATAATTTTTGTTTGCAGCGATTTATTTTTGCATCTGTCCGCGGACGAAGAAATCGTCTGTGGACGCCAGTGTGAAACCGCCTTAACTAATACAGTACATAAGTAGTAGACAACAAGTTTTCAAGAACAATAAATAATATAGAAAACCTCAAAATAATGATTCAATATAAATAACTAGCAAATAAAATAGATTTTAAGAAACAAGAACAAAATAACAACAGAGAACAAAAATGATAGCAACACAATAAATACCATGCAACATGAGTGTTTGTGTTATATTTTGGGAAGTGAAGTGATAGATTTTTAACAAAAGCATTATGCTATATCGCAAAACAAAACTGACAAAGAAGGTAATACAGTAGACTCCCTATTATCCGGACTCCTTGGGACCGAGGCCAGTCCGGATAACTGGTTTTCTGGTTAACCAACGTCCCCAAAAACTCGTTATGTAACCTAAATATTTTATTTAGACTTGTGATCACTGGTCTCAAATCTTTCCCACGAGAACAGTCATTTCAGTACAGCCCAGTACAGCCGATCTAGTCCAGTTAAACCAACGTGCAGATAAGAATTGTCCGGTGAAAGAGATGTCATTACCGCTGAGCGTTGTCTGGTTAAAAGGTGTCCGGATAAGAGGGAGTCTACTGTAGACTTCAAAGCAATAGTTACCTAGCAAAAAATTTGATCTGATTTTTAAAAAATCAGTATTAACTTTGGCCCTTCAGCACAAAAATCTAGGTAATGTCATGGGATCTCTATTAAAACATTTGCTACCGATCCCCACATGTATGCGACGCTGCAGTATGCTGCGCCACGCACCGAGGTACACATTTTAATATTACACATAGACTGGGTGTCAGTTAGTTATCAGTACACGCAGACCACAGTCCAGTGTTGCAGCAAAGTAAAAACAGTTTTGCCAACTATCAAATTACGTCACTAATCATCATATCTACAGAACAAGACCCTGCAGATATGCAGCACATATGCGACAGACATCCCTGTAGACCACTGCAGAGAATTCATGGCCTTAAAATAGACCTTTACGAAGATATAGGCATAAGCTTTTTAATAACGTCATGTTGTATGTTGTTTTTTCTGAATCACTGTGATATAATATACCTATATAAGGTTACATTACCTTAATCGCCAAGTGATCCATGTAGGCCAAAAATAGGATTACGTATGTTTCGACGTCAATGCGTCATTGTCAAATCTTACAAAAACTTGTCTAAACCATAAGGGTCACGTCATAGTCTTTCCGACACACACACATACAAAACACAATTTTTGTCCGTTATTGTGTTTTGTACGTGTGTGTCGGAAAGACTATGACGTGACCCTTATGGTTTAGACAAGTTTTTGTAAGATTTGACAATGACGCACTGACGTCGAAACATACGTAATCCTATTTTTGGACTACATGGATCACTTGGCGATTAAGGTAATGTAACCTCATATATATTATTTTTAATAACATTGTCACACCCACGCAAATATGCGACATAAGTCTGTTTTAATGTGAATAGCAGTTGCATAAAAGAGGTCGCAGTCTATGAGTAGAAACCGGTGTCAAAATTTGTTACGTACCCACAACTCTATTTTTTACAATTACACGTCTACGTTCGAGAAGTTTGGTTTTTTTTTTTAACAGAGGGCCAGGCTTACAGGTTACCATGGAATTGCATCGCAGCTAGAACAGCTTATTGTGCACCCTCGTTCACAGGTCCTCATTCTCCGTCAAATCCCAGGTCCTTGGTGAACCGTGAGAGCCTCTTGACTATGGTGACCTGTTCTTCCCTTTGATCTCCCATCAATAGGCCAAGGGATCTCATACGCAGACCTTGCAGGGCTGGGCACCTAAATATACCTTCACAGCTTTCACAAGGTCTCTGGCTGGGGCAAGCCGTAGCGAGATTTCCCTGAAAGGACTCAGCTCCTGAACTTGCTTGACCAGCCAATCCTTTGTGGCTGCGTCAGCACAGCCTCCACCTTTCTTCCTGGAGGCTTCATTAGAGTCAGCTTTGGGGGTACCACCCTTGCCCTGCTTTTTCCCAGCATCCTAGTTCCCGGAGGAACTGGCATTGCAGGCAGCAGAGTTAGGGTGCTTAGCAACCCACACCAGCCTCCTCTCACTTCTGGATAGCACCTTTTCGCCTTTGGCTAAAGCATCCGCTATCCTCCGTCTTTGCAACTCACCCCTGGAAAGTTGTTTTTGTACGAGGGATCTCATACGCAGACCTTGTAGGGTTGGGCACATAAATATACCTTCACAGCTTTCAAAAGGTCTCTGGCTGGGGCAAGCCATAGCGAGATTTCCCTGAAAGGTCTCAGCTCTTGAACTTGCTTGACCAGTCAATCCTTTGTGGCTGTGTCAGCACAGCCTCCACCTTTCTTCCTGGAGGCTTCATTAGAGTCAGCTTTGGGGGTACCACCCTTGCTCTGCTTTTTCCCAGCATCCTAGTTCCCGGAGGAACTGGCTTTGCAGGCAGCAGAGTTAGGGTGCTTGGCAGCCCACACCAGCCTCCTCTCACTTCTGGATAGCACCTTTTCGCCTTGGCTAAAGCATCCGCTATCCTCCATCTTTGCAACTCACCCCTGGAAAGTCGTTTTTCGTTCCTTTCCGGTTTCTGCGAGCTTGTCGTCATCGTCAGATTTCAGTAGACCTTCCTCCTCCATTTGGGTCGGACTGTCTACATTGTTCTCACGAATACCGGGTATTTAAGTCCACCTCCCCAGTGACCCGATTAGAGAGGTAAGGGGTGTGTACGACTGGGTTACCCCTGGTTCCCAGAAGGCTCCGTTAAGACACTGAATATTAGGCCCCCAGTGCCACAAGACTCTTGGCACGGATCGCATTACACCTTAGTCTAGGGCCCCCCTCACTTGGTTCTGTAGGTGGACCAACACCCAGTGGCAGAAGGTAGAGGTTTGGTTGGTTAGGTTAGGTTAGGTTAGATGACACTGTTCTAACCTAACCTAACCAATCAAACTTCTCAAACAGCCATTTCTAGGTATTTACGACGGCATTGTTGTCGGTCTGATCTTATCTGGCTGGGAGAGACATTGCTGCTTTTTGTTCACCTCAATAGACTCGTGAGTTTTAACCATGTGTGTGATTTTTTCCTTCAATTTATATGGTGTGTAATTAAAACCCTACTGGTACTATAAAGAAAGTGTGTCTTTATCTTTATTTAACACCTACACTTCCTAACAATTTGTTATAGAAGTACAGTACTTGTAAAAAATAGAGTTGTGGGCACTGTTGTAAAGTAAATTTATGTTACATATTTAACCAGAAGATTTGTTATTTGTAATGATTTAAGGTTTGCGTATACTGACCACCTTAGAACAAGTCACTTGAAAAGCGAGGAAGAAGAGTACGATATCACTGTACAATTTCCAAGAGAAATCTATTCACGTCCTAAAGAGATAACGTTACAACATGACGATGCAGCAAAATCTCCATCATCACATACCTGGGCCCTGTTTCATAAAGATACTAGTCTAGTAATTACTAGTCTAGTAAATACTAGTCCCGTATTTACCTGTCCTACTAATTTGTGTTTCATAAACGTTTTTATACCGCTAGTATATACTAGTGAATTTTACTAGTCAGATGACCCAAACTACTAGTCACGTGACCAACTTTACAAGGTGAACTCTCAAAACAAATTTCTAACCTCAATCACGGGTTTTCTGACGCTTCATAAAGCGTTTTAATTTTGTTTTCATTTGATACAAAAAGTAAATAGTTGTAGAAACGCAGTGTTTTGTTTTAATTAATAACTATATAGACAGATAAGTAAAACAATCACATATTATTTATCAAAACGCTATTATTTATGTTCATCAATGAGCCCGCCGACGCGCCGGCGCAGCGTCGCCGCAAACAATCACGGTCATTGTAGTAGTAGCCGGTTGTAGGCCTAGTTGCGGCGCTCAACAGTAACAGTTGGGTGGAAATTGATCTGTTGCTGCCACATTCGCTGTGATTTGTATAGTTTTTGTTTTATTTCGACATATAAAATTAAGCTTGCTATGAGTAAAGAAAAGAAGGCTCAAATTTTTAATGTAATTAAATCGTCTAAGGACATTTTGTTTGGAACGTTTTCAAGTACCCTAACCTATGTTTTCAAATATTCGAATGCATAAGAATATTTGGGTTAAAAACCATTCAGTGATATTCTTATTTCGAGTCTACAAACCATGAATAATAAGCCTAAACGTTTATTGATGTAACAAAAAATTGAAACGCCGTTACAAGCAATGGAGAAGTAGGTTTTCAAGTATAGTAAAACATGGCATTGGCCCTATGGCTGGGCGTAGTTCAGAGGGAGAGTTTTCGCTTCTCATGTGGCGGGTCCCTGGTTCAAATCCGCACCACTCACTATACTTTTTATTCCATTAATTAAACTTTTACATGTTTTTACATTAAAATAACAGCTCTAATCAACATCAATTTTTTTTTATTACTTTGAATAACAAATTCAGAATACCAAAATGGATTAAAAGTAATGTTTTAATGATAAACAGTTCAGTCCAACGCCCAAAAATAAAATATAGGCCTACAAAATTGTTAGTACATCACAGGGTTTTAGCTATTTAGGGAAGCAAATAATAAGTACCTCAAAAATACAATGCAACTCCCCTTTAAAATTGTCTTACTATTATTTCCTATTAAAATGTCTTTAAAAAAAACCGAGAGCCTTGGGTGTAAAATAATCTGATTAATGTCGCAATGAAGGATACATTTTTGTATGCAATACGGTATGCGGTTTTAATTTGGTTTCTCTCAAAGCTTAAAAATCTTTTCTTTGTGATAGCAAGATAGTTGATATAACTATGGAATTTAACTCAAGTAAAATTAGACTAAAATTTCACAGAAATTGATAACTTATAATTTTAATTAGTTCTAATAGGGCGATTATACATACATTATAAAATTCAATTTCACTCATTTTGCAAGCCACATTTATTCATTGTAATTTATATATAATAATTATTTATATAGATTATCATTTTAGCACCCACAGATCTATTTTTATCTTAAATTGAAACGTGAGTCAATTCGCACTTGCAAAAAAGAACTTAATAGCCTAATTCATTTTTTTAAATGATGTGAGTAATGAAATAAGTGAGTGGAAATAACTCTCTTTCCGAAAATACTAGTATACTTCAAATAATACGGGTGTAGAGAGGTTGTTAGAAAATGGCAAGTATTTACCAGTGTAATTTACAAGAGTAAAACTTTATGAAACACATTGCTGTCTACACTAGTAAAAACCACTAGTAATACTAGTCCCTACCCTAGTAACTAGTATTTTACACTAGTAGGTTTTTGAAACGTAGACTTGTAAAATACACTAGTATTACTAGTCCAGGGACTAGTAAATACTAGACTAGTATTTTTATGAAACAGGGCCCAGACCAATATCTCCTAAATGTTCATCAAACAAATATCCCTCTTACTACAAACAATTGCACACTATCAGATGCTGTCATTCGACGCTGTCAAAGAACCTGCAGAATGCCAGCAAAATTAGATCTATAAACAAATTCCTTCCTTTGTCTCAATACAGTAGAACTCCAATTATCCGAACTCCAATTAACCGAATCTCCAATTATCCGAATCGCTTATTTCAACAATTTTAAAAACGTAAAGCTACAGTAATAAGTTTTGCAAAATATCAAAGAATTGTTATTAAACACATTTAGCCAATTTTGGACTTCAATGGAACACTATTGACTTAATAACATGTATAGAACACTTGTACTATGAGCATTGTAAACTGTAAAAATGTTCTTATTTAAATTATTATTAATTAAAAGTTCACTTAGTACCGAAAATGAGGATTTTTCTTTAAAATTCCCGGAATTCCGGTAAAACTCCGATTATCCGAATTTTTGATTATCCGAATGGGGTCTGGCCCCTATTGATTCGGATAATCGGAGTTCTACTGTATATACATATTTTTTTTTATTTTACGTTGGAAGGAGTTGTTGTAAAGTTAATTTATGTTACATATGTATAACCATAAGATTTGTTATTTGTTATGATTTAATTTAGAAGGCATAAGGAGATGCTTACCAACAATAGATGATGAACATTATTGGAGTTTGGGTTTGAGTAACTTTAAGATCGTTCCTGTAATTTTATCAGTTAATAAATTATCCATTATTAATTTACTTAGACTTTTTCATGCTATAATAGGCACGTAACAGATATTGACCGAAACACTCCAATTGCAAAATGGTCAATGGTCCATATAAATTAAAAATGTTGTACTATTGCGGTAGCAAACGTGTTAAAAAACCTAAATTAAAATAAAATCACTCTTGTATGCAATACTAACCATGTGTCTTTTCGTTCTTGTCGCAGAGCAGGTTTGCCGCATATTTTACCACTGACCGTGTAAAGATACATACACGGTCGGTAAGGTGAATTATTATCTTCCAAGATGTGTTTCAAGCAGTAGTCATAACCTTCTAGACACATAAGATTACATTTTCTGTGAGAATATTTACATAGTCCTTGACGTTTAGGTTTCTTTACCACACGCTCAGGTAAAAAGTTTGTACTTTTCTTTTTAGAGGACTGGGTGGCCGATTTTGGTGTGCGAAACATTCTGAAAACAAAACAAGAGTATTACGGTATCTAATTTAGTATAAAAAGGACTTTGTTCAGTAAATGCCATAGAGCCTAGCTAGTTGGATTGAACAAAACAAGAGTATTACGGTATCTAATTTAGTATAAAAAGGACTTTGTTCAGTAAATGCCATAGAGCCTAGCTAGTTGGATTGCTGAGTTTCGTTTTTAACAATAGCTACACATTGATGTCCCAATCTTGTAAGTATATCTGACATCATCAAACAAACAAACAAAAACAATTGCTAGGCTATACCAAATCGAACTAAAGATGAGTTTCCTAGCATTCATGTCCATTGATACATTTTAACTACGGTACCATTTGATAACTTTAAACTTAAAACACAATTTATAAGCCTATTGCTTGAAATTCCTTTTGAGAGTAAATTATCATTAACCGGCACCCAATCAAATACTGTATAATGTTTAACATATCTTACAGCAGCTAGAACTTTTGACTTTCACCTGGATAGCCAAGTAGGCCTAGTTACATTACCGGTACAGTACTGTAAAAGGCCTTCTTGAAAAGAGTCGTGGCAAAAAAACAATATCGAACTTAGCCAAACTCATTACTTTACAATTGATTTACCAAATAACTTCTTGATCAGCATTGTACGTGTTATTAAATTTACGTAAAGTAAATAAAAGAAACGTCTTACAACACTTAAAAAATATATTTACGCTTAGGCCTATACTGTTACTCACAAGACGGTAAATATACAAAAAAGATGGTCCCAAGATATGTGGTTTTTGAAGCGGTTCACGAAGTTGGTTCACAGTCGGTCCAGTGTAAATCTATCACAATCGTTACAATTGATTTTATAGATGCCCTAAGCGTCAAATTTGTTACAATCTTCTATTTTTGGATGCAGTATTTTACTCATGGTGTTCTGAGTCCTGTAGGCTATTGAAACTTACCATCTTTTTTTGTATATTTACCGTGTTGTGAGTAACAGTATAAGCGTAAAAAGGTGTTTTAAGTGTTACAAGACGTTTCTTTTATTTACTTTCCGTAAAGATTTACATAATCGACAATCAAAAATTGCATCCAGTACGGTAATACAGACCCATTGAAGGTTCTCTACAGAACTGTTCCTAAATGAGTGTTCTTAAATAATTAGGAATATGTTAAATTAGCATACTGGTTATTAAAGCTACCATAAGGGTTCTTTTACTGTTTGGATTGGGATTAGGTTAAGTAATATATTATCGGAATTATACAGGCCTAGGCCTAATCAGAATTTTATCCCCCTGGAACATTACCCCCTGAGCAAACCTGACGTCACAAACCATGAGGTAAAATTCCGGGCGTGAACTTTTGAGTTGCCCAACATCAGATCAATACATTAAAAGTGGAATTTGACTTAGGCTATATTTTCATGCGGTTGAGAATTAAATCAGAACAAATCAAAGATAAAACCTAGATTGTACGGGCTGTAATTTCACCCCCTGAATTTTACCCCCTTAACCCTAGCAGTGGCCAACCGTCGTCTGGTGACAGTTTGACGTTGATGCTTAGAATGGCCAGCCGTCGTCTGGTGACGGTATGGGCCGAAATTATTTTAACAGTAAAAAAACACTTATAATCAACTCAGATGAGAATAATATATATACCATTTGAAAGATCACATTCTGAACTTTCGTTTTATTACATAAACAAACCCTGTAGCAGGTATATATATAACAATGTCACGACGATTAGAAATCAAATGAATTTTTGGCGCGGCACGACTTTAGCAGCCGACCCTTGGGAACTGGCAAAACACGTCTTGTTTGGCATTATCCTGCTCGGGTAATTTTCGTCTTGGGATGTTGCGGGTGGTACCACTGGATAGCCATTGATTTTATCTTCATTGTGGTAGTGATATTTTAGAAATAAATATTGATTGGACAACCGGTACGATTTCATGAAAACAGCTGTTTTTGAAATTTATAACAAATGGCCAACCGTCGTCAGGTGACTGTATGGAAAATACAAATTACATACAGGGTAAGTTATATTACTAGTCATATAATATGTCATTTTGAAGAGGAAGAAATGTAGCTTGTGATAGTGGCAGCCCTGCGCTCAGGGTTATTTTCGGTTTCTCTCACTAAGACGACGAAAGTGTGTCACTACTGTCAAGATTTCATACACAAAGTGCCTTGTATTTGCCATTGCGTGTTGTTGCCGGTGAGTTTTCGCTCTCGTTTTATCCGCAATTGATAACTAAATTTGTTGTTATTTCGTATTTTTGAGAAATGTGTATATAACAGTAATCTTCATGTGTTTTATTATGCATGAATATTTACTGAATAGTGTCAAATTGTGTTTATAAAAGGTTGTATTTTTCTTTTGGTTGTATTTTGAGGTTTTCCGTTTATTTATATTATTATGCCCCTAGCATGTAAAAACAAAAATTTTTACCCAACATGTTATACATTTTTATGTAGGTAATTGAATAGGCCTACACTACAAGATGATTATGTTGGTTTGAAGTAAAAACATTTGGTACAAAAGTTGTATACTAAATACTATGATTTTTTTCTCACAAAATCGCTAGAATAGGCTACAAAAACATTATTTTATTTATAAATAAAAAATATTTTTACCATGAACTTGATGACTTTTTTTTATTCCTTACTTCATTAGCTTTACAAACATGTATATATCATTATTAGTATATACACATATATTATATAACTTTTTACAACACAAACTAACACTGTACGGTTTTTAATTTTTTCAGTTCTCCGTTTGTTATATTTCGCCCCATAAACTTATAAAAAAAATATTTTCCTAACATGTTATATTTTTCTATGTAGGGAATTAGATTGTCTACAAAATAGGCTGTATAATGAATTTCCCATAAAAAATCTGTAGAAAAAAAATACCGAGGCCGCTTTTGAAATTTCAAAAAAAAAATCAATTTTTTTTTTTTTTTTCACTTTGCCGAAAAATACAGTATCTAAATCATTATTATATTACTATTTCTAGAGTCTCCTGTTCTTTCCGAACAAAATAATTATGAGGTTGGCTAGGTTTACTTGTAGGCCTACGGTTGAATTTTTACGAATTTTCAAAAAAAGGTCGGCAAAATCGCCCAAATGGGTTGGTCATTCCCCACTTCTAACATTGGCCACTGCTAGGGTTAATGAGGTCAGCTGAAAATGTAATCTGCGGCCCAGATTTTTACCCTCTGGCCAGATATAGAAATCAGTGCTCGAGAATAATCCATTCTCTTTTAAATATAAATTGATTTTCCACGGTCGTATAGTAAATCGTTTAAGAAATGTTTAACCCAATTATCATTCAAATAGGCTAGACCCAGTTTGTTTACATACATATTAACTAACAGTTGGCCCCAAAAGTCGAATCCCGAAACTCGATGTCAAAATTAAACATCGAAACCTGTTTCTTTAGCACCTGAGATTACAAATAAATTAAGATAAGTATAGGCTACTTAATTATCTGTTTTTAAAATTTTTAGGCCTACTATTGTCAATCAAACCTGAAATCAGAAAATTAAATAATCTCACAACTCCTATATTTGCACAGGGGGAAAATTCCAAAGGGGTAGCCTAAAAATCCAGGAGAAAAATGCTGGGAGGGACGGGGGGGTATTAAAAAATTGGAAGGGAAAAAACCGGGAGTAAAATTTCTGGGGATAAAATTCCGGGGGGTATAATCTGGGCCTTACATCTACAGTTGCCTGAACGCTAGTTATATGGACAAGGGGTAAAATTCACAATTTATCACGCTCTGTCTATTTTCATTTGACTCTCAAATCTGCCACCGGGTGAAATTCCGCCTGCAAACAAACTTAGAGCGCTCAGGTTACCACGTCACAACATCTAAACACCTAATCTAACCGGGTCTAACTTCAAAACATTTACAGCCACGAATCTGCATAAGTTAAAGCCCAACTTGCCAAAGTAAATAAAGCCTAGTAAATAAAGTAAGTAAAGCCCAGTTTGTCATTTTAAGCCCTTATTAACTTATGACCCTCCTGTGTTCCTGGTATAGGCTATGACCATGCTACTGACTTGAGCGTTAAGGTGTCCTTTACCTCGTGACCATATTGGTAATAGGCTACTGTGTGCGGCCGTATTTTTCCGCAAAACGGAAAAAACAGTGCCGTTTATTGATTTTTAGAAGGGGTAACTTAGGGACTAGCCTACTTATTGGTGAGTTATTGACAGGTTCACAAGTACTTAAGTTAACCCTAGCAGTGGCCGATCGTCGTCTGGTGACGATCTGACGTTGATGCTTAGAATGGCCAAAGTCGTCTAGTGACGATGTGGGCCGAAATTTTTTTAGCGGTAAAAAAAACACGTATAGTCAACTCAGATGAGAATAATATACATATATACCATTCGAAAGATCACATTCTGAACTTTCATTTTATTACATAAACAAACCCTGTAGCAGGTAGACTATATAACAATGTCACGACGATTAGAAATCAAATGAATTTTTGGCGCGGCACGACTTTTGCAGCCGACACTTGGGAACTGGCAAAACACGTCTTGTTTGGCATTACCCTGCTCGGGTAATTTTCGTCGTGGGATGTTGCGGATGGTACCACTGAATAGCCATTGATTTTATCTTCATTGTGGTAGTAATATTTAGAACAAAATATTGATTGCACAACCGGTACGATTTTATGAAAACAGCTGTTTTTGAAATTTTTAACAAATGGCCAATGATTGTCAGGTGACGATGTGGAAAATACGAATTACATACAGTGTAATTTATTATTACTAGTCATATAGTATGTCATTTTGAAGAGGAAGAAATATAGATTCAGAGAGTGGCAGCCCTACACTCAGGGTTATTTCTGTATGCTCGCATGTAGACGACGGAAGTGAGTCATTACTGCTACAGTCTGTCAGCTGTCTTGTATTCGCCATTGTTTGTCTGTGTTGTTGCCGGTAATAGTGTTCGTTCTCGTGTTATCCGCGATTTATTACTAAATACGTTATTAGTTCGTAATGTTAGTGTTAGTGAAGTTTGTGTGTGTGTATAACAGTAATCTTCATGCATAAATATTACTGAATTGTGTGAAATAGTGTTCATAAAAGGTTGTATTTCGTTAGCATCATGTCCTAAAATGACGATTCTGACATTCAGAGATTGTTGTACGAGACGGACCTTAGTTCGCCATGCTATATATGCTATATAATGACATACCCAAGGTGTTATACATTTTTATAAAGGTAAATGAATACACTACAACATGTTTATAATGGTTTGAGGGTAAAAAATTTTGTAAAAAAGTTATAGCCTATACTAAATACTGTATTTTGTTAGCATCATGTCCAAAAATGACGATTCTGACATTCAGAGGTGCTATATATGCTATATAATGATTTACCCAAGGTGCAGTGTTTCCACACGACCAAAAAAAATAATCCCGCTTACTGGATCGAGAAATCCCGTTTTATCCCGCTTTTAAATTGTGAAAAATCCCGTTTTATCCCGCATGATTTTTTTTTTTTACAATACGTAGTATTGTACTTGACGTATCGTGTTTATAAAGTTGTTTAAACATCACTATCATATTTTGCTACAGTATTTAATCAATTTGAGTTAGTTTTTCTCTAGAATTAAGTAGAAAAAAATAAAAATACTCGTCACAGCCGAAAATCCCGTTTTATCCCGCATCCCGTTTTAATCCCGCTCAAGGGCTAAAAATCCCGTTTTCGGGATAATAATCCCGCGAATGGAAACACTGCCAAGGTGTTATACATTTTTATAAAGGTAAATGAATACACTAACAACATGTTTATATTGGTTTGGGTGTAAAAAATTTTGTAAAAAAATTATATAGGCTACTGTACACTCCATTTTCTTGAAATGCGCAAAAAATTCAAAACGTTCTCTTTATTACCTTTATTACCTTTATTACCTCCTCTTCGTCTCTGACCAGCCAGGGCCGGATAGACAGCGTCAAACTTTTATAAAATAAAAACTTTCTTTAATAAAACATATATTTAAAACTTAAGCTTTAGATGGCGGTGGGTGGTCAAGAGTTGGTGCTTCCTCAAAATACTCGTCAACTGAGTAGAACGGGTTTTGCAGGAGGAGCTCCTTGATTCTTTCCTTGAATATTTTCGGCTCTAGCTCTCTCAGGTGGAGTGGCAGGGCATTAAACATATGTACAGCAACTGCAGGGAAGCTATCTCTTGTCAGGGACAGTCTATACCGCTGGGTATTGAGCTTCTGTGCTCCTCTAATGTTGTAAGAGTGGAGCTGGCCTCGGAGTTCAAAATTGCTCAGGTTGGTTTTAATGTGTACAACACAGGCAAGGATGTACTGGTTATAGACTGTGAAGACGTTTAACAGTTTAAAAAGGGGTCTGCATGGCTTCCGCCTCCTACTATTTGTGATTACTCGTAATGCCTGTTTCTGCAAGCGGAGCACACGACTGCTGTCGGCAGCATGTCCCCACAGTTGGATGCCATAGGCCACGTGGCTATGAAAAAGCGAAAAATAGACTGTCAACAGGTACTGCGCAGTTATCAGGTGTTTCAGTTTTCTCAAGAGGAAGATCACTCTACTCAGTCTTACGCAAACAGAATTTATATGAGGGCCCCACTGTAACTTGGAGTCCAGGACGAAGCCAAGAAGTTTGACAGGAGGGTCAGGAGATGGAGATGATCTGCTTAGGGTGAGCAGAAGCCTTTGTGTTTTATCTTCGTTGAGCTTCAAGTTATTTATGAGGAACCAGTCTTTAGCCTCTTGGAATAGAAGTTCTGAACAAGCGACCGCCTCAGTAGGATCTTGCCCCCTGCCCAGCAGGGTTGTATCGTCCGCAAAGAGTAGAGTATCTCTATCCCAACCTAGGTCGTTCATCAGTATCAGGAAGAGAGTGGGGCCAACTATTGAGCCCTGCGGAACTCCGAACTTCACATCGGCTGGGGAGGACAGTGCGCCCTGCACTGCTACCATCTGACTTCTACCTTCTAAGTAGGATTTAAAGGTCTGGAGGGCAACTCCGCCAACTCCATAATAGCCGAGCTTCTCAAGCAATATGTCGTGGGAGACAATGTCGAAGGCTTTTGACAGGTCGCAAAGGACCAGAGCCATTGACTGTCTATTTTCAAAGGAGTCCAAAACCTCACTAATCAAGGAGACGAGGGCTGTTGTTGTAGATCTCGACTTCCGAAACCCGTGTTGGGATGCTGTAAAGTAGTGATTTACTTCAAAATGGTCGACAATCTGTCTCTGTACAATCTTCTCCACAATCTTCCCTACAGTCGGGATTATTGAGATTGGCCGATAACTTGAGGTAAGGTTTGCGTCCCCCTTTTTGAAAACAGGTATAGTCCTTGAGATTTTAAGGCAGTCTGGAAAAAGTCCCACCCGCAGACACCTGTTTATCACTTCAGACAGAGGCAGTGATATTTCATTTATAACAGACTTGAGAATCCAAGGTGAGATTCCGTAGATATCTGGACTTCTTGAGTTGGAGAAAGATTTAACTATTTTAATTACTTCCTCTTGCGTAGTAGGATTCCATTCCTCCAAAGGGGTCAGGGGCTGCACCTGGACTCTGATTTCTCCGCTTCGGTTTCCAGCGGCTTTTCTGCTCAGTTCTTCAGTTATGTCTTTAACTGAGTTGACAAAGAACTGGTTGTAGTCATCTGGACTAGAAAGTTTGTTGACTACTTCATTTTTCTTCCTCGAGTCATTTATCACTGACCATGCTGCCTTACATTGGTTTAGTGAACTCTGGATGTGTACTACAGTTGCCCTTTTTTTGGCCTCATTTACCTGACATTTATAATTACGCTTCGTTTTCAGATACAGAGAGTAAAGTTTGTCCCTTGCATTAGGAGATTGCTCGGCCTTATATCTATCAAAGATCAGTTTTGTAAAAGCTCTGACCCTGCCCAGCTCAGGTGTATACCAGTCCTTGGCAATGCATGCGTTACCCCTACTTCTTTGCTTTGGCTGCGATTTAGGCTTGGCTTTATTTAAGAGCGGAAAAAAGAAATTGAACACTTCCAGCAGTTTACTGTGAAAAGCTTGAAAAGAGGACGCTGGGTCTGGGTCGTCCAGGACCAGAGCCCAGTCTATTTTACTTAAGGCTTCCTTAAACTGAGGCAGCAGTTGGTCACTCACATTTCTCTTATAAAATACATAATTGTCATGCCATGGTATAGAAGATAAATTACTCACCAAAGCTGTCTTCTTTACACTCATCAGCACTGGCAGATGGTCGGCAATCAGCGCAAAAGGTACCTCCACACTATAATCCCAGACATCGAGGTTTGAGGCAATCGAGTCTATACATCTATCTCCTCTGGTGGGCACACGATTTGTGATGAACAAACCCTGTCCACGAAGTACGGTTTCCAGGTCCTCGGATAGTGCTGAGGGCATGTTCAAGGCAATATTTAAGTCACCACCTAGCACAATGTCACCACTTTGTCTATTTATGGAGCTGAGGCATTTATCTAGGGTATCAAGAAAAATATCTATGTCGCCGCTTGGTGGCCTATAAATGGATACAATGACCAAATTGTGATCCAGCAATTCCACACCACATACTTCAATATGCATCTCAAAACAAAATTGAGTTAGGTCAAGTGGTTTAAAATTTATATCTTGTTTAATGTACATCATCACACCACCATGGATATGATTCTTTCTATAATAACCAGTAGCATAAGTCATGTTCTGAATTTCCCTGTAAAATTCTACTTCATTTAATACTAACCAGTGTTCACTTATACCTAGTACATCAAGTGATTTATCCTCAGCGAACAGAGATATTAGGTTTAGTTTATTTCGCAAGCACTGGACATTGACAAAAGCTAGATTGAGGTTAGGCCTAGGCCTAGATGGTTGTGGAGTAGATAGGGATGAGATGTGGTTTACTGGTAACAGTCTGGTTTGATCTGCGTGGGCCTGTGATTGGACCTCTGTCTTCTGAATAAAAAACGCTTTAGCGTGAGGTGTTGCGGCCAAAGCGAACTATCAAGCAGAGTTGCCTTCTGTTCAAAAAGTACCCCTAATTTAAAACTACAATTTAAGCCCTTACTTTCTAGTTTTTCTACCACACAGTCTACTTCAGGGAAAGATCTCTTAATAAAATCACTTACTTCTTTTTCTGATGTTCCTCCTTTCACTCTACCTAGATGTAGCCATGCTCTCCTTTCACCACTGGAGAGTCCTACGTTCTTGGTTTCACTTGTTCCAACTATAGGCTTGGAGTACGTCCGGTTTTCAACTTTTTTAGTAGGTTTCCTTCCCTCCTCCAGAGCTGACTTATACGATTTCTTGACTTCCTTAACTTCAGTTTGGCAATTTTGAGCTGCTTTAGGCCTAGGTTTTCCAGTCTCAGTAGTAGGCCTATCGGTTTCTGGTAAGTCGTGTCTTCTTTCAACGCCGTTTCTGGCGCCTCGTCCACGTCTATTGCGCTTTACTTCATTCCAATACTCCTCAGATTGCTCCAAACCCGCCACACCTTCGGTAGGATCTTTATTTGATAGGCAAACACCACGACCTGATTTTGTTTGTTGGTTCAATTCATGAACTTCTGAGTTTACAGCAGGACTAGTGGCTTCTAGGCGTATTTCTAAACCGAGAGAGGTTATGTCATTGACAGATGCAGTTTCGTTACTATGTTGTTGAATGTTTGTAGAGTCTGAGCATTGAGTCAGACTTATGTTTGGTTGATTAGGCCTACTCGATGTTGATCTGTCAATTTGATGATCCTCCACCGGTTCGATTTGCAGACAGCTAACCTGTTGTCCTAACCTAGCATTTTCGTCAATCAGTCTATCAACTTTCTCACTTAGTTTTTTATTATCACTAAGTATATTGTTAACTTTTCCCACCAGTAAGTTGATTGTTTTACTGATATTGGTTAGATCTGTAGCTTGGCAGTCCGAATCAAATATACAGTACACCTTTTCCAAACACGCAGCACAGAACCAATGTACAGATGACGATAGTTTATTTATTTGCGTATACTCCTTTGAACTAATATTCACACAGTTTATATGAAACCACTTTTTACAGAAAGCTTCACACTGTAGTCCTTTGTCAGTTTCTTGAACGACTATATTACATTTATTACAAAACTCAGAACCGGCACACGAGTTAACCGTATCCACCGCCATGTTCAATCCGGTGGTTGATACATAATCATTGATACATAATCATAGGTGAAAATAACTTTTTACCATCATACTTAGATGACTTTTTTGGATTCCTTACTTCATTAGCTTTACAAATATGTAGGCTACATATCATCAGCCTACATAATGTTTCACAACACAAAGAAACACTGTAGGCCTAGGCTATAGTTTACACTTATTTGCGGTTTTGCGGTTATTGTATTATTATGTCCCTATTACGTACCTACAAAAAAATATATCTAACATGTTACATTTTTATGTAGGTAGGCCTAATTGAATACACTACAAGATTATTATGTTGGTTTGAAGTAAAAAAATTTGGTACAAAAGTTGTATACTAAATAGGTAACTGTGAATTTTTTTTCTCGAGAAATCGCTACCTATAATATAAAAACATTATTTTATATAGGCCTACGTATGTTTATAGGTAAAAAATTATTTTTACCATAAACTTTATGACTTTTTTTGATTCCTTACTTTATTAGCTTTACAAACATGTAGGCCTATATATCATTATTAGTATACACATATACTAAGTTAAGTATAGAACTTTTTACAACATAAACTAACACTGTAAGGTTTTCAATTTTTTCGGTTCTCCGTTTGTCATTATATTTTTCGCCCCAAAAACTTATTAAAAAAAATATTTTCCTAACATGTTATATAGGCCTATTTCTATGTAGGGAATTAGATTGTCTACAAAATGTATATAATGAATTTCCCATAATAAATCCGTAGAAAAAAAAATACCGAGGCCGCTTTTGAAATTTCAAAAACAAAATTCAAATTTTTTTTATTTTTTTCACTTTACCGATAAAATAGGCCTACACTGTCTAAATCATTATGATATTACTATTTCTAGATTCTTCTGTTCTTTCCGAACAAAATGAATATGAGGTTGGCTAGGTTTACTTGTACGGTTGAATTTTCACGAATTTTCAAAAAAAGGTCTGCAAAATCGCCAAAATGGGTTGGCCATTCCCCACTTCTAACATTGGCCACTGCTAGGGTTAAGTTATATCCTGGAACAAAATAATGATCCTGTTTGTTACGGTTAAAGAGTAGGCGGGTACAGTTTCTTAACTGGGCTATGCTAATATCGATTGAAACTATCGAATTGGAAATATTGATTAATAATCGATATTTTTAAATATATCTTTTATAAAAACTATCATAACCTAACCTAACCAACCAAACTTGCTGATGGTGAAAAAATCGCAAGGTTTACTAATCGAATCAATAGTTTCAATCAATATTAGCATAGCCCAGTTAAGAAACTGTACCCGAGTAGGCCTAGCCTTAGCCTAAAAATAACTTAGGCTAGGCCTATGTGTCAAAATGTATAAACACGCAATGCAGCCGTTGATAATAATCACCTTTGAGTTAATCTTCCTTTATGAAATTTTACTTCAACGGCAATTAGGCTAAGTTAGGTCTAGCTTACTAGACTATCGTGAAAGCGAAGCTGTTTCCATCTCATCATAACAACCAAAACCAACCAGTTCACTGACACCCATTCTTAATCTCACTAAGTTAGGCCTATTATTAAGTTAGGCCGTGGTTAGGCCTAGTTTTTCGTTTCGAACCTCGGTCCGCACTCCGCCAACACCGAACACCACTGATTGAATAATGAAAATAATTATTACTGACTGACTAATCTAAAACAGACAGATTCAATAAACACTACAACACGTTGATTGAACTTAAAAATAAAACTTTACAGGACTCGGTCAGCAGTCGGGCTCAAGACAAGACAGGTCGACTCGACAGGTCCACCAACAACAACCACCGTCCAAGTCCACCATTATTATTTATAAATTTTACTTTTTCTTCTTCTTTTGTGGTTTGCTTTAATAAAGCTGGCTTGATTTGATGATCATGTAGCGGCATTATTTCATCAATACAATTTTCCTGGGCTTTTTCAAAATTCATGGTGCTAGGTGCTAGTTAGGAAATGATTTTTGTTTTTTATAATAATTACAATTTCCCGAGGTTCATAGCTTAAAGTTAGCGTGGTTAGATATTTTTAATTTGAATGTCTTGTTTAATTATCTAACGTTTATGTTTCATAATATCTCAAAGTTGGGTTCCTGTTTCTTTTAAAAATTTTAGTAATGGTGGCCATAGCTTGCATTTTTTCCATTTCAATTTTTCATTTGTTGACTTTTATTTGTTCGTTTTTTAGTGTTGCCACAAATGCCACGCACTTCGTCGGAAGGAATCCCTCCTCACGATCATAAGAATTCCGTCGTTCCCTCACAAATCCGGGAGGCCTTCTTTTAGGCAACCTTTCACCTAGGTACCATTTCACTTAAATCACATATCAAGTTGGTACCGACAACTCAAATCGGTCAGCTAGGTCCCGGCCCCTCCCTTCTGGGGGAAGGGCGTGGCTTCGCCGTGGTCACGTGTTTCGCGGTGCGGTCGCTTACCCTCTACACTTCTGAAAATTCCCTCGACTTCTTTGAATTACCTCTACTCCACCCAAATTTCAGCCTTCCTTCGTCTCGTTTCGGTACGATGTCATAGCTTATAATGTCATAGCTTATAATTGCGAATTTGTTGCATAGCTTATAATCTTGAAAATGTGGCATAGCTTATAATGGAAAATTTAAATTGTTCCATAGCTTATAATCGTAGAAATGTGGCATAGCTTATAACGGTTTTCTTAAAATGTGGCATAACTTATAATGGCATAGCTCAAATGTGCTGCAGCTTATAAAATCTCGTTTGTTCTATAGCTTATAATTTTAAAAACGTGGCATAGCTTATAACGCGCGGGAATTACGTCATAGCGGATGGGACAGCTGATCTATCCTGAGTAGACAACAAAATTATCGTGCAATGGTCCTCAAATTATCGTATGGACTAGCAGCCGCTACTCGGCAATAAGAAGTCGCGTTAAGTGCAGCCAACGTAGCAAAACCAAAAGTATTTCAAGTTTTTTTTACTCCTGGACGACATATGTTATAGATGTATATATTAAATGGTTTTTTGTTGAATAATAGAATAATTTTTTGTATCTGCTGTTTTACTTTAATTATGTAAGCTGAAATATATTATCATAAGTTTAATATTGCTCGTGTTGCTTATTTATGCTATGCATGATAACTATTGTATAGGTAATATTTATTTTTTAATATTGTGTAATACCGGTGTAAAAATACTTTTTCATAGATAAAACCGTAGACTATGCAACATAAGTAGACTTCTCGTCCCATTGTTGATTTTGAAGCTTGTTTTTCGTTTCTATTTCATGTACGTCGACACTGATCGCTAGTGTAAACGAAATCTTGTTTCTATTATATTAGGGTAATTTTATGATTTTTGTGCTTTACTGTTTGGTTATATAACTAGGAGACCAGATATTTTTATGATAAGATAGTTTTATTTGGTTAAATTAGGTTTTAAATAACTGAAATAACAATTAAGAAACATATTGTAAAAGAAATACAACCTCTACAGTTGGCATAGAATAGCAATAAAATTGGCTTCAGCTTTTCAACAAGAATAACAAATCTTCTAAGGGACTTGATGTTTGATCTACGATCAAAACATATTTAGTAGATTTGTCATACTTATGGAACAGCTTAAGCCCAAATTTTAGTTTTATTTCTGTACGGTGCAATGTAGATTATAGAGGTCATGTTTTGTTTACAATTTGTTTCACTGTTTACGCCTTCATTTAGCCAAATAAAACGATCTTGTCATGTAGCGGTCAGTGTCACAGGACAAGCACTACAAAATAGTGCAACCCCCATTCCTGTAAACATTAGAAGTTAATGCAACTTTTCTGTTAAAAAGTAACCCAAGCATGATTTTTTATTGCAAGAAAAATTAAAATATTCTTCCCAAAGATCGGAAACATACGTTTGACAATAGTTTTGTCCATTGATGTAATTTCTAATATCAAAAATGGTATATCCAAGTATTTATAAACAGTACTAAAATTCTAAAATCCATACTGAACTCTACGTCATTAGCAAAACTTGACACAAGAAGTAGTGATGGGAACTATCCGATAGAAACAAACGATTCATCCGGTTGTTGCGCGCCAACCGATTCATCCGATGGTTACTTTAATTTTCATCCGGATGAACCATCCATTCTATCACAGGTGAATCAGCCGAATCAACTATCTAGTCTGTCTGTAAACCACCCGTTCCACGTTTTCATTCAATTGTAAAACTATCCGTGTGGCATTTTCGTTAGTTTAAACTATGAATTAGTCATTTGACAACTGAAACTGTTCTTTATTTAATGGTGAAATTGTTTATTTGCCCGATGAGTTAATTTGTTTAACTTATTTTTCTACAAAGGGATATTAAATGGGTTATTTATTCATCCATTATCAGGTGAATCATCCAATCATATGCTCATGCTCAGAACAACAGTAACTTAAATGCATTTGGGCAGATATTATTAATTACGTAGTTTAAATTATGAAGACTTTTTAATTTGTACAAACAGCTTGTTACCTTTTTGGCGTAAAATTATTACGTGAGTAATAAATATCCAATATACCGAGTGGTCATAATTTAGACACATCAAAATATTAAAATTAAATAACCAAGCAACTTAGAAAAAAGGGAATTATCTTCTTAAATAGTGAATAACAAACCTTAAGGAAACATTAATTATTTATTTTAAATAATTTCAAACTAATGAAAAATAAATAAATATATAGAATAAAAATAAAACAGAAGAGGCAAGTAATTTTTTAACAATACATATTAGTTCTTTAATCACGCAACACATATTATTAATTACTATTTGTTGATGATCTATTTGTTCATGCACGGGTAAATCCTCCGAAACATGGCGCTGGATAGGACCGCCAAATGCCAACATAACCAAAACTATCTATCTGATCAGGCGCGCGAACTGATGGTTTATCCATTCGTTCTCTAGTTGGATAGTTTTATCTGTCTCCGAAAGCAGCACGGACGCTCCCCACCCCACTACACTCAAAACCATCGGATGAATCATCCATCTGAAGACTATCGGATGAAAGCAAAACCATCGGATGAAACATCGGATGGTTGAAATCAGTCGTTTGTCCCATCACTAACAAGAAGGCACTTAGTTACCAAAATAGTCATAATGTAATGTAATAAGGAATAAGTAATAATTTCATTTAAGATTTTATTTGTATTGATCAAGTGATTCAGTACTAAGTAAAAGTGTAAAGAAAAAAACAGATTTCTAACAACATATTTAATATAAAAATATTCAAATATATTTTTACTCGTAAATACTCTCAAATACCTCTCGACTGACTGGTTCTTTACAAATTGGTTGCCCCTGGGTTGGAAGAACTAAGTGAACAAAAATATTACAACAGAGCGTTGGCAGTGGAAGCTTGATGTTAAATAAAAATTTAGTGGGCCCTGTGGAATAAAATTACCCCCAGAAGTCCTTAGGGGACGTTCTTGGTAGTGTTTAGTTCTTCCAAGGCTGAAAACATCTTAAGACTACACTGACTCTACCTTGCACACTACCACACTAAACTTAGTGTTGCACCCAAGGTGTATCTTTTGTAGTGGATTCTTATTGGTTATAATTACGACTCTTTGAAAGAACTATATTTATGCTAGGATTGAAATACGAAAGGTTAATGATAATCAGTAAATAAATCACAATTCCATATATTTAAAAATAACTTCAGTGGAGAATATAATTATATTATAACGATGACACAAGGTGATGTGTTATGAAATGTATGGCCTTTTTACCCTAATATATTTGCCATTAATGTTATCACTACTATACAGGGTGTTTTTTTTTTTTTTTAACTTGCATCTTTATTAATGTAAAAACCGCAATAGATAGAAATATGCAGTTGGCGGGAATCATCTATTGACGTAGGGGGCCCAATTATTTTAAATTCAACGTTACATTCACATTCCCCCCCCTTTCCCCCCAACTTAATTTTTTTAAATAGCAAGGTACCCCTTGTGACATATCAAATAAAAGAGCATGAAAAAAGAAAATGTTTGACGAAAAAAATTGAAAATCGGTTAAAAATTTGTGAGATATTCCCCCCCTCCCCTCCCCCGGAACTTAATTTTTTTTAAAGCAAGGTACCCTTTGTGACATATCAAATGAAAAAGCATGAAAAAAGAAAATTTTTTGTGAAACAAAATTAAAATCGGCTCATGAATTTGTGAGATAATCCCCCCCCTTTTCCCCTACCCATAACTTGTTTTTAATAGCAAGGTCCCGCCCTTGTGACATATCAAATAAAAAATAAATTTCACCAAACATTTTCTTTTTTCATGCTCTTTCATTTGATATGTCACAAGGGGTACCTTGCTATTAAAAAAAATTAAGTTCCGGGGAAGAGGGGGGGAAAATATCTCGCAAATTTATGAACCGATTTTAAATTTTTTTTCATCAAACATTTTCTTTTTTTATGCTCTTTCATTTGATATGTCACAATGGGTACCTTGCTATTTAAAAAAATTAAGTTGGGGGCAGGGGGGAAAGGGGGGGAATGTGAATGTAACGTTGAATTCAAAATAATTGGGCCCCCTACGTCAATAGATGATTCCCGCAAACTGCATATTTCTATCTATTACGGTTTTTACATAAATAAAGATGCAAGTTTAAAAAAAAAACACCCTGTATAACGAACCTCTCGGTAGAGGAATGAAGTGATTGGCGCGGTTACAATATAGCCGCGACAGTGACATTAAGGTTTGAAATTTTAATGTTTGAGACGATCCAACACTCACAAAATCCAAAGACAAATGCTAGTTTTTTTTTGGCTAGTGAAATCACATTGAAAAATTCCCTGACTTTTCCCTGACGATTCCATGATTTTTTTAAACTTTCCCTGATCGAAAAATTCAAAATTACAATTTTAATTCTAACTAAATCTTCAAAAGGACTAATCTTTATCTGAAGAATATCTTATGTTTGTTGACATGCAAAAAATACATAAAATCTATAGATACAGGCTTGTAGCTTATATTCAAACTTTGCAGCTTGCTTTAATAAAATTAAACAGAGTTTGATAAGATGATACACAGTTTACAACAAAATTTAATTTGTACAAAAACACAAAATTTACTTGTACAAACATATTTTTTAGTTTACCGCGACACGGCATACGTACTCTCACCAGATCGACCTTTACAAACAATTATTTTAAACATTTTACAATTTTCCCTGACTTATGACAAAATTTCCTGACTTTTCCAGATATTTAATATTTCCTGACATTTCCAGGTCACTATAGCCACCCTGAAAGACTATAAAATTGAAGTGTAGATCTCGTTGTCCAATTTGTTACACAGTATAACTGTACGTAACTCAAGGCAATGGTATGAAAGATTATTTATTATTTATAGCTAAAGAGTGTTATGGCGGATACGTCTATATTGGAATACACTCCCACTAACTACAATCGCAAGCCAGAATCGAACCTGCAGCCCTTCCAAGTGTATTAAATTTTCCAAGTAATTGGCAAAAATAAAAAAAAACTATTGGCAATTATACTATTGTAACTTTTTGTTTGGAATAATACTGTGTTATGGGAACAATGTGTTTGCAATGACGATTATAATACAAACATTTTAATCAAATTACGTTAATTTTATCACAAATAATTGAACATTTATTTATTTTTTAGAATAATGATAATATCACTGACTATGTATCAATACCAATTAATTAGATCAAAATGGATACAAAATGTACTTATCAGTATCTGAATCTGAAAACATGTGCTCAAAGAACAGGAGGCCAAAACATAACATAAAATGTAACGGCTTGTACGACCCACTAAGAGTAATTATAACACTAATACAATAAATAATATATAGTTACTTACAACTGGACGTCAGACATAAAACACTTAAGGAATCAGAGAGAATAGGATGAGTTTTTTTCCAAAATGCGGACAAATTGAATTTTGGTTGAACTAAGACGTGAAATTTCGGGAGCGGTATGTATAAGTTGTTTTAGTTAGAAAATATAAATAAAATTAGAAGCTTTAACATTTAAAGTTCAGAAGTTTATTTACAATTCAACTCAAGACTGAAACATAAACCTGACTGATATTGTTTACCTTCAAGTCTTCAACTAACATATGATACATTTAACATATGTTGATATGTTAATATAACATTATAATACATCTTTCCCCTTTAAAAAAACAGCAAACAAATTTGAAAGAATTAACTAAAAACAATAACCAACCAAACTTCTCCCTTCTTTTGAGACCATTATATTGTATTCTGAAATCTTGATGGTAGCTTGATTTCTCTACGCGGTCTTAGTTGTACTGGCTCGTCTTGCCTTGGAACTGACTGGGAATTGTTTTGTTGAGTGAGTGATGGTTTCAGATGGCGGCGATTTCTTCTTAATGTAGCTCCGTTATCACCTTCTACCCAGTAACTTCTTGGAGTTGGTCCTTGATTAACAATCTTTCCCTGCTCCCACCTTCCTTCATTTCTGAAGACAACTCTTTCGTTATTTCTTACAACCCTTAAGTCCTTGGCTGACCGATCATAGTATTTTTTCTGCAGCTGTTGTCTTGTATTTAACCTGTCTTGTACTCCATCATTCAGCGTTGGTTTCAGCAGTTCCTCAGGGATTGTTGTCTTACACCTGCGTTGAAACATCAGCTGAGCTGGAGAATATCCCAGAAGCTTAACGGGCATGTTCCTAAGCTCCAATAAAGCCATTTTCAAATCCTTATTGTCATACTCTACTTTCCTTATCAACTCTTTGGCTATTCCAACTGCCCTTTCAGCAAGCCCATTGGATTGTGCATAGCCTGGACTGCGTGTCACAATTTCAAAATTCCATTCACGGGCAAATTCCCTCATTTTGGCACTGTTGTAAGGGACATTATCCGCTACCATAATATCAGGAGGGCCAAATCTACTGAAGATGTCTTTGCATGCTGATATTACAGACGTTGCTGATTTACATGGCATTTTAACCAGCTCCAACCAGTTTGAGTAAGCATCCATCATGACCAAGTACACATTTCCTCCATATGAAAATATGTCACATCCGATACGCTCCCATGGTCTAGTAGGTATAGGATACGGCATAAGGGTTTCCTTTGCATTACTCCTGGAAAACCTTTCACATATCCTGCAACGAGCCACAAAACTTTCAATGTCTGTAGCCATTCGTGGCCAATAAAGTATCTGTCGAGCCCTAGCTTTGCACTTTTCAATTCCTCCATGCGCGATATGGATTCGCTGAAGCATGTCCTGTCGTAGCTGTCGTGGCACAATCAGTTTGTGATTTAAAAACAATAAACCATCTTCTTCAGATACCATATGTCTTTGGTTCCAATAGTGGCGTACTATCTCTGGGGTGTCTTGCTTCCTTTCTGGCCAAACTTCTTTGCAGTATCTCTTCACGATAGCAGTTTCTTGGTCCTCTTCAGTGTAACGCTGGAATAATTTCTTCTTCTCTTCAGTCATAGGCAATGAACTTGTTAAACTGTGTACTTGAAATTCTGAAGACACTGTCATTCCTGTGCATTTTAATGCTGCTCTTGACAACGTATCAGCAATAAGTTGGCTACTACCAGGTAAGTACTTTACTTCCAGATCATAATTCAAACACCTTAGTCTCATTTTCTGTAGCCGACCTGGTACCACGTGCAAATCTTGTTGAAAAATATTTACAAGCGGCTTGTGGTCAGTCTGAACTGTTACTTTATAGCCATAAATAAACCTGTGAAACTTCTCAACAGCAAAAACTATAGCTAGAGTTTCCTTTTCAATTTGCGAATATCTCTTCTCTGTATCAGTCATTGAACGGGACATGAAAGCCACTGGCTGCCCACTCTGCAACAAACAACATCCTAGGCCATCTTGAGAAGCGTCTGTTTGTATTTCAAGAGGTCTTCGAGAGTCAAAGTATACCAAAACTGGTTCACTGGAAATTAATGTCTTGATAATCTTCAGAGCATCTTCATGCTCTACGGTCCATAAGAAGTCCACATCCTTTCTTGTCAAATATCTGAGGGGTGCAGTGATTTTTGCTAAATTCGGTATGAACCTCGATAAATACTTTAGCATGCCCAATAACCGCATTACCCCTTTCTTGTCCGTGGGTGGGTCCATTTCAACTATGGCCTTTACATAATCTGGGTCGGGTTGGATTCCTGCAGCCGATACTATGTGTCCCAGATACTTAACTTCGCTCTTCTTAAATTGCATCTTGTTTGGATTAAACTTGATTCCAAGTTTAAGGGCTGTGTCCAAAACTCTCTTTAAATTTTCGTCATGCTCTTCCGATGTCGTTCCTCCTACAATAATATCATCATGTACTATGTTAACTCCCTTCAGGTTTCCAAAGCATTTGTAGTTATTTTTCTGGCACAATTCTGGACCCGAACAGATTCCAAAAGGAAATCTACAAAATTGATATCTCCCAAATGGGGTACTGACTGTGCACAGTTCACGACTCTCCTCATCTAAAACAATTTGAAAAAACCCATCCTTAAGATCCAAAACAGTAAAATATTTGTAACCACTCAATGTTACCAGAATATCATCAGGGTGTGGCATTAGAAAGTGCTCTCTCATTACCACCTTGTTCAATGGCATCGGATCTATGCAGATTCTCAAAGACTTATCGGGTTTTTCCACGATCACCAGAGGATTGACCCATGCTGTAGGTTTGTCAACTTTTCGAATCACCCCAGTTTCCTCAAGTTGGTCCAACTTTTCCTTTAGTTTTTCCTGTAAACTGTAAGGTACTCTCCGTGATTGTCGAATTTGTGGGATAGCACCCTCCTTAAGCTGAATATGATGAGTGCTTGGAAACTGTCCCAATCCTTCAAAAGCTGTCTTGTAGCCGGTTAAAACATCATCCTTATCCTTAAAATTCAAACATATTGATGACACTCTCTTAATGAGTCCTAAATTGACACAATCGTTCAGTCCTAAAATTGGCAGTTCATGTTCGACATTCACTACAGCAAAATTCACATCTGCAGTTACACCTGTAATTGTTTTACATTGTAACATCACAAGACCTAGTGGTTTGATTTTGAATTTTTCATCTCCCCAGGCTGAGAGTACACAAGAACTACGTTTTACGTGTGTAATGTTCATTTTCCGTACATAACTAGCAGGTAAAATACTGATCTCTGCACCTGTATCTAGTTTAAATCTAACTTGTGTACCACCAACAGTCAAGTTTTCCGTCCACGATTTTTCACTTTGACCTTTCACTCCACTAATGTTTAAGCTTACCGAGCCTAAACTAACATCGCTCACACAAGAGTCTTCATCGTGTTGTTCCTTGTTTGTAACAGCATGAGATTTTATAGTTTTACTCCTACAGACCTTTGCAAAATGATTTTTACCATCACATTTCGAGCATGTTTTGCCATATGCAGGACATTTACCCCGAACATGTTTGTAGCCGCAAAAGCTACACAGATCATTCTGTTTTTCTTTTGCAATACTCCGCGAAAGTTCTTGATTTGGTACATTATTGACAACACATACACTGTATGGATCCGACTTAGTCCCCGAAAGCTTGGTTTCATTGTGCTCTACAATAGTCCTACATTGATCCTTACTACTCTCTACAATCATACAGAAATCAATAGCTTTCTTCAAGTCAAGTTTTGTATCTCTTAATAGACGCTCTTGAGTACTTTTATCTCTTATACCTAAGACAATTCTATCTCTAATCATATTGTCAGGTTCAAGAAACTCGCATGATTTAGCTGCTATTTTTAACTGCATAACAAACTTACTGAAGTCTTGACCTTCTTCCTGCTTCATTCTATAGAATTTAAACCGCTCAAATATGACATTTTTCAGAGGACAACAGTAAGATTCAAACTTATCAAGTACGCAATCAAAACTATCTTTGTCATTATCTTCAAATTTAAAAGTATTATATACATCTAGGCCATCATCGCCTAACAGATTAAGCAGCTGCGCAATCTTAATTTCATCCTTAAGTTTCTTACCATGACTAGTAGCTATTAAGTACAGTTCAAACTTCTGACGAAATCTTTTCCAATTTTCACTCACATTTCCTTCAAAACTCATAGGTTCAGGCAACCTAAACAATCCAGATACTTCCATTATTTCTTCTAGGTTTCAAAATACACCTGACACCATGTTTTAGTTAGAAAATATAAATAAAATTAGAAGCTTTAACATTTAAAGTTCAGAAGTTTATTTACAATTCAACTCAAGACTGAAACATAAACCTGACTGATATTGTTTACCTTCAAGTCTTCAACTAACATATGATACATTTAACATATGTTGATATGTTAATATAACATTATAATACATAAGTTGGTGAGGATGAAATGAGTTTTTCCTAACTTAATTTAATTCCAAACAAATTATATCCCTGGCAATTATATCCATGCGGCTGTGGCTTTAGGGTTTGTTGAAAATTAAATTTTTGCCAACTAACACTGCAAACTACGGATTGATTTGCATGACTCAACTTAACAACTCACCCCACGCATAGGAAGGTTGGAGACACACTGGTCACTGAGACAGACCCTTGGCTAGAAGCTTTCCCCACCATTCGGTACAAAAGAAAGAAATTTAAATTTTGCTTGTCGCTTGTTTTGGGCGACACACCAAGCCTTAGTTGCAAACCAAACTTGAGCATAAATGGGGCCTAAGGTAAATATCAGGGCTATCCCTAGGGTTGGCAGCGCCCGGAGCAAACGTGGTTGTGGCGCCCCCTCCCCTCCAGTAATAATAGTCGCATTCACATATTTTAATCAATTTTATGTATAGATAATGAGATAAAAGTTATAAATGAACATAATATTTGTATTAGCAAGCCTATTCTTTAAATATAATAATCTTAAAAATTTGGTTGTCCGGATGCAGATTAACTCCTAGGGAGGAATTTGGAAATCCATTATGTCTTACTGGGATAATTATGAAGTACTTTTATTTAAGGACTGGTCTTGGTTGTGTTACTTACTTTTTTTAAAGTAGAAAATCAATATGATTAGGCTCAATAATGGAGTGTATTTTAATGTTTCATCAAGAATAATAGGCGAACAGCATTAAACATTTTGGTTTATAAAATATTTTTTAGATAAGGGTAGGGACCTTAATAAAACACAACAATGAATCATAATAGGTAGTCTATAAATTGGAGAAAGTTTTACTGTTTAAAAAATACTTCTTACAACACAATTGAAATAAATAAAGATTATAAGGCGAAGTTAAGAGCTGAGCAACCCTTCTGCATTCTTCTGTCATGATATCCTGAAACAAATAAACAATAACTCAAAATTGTTATCAGAACTAAATAGAGAAAGGGGTGTCTTGTTAGCTTGGTGGTTAATTTGTCCTGGACTTTGCTGCAAGAGAAATTGAGATTGACTTAAAGGATCCTTGCACAAGGTGAGAGGATTCAACATAATTTTTCCATGGATATTGCACACACTTGCCCAGCACAGCACAAACCTGCTAACAGCAGGCTACTACTAAAATTAAAGTAAAGTAAAGTACTGCAGAACCAAATCAGATTACGCTCTTGTGTCCACCATAGCATTATAGAACATCATAGAGCACTAAACGGTTTTCATAGTCTTTTATCAATTAAGTATTAAATGTATCCATTCAAATACATACAAATTATAACCCAGTGAATGATTGAAATACATGTCATGATGAAACCATACAGCGGTAGCCCAAGTACGGCTTCATAAAATCATATGCTAGTTGGTCTGACCATACTGGGCAGGAGTAGAGTGGCCAGCTGTGCTGCGGTTAGCGTATATTCCGGCGCCGACCACCAGGGGTAATGTGTAGTTACGGCGCACGCCGCTGCAGCATCAAGTGCTAGCGACCGTTTCCATAACAACTTGGTAGTTGGGAGTAGTGTTGCCAACTTTGGAGGAATCCCCCGGAATTGGAGTTTACTGACTTATTTAGGCTAATATTAAGCAGTAAATTAATTTAAATGCCATCTTTTATTGTATTTTTTTTAAACATATATTTGTTATACTTTTGTAGTTTCATTACAATGATTCAAAGTTTTTCTTTATTAATCCATAATTTTAGGAAGTGGTTTATTGGAAGGTTTTGTTTTATATTTGCAAGGTCAAAATAAAATTTAACCAGGATGTCTAGTAGTCAGGGAAAACGTCAGGTATTAGTATTGAATTTCAAAATGGTCTTGAAAAGTTTGGATTTAGTCTTTATTTTGATATCAAAGTCGGTAAATTGCATGATTTTACTTCAATCGTGCTAGACAACGATCACGTTTCCGTGACGGCGCAAGACGATGGATGATGTGTCTACACGACCGCGGGAGATGTTCTTACACCGCGACTGTGCTAGACAACGTTTTCGTGACCACAGACCACGGGAAAAATGATCACGTCTTTTCTGCGATCGCGCAAGACGATTGTATGTACGGCCGCTGAAGATGTTCACAATTTTGCCGCAATTGTGGATGACGATGACGTTTCGTGACCACGGCATTCAATGATGATGTCTACACAGCCGCGGAAGATGTTCATGATTTTGACGCGATTGCAGAAGACGACAATAGCGAATAATAATCATTTCGTTTGCAAGAGTGGTAGTGCTGGTAACAGCTGGCGAGTTGTCGACAACGACGACGATACCGATAACTGATATCGAACGGCAAAAACGCTCTAGCGCAGATTGCAAAACCTTTCTTTGACAGTCTATATTTACTCTATTGTCTATGACTATAGTATTACACATCTACCATAGCCATAATGTTCTACCACTTCACCCTAAGAAAAGAAAATACCCCCGCCGCAGCAAACCTGCAGACTAAGCAAATTTCCATTTGACTGATTAGATTTACACTGAAATGTCTACTTAAAAATATAACATTTATTCCCTATTTAAATAGAATTAGTTTAACAAGTACTTAGGTTTGCTGTATCAGGGAGGGTAAAACTGTTTTTTTTTTGTAAAATGTTAATAGTTAGTAAGAAATAAAAACATTTTCCAAATTTGATCAAAATATGTTCATAAACAAGCAAACTACAACAGTTTACTTATTCTCCATAAGAATAACATTGGAATTTAAAATTTACAATTTTTTTGAATTTTCTCAGTAACCATTAGGCGTATAATAACGCTTGAATATACAAAATTATTAGTTTTTTTAAGCTCTACAAAATGATTTGGAAAGAAATTGCTAAATTTTATGTTTTTTGGATCAAAAATGGGAAAAACCTATTTTTACCCCATAAAACCCCCCGTAAACCCCCGTTCCCATGGTCCGATCATGCTGGATCGCGAACTCGTTCGAATAAACGTAGGTTTACACGTTTGTACCAAATTTCATCAAAATCGGATCATTTTTGCTCGAGTTATCGTGCTAACGGACACATATATATATATATATAAATATATAAATATATAAATATATATATATATATGAATTTAAACGGATGGTGTTTTTGGCCTCTAGGGACCTCAAAACGAAAAAAAAATCGGTCCCGCGTCCAGGTCTTACCATGAGTACTACGGTAATAGCTTATTCCCTATATGGGAAATTCGCTAAAAATTAATTATTAAAGATTCACAAAATATCACAAATTATTCGTGAAATTAAAAACAAACATAACTGTAAACAGACAGTTCTCATTGTGTATCACAGTTTTTTGTTGCTGCTTAGTTCAAATTAGCTGTTTTCATAAATGAAAAAAAAATAATAGTGCTGCATCCTGTTGGTAAATCTTATAAACTCTTAATGCCTTTGCATATCATAGAACCAACCTTTTTAGTTGAAACAGCTGACTAAATTCTTTAATTTCATTTAAATATGAGTACTCATAAGGTTAACATGGGAAACTCTAGAGCCACTAAGGCGGAGCCCAAAAGGATTTTTTAGATAAAAATATGCCTATACCTATGTTAATCGTGAATGTGAGCTATCATCATGCCAAATTTGAGCCCAATCCATCCAGTAATTAACACGTGATTGAACTTCAAACACACAAACGAACAAACAAACACACAAACTTTCACATTTATAACATTAGTAAGATAGTAGCCTTTCTCATTTCACATGATCTGACAAGCACGGTGTCTCATCAAACTAGTATGATCGTTTTTGTTCAAGCTCCTACATATGAGCAATCGATGTATCTAAGGTTTAATGGGTGTTGGGGAAAAATAACTAATTTAATTCTGTGCTGGTATTAACATTTTTTTACCACAAAAAGATGTGAAACTACTTTATTGTTACCAGTTGTGTGGGGGCAATAAACTATAAACAAATAACTTGATCTTTCCACATATTTAGACTGGTGTAGTTGTACAGCGTAAGTCTCCGGTTCCGAAGATAACGGATTCACATCCTGGAAATCACCATGACAATTTGATAGATGGCCACCCTGTGCGTTGCTTCTCATGAACGTTGGTGCGGCCATCTTTAAATGCCCTTACCCACCTACGTAGGTACAATTCCGCCACTCATAATTTTCTCCCCATACACTTCACTAATCTGTCAATGAATTTAAATGGCTTTCACACCTTTAGCACTTAAAAATCTAATTAGGTACCGGTACAGCGCAAACTTCACAGGCGACGGCAGTCTCAATTGGCGGCACCGTTTTGAATGCTCTAAACCGGATGTAAACACAGCCGATTTGTGCCGAATTTCCAGCGCAGGCTTGCCAATACATCCACATACACAGCACAAATGTCCAAAATGCCAATCGCAGCACTGAAACGGAGAAATTTAAAAACAGTACTTACTTAAATAACATGCCTTGTATTATTCTGTCACCATAGGTAACTCTGAAACTTGAACAGTGCTGTAAGTTGATTAAAGTGTATTTTTTTCCAAATATAAAAACTTAACCGCCACAGCACATCATAAGTTAACACGATGACTGCTGAAAACAACGTACAGGCGCTCCCAGTGGCGGGCGAAGCCCCGGCACGCAACCGAATCAGCGAACGCAATTGGCATTCAAATATTTCAGTCTGACGAATCACAAAAGAGCAGTGGTGATTGTGCTGCGTTACCCCGAGAGTGGATGTAGTTCACTGAAACACCCAAAGGTAGCAGCACTGCACGGATCCGTATCCAGTGTCTTTGTAATGTGGGTTGAAGAGAAAAAATCCCCGAAACCGGGACAAAAGCATTGCCAGACAGGATTTTACGGGAAATTTTAGTACCAACCTACACCAAAGTAAAGCTCGCATTCTAAGCTGGCAGGCTGGCAACGATTATAACGTCTCCGTCTGAGGCTAAGCTCACACTGACTCAATATATTTCTGTTGGTCTGGTGCCGACCTTCGTCGGCGCGCGCCACATTGAAGTGCTAGCGACGCCGACTAGAGTCGGCGTTAGCAGTCAACGTGTTAATGTTAAACAAGGACTGAAAATGCTTTTTAATCATATTGATAACTTAGCCAAACTTACTTATCTTTATTGCTTTCGATTCTTTTCCAAGAAAATTTCTCTCCTTCTTATTTGGCCCCAAATAAGCAGACAACTTCATCAATATTGTTTACATATGAAGTACTCTCATACATTAACACCAAACTTTTGCAATTCTCCAAGCTTTACAAGAAAATTTACCTGGAACAAAAATAGGCAGTGTACATCATTCAGGCCTACTTCTTGTTAAAAGTAAAAACAGAATATAGAACTATAGCTCAAGGTAGGGCATATTTTCTTTGTACAAATATTTGGATTGGTAGATAAAAACTTAAAAACTCGAAGGCCACTGGTTCTCTCGGACCCAAGTGTCATTACCCAGGTGGAACTAATAAAGTGTGTTTTTTACTAAAACATTAATAGCTTAGTATAAAATAAAGCTTTCAAGTTTGATTTATAAAAATAAATATAGCCTATATATATATATATATATATATATATATACTTTAAAATATAAATCAAGCTTTTTGTTGGTCGCAAAACATAAACAAATAAAAAGTAGAAGAAGGTAGCTTCTAATGTTATTCTTATGGGACAAATTTAAAAACGTATTTTGAGGGTTTTATAATTACTACTGAACGGAATTGTCTAAATTTTATGGTGTCTTTCCATTGTTGTCATAATTAAGATTCGTGCAATTTTTTAACACTATAGGTGCAACAGTTAGCTTGAGTTTTTTATGCGAACACTTACACACACACACAGTTAAGCGGACAACTAATCCACGACTCCACTATACACAACACGATACATAGATAACATATTATTTTTTTTTTAATTTCTTTAGAAAGGTCTAGAGAATAATTGATAAATTTTGTGTTTTAAGGGTAAAAAATGAGAAAACCCCATTTTTTGGCCTAGGCCCCTTCTCTGCATAGAACTCATTAAAACCCGGTCCCATGGCCCGATCATGCTAGTTTGCGAACTCATTCAGATTTATCCCGCCTTACACCTTCAAACCGAATTTTCATTTGATTTTAGGTTATGAAAGAAACATAATACAAGGATATTTGCCTTTGCCAATTACAATCAATTGTAAGTATGGTGGGCTAATATGAAAAAAGTTGACCCATAGGCCTACTTGCCTAATTTGTAATTTTATTCATGTACTCAGGTATGTGTCACAATTTCATTTTCTTAGGTAGCCTACATGTTTTTTTGCCATAAGTTAACTGCATGGTTTGCTGCCTTGTTTACTGTGTGAAATTAACCTAACTTAAGTTTTGTGACGTTGCATATTGTAAGTTATTTTATAGACTACTAAATTTCCATTCATACTTGGCTTAAAATACCTAATATGTATCGTCGCCATTTCATTGAATAGTATTAACAGTATTGATGGTAGAATAAGTTAAAGGGTACAGTTTCTTAACTGGGCTACGCTAATTTTATTGAAACTATCGATTCGATTAGTAAGCCTACATGCGATTTTATCACCATCAGCAAGTTTGGTTGGTTAAGTTAGGTTATGATAATTTAATTTTATAATAAACTTAGATAGGTATATTTTAAAATATCTATTATTAATCAATATTTTTAATTCAATACTGTAGTTTAATAAAATATATTAACTTAAGTTAGCGTAGCCCAGTTAAGAAACTGTAGGAATACCCAAGTTAAATCTCTTGGCTCAGTATTATCACGCTTACCATTTCTAAGGTTACACAAATGATACAAACTTGATAGCCTACTTATATCGAATATAGGCCTACTCGAATACTTAATACTCATTCAAATGAGTGTAGGACGTAAACTTAAGGGCTGCACTTTACTTTATGTCCTACACTCATTCGAATGAAAATATCGATCGATATGTCGATTATTAGATAAGTTATATCATTTGGTTAGTTAGGTAAGGTTAACCTAACCTAACTAACCAAACGATATATCGAATGAAACAATCTAATAATCAATATTTTCATTCGAATGAGTGTAGGACGTAAAATAAAGTGCAGCCGTTGAATACATTCACTGATATTTTTATTAAGTTAATTGTTTAGGCCTGTCACAGGAAATCTGTAACTTGAGTCACAGCTACCTTAAGCTTAAGTAGAGGCTAGGCAACTGTACCTACTAACTTAACCTAATAACACTCAAGCAAATAATAGCCTACTGCGTTTTTGTTACTTTGAATAACAAGGCCTAGGAACAGGATTGGATTAAAACACAACTTACTGGATTTCAACACCTCAATAGTTTTGGAATTTTTTGATGCTTACAATTTATTAATAATTATTGTTCCTCTTCTTTATCTTCTGTCAACACCAGCCGGACTATTGACAAGATTCATTAATTTTCAATGCCGTTATCCTTCACTTCATTTTCATATCTTTTAACTTCTCTCTATAAATATTTCTTGCATTTTCATTGTCATATAGCATGTAATTGTTGCCATTTCTCGTATAAAAATCGTTAAAAAACATTTAAATAAATAAATGTTTAGGTTATAAATTACGACATCGCAGTTGGGCAGTTGTCAGTACGGTCCAATTACAATAATTATCGTATCCTACCATAAAATATCGTATATATGGTAGACCTGACTGAAGCGAGCAGCTGATGCCATTCCCACAATGCAACATTCTCTTCAATTATAAGCTATGCCCCAAAATCAGGATTATAAGGTATGACTCAAAATCAGGATTATAAGCTATAGAACAGAATCGGAATTATAAGCTGCGCCACTATTTGACCATTATAAGTTGTGAAACTGAAAATGTGTCATACCTTATAACGTTTTAGAGAAATTGTGGCATAGCTTATAATTTTTCGTGAAAGTGTGGCATAGCTTATAACTGATTATAAGCTATGCCACATTTTCAACATTATAAGCTATGGAACAAATTCACGATTATAAGCTATGACATTATAAGCTATGACACCCCACGCTCGTTTCTTGTTCTGTTCTGCGTTTCTTCTTCTTCTTCTCTTCTAGATCTGCTGCTGCTAGCTCTAGCTCTCTAGCTCTACTAGTAAGTTTGAGGTTAGATTTTGGAGAATTTATTGTTTGTCAATTTCAATTGTCATACAAATTTGTATTTTAGGTGTGTATTTTCAATTTAGGCCTCAAGTTACAACTACTACAGTTTAAAGAACCATTTTTGTCATCACAAAATTGAAAGGTGCAACTTATTGACATTAATTTATTTATTTATTATCAACGGTTCTACCATTTTTACAATGTTGATTAACAATAATTAAGACAATTAAGACAGCTAGATTTCAAATGACTTAAATAATGGACATGGACATGGTCATTAGAATATTAACGTTTCAAGCAAATTCAAATTAGTTTCTGGTAGCCTATAAAATAAATTGGGGGTACAGTTTCCTGGGCTTCGCTAATATCGATTGAAACTATCAAATTGAAAATATTGATTAATAATCGATATTTAAAATATATCTATTTAAAAATTAAACTGCACTTTAGGGCTAACGTCCTACACTATAATTTGAATAAATATATCGATCGATAAATTGATTATTTCATTCAATATATCAAGTTTGGTTAGTAAAGTTAACCTAACCTAACCGAATGAATCGATACATCAAATAGGCCTAGTCTATCCATTAGTTGCATACTACGCTTTAAGTTGGATTTTTAAACTCATAGAAAATTATGACTATTAGTTTTAATATAACTTCCAGTACTAGACTATTGATCGATTTCGAGCAACAAGTGCACTAGTTTTTTTTTATATTTTTATTTTTTATGAGATGCTGACAAAGTATAAAGTTTTTCGTATGACAGTTTTAGTTTACCATTTGAGTTTTTAGCATTTTATGACATAGGCTAGCCTATACGTATTTTATACTCTCAGCAGCTGGAGTAGTGTGATTTTTTCTTTGATTATTGTGGCTTTACGTGACATGGTACACATTAAATTCATAATGATTTGCCTATTTCGGTAGACTGGCTTTTTCGTAGGCCTACGCTTCATTGCTCTTTACAATTTCAAGAGATCTATTGTTCAAGGCGTCAATGGGCAACTAACCTAAGTTTATCGCCATTCTACCGCATTATAACCCACCCTACAGGGCCCGGATTTTGTTGGTAGCAAATGCACAACTAACCTACCGCCAGGGCAACGGCCATCAAAACATTTTTATGTGTGATAATAAACCTTGTAGGTTAGTCTAAACTTTGTTGATACTACTAACAAAATAACTTAGCCATCTTAAAGACATCAAGTAATTAAGTAGGCCCATTTTATTGGTCGTTGAATAATCACTAATTAACTTACTATAGACTTCGTCTGAGACACATTAACTCACGGTATATAGGCTACTTGATCAATAGCGATATAGGCCTATTATCACAGTCACATTTTTTATGCATAGCCTATCAAATATATAGGCTCTATCACAGACGTTAAAATAAATAATAAGTATAGTTGTTCAGTTAAATAGATCAGGGGTAATAGTACTTGTTGTAATATGTAGTTCTACTTCATCAAATCCATTTCAATGCATCAAGCAAAAGAGCTGTAACCCCATGATTAACTTAGCCTAGGCTAGTCTAATAATATTTTAAGACATTTTTATTTTATGATATTAAAAACATTAGGCTACACTAAGCTAATGAAATCTTCCCAAACTTAGCCTACTCGGCTTTTAATTTTTGCTTCGATTTTGACTGCCCTACCCGTCAATGAGGTTAAGGGTATAAGTTAGGCCTAACCTATACAAAATCCTGCCTTAATCTGAATGGGAAAACATTATTATTTGCAGATGATACAACGATGCTGTCCAGAACCTTTAGGATTATTACAGTTGTTCGGCATTTGGATCATTGCCGGCCAATCTTAAAGGATCTTAAGCTACGTTTCCATTCCTGCAAATTTGTGCCGGCACAAATCTCCAAATTTGTAGGAATGGAAACATCCTGGCTCAAGTCGCGGCACAAATTTGTGCCCGCTGACTGTGCGACAAAACATGTGCCCGGGCCGCGGGCACATGTGCCTGCAACTCGTGCATGCAGCAGGTCCTCCAAACTACCGCATGCTCATAAATGACAGGTAATCATAACCTCAAATTTCGTTTAGTCCGTTGGAGGAAATTTTCGAAGCCACTTTGTATGCGCAAATCTCTCATCAATTGATTAAATGCACCTTCCAATGCTCTTTTAGCCAAAAAACTTCTTATCCACTATCTAGGTAGTTTTCTTCTAAGTTCATTGTATGCACCAGCCATAAATTAAAAAGCAGAGGCTGTTATGTCATCCATGGTGATTTGTAGAACACAATATAATCAAAATCAGCCACCGAACCTCACCACATCACAATAAAAGAGAACACTGCCTTGTCTGCCAGTTGTAGTGGCGGGACTTGTGCCTGGAATGGAAACGGCATGACAAACTACGTGCGACATGTGCCTCGTCATGGTCACGACATGTGCCTCGACTTGTGCCTGCGACTTGTAGGAATGGAAATGTAACTTAAGGGTACTCACGGCGTAGTGCTTGATATCCTGACCCTAGAAAAGATGACGTGCAGGCAGTGGTGGATTTAGAACAGTCACAAGGGGGGGGACCAGGGTGTCTGAGAGGTTCGGGGGTACCCCCTCCCTCCCCAAAAATTTGTTTAAACTAAGTCTTCAAAAATGGCAGTTTTATACCATTTCTTTGTCCTAAGTTAGTGTGACAAATTATTTTACGCAATTTGTATGCACTACTGTATTAAATGCAGTCAAAAATATATGACGTATATTTCCAAACTGCGACTGCCCCCCCCCCCCTCTGGATCCGCCACTGGGGTGCAGGAGTACTATACCAGAAGAGCACAAAATATAGACTTTTCCTGCTGTCGTCTCAAACATACCTAGAATAGCTATCCTCGTTCTACTATTAACTACAATTCATAACTGCCTACTCATTTGCAGGAGATGGATGCACCCTCCTTCAGAAGGCGCTGAAAGGAATACTAATTATAGGCCGCTGTACTCCGTAGAAGAACTTAAGGAAGAGCACCTAGTGAGATAAGTGTATGTCTGCCATATCATCCGTTAAACAGCCAGGTTTTTTAAGGTATAGTTTATTATAAATATTATATATAGAGTTATTTATTAAATCACTTGATAATTTACTAGCTTCTGTGCCCGTGCTTCGCAACGGGAAGATGAACTATACCGCCTAATCCAAACAGTTATTAAGTAGTCCGAATTTATGAACAAAAGCCACCAAATGTTGGCCTACTGTATAAAAAAAAATTATGACCAACATTGTAATTGCCCTACTGTTTACGTTAAAATATATCAATAACATAATATTCATTTTCATATTTGAGTTGTTTTGTCTCAAGATCAATGAACCAACTATAAAAGGTATAAAATTACCTCAGTACTGCCAGATTGATCCTGTTTAGTCCTTATGGATTACGGGTTTTAAGGACTTAAGTCCTCATCATGAGATCTTGTACAAGAACATTTAACACTGTAACTTCGAAAGGGTCATCAAGAGTTTAAATGCGAAACACGGACATGTACTATTTACAGTCATAGACGTTTTATGAACAAAACGAGTAGGCTTACTGACAAAAACTTACAATGTCCAACCCCAACCTCGTGCGCACAGTTGCAGATGAGGGTCATGACTGCGATGCGGAAGATGGTTGGGCGGTGGACTTTGTACAGCTCGGCTCCTTGTTCATCAGCTGATCTTGTTTTTTTATTAGAGTATCATACAAAGCGTTAGACTGTAAACTGATTTTGTCGTTTAATAATATGTTAGCTTGAATTTTGATTGTTTTTTTTTAATTTCAAATTCTTCTAAAGCATCCATTCCTGTATATTGCTTTTACAATCAAAATAAACTACGCCATGGCTCGGTCCCCAGGTACTTATTTCAATTCAGGAAATTAAAACCTTTACAACTATTATTCAACAAAAACTTCTTTGCACTAACTTGATCAGGGAAATATAGGCATAGACAAAATATAAAAGGTTTAATTTACCTGTTGCTGATCCTGTTAAAACTGTTAACAAGGGCAAGCCAAGACCATAAAGCACTTCATCCAAAAATAAAATTATTGCACACCCCATACAGTTGATTTCTTGAAGTTACAAGTTCAGGCGTCCGATAAAAGCATGTAGCTTCCCAATAAGATCCTCCTCAGGAAGATATCTACCTCTTGCCACATTAACAAGAGTTATTCTTCTAGCAAGAAGAATAACTCTTGGTAATGTGATGGCAAGAGGTTAACATGTGTCTTTAACAAGCAATGAAAGCCCCTTAAAGCTTGAGTTTGTGTCGCACGTTTGTAGGCGGAATAAACCAGTTAAAAACTTTTAGTTAAGGGTACCTATGGTAATTTATTGTAAAATAAGACCTTTTTATTTGAAACTACCAACTACATCAACCCGCATAATTTGGTACCCCCAAGTATTTTAAAATTGTGACTTTCTTTACCAAGATTAAAATGTTTGTTTCAGGAAGAAAGATGTAGCCCCAGCTCTGGACAAAAATATTATGGAGAAGGTTGGCCGCTGTACAGGGCAGCTATAGTTATTATTATATGTTGCCTTTTATTGTTATGTACTGTTTTTATACTTTACCAATAAACCTTATATTTATCTAGAGCAGTTAATTTTGTTAAAATTCTTACCAGTAAACTTCTCTGTAATTTGTAAAGAAAACATGTAAAAATGATTATATATTTTATTTTGATCTTCTAACTATTTTGACAGTTTTATAGATAAAATATTCTTTTTTTAGATACATTTTTTTATTGTTCTTGTTCGTACATGTCTCAGATAACTATACATAAAGATAAAATGATATTTATATTTGTATCATATATGCGAGTGCCAATCTTAAGAAGCAAAGTTAATATATAGCTAGTAAAATAAAATAATGTTGGTGTTTAATGACTAATGAGTGTACTGTAAAATTGAAATAAGTAATTCAAAAGTTGAAACAAAAACTCTATTTAGCCAACCCAATAAAATCACTCAAGAATTTTCCTCTGAATAAATGTTTGAACTTCATAGTCTAGAGGTGTTAGAGTTAGGTTAATGAGATATAAGACTGCTTAAGGGTGTTGCTCAACATGTAATGAACAAAATTAAATTAAGAAAAACAACAAAAGTAAAGCAAAAGAAAACTTTGAAAAGGCAAAGATCAACAATAATAAGATAAATAAATGTACAACGTTATAATTTACAAGAAAAGAAAATCAATTAAAAAGTTAAAAGAATGAGTTACTGACAAACTATATGACTTGTTTGTTTTACAAAACTTTAGTTATATATTTTATTCTTTTTACATACTGTTTATTGTCCCAGAAGCACATGCACCGATACACACACTCCGAAACTCTCGATCTTCTTGGTCCAGTGGCCCGTGGTGAACTCCTCGATTTGTTTCTTCAGCTCCGAGACTCCTCACCCCTCCATTTCCTTCATTAGCCCTTCTCATTGGCTGATTGGGTGTTTGACTTATAGGTTAACGATGTTTCTTGGAAGTCAGCCCTACCGGTCATCGCCTAGCTCACGTCAGCTGTGAAAGGAATTTGTAAATCGATACTCATGCTACTGTTCAACTCTCTTCACACCATCTGGTCGACTATAGTCCTCGCCACCCTAAGTTGAGGCAGCCAAAGGCCGCACTAGATATACGCCGTGCGGCCTTGGGCTGCCTCAACTTAGGGTGGCGAGGACTATAAGTGTAATGTAAACAGAGTATCTGCTTAGATGAGCACCGTGGTTACGGGGTTAATCCCCTTTCTTACAATGTAAATCTATGTTGTAAACTTCTTGACATACGAGAACTACTTTAAGGACAATTTATACTACGCGTACGCTCATTCTTCCCGTATTGGGGGCCTAAGACATTGAAAAAGGCTGTGCTGGTAAAAGCGACCAGAATACACAGTAAGACCGAAGACCCTAGTTGTTGCTGCACATAAAAATTATACTGGATATATAGCAGGTATGGATACAAAAATCATGGATGCTCAAACAGTGTCTTGCACAGCAGATCATTTTGAGAATGCCAGAGGTCTTGGCACAGATGTGCTGAATGTCTGGCCCAAAGCCCAAACGCATATGGCGAGTCAATAAGAATCTGGGAAATAGTCAATATCCAGAGAATTTTGTTAATGCCAACAATTTTTAACTTATTCTTGGTGGAATCAACCATTATCTTTGGTCAAGTCTTAGCTAAGACATCATTAAGAGACTGAGACGGTGGTGTCATCCTGTAATTCAGCTACTAAGGAGGTCACGAAATGTGGATATTTATAGGCATGTACTGTGGATGTGATACTTCCTGGTTTGAATTAACGCCCTTACTAGTGAGTACTACGACTATCCGCAGTACTATCCTGATAATTAGACCAATTTTTTTATACCTACCAAGGAAAAATGTGGTTCGGATTCTACTATAAACTGTAGGTCCCAATAGTTTCCATTAGCCCAAAGTATGGGCTATTGGCTATTAATTGACAGCTGTGTCTAAGGAATATGTCAGCCTTAGTCACTAACAAGGATACAAAATCGTGCCACTCATCTCCATGCATACTGGTACTTGGCTTAAAATACCTGCTTTGTATGGTTGCCATTTCAAATTAAAGTATTAAGCCTAAGGCAAAATGACTCATAATCATAGAGGGAAGCAACTTTCCACAAACAGATTTATATCGTCAGCGAACTAAGCAGGGATCTTGATAACTCTCTTGATGTCAATATATACAACTAAAAATATCTGTAAATTTCGTTTGATGTTTTCATGATATATATGCAATGCAATAACTTTTGAGTAACTTTAAGTAGTTTTTAAGTAACTTTTGAACATTAAAAATAGATGTTAACAACAAATTTTTCAATGAAACTCTTTACAAAAATCTGAAGGGCAGGTCCAGAATTGATGGCCTCTCAAGTCCGTAAATTGCATCTGTGATGTTTTTTAGTAAGTTCAACGCTAAATGATTATCAGTTAACTTAACTTATCCAATCAATAGTGTTAATTAATACTTATGAAGTCAAACGGAACGGGGTGAAGCCCGTGGGTAACTGCTAGCAGTCTAGTTGATATAAAACACGTTTTTAAAAATAATTCGTTTGATGCTTTAAATGCAAATGTTAGGCATTTATTTTATGAGTTATTTAACTTTTCATACAACAGATCTATGGGACATAACAATAAATTATTCTCTTTAGCGTTCCTTTAGCGAAGCACGGGTATGGCGGCTAGCTATAGTACGCTCTATTTCGCAACGGGTACACAAGTTCAGAATACATTTAATTGGTTGATGTAATAATTAAGTCAATAGCCCAAAAGTAAACTCATCCGATTTATTGTGCATCCTATGTTCAATTATTGTGTTTTGGATTTTGTCACATAACCTGAAAACCAGTCAAACGGTTACATGGAAATTGTGGGAAATTTCGCTCTACAAGTGCCTGCTGCATCCCTGCATTTATCCCACTGAGCTAGATTTATCCAACAGTGTTGTCATATTGAGGGAGTAACACTAAATTCAGGGGCGTAATCTCGCTGAATAAAATTAAAAGTCTGCAGCAACACCTATTTCAAATTTTAAAGACAGCTTTGTCTGGAGCTCCGTTTTTATATATTCTACTACTTTATTTAACTTATGGATTTTATTTTGTACCTTTCATATGTGTTATATTTAGCTAACAATCTTAACATATAAAAGTAAAAGCCCTCACTCAATGATTCATTACTAATCCAACTTCCAGACTAGCTAGAACGTTGAAATTTGGTGTACTGATTCTTCAGGCATTAAATAGGAAAACTAAGTAGTTTTTATCCTGATCCGACTTTTGGGTTCCACCCAAGTGGTTCTGGAGTTTCCTTGTTAACCTTATAAGTATCTATATTATTAAAAGACTTTGTTGGATTTTGTGTGCAGCAAATTGACCCATAAGTTTGAATGTTTATAGGCATATTAGGTATCCATATATTAATATATAGATACCCAATATATTTAATAGGCAAACACGAATTTTGTGACGTATCCGTTTTGAAGCTGCTATGCATCCGATCACCACGTAGATAAATGCTTTCCATTGACCTACCTTTATATTGATTGGCATATCACTGACAAATGATCACTATAATGTATCTCAAAACATATATATAAGGCCTAGAATAATAACATTTTGCATTGGGACGACAATCCACGTATATGGTGTAGATGTACAAAGTTGGGGGTTTTGCAAAGTTCTAAATTCAAGGGTGGTTTAGGGGATTAAAGCTATTTCAGAAGAAATTCGAGTATGCAAGATATTATATTTTGGTCTGTAACTTATAAGCTACAATGCTTGGATCTCAAATCTTATGGAAGATCGGTAGTGTAGAATTAAATTATCCACAACTTTTGTATTTCAAGAGTGTTTTTCTATCTCAAACATATTTCGAGTAAAATAGGTTTACATTCAAAACTGTGAAAATTTGCTTGTTCCTCCACCTAAAAACTAGTCAGTGTCCGTACGTTTAACCATATGATTACCAATCTTTTATTTTATCCCGTAAACATTTGAAATCTTCTATTCTAAAGCTTCAATTCAGTATATGTTGTTATCATTAACCGGAACTGCTACACAATTTGTTGTAAAACGGTGATAGTTTTCGTTAAACGTTAATAGAGTCAATCTTCTTATATTTAAAAATAAATTTAACCGATTTTCATGATTGAGGTCTGAAATTGAAGGTGTGCACAGATTTCACTCTAAGCATCGGCATATATATTGATCTACTGTATTACTCGTCCAACAAACATATATTTGACTTTTCGAATTCTTACTTCAATTTAAGACGCATTTCACCAGTTATAATTATAATAATCCTACATATTTTGGTCTAAGAACCTTCAGTGAAATGATGCCGGCTTTCATTTAAGCTATTAATTAGTTATCCAAATCGGACGGACTACAAGCAATTGCAATGTGAACAACCAACATATAAATTATTTTTTTATAAGGGTTTTCTATGATTAAAAATCAATAGTTCCACTATTAATTGTTTATGAGTGAAAATTTAAAAACGTACGTTTTCAGGAAAAGCACTTTGCAAATTTTTTTCCCCTTTTTTCAAAACTTTTATTATTATTTTTATTTCATTAACATTTTAAGTTTCATAAAATGTCCATGGTAACGCAATATCTTTGGTAGTTTTCTTTTTAAAGAGCATCTTTAGTAGAAAAACACAAAATCCTGTCACGACCATAACGGACGTTTAAATGAATATTAAAAATAGTTAATATTATTTTTATAACTATGTTTTGCTATAAACTAATTTACTTTTATGACCATTATACAATAAAAAGGTCACTGAGCTTTTGGTATATTTGGTATTTCTAGAAAAATTTTTAAAAAACTCAAAAAATAGAAAAAAGCCAATAAAATCTTTTTAAGTTTGTATAACTCCGAAAAAACTTACCTGAGACCCGAAAAATCGTTATGTTTGTATAGAGGTGTGCTTCTTTTGTGTATAAAACATTGAAATATGACGATATTTTAATTTTTGAAATTTTTATGATAGAAATCATAAACGTGATGGTCAGGGACAAGCGGTACGGTCGTGAATTGTCTGGAATAATCTAAATCTTTCCAAACAATCCTTCAATTATACTGTTAGTTATAATAAAACTATGTGTTTCAATTGAACTAAACTGTTCAATTTACAATTATATTAAAGTTATTGTCACGACCAAACTCACTATAATCCATAAGGCTGGATTGGTCGTGAAAAAAACCGCGATGGTCGTGAAACTTTGGTCGTGAAATTACGTGTTATTTGGCTCTGTTCTGGCGGTAGCCCTGCACCTCATGTTCGAGGATACAAAGTGGACTTCTAGGTTGATCTAGCAATTGAAATATCTTATAAACAAAAATTAACACCATGTCTACTTCATCAAATGACTACGTACGGTCATGGACACACCAAAATTACAAAAAACACAATCTTTCCTTTATTAATCTTGTAATTCCTCCTTTCAACTCAAAACGACCGGCACTACAATCCTGACGTACACCCCGAACTAGTCTCTAAAACCAACTGACTCCATCGACGCCAGGCTTGCCACTGTCGTGGTCCAAAGTTGAAAAATTTTCCCAAATGGTCGTGACGCCAAATCGAGGGACAGACTTATTTTGCCATGGTAGTCAATCTGCAATGACAATAAAATTATAATATACTCCTTTTTTGTAAGTTTAATAACCATTGATAACATAAAAATATGACTTTATATATTTCGGCATGAATAATTAGTCTAAAAACAGCGTGAAAGTTGGAAAATGTACCCTAGGGACACGTCATGGTCGTGAATTTCGAGACTTTAAAAATACGAGAAAAATACCTAGAACCTATTTAAAACTAAATAAATGTGTGTAACATGTTGCCCCCGTCCCAAAAAATATTAAAACACATAATAATAAACTACAAATCCAGTATCTACGAAGTAAAAGGCTAGGGACATGAAAACGTACATTTTTAAATTTTCACTCTTATGCTTTTTTTCGGACCCAGGGGCATGGAAAGAAACTGGTTCGCAAGATGATGGACTTAATATCGTATTTTGTTATTTACAGTATTTCACCTATGAAAAGTTCAAACTAGATATTTTATACATATAATTTCCTTCGGCATTTAAACTGCCTACTTTGTAGCCGTAAATATCGGAATTACCCACAAAACCCTTGTATGGGAATGTTTATTGCTCCAGACTTTTGGGTTGGCAGCACTGTTTACCCCATAACAACTACTCCCTCCCCCAGAAACCTTGCAGCCAATGAGAGCAGTCGATGCCCGCTCCACAAGAGCAAGAGGGCGTTCATTACCTCACCAAATTGAAAAGTAACCAACCTGACCGATTTCAATATCGGGCAGGTAGGTCCCTTCACCAGTTTGAAAGGTTACCTACTAGAAGGGATCCCACAAATCCGTGCACAATACATACGTGTAAAACCGCGCACTCTGTAAAACACATTTTCTCCGTCCAAACCAATGTTATTTTATGATCACAATCAATAACTTTAGTGAATTTGGCAAAAAATATTGTTTATATCAAAGACTTTGTAGATCATATCAAGGGATGAAAAGTAATGTGATGAAAACTGTGACGTTGACGTTGCTATAGCCTAAAAGTATTTAATGTTGATAGGAAATGGATTTGATTTAATCTGAGTCTAATAATATACGTGAAAGAAAACAGGGTTTCTATTATTTTTTAACTAAATATATAATAATGTAACGAATTATAACAATAATTAAAATGTAGGCTAACAATCAAAATATGTTACAGATGTTTAAACTTGATGTAGGCTTTCAGTATTGATTGTCATCATGGTGGAAGGTAAAAACGAAACTGATAGAAGATACAAAGTTTGTACACAAAAAAGCATACATCTTTCATGAATGCACTGTATTATTCTATAATCATTAGCTCCTACTGACAAAGTGTTTCTCTTTAGTTACAATACAAAGAGTCACGATTTAGTGTTCAAATTCCCAAATATTTTTAAAAACTATACAATTGGGTGAAATCTTCCCAAAATACGCTCACAACCCTGATCCTTTTTTCGGAGGGGGGGGGGGTTACGCAAGTTTACGCACGCACTGAAAGGCTCTAGGTTCAATTAAAGACCCTGATATATAGTAGTAGTACTTATACCCCCTAATACTTAATTCGCTAATACCATTGACTGTTATATAGTCAATGCTAATACACTCCAGTTAAATTTCTAGCTTAGTGAGTCAGGGTCAGACTGAGCGCGCCCCACTTTCAACTCGCCGAACGGCGTCTCCCGTTGACGTTACTGCAGTTGTCAAGCCATTACTTTCATCTTGGTCCTTGGTCTACCTTTAAAGATCCAACTATAATCTGTGTTGATGCCCATGTTGGTAGTATGTTTTTTCCCTTGTCTGTGGTTTAATCTATGCTTCTTGCTAGCTAGCACGTTCGTCCAAATGTCTGAGCTGAGCTAGTGATTTTTTTTCATTACAATTCTTCTTCCTTTCGTTGTACTTTTGTTTTTCTAGTAGAGTTGAGATAGCAGACTGACACTAACCTAACTTGTTGAAATTTGTTTGTCATCGTCGTAAGTGTCTACTGCTTGGATTGGATTGGAAGTTTCTTATTCTATCGAAATACCTAATTATAACTTACTTTAGAATTCCTTGCTTGGTGTACGTACACAATGGCGAGTACATCTACTGGAGCGAAAGATTTTAATGCATACCTTGCTGCTAAACAAGCTCAGGCCGACAAAGAACTATCTGCTGAATGGGCTGCCTTGGAAGAACTGCACAATAAGAAGTAAGAAACAATAACTTAACTTATGCCTATGCATGATTAGTATTTAGGCCTAAAATACTATTCACCCGCCATGCCATCTTGTTTGACGTAGGGGCCTAGTTTAGTTTGTAGATTGTAACTTATTATAAATGGCTTTAAATAAGTTAGCCTAAGTTTAGTCAAGATTAGCCTACGCATGTATGGATGAATTAAATCTAAATAATCTTAACCCCAATAAATAGTATAACAAAATTTTAAAGAATTTTTTGAAAGAAAATTTGAAAAAAATAGAATTTGAAATAGAAAGAAAAGAAAATTTTAAAACAGACTGTAACAAGACACAAGGTTCTGCGCCGGCTGAGGGTGTGTTGCGACCCCCAAAGGTGTTGGGTTGTCTTCCACAAATCTAAGTGGGTAGGTAGATTGTTAACAAACTTGAGTTACCTAAATACATTTTTTATCAAACTCACCCATTTATCTTACAACTAAAATAAGTTAACACGCTCACTACCGAGCGACGCACAATTGCGTCGGTTTGGAAACTTTCATAGACCAAAAGGAATCATCATATCTTTGCTTACAGCCCAACTGATAAAGGAATAACATTTCCGACAGTCCAAAAAAAAAATATCATCAGTTGGTTAATATGCATTTTAGGGTTTGCACGCGATTTTTGAAATTTTTTTTTTCATTCTACTCGAAATTTAACGCTGATTCCGAAAATGTCGTTCTTTTTCCGCGGAAAACGACCATAACGCGGAAAAACAACCAAAACGACAAAAATATTTTTTTTACCAAAACACGTCATGTGGGTACTCAAATTAACCGGAATATTAAACAGATCACGACTATGCAAGAATTTTTTGGATCCGAGGTCAAATAAGCGAGATTTTTACGAAAACGTGATACTACCAGCAATAACTCCCAACTCACTAGGGGACAGGATGGAATTCGGGGTTTTTAGGTTAGGTTAGGTTGGTTAGGTTAGGTTAGGTTAGGTTGGTTAGGTTAGGTTAGGATGGTTAGGTTGTTTACGTTAGTTTGGTTAGGTTGTTTAGTTTAGGTTAGGTTGGTTGGTTAAGGTTGGTTAGGTTAGGGTAGGGTGGTTAGGTTAGGTTGGTTAGGTTAGGTTGGGTTGGTTAGGTTGGGTTAGGTTAGGTTAGGATGGTTAGGTTGTTTACGTTAGTTTGGTTAGGGTGTTTAGGTTAGGTTAGGTTGGTTGGTTAAGGTTGGTTAGGTTAGGTTAGGGTAGGTTGGTTAGGTTAGGTTGGTTAGGTTAGGTTGGGTTGGTTAGGTTGGTTAGGTTAGGTTGGTTAGGTTGGGTTAGGTTGGTTAGGTTAGGTTAGGTTGGTTAGCTTGTTTAGGTTAGTTTGGTTAGGTTAGGTTGGTTAGGTTAGGTTGGTTGGGTAAGGTTGGTTAGGTTAGGTTAGGTTAGGTTGGTTAGGTTAGGTTGGTTAGGTTAGAATAGGTTGGGTTGGTTAGGTTGGGTTAGCTTGGTTAGGTTAGTTTGGTTAGGTTAGGTTGGTTAGGTTAGGTTAGGTTAAGTTAGGTTATGCTTAGTATCATCCCTTTTACCTGTTAAATTAAAACATAAACAATTATAATAAAATAATGACCAGCTGATCGTGATCAGCTGGTATTTTAACGGGGACGCCGAAACCGCCACGACGTTTTACGATCATGCTCCATACTGAAACTGCCACGGCAATTAGTGAGGATTATAAGGGTGTTTTTGAGAGGGCTAGAAACACTGAAACTGCCACGGCGGAATCCCCAGATAGACGGGGAGAAACGGGAGACTCAAAATTCCCATTTCTGTCTTAACCTTTTCTTTCACAATAATACGTTGATTGGAAAAATAAGTGATTGATTTGCCCTTTCGTATTTATATTTTAGGAGTTATTTTATGTTAATTTAAGTTTTTAGTGTTGCGACTGTTAGAGTATTTACAGTACTTTATAAGTATTTATTCCGTCTCTTGAAAATATATTTGCTTTAAAGAATAATTATTTACTACTGAGAAACAAGTTTTATGTTTCATTTACCACTTTTATAACACTGCATTTTATATGATCTGTTCGACGCTTTTAATTACACGAGAGGTGATCAAATACTAATATAATACTGTAAAACTGTAATATTCATAGTTTTATTCGCCCAAGACGCTAGGTTGCAGAACTACAAATACTGTACCCAAGCATGGTCTGCAGAGGGGCGTTCACGTGGAATCTCAGTGGAATGCCCTCCTATTAGCTTGACTCATGTAATATTTTTCAAATTCGGTATTTCTCAACAGTTGTGTGCCATCCTTCAGAGAGTTAGTAGTAAGGGTGTTTGTGTGTTAGTTATACTTAGTTGATAGTCTTTCGATGGAGGATAAGATATTTGAAACGAAGAGAAAGGGCGCGGCGTTGTTAGTAGACGGCTACCGTTTTGTTATACAAAGTGTGGTGTTGATAAGTGGTTTTGCTAGAGAAAAAATCGGGGAGGATGTCGAGCAAAATGCTTCACATATTATATATAACAACGAGTAACAGTAACTTACACGATTTTAACGCGTACCATTCTTCAGTCACTGTAGTGGGTTGAGTTTAGATAGAGTCCTCTAGCTTTTGTCGATATTCTTTCTTCGATATATATTTCTTCGACTAATGGCCTATTAATATGAGGTGTCACTCGATGGGGCCACCAAAATAACCTATTTTTGGTTTAAGAACAAAATTTGAATACAACAAAAAGTTCACTTGCGTGATATAGAGACGTGTACAGAGTTTTGTTTTCTTGGCGTAATGGCGTAACCCATTAAAAAGTTAACTGGTGATGTCCATACTTTTGCCCAGCCCTGTATATGTGAATAAACAAAATTTATAATTGAGGTATATTACTAAATAAATATGCAAAAACATACACAGAGTCTCATTTCATTCTAATTAAACATGAGAAAATGGGAAACAAATTCGTGTTGATTTCCCACCAGGCGTAACATCAGTGAAAATTTTCTGTGATCATAGAAACGACCGAGATTATTACTTGCGATCACGGAAACGCCTAAAAATTAAGAATCGGCATAAGAAACTTTAACGAACATCCGTGATCGTATGTTACGATCGTGGCCAAATCCGTGATAATTTCTAGCGATCAAACGCAGAAATAACTGTGATGGTAAACTACGAAATGGTGATGACCGGTGATGATTTCACAATTGCGGCAACATTCGCATTCATCTCCAGCGATTATTTTAACACCCGTAACTATTTTTCGCGATCGACGAAAAATTAATGATCATCTTGCACTTGCGGCTTAGTGTGTGATGATTTATCGATATTGCGCCAATATTCGTGGTCATTTCTACAGTAGTTTCTCGCAATGGCGTTTTTCGATTACGCAAAACGTGTATACTCTGTGTTTTCGGGTGGATTTTACGGCAAATATTTGACCATTTTTATTTCCCGGTTTCTTACTAAATTCAATTACAACTCATGGACTTTTTCCTGATACTTAAAATTCACGTGCTATTCCCGGTTTCTAGGTTGGCAGAATTAGGTGACCCTGAATTATCACTACAAGTAGCCTAGGCTAATCAGGATTTATTTTTTATCAACCGTATCTAAAATGTATACTTATCAATTTTGAAGTTTTTATGTGGTATTATTAATGTAAACCTGCACATTATTCGCCTTATGTATACAAGTATAATTGTATCTGTATATTTCTTGGCCTAGTCTTGTATTTTATTTGTATTTCGTACTAAACAAAATCTGGACAGACTCGAACTCAATTCTGTGTATTAGTCATCACAAAGGATCTCATACTTCGACGCCAATTCCTAAGACAATTGGAACGCAGTGCGCGCAGTATTTCCAACTCATTGCTGTAAAACATGTTTTCATGGTATTCCCAGCTCATTTCTAAATACATTACCTCCACCGCAGCCTGCAGCAAACCTGCACACTAAGTGAATTTCAATTTGTTTTATTGGATTCTTACTAAAATTGTCCATAAACAAGACATATTTATTCCCAATTTAAATAACATTAGATTTAACAAACACCTAGGGTTAACTACTACGGCGAGGTCAAAAGTGTTTTTTTTTTGCAAAATATTAATAGTATAGGATGAAATCAATAAATTCGCCAAATATGATCAACATATTTATCACAATTGTGTTTTATTTATACTTCAGGACACGTATCCTGTTGTGTTATTATTTGCATTAGATTATGTTTCTTCTTGTGCAATTTTGACGATGCCTATCTACACCTTGGTATATTTATAAACTGAAAACTTCCAAATCTAATGATAAAATATGTGTTTATCGAGTTATTTAACGCCAGTAAATCACTATAACGGGTTAAGAGCATTCATATAACACATTTAGTAAGAAACATTTTACATTCCATTGCAATCTTAATCCTTTAGAACATATTATTTAATTATTTCTGACTTCATCGGTAGTTAAATGTCTTTTTCTATTGATACTTGATTTAAATAAGTACAAAGTTAGTATGGCCTCTTTTAAGTAGCGACATGAAAAGCATTTAACTAAGTTATGAGCAAAGTAAAGAGTTGTGTTTCAAAATCGTCACTGTGATGAGTGAGGGATATTCTCATTCCCGTTTCTCCCTGCACGTTGCCGAACCTACCTCCCCTTCCTGAGGAATCCGCCGTGGCAGTTTCAGTGTTTCTAGCATTCCCAAAAACACCCTTATAATCCCCACTAATTGGCGTGGCAGTTTCGGTATGGATTATGATCATAAAACGTCGTGGCAGTTTCGGTACAGCCATTTTAACACAGACAAAAGTTGGAGCAAAAATCCAAAATAGCATTGCATATTTACGTGAAAATCTCGCTTATTTGACCTCGGATCCAAAAGATTCTTGCGTAGTCGTGATCTGCTTAATATTACGGTTAATTTGAGTACCCACATGACGTGTTTTGGTAATAAAAGTTTTTTGTCGTTTTGGTCGTTTTTCCGCGTTATGGTCGTTTTCCGCGGAAAAAGAACGTCATTTTCGGAATCAGCGTTAAATTTCGAGTAGAATGAAAAAAAAAATTTCAAAAATCGCGTGCAAACCCTAAAATGCATATTTACCCATCAGTTAAATGTACTAGGGTAACTTAGTTCATTTCATATTAATCTAAAATTAATTAGTAGGCTAAGCAATAGGCCTAAATATTGTTTCACCTATTGTTTTGAGCAATTTTTTTGTAATACCGCATATCTACATGTCGGTCAGGTCAGTCTAAGTACTTATTTCTAATAAAAACCTGTAAAAAAGGCTGAAGCTCTGTTTCAATAAACCAAGCGACACTCTTGTGGGTCGTAAATTTTCTTGTTTAGACTTGTTTAAAGGTAAAGAGTAAACAAATACCGTAGGCTAAATACTGTTTTGGTATCAACTACAAAGTTTAGCACGTATACATCTGTTCAGTGATGCCGCGGAAATTACAACAAACAACAATATTGCGAACCAATCGTCATAGCCACTGATCAAGCAATGCACAAGTTGTTTGGCAGATATCCCTCTGGACTGATACAAAGAGATCAGGGTTTTAAAATAGACCGTTGCTAAGAACAGGGTTGGTACGGTCAGGGAAAACCTGGAAAAGTCAGGGAATTTTCTTGGTCTGGAAAAGTCAGGGAATTTTGGAAAAAATCTGGAATTTCTCTTGAAAAACTACATTTTTTACAGATATGCTACATTTTGCATCTATGTCTCAATACTTGGTCAAAAACATCAAAGTTGGACGAAAACATCGATGTAACAAAAACATCGTGAACCTACCATCGATATAAAAAACATCGAACATCGACAGACATTCTTTCATCACCCTCTGATTACTGGCTTTGAACGCACCGAGCTAGTTAGTACCGTGATGCGCGAAGGATAGGCCTACATTCATCGTTTCAATTTCAATACGATAATGAATACAATTCCTCATTGAATTTATACCAATACTGATTCAACCTTTAATAAACTAAAAAAAACTGCACTTGTAGGAGTTTATTAAAAAAATATTTATCCTGTTAGTTGAAACATTTAATAGTTTAGTTTGGTACAGTACTACTTTTTGTCTCCGGTACAAGCATGGTAGTTATTTTTCCAATATCACATGTTTCTTCCGATATAAACCGATGATATCGCAAGCAAAATATCGATATATGGCTGAAAATATCGGAATACGGTATCAGAAGCACCGTATCGTCTATCTGCCAGTGTCAAGTAAAGGCCAAGTAGGACATGGTACTCTTACTTTTCCAGATTCCAGATGTTTTTAATTCTTTTCTTATTGGTTTTATGAGTAAACTATTTAGGCCTACATTTTTTCTAATAATTCTTGATTCTGACTATTCGATATCGTCTTACGGTATACCTGGAAAAAGTATAATATCAGTCTGGAAAACCTGGAAAAGTCAGGGAATTTCATTTTCCAAAATCAGTACCAACCCTGTAAGAAATAAGCTGTTTAATACCAACGGAACACCGACACAAATGTGCGTTGTCAGTAGGCTATGCTATATTTCAATGTGAGCAGCTGATGCAAATACGTCGGTGGTCTACTGTGAGAAATGATTCTAGACGCACAAATGCGTCGCTGGTCCATGCAAATTCCATATAGGCCTAATTATTGTGGTAGCGAACGTATTAACTTACACTTCCTGTTAGAGGGAACGTTCATTATTATCAATGATTTTTTTCATTTGAATGTTTTTAAAATTTTTTATTGATGGTGTAATTTATCGAAGTTTTATTCTTCTATCTGATATATCGATATTAACATATACTAACAGAGATTTGTGGATATTTATAGGCATGCACTGTGGATGCGATACTCTCTGGTGTGGTTTAACGTCCGCACTAGTGAGTACTACGACTACCTGCAGTACTATCCTGATGATTAGACCAATTCGTTAATACCAAGGCAAAACTGTGGTTCGGATTCCACTATAAACTTTAAGTCCCTTAGTTGCCATTAGCTGTATGGGCAACAGCTCAATCAACAGCTCTGTGTCTAAGGAATATATGTCAGCCTTAGTCATTGACAAGACTACAAGATTGCGCCACTCATCCTTCACTCATTTGGGTTAAAATACATACACATTGGCGTCCCCATCTTAAATAATTGATTGATATCGCCATTTATGGCCTTTTTTTATATAGGCCTATTAGTTTTGTTATTCTTATTTTGTTTTTGTTATTGTTTGCTAAGGTATAAGTAGGCCTAATGTATTTTACAATATAAAGTTTTGATTCATGAATATATGTTTTACTAAACAATTTGTCTAACATAACCTTACACTAAATAAAAAAATGTTTACTACTTGTTGTACCAATCGCTGATATAGGTCTATCATTTATTAAGTTAGTATTGATATTTAAAAAAATAAAATATTGATAGGCCTATATTGAAAAAAATCATCAATAATAATGAATGTTCTCTCATAATAACAGGAAAGTACCCAGTAGACTCTTAGTAATCTGGCAGATATAGGACCGTGATACTGCCGGATTAATGGAATGTCGTCAATAAAAACACTTCAAACACACAAAACTTGCCTGAGATGTTAATAATTTTGCTGCAATCGCGCCATACGACGATGACGTTTCCGTGACCGTGGGAGTAATTGAGGATGTCTACACGGCCACTTGGATCGTGGAAGATTACACCTGTCAAAAGACACCAATTCCTGGAATACTGGAGTGACGGAGTGGAGCAGTGGGGCTGTTGGCCCTTTATCTAATAGAGGGTCTACTCGTTTACTGTAGTTGTTTTGTTAGTTGATGTAATTAGTTATGTTATTAATAATTGTTATAGCCTTTAGGTAGTTTGGTACTGTCAATTACTGTAATAGCAATGATGTTATAACTTAAGCTGTTACTTCTTATATTACAGGCTATGGCATCAACTGACATTGAAACTTCGCAGTTTTGTCATGAACCCAGCTTTGCAAAAGGGAAATGAACTCATCGATCTGTACCAAAACTTTATTCAGGGATTTGAAAACAAGTAAGTGTGGTAAAAATCATAACTTTTATCCCGTACTAAAGAATGGGTTAGGCCTACCTATACACAGATTAACTTATTTAAAGTTGTAAAACCCAATTGAATATTTTTAATGGTTTTGAGAAAAACATTTCAATCGTTTGCCAGTAATAAGTATTGAAGTTTATGTTAATAATTTTGGTACTAGCCTAACCTTTGCCAATTTAGACAACCTTACAAACTGTGGAGATTTATTTAATCTCAATGAAACTCCAACGTTTTGCAAACAACTGCAAAACGAGCACTGGCAAATAGAAAGAATCTATATATCTATATATCTTTGTTGTATATATACAATCTTGGTCTTGAGGGTCGACTGCGTCATTTGGTTATGTATGCTACACTATGTACAGAAACTATTAACAATTCGGCCACATATAACAGAAGTATTTGGCCAAATATCTAGGATGAAGTCATATTGTAGTTTTAGTTGCCTACTGTTTTTGGTGTCAAACTAAATCTTACTTTTATTATTCAAGGATCAATCCGCTGGCTTTGGTAGAAATCATCGCTTTCATCGTTCCCAAGATCTCTGACCCTAAAGAAGCAATCACCTTCCTGGAAACGACTGAGCCAAAAGTCAAGCAGAACAGTGAAGCCGTCTCACTATGCAAGGTCCTCGAAGGCCAGATATTTCTGGAGAAGTTGAAGGACCAGGTGGCGACAAAGGTAGATTAAACAGCACACTTTCTAATAGATTTGCGTGGCTAATGTGTATAAGGGCTAACAGAGAGACAGATAGACAGAGAGCGAGTTTATGGAGGTTTTGATTTACACTGAGAATTTCACTGCTGTCTTAAGGGTAACCAACTGTCCTTAACATAGGGTTTTAATAGGTCTTGGTTTAAGAAAAAAAGCGTCTTCTTACATATTGAAACTTAGCCATGCATTGTGAACTTTGGATTCATCAAACTTGCCCTAGATAGGAAGCGTAGTGTTATAGTCTACGATAAGCTTTCTCCGGACCACTGGGGAGGGTCGGGCCTGATAATCTATCTATTGTCCAACCCCCGAGGCGGCTCGACCATCATTATTGCCACTCGGCGGCACTCAGTGGGGAACCCAATACCATAAATTAATTTTTTAAATGAATATAAATAATTGAAAATAATTGTTATATTGAGATTTACCAAATTTTTACCGATTTTTAATAATTAAGTACATTGGTAATTAAATGGTCGGTAAAAATTGCCCGGTTTACGACAAATTTTACATCAAATTTATAGAAATTTGAAGTTGAATCTCAATAAAATAATTATTTTCAATTATTTTGGTTTATTAAAAAAATTGATTTATGGTATTGTGTTTCCCACTGAATGCGGCCGAGCGGCAATAACGAGGGTCGAGCCTCCTCTGGGGTGGAAAATAGACAGATTATCAGACCCCACCCTCCCCAGTGGTCCGGAGTAAGCTTGTCGTAGACTATAGCAGGCCTCCAAGTCGTCCTACTTTTCCTACTTTTCCTACTTTTTAGTAGGAAAGTAGGAAAAGTCCTACTTTTTACACATTTGTCCTACTTTCCTACTTTTTTATAAAAATTATGTCGATTTTGCAATATTTTATTACACTTATTATTAGTGTTTACTTATCAATATTTCCCAATGAGAAGTTTTTTCCTAAAAAATATGACTGACTGAGATATATTTTTTATAAAACAATCTGTTAAATGATTTTAAATTTTAATTTATAAGTTCCAGTACTGGTAGTATCTGTATGGTTAATCTTATCAACATTGTTATTGGGTGAAAACATTTTTTTTTTCAAAGACATGGCAATACTATTGTGAAAGAAAATAAAAATTGTGATTATTATCAGTGCTTACTATTCTGACATGTCTTTTAGATTCCCCAATGAAGTAAACTGAGGGGAAATCAATGCTCCTGGGGAGCCCTGGGATACTAGTTCAAAAGTAGTTAACTTAGCACTTATCGGTCCAGTGTTTCCCTGATTAGCCTAAACATGATTTTTTGACATAACTGTATTCAAAATAAATTAAGGCTTAAGTTCAAGTTTAAATGTCCAAGTCTCACTGGCTCAAATAGTTTTTACTCATTACAATTCAAACATTCCTACTACTTTTAAGATAGCTCTAATCTAACTAATTCAAAATACTTTTGGAACATATTTTTAGAATTTTATATTATATATAGTTCCGTACTTTATAGGCCTACTTAAATAACTATTCATGCTTCTGTTTTCCACCCAAAAAAATTCATTTTACTTTTATATTAATTTTAGTTCTGAAATATTAAATAATATAAAAAAAAAAAATTCTTATTTACAGCACCATTTTAAACACAAATTAGGGCTGGTTGGTAACGTTAGGGAAACATATTTATTTTTATCCTTTATTTAATGCTGCTTGTCCTAAATATTTTTTCGTGATGACTGTAGATAATGACACCTTAACATTTTAATTTCTCTTGTGCGTTACTTCTGAATATTTGGTGTACAATCTCAGCTAAAACTTTATCCGGCCTTTTAGTTGAAGATTTTTTAAATAAAAATAATTAATTATTGATATTAATTTTAAAATGTATATATAGAATTATTTTAGTTATGTTTCCAAATTATCTGGACATATTTTGTGGACTTCTTTCTTGGGCTAAAGCCGGGTTTTCCTAGGCGCGGAAGCGGAGAGCGGAGAGAGGAACGCGGAGAGCGGACTCCACTTGTCTTAGGTAATTTAATGTTTCTGTTTTCCCAGAAGCGGAGCGGAACACCATGTTAATTTCTTTTCCGCTCTCCGCGTTCCTCTCTCCGCTCTCCGCTTCCGCGCCTAGGAAAACCCAGCTTAAGACAAACATAAAATTCCATATAAGTATGGGTCTAAAATGCCTAGATTTTAATTTGTCGGTCTGTTTGTGATTTTTAAGAATTATTTTATATCTTGGGCATTTTTCAAGATAGAACTTTTAAAATGGATATAAATGTGTATTTTAGAAGGTGATAAGAGCTTGCAAAGTTTCGATCCAATATCTCAAGCCGTTTCAATATGGCAGCCATTTAAAATATTTAATGCCAAATTTAATTTGAAACCGTAAATATTTAGAATATAGTTTCCTGGATCAAAAAGATAGAGAATTCAAATACAAATCAAATGAGACCTTGTTTTTTAAAATCTGATGACAAACAACCAAATCAGTTTTTTCTAAATTTGTTTACGCAATTTAATAGGACTACCCATACTGCTCTGAAAAATAACAAATAAGAATACAGTATGGTAGTGCTATTAAACTGTGTAACCGAATGTTGAAAAAAAACTTATTTATGGTTGTTTGTCATCCGATTTTACAAACAAGGTCTCATTTGATTTGGATTTGAATTCTCTATCTTTTTGATCCTGGAAACCATTTTCTAAATATTTACGGTTTTCATGAAATTTGGCATTGAAGATTTTAAATGGCTGCCATATTGAAACAGCTTGAGATATTGGATCGAAACTTTGCAAGCTCTTTTCACCTTCTAAAATACACATTTATAACCATTTTAAAAGTTCTATCTTGAAAAATGCCCAAGATATAAAATAATTTTTAAATGTCACAAACAGACCGACGAACAAAAATTTAGGCATTTTAGACCCATGCATACTTATATGGAATTTTATGTTTGTCTTAGCCCCAGAAACAAGTCCACAAAATATGTCCAGACAATTTAGAAACACCCTGTATATTTATATACACTATTCTATTTGATAAACTATTGTGTATGCTAGTATTATTTGGTTTTTAAAATATATTGTATCAGCAAAAAAGTTCGATTTGTATGTAAAATTAAGTCCTACTTTTCCTACTTTTTTGAGGTCAAAAACCACTTGGGGGCCTGCTATAGGCTACAGTGTATTCTAGGTCTTATAGAGGTAGGCCTACATTTAGGCTGGGCAATTTAGGAAGGGGTTTTGTTGGTATTAGATTGGAAAAAGCCAATGTACACCAACTATAGTTTCTATCACTAGTATTATAGTATTCTCTTGCATCATAAATTATATGTAAGAAGTTAAATATAAATGTTCCACTCGCTTGGTTTTGTTTAACTAAGAAAAATGTATGTTCTTATTAGCTGTAAGATTATCAAGTAAATTTTTAATTTTGATTAACTTGTACTTCCTCCTCCCCAGTTGCGCAATCTTTGCTGTGTACTGCAATCACAATAATTTTGCGTTTAAAAAATCGGTTCAGTCTTGGTCTTGATGTTTCGATTTGGTACTCGTTCTTGCTCTCTTGAGCTTTAAGGCTAGGCTCGGCCCGTCTAAAAAATCAATCAGCTCACAAATATCTAAAAAAAATTGTTTTTATCTGCATTCTCCTTTTGGTTAGTGATAAACCTGCCATTGAGTTAACCTCTCTGGTTACCCAGTATAATTGTTTTGGTCATACAAATTGTATGGTCCGTTCAATTTTAATGACAACCTAATGTGAGAAAGTTTGTTTTATTTTGCTGATAATATAGGTATATTTCTATAATTTTTGTATGTTTTGTCAGAAAATAATCGAAGATGTTGAGAAGATCTTGGACGATGCTGATGGTGTAACGTCTGTCCATGGTAGATACTATCTCTTGGCCAGTCAGTATTACAGGCTGCAAGGCAAACATGCTGAATACTACCGCACAGCTCTCAGGTATGCAGTCTCTTCACATCACCTCTAATAATTGAGAACCAAATTGTATCCTACAATCATCTACTGGATTGTTATCTGGGATATTGAGGTGTAAATATTCCAAAGAAAATTTAGTAGGTAATTGATTTAAACCATCTTTAATGACCCATTCAAAATTGAATCTCAACTACCCTTAATCTCTCAGGCACTCCCATAATATTTTTCTAGCCGCAAATTATGTAAAAGGTTCTTCAATGATCTATTGGAGCATTCTAAGGGATATTAGGTTTATAATATTTAAAAAATACAGTAGTACATTAAAAAGCTTAAAAATTCATCTTTTTAACCTTCAATTTCTTGTTCCTAATCATCATTCAGGCACTCCTATAAATGTTGTAGGTCCCTTCATGCTCAACGTCCATTACTAATGGATATGAATATTTCCCAACAGGGGATTGGCTTAAAGATTCTGCACGTGAACTTCCTTATAGGCCAACAAATACTGTTTCATATTACTATTTAAGTTTTAACTGTTTTCAGAAAACATTTTTTTCTCCCATATTATACTTAAGGAGAATATATCAGTTGATCTTGATAACTAGTTTATGTATTCAAGAAATTGTATGTTAATCTTTTAAAATTCAATTTAAAAGTACACGAGGTGTTAGCCCGTCCTACGTACGGGAATTCAGTAGTAAGTTAAAACCGTGTACAATTCAGATCAGCTAGTTTACACATATAAAGACAAAGTTTCTTGCAGTTTTAATGTGAAAAATCATCTTGTAAACAAATGTTGTGTGACCAAATATGTTTTTATTCCATCATAGGCCTATACGCTATACGATATGCATTTTAAATCCGATAATATTCAATAAAACAGCAATTCTGCAATTTTTACAATGTGAAAAGCGTTGAAGTGAGATTTGCAGCCGATTCGCACAGACGCACACTGATTATAAGTATTACTGGACAGAGTTTACTCCAGTAGAGATATTTTCCATTCATATTTCTATTGTTTTTCTTAGATACTTGGGATGTGTGGAGCTCTCTGAGTTGACCAACAGCGATCAAGTCCAACATGCTTTCTTCCTCGGTCTTGCTGCGTTGTTGGGCGAAGGAGTCTACAACCTCGGCGAGTTGGTAAGATCTCTGTTGTACATAATCAAAGTTTTATGATACAATTAATAACTTCCTTTACAAACCGGTTCTCTTAGAAAATAGATTGCTGCAAAACAAATGTTGTATACTGGTACAGTACTTCTAAAAACTTAACAGTACACCTAGGAGTCTTGCCAATCCAACATGGCTAATCCGAACCATTTGTTTAGGTGTAAAGTTAACTGTATTTTAAATGTGAAACAATTAAATGTATTCTAAATTAACGTTTCATCCGATTGGGAAACCAAGAAAGGTGGGAAGTTTACCTGAATTTTCATGATAGAGAAAAGGTCTGTGAATTCTGGGAAGTTTGGAATAATTGACAATAACCTAAAGCCAAACGTCTATTCATTAGCTGAATTTCATTGGTTTTCTTTCGAAATCTTTGTGTAATATGATAAAAAGAACGCGATCACAATAAAAAGCTTCGATGTGTTGCCACAATTACGGTAGAAAAATATATTTTTACGGCATTAGAGGGAGACAAACGCGGTTAGTGCTGTGATCGTGGGAAATTAACACGATGTTGCTGTGATTGCAGAAGACAATCATGGTGTGTTGTGATAGTGGGAGCAATATAGCCATTTTATAGCAAGTCAATGTGTCAAAGTCGAATCTCAATGTCAGACGACTAGTAACTTGTCGACACAAAATTATCGTACTGATTCTGGTATTTCAGATTTTTTAAAAATATTTTTTTGTAAGATCATTATTTACCTCTTACATGTCATTATTCAATGTTTTAGTGGGGTTTAAATTCAAATTTGCTTGTAACCATTTAAATCACTCCAATGCCCATAATTACTTAGTGTGTAAAGACGTATAAACTGGGATTGTTAAAGTATCAAAATCAGTCCATGTAGAAAATTCGAGAAAATAAAAATTCAAAATTAAATTTTTTTAACTTTAAGTGTTAGGCTAGTTCAAGATTCAATTTTCTTGAATCCTCCCATCACTACCATTTACATTCTTAAAAATTACGATACTGTATGCTTTACTTAATCCAAACAATTTGGTAGCTAATTCGAACAGAGACTGGTTCCAATTGATTCTGACGAATAGGATTCAGGTGTTCAGTTGACTCTTAACCTAAAAGTTGTTAAGTATTTTGTTAAATCTGTTACTTTTATGTTGTCAGCTTGCTCACCCAATTTTGAACACGCTGAAGACGACGGCCAACGCTTGGCTGGTGGAACTGTTGTTTGCGTTCAACACAGGAGACATTGCAAAGTTTGAGAAAATGAAACCGCAGTGGGAAACCGTCCCAGACTTGGCAGCTCAGGAGATCAAGCTACGTCAGAAGATCTCACTGTTGTGTCTCATGGAGGTAACTTACATATACAGGGTGCGGCAAAATACCAATCCATTTTCTACTGCACACTGTTCAGTAACAGGTCGTATGAGGGTGGCGGGGGTAAGCTCGTTGGAAAACCTATACTTTGCTATTATGTAGTCATAGAGCAATTGTCGCGTGAGCTACGTGGGTTTGTTATCAAGTTGTTTAATAAAAGTTATGATTCATTCATTGCAACTCAGAGGCAGTTCCGTGCATTCCTTCAATTAAGTCAACATGGAGAAGTTCTGTCGGTAGCACAATCATGTGGTGGATTAATAACTTTATAACAATGGTATCTGCGTTCAAAAATAAGTTGACCGGACACCGGACAACTAATATTCGATAGATATAGTGTTGCTGTCGAAAACAGTCCTCGTAACCCCACCTAAAAACAGCGACTGCATTGAACATGTCTGACCACTCGGCTACACGAATTTTGAGGTTCGACCTTATTACTCATCTCTACAGATTAGTTTGTATTAATCTGTTTTATTATTATTATTTTTTTTTAAGAGGTTGGTGGCCTTTTTTAACCTTGCATTTGCCCGTCCACAGATCTTTGCGTGGAACGTATCCAGCAAAGCAAGGGGTGTGCCGGTACAGTACAAAGGTGAATTGTACTGATAAAATGTTTGTGGCATGACCAGGATCCGAACCCACGACATCGCTGCCTTGGGCCCGAAGTTTTGATTTGGAAAGCTCCTTAAATCTTTTACTTAGTAAATTATTGTACAAATTAATGTTTTGGGAATCCTTAATTGTTAATTTAGGAACCTGAACCTCACTCACCACCAATATGCCAATCTCTTGAATAAACGTTTTTAATGAAAGTCAAACTCGCAAATTAATATCATACAAGTTTGTTAAATCAAATTTTGCGATAGTGTCTGGTTAAAATTACTGAGATCAGAGTACGTAATCCAGCTTCAGTTTTGTAATATTTTGATAGTAAATTGTGAAGATAATGTTTTCCCCCAGATGACCTTCAAGAGGCCAGCCAATGACCGGGAGTTGACGTTCGCTGAGATCGCCCGTGAGACCCGACTGCCTGTCAAGGAGGTTGAGTTGTTGGTGATGAAGGCTCTAGCGCAGGGTTTGGTGCGCGGCGCAATAGACCAGGTGTCCAGCAGTGTGCACATGACTTGGGTACAGCCCAGAGTGCTTGATACTACTCAGGTAATTTGTAGGCTAACATCTATATATTAATAGGCAAGCATGTTTCTTTAAAACCTTATTTCTCAGCTTGTGTTCATTGCAGGGAAAATCTTAGCATACTGTTAGAAAGATATTTTCCTGTAGATGTACAGAATCCCTTTAAAACATTTTGTAGTTCTTTTGAACGTGATTACACCTCTGGAATGCCTGAATACGCGAGTTTGGAGTTCTAGTTTTTCAAAAATTTCGGGGGGAGGGCCACCGGACCCCCCTGCTGATAGTCAGCAATCAGTTACATACCTCGCAGACCCCCCTCATGAGTGCAGACCTTGACGTCATCCATCCCCCCCCCCCCCCCCAAAGCCACGTTCTAGTTACGCCACTGACGTTAGGCATGTATCTGTAATAGTCTAATTTAACAGTTTAGCGGATACATAATAAATTTTAATTTTTAAATGATCAACAAATGAGTTAAAACTAATCACTTGTTTTATTTTTCGCTCCTGACTTTCTCAATGTGTTTCAGCTTTCATCAATGGTCAACAGATTGAACTTCTGGTGCAGGGATGTCAAGAAAATGGAGTTGCTTCTAGAAGACAAAGGTCATGATTTTCTTACGCTTTAATGTCCCAAAATATTTTTGTATTAATTTTGCTAAGTTATTAAACTATAAATAAAATGTTAAATTATTTACTTTATCCTTTTGAAGTTTTGATCATTCTTACTTACAAGACTGAGAAGTTAAAGTAAACAAGTTGGTAAACCTTCCAACTCTTTTGAGGAGTCAATGGATTGCTATTTTCATATCAAATGGCTTATTATCAATTTTAACATTGAATTGAAGAGAGTTAAAATTTGACAAATGCCTTAGTCATTTACATATGTACTCCTACAACATGGTGAACGTAATACTTTTTCAAATACATATATTCGGAACACTAGGCCGGCTACACTTACAATTCAAAGACTTGACGCAACTAGCTGTTGTCCAGTTTGTGACTTTGGGGGGCTGATAGTCAACGACATACAGTTCTGAACCCTCCCTAAAATTATCAAGTAAAATATGGTAGGTTAATTAGGTGAACCCCAGTTCAGTTATGATCATCATATTATGATCATAGATTTTCAGTTATGTGTCTCTATTTGAGGTCTCCCTCCAATAACAACAATACAACAATTCTTTTTACTCTGCCTCAAAGCTTAAGTTTATTCAGTGATGAATCTCCTCCATATCACGATAAAATCTTAAACATCTTTCGCAAACTCTGTGAAATCTAAAGCATCTCTGGAGTCTCGGCGAAATCGTAAACGTCTTCCATGGACAAAGTCAAGAATATCCTCCGTAGTCACTGATAAATCAAGAACACCTACAGCGGTCATGGCACTTAATTTTCTTCAGTCACAGCAAAATTGAGTACATCTTGAATGTGTGGTCTCTGATCAATCGTGAAAGCTATCCTGGTCACAAAATAATTGTGAAAATCTGAAAACCTTCAATTCTGAAGGTTGCTGGTTTGATTCCAAGCAAGATGTTTTCCAGACCTAGATGCCATTTGTCATTGGGCTATGAATTAATGATGCCATCTAACAAAAAGGTCCACAGTAGATAGTAACAAGACCAGTTTCCTTTCAAACGTAAAAAATTATGCCATTGGCGTAGGAAACACAAAAAAACAACGCCATTGGCGTAGAAAACACAAAAAAACAACATAAGTAAGTTCATTGTTAGTGGAAAATCCCATTATATTTTGAAGGTCTTTGCAAATAAAAATAATTATTTCAGTAACTTGTTGTATCCATTTGAAAATTATGGCCATCTAAAGTTTTAATAGAATCATCACAAAAACAATTAACCATATCGAAAAGGCATACAGACCTTGATACAAACCTTTTCTACAACTATCAATGATGCTGGTGAAAGGTAAAATGAAAGACGGTTTTCAAAATGGGGCAAAGTTTAATTCAATAAAATTAAGTTGTATCACAGGTACCACAACGGGGAGGTCCTCACTAAAAACAACTTTGGTTGCATAAAATACTAGACAAACTAAACAATTCATTAGTTTTGGAAAGAAGAATAAATAATATTAAAAAACTGAAGTAAAGTTTGCTTGTCAATCGTGTATCGTTCTATGACTTAACCTTCATGGCAAATCGTACTATAAAACTCGTTATTGAGGTATTTCTTTACATTTCTTTATGCCCATCGTTATGGGTAAAAATCGTTACTATTAATATAAATTAATAAATATGTACATAGTCAACCCTCTCGCTAGCAAGCGTCAAAAGCTGAATTGGCACAAACTAACAGACAAATGAAATTAACACACAAATAATACAATAGCAGTGTCTCTTTAAAAATATATACTAATCATATAAAGTTTTTAACTATACAACAACAATAAAAAAACAGCGTTTTCACAAAAGAACGAGACTCGGAAACTTGAACACACGTGGTTTCTTAGAGATTTCCGATTGGAAATTAGGCTCAGTCAGTCACATTCTAATTGCGTTAAAAAAAGGCTTGACTTTCGGTTCGATAACAATATTTATGCATCGCTCGATACAAACTCGTAACATTCTGACGCTTACTTTCGAATGACCGTCCCACCAAATACTAACAAGCTCAAATTTCTCCCTAAACTACAAAAATACCCCTCGTAAAAATTCCATCACAGCCCGCTTACTTCTCTTTTCCGTCGCTTCTACATTCGAACCTCGCTCGGAAATAAATAAATGAAAACTAAAAAACGATTAGTCATTTGGAAAGATATAAAGTTATGGTACGAGTGGTTACACCGGCTGACTCGGGTCGTCTTCAACTGCTATTTACAGGGTCAACACTAATAAACAATATAAAAACAACGTACCCAAAAAGGGCATTTCTATACTAAGAATTCTTATATCAATAATCAACTTTATGTACACAATAGTCATAAACAAAACAAAGCAAGATCTGTATTCACTAACACATAAAACAACGGCTTCAGTAGGGTCCGGACTATACGTGCCACTCTACCTGTTATGGTTAATGCTACGTTACAGTTACGGCTTGCTGCTTGCCACAGCTACTAATAACTATACCTGATAATCTGCCTACAACATACTACAGCAATCTTTTTCTGTTTGTGCTGTTGAGCTGCCAATTCACCAATTACAACTAAATTCCCAAAAATTCATTATTGTTTACATTAAAAATCTGTACTATTTTAATTTGTAGCTAAACAGTTTAAAAACTCGGTAAAAATGTAAAATAATTACAGTAACTCTACAAAAAGTCAGCAATTAACAATCTTTCAGGAACTGTAAATAAAACAACCCAATTTCATTAAATTTATTAAATCAAAAGGTTAAAAATTGAATCGGTGAATTGCTACTCAAAAGTACAAACTCTAACTTCTAACACAAGGTCAGGTACGAGTTGAGTGGGGAAGCATGGCTATTGGCTAGTGGCTATCTGTGGCTATTGAGTTGAGTGGGGAAGCATGGCTATTGGCTAGTAGCTATCTGTGGCTATTTCTCGTGGTGCTGGGGTTTAGATTATACACAGTCTAGCTCGGGCAATCTACTTTGGATCTGTCTTTTCAGCAAAAAACTTAAGAGAAATTTATACATGATGGGAGTGAAGCGTTGAACATTTATCTGAGCCGCGGGGAACTCGGAAGGGAAAATCAATAAATTTAGCGATAAACTAACCGTACACAGATCGGACACGACTTTACCGTTCAAACCCGTCATGTTTACGACCGGTTGGCAGTGAACGACTACCTCAGGTACACAGTATCTACAGATATATACACAAACAAGCTGATTGAACCCAACTTAACTTTAGACCGCAGTTCAAATAGCACCGATGTAAAGCTGAAGAAATGAAAATAAATTGACTTTTGTTTCTAAAGGTCTGAGATCACAAATAATATGACGCCAGCTACCAGCAATGCTACGACAATGTCTCGTCATCACGTATGTCATGAGACAAATATAAATATTATATTTACTTATATATTTACAAAGATTAACACAAGTGCGGAAGGCCGCGACCTATGCAGATTTGTACTCTCAATTAAAATACATTAATGTAGCCATTTTTCTTCTATTTAGATAATTTTCACATCTTGATTCGTCTAAAAAAAGTAAATCGTACTGATTATGTTGTATGGATTGGTGACCAAGTCAGCAATGTTTGTCACATACAAAACTACTTCAAAGTGCTCAAAGAAATGCTGTTTGATTTTGGTGTTTAAAAACAGCCAGGTAATTCAGTTATACAGTATGTAAGTAAAGTATGTTGCCGATTTTTAAGGTGCAAAAATTAATTAAAAATAAATAAATTGGTTATCAAATTTTTCTTTGAGCACTTATTGAGCATTTCATTGGCTTTTCAGTACAAGCTACTCTTGCTTCACAAACAATAAACATAATAGTTCAACATTCAGATAATAATTAACAATACATGACACAATAAGTCAAAATGTCTGATTACAATGTTACAACTCTGGCAGTATTGGTTAAAATACTAATTAAACAAACTTATGCTTTTGGCAGTATGCTGGCTAAGCTTATGTTTATGCTTATTAATTTACAAGCTTTTGAAGATTGCATTTAGTCAACACTGATAAAAGGCAAAGAATACGGAATACCAATAACATTTTACACATAATTTCTAGTTAATTGTCTGGATGCAATTTATACGATATCAATAAAATCCTCTAAGTCAATAAATTAATCACAATAAATGTGTGACTACAAATTTATTACAAGGAAATTTAATTTAAACTTTTCAAAGAAGGTATCTGATAAAAAATCTACATATATTAAAATATATCGTTGTTGTACATTCAATTATTACATTTTTGAGAATACAAAAAACCAAAGTTATAATTAATTATTGGAAGGCACAAAAAAGTATTTGAGCGGTTTATCTAAGCATTTTAATAATGATTTTTATAATAATTTTGGCAGGCTCACTAAGATGGTTTAGATAGCTTACTCACCATGATTTTGATTTATATAAATGGATATATAATAAGCTTACGGTTTTCATAATTTTAGGGATTTATAATTTTTTTCTTAAAGGTCACATTATTCTACCCAGAGTAATCTTTGGGCACAAAAAAATAACTCGAAATAGTTAAATTAGGTAAAGCTTGCTCCTAAAGTCTCGTACATACCAACTAAATAAAATATTAAAGTAAATTACATTGAATGTAATAAAATAATAATATGTGACTATTCTCTGGTAAATTAGTTTTACATTCGACTCTTTCTCTAAGAGTCAAATGATAAATAATAAAAATGACAACAATATATAATTACAAGGTATAATACAATGACAATATTTAGTAATTTTTATAAAAGAAAAATGGCAGTTATTACCCTTAAAATGATAAGAAACGTTTGAAGACTTTTGCTCAAGATCTAAGGTCCTTACATTTTTCAGCAACAAGGTAAAATAAGGAACTTATCAAAAGTTTGTCCAAAGAGGGTTTTTTTCTAGTCTAATTCTATAAACTGCTAGCAGATTCAATAAATAATTTATACAAAAAAATGTAGAAACATATTACAAATTATTTTAAAAAAGAAAATGTTATCTGCGACATAGCAGTAAAATGTCTCAACAACAAAAGTAAGGATCCAAAGTCAAGCAAGAGTCTTGCGGAAGAAAGAAAATCAATGTTCTGTTGTTAACTGGTCCTTATCTAAGCAATGCTATCACAGACTGGGATAGTAGATAAGAAAATGGAAGGAAATTTGACAAGTTAACAACAAACATTTAGAAAAGTTCACATTTGTACACGTTATTAAGAAATAGTAGAAAACATGATGAGTGAGAAGGAACTTCACTGGGGTTCAGTTTTGACTATGGCGGGGGAGGTGATGACAGAGACGGGGCTACTGCGGGGCAGCTCAGGTACTGCGGGGGAACTCTTCAACTCCTCACACTCCTTGGTGAACTACAACAAGCAACAAATTGACTGCTAGAGAGGAAAGTAACTGTTAAGGTGAATATTATCTTTGTCTTATACATACTGTAGTAGAAAATCCAACCAACCATTTGTACCAGTGGACATATTGAAGCCAATTCTATATTCTAATAGAATATATTTGTACAACCCAAAATGTGTGCTACTGTCTTTGCACTAAGTTTTTGTTATTTTGATAGTTTATACGACAAAATACCGGTATGCTATTGTTGCTAAGCTTGGTTAAAAAGTTTGTATATTCCAAACAAATCAGTAATTCACACCAATTCACTAGTGATGGTGGCTCAATTTTACGTAATTATTTTTTTATTTAAAATACTAAAACATTCACAACAGGATCGAAAAGGTAACTTTTTGACTCTCAGTTAGGATGTATATATTAGATTAGATTTCAAAAGCCCAGACACACAACAGTGTGTATTTTACGAGTGAAGGATGAGTGTTGATTGAATGACATGACAGCTGTATGTATGTTACGGATTAATATCAGCTAGCATTTATCCAGGGGCATTAATTAAGCAAATGATCACTACAGATAACGATTCCAGTCTTAAACCATCAAAACTGACTTATCAGGATCATAACGGTAACCTTAAATTATTTTACAAAAACTTCAACCACTGACTACTCAGTTAAAGCAATGTTTACTTTTTAATAAATTTGAGTAATATTTTATATAACAATTTTCTTTCAATAATGTAATTTCATATAAGCACTAAATCAGTTAAGAGGATACAAGCCTAGTCGTTTTCCTTTTTACAAAGCCAGGAGGGCATTTCTAACTTTTTGAAGGGTGATTGACTTACCCTCTGCAGTTGTTTGCGCAGTTGGTCGTTCTCTTCTCTCAGTCTGCGATTGTCCGCCTCTACCCGGTCTAACCGCACGGCTAACCTCTCCACCAATCCGATCACTCGCTGTCTCGTCGCCTCCTTCGCGTCACTAAGCGCATCCAGTACGGCTGCCACCTGCTCCACCACGCTACCGACCGCTAAACAAAAACATGTCAAATTGTTGATTACTCTTTTTATTACATTTTAATCAACCAATAAAATTTACATGAGGTAGCTCATTAATTCATACAGTTTAAGGCTATCTCTGAACTACAGAAGCGTCGTAACACAGCACAAGAGCTATGAGGGGTTTTTTTACACAAGAAACATTATCTGAGCCCCAGCACAGTAGTTATGCACTCTAACTAAACCAGCAGCCTTACTGCCAACGGCTTATTGCTAAAACGGGCTGCCATTTTGATCCAGAGTGGGATGGATTCTAGACCTGGCTGATTTTTGTCGGCTACCTATCAATGAATGATGCCTTTTAGCAAAAGGTCGACGTTTGATACTGACATTGCCAGGGTTTGTACCATTCGTTTACATAAAACTTGCCCTTTATGAAAAGCCACACACAAAAGCAAAATTACCAGCATTAAGGGTTCAATCCTGCCATGCTTATAGCTATGTGAAATTGTTGTAACCCAGCTCACCTTCACTCCCATCCATACAGAAAAAAGAATGATAGCTCTCTAAAATGAGCATAACTTTCTCTGTATTGTAGAATGTTTAAATCTTTACAAAATCTACAAGAATGTTCTAGTTGAATGTAGCTAATAAAAACGTCATGTTTTCCGCTAAAGGTATTTTCCTCACCATTCTCGTGGTTGTTGGTCTCGGAAGCGCTGTCCTCGGTGTCCGTACTCAGCTCTATCTCGGAGTTGAATAATGCGGTGGGTGTTGCGGGTGGTTCTTGTTTTGGCGCTAACAACGGCCTCTTCTCCTTCCCCTCTGTGACTGGCTGGAAAAGAATAGTCTGGTGAGGAAAACAGCATACCAACAATCAATTCAAAGATGTCAACATTAATTTCAAAATATTTCTGCAAAAAATATTTTATCAATTTCAACTAGCAAGGGGATTTGATTAAATGATTTAAACTATCCTTATTCCATTTGTTTTCTTTGCTTGCAATTAAATAACCGAGTTTATAAGACATCCAATGGAAATACTCTGTTGAAAGTACTATCTTTGACTATTAATACAACTTTTGTATCCAATAGTCAATGGTACTATGAAATCTTTAGATTACAGCTGACACACCATCACTATATTTTAACATGAGTGATCAAAATGGTGAGAAAACAAGTCACACCCCCATAAACCATATACTTAAAATGTTCGTCATGACGAGAAACCTTGCGCAAAATTATCCAGCCCTATAAAGTCGTAATTGTTTTCCAAAGGGAACTTTCCATTTACCTAATGTTAAAAATATCTCAGCTGTTATTACTTGTTTGTATTACCATTACTGTATTCTGCTTTGTTTATTTCAGCTTAACTTAACCAATCAATAGTTTTATTAATACTTATGTAGTAAACGGGGTGGAGCCCGTGGGTAACAGCTAGTTATTTTAAAGCCCATAAATGACAGCTGGGTCCAGTTTCAGAAGGAAATTTTTTACCAGAATAAAACCACCAATCTTCTAAATACCAGGCAAGTATTATATCTTGTATATTTCAGCTAAACTAACCTCTTGCTTTGGAACTGAGTCGTGCCTATGAGCTGGTGGTGCTAGGGCAACATTGGGCTGGAAGTTGCTCTCAAATTGTTCCATCTGGGACAGCGGAACAACTCTCTCAGGATGGAGCAGGACAGGCGGGTCGTGGCTTAAATACGCTGGAACACTGGAACAGAACCATCAGATAAGTCTTTAACAACAAAACATGATTCTCATAAACTTTGTTGGATTTGGGCTAAAGCATTGTTTTGATAGTGTGATTCTTTATCACCTGATTACGAATGGTTTGAAATATACATTTTGAATCCTTAGTATCTTGTGTTCCAGTTTTGTCTGTATGCAAAATCCTTGGGTTATAAAATGTTTGTTTCATTGTTTTATGAATAATACTATCCAGGCCAAGGTTTATGGTAAATAGCACCTCCTAACTAAAATCCTCCTTACTGGGCAAATTATTGAAATTAAAGTATCTGGAAACTAGTGTAACGCCATTTGAAGGTTATAATACTGATTAAGAATTGTGTATTTTATATTTTTTAGCAAATTAATCAAAAAAATATCGGAATACAAACTTGTTGGGAAGTCAGTGCCCTTACAAATGTGGCACTCTGGGCTAGCTCAGTCAGCCCATTTAAAGAGTGGGTCCTTATAATATTAGTATCTAATTTTGAATCTCAAATTCGTTATATGACCATGAAGACACTAAGAAAGTAGAAAATGTTTTTGTCGTATTGAGTAGTTGTTACAATGGAAGAAATAATATCATTGTGTTTTTATTCCAACACTTCACTCAAGCTAGTCAAATTTATGTTTACCATTAGAAAATGTAATTTGCCATTCACAAGATATACAAATTGTCCTTTGTTTTCCTACTTAACTTGTATGGTCTAGTAGAAACTCGGGATCAAAGTTTTTGGGCAGGCATTAATTGCGCCAACTGCTCCATGGAGCCACCCGATACGTTCCTTAACTAAGCAAAGTGGCGGCCCTCTTTGACTGTATAATTGAGTAGGTTTGGTTAGGTTAGATTAGGATAGAATAGGAGGTTAGGAGAGGATGACATGTAAACAAGGAGATTGCTTCTGCCTGCAACTCACCCCTACCTTGGGCTTGGCGCAATTAAGAAACTCTTTGGTGCAATTATTGCACGACCAAGTTTTTTTTGCCAAATTTTATGAACTCTTTTGTCTACTCACTGTTTGCTTTCTTTGCTCAAGGAGGGCCAGGGTCTCCACGCGCCCATGTTCCTGGCCCAGCTCTCGTACCAGTTGTTGTAGTAGTGGAATGCATCGTAGTGCTGCAGGTACACTGCCGCCGCTGACGGACTGAGTAGCCCGCTGTCCTCCAGCTTAGCTCTCTTGCAGGCCACCACCTCATCCTCCTCTATCAACTTGTCTCCCACCACCTCCATACACTCCTCGATCTGTAACAATACATGGACCGTTACCAAGAGCACCAGGGTGCACCTATATTCAGAGGATGAAAAAGAAATAAGTAGATTATTGACAAAGATTTAAGGTTTCTTTGGCCAGGTCAGTTCAATAAAAGTAGGTTGATAATAGCTCCACAACTTGTCAAATCACATAGACTTACTAAATTTGGAAAATCTTTTACATGAAAGTGATATTATCGATTTCCTTGAGAGTTTAATTAATGAGCTATTAGATTGTTAAATTTAGATGATAGATAGGCTATAATATTTTCTATTTAAAGTTTAACTAGTGCATTCAAGCTTGATAGTTCTGATCCAAATCTCAAGATTTTAACAACTCTCCTAGTGTACTATTTCACCACCATCTTAGCAGTTCCAATCTCAGGATATCACTCAAACAATTCCGGTCCCAGGGTTATGACCACTTCAATCCTAGGACTTCAACTATTCCAATCCAGAGATTCCAACAACTACATCTGGATTTTGACCACTCAGATATCTTTTTAGCTCAAAAAATGTTTCAGTACAGTTCACTTCCTAACTTTGAAAAATTACTCCAATCCCGACATTTCGACATGGATTTTTGGGACTTAACTCCCCTCACACAAGATGTAGGTTGCAGCGTTGCAGCAATGACTGCTTATCAGGACTTAATCCCAGTCCCAGGTAAGTCTGGGGTGATAAGCTCAATATCAGGGCTGTTGTGAGAGGGAGGGGGCTGTACTAGGTCAAGGGCAGCTAGCTCCCCGCGTCGCGTTGTTCATTCATGGTTGCCATGACGACGGTCTGGTACCACCCCTACGCGACGTCTGCTTCCCGCCACCCCGGGACTGCATAGCAGGTGCGGCTGTCTGCTACTGAGATACATATATCTCGGACTGTGGACATCCAACCGAAACCGAATGTTCATAATGTAAGTTGACACACATGGACAGTTCACCCCAAATAGAACCCAGCTAAGCAAGTTTTCTAAGGAACTTGTAGCTAGAAAGATATCAAAATCGTGCAAGGAAACTGTTCTGTTTTAAGTATTATTGATCGTTAGTGAGTTAGAGATGCAATGATGTATGTTCAACCTGAATAACTAGAGGATGGGGATTGAATGTATTCAGATGCCTTGTTGTGAAGCTGTGTTACTGATGAAGATCATATGTTTCCTTAGCTAGCACGATTTTTAAGCCAAATTTCAGGGGAAGGTCCAGTTCCACACAATGAAAACCAAAACCACTAACTTTCTCGGGATCAAATCGGCGATCTGGTTACACATAACCAGACCGCGTCCCCTTAAAGAATCATGATGATAAAACTTGTTGAAAACACATAATAAATCTACTACACTTTGCATAATCAACGAAAAAGTAAATCCGAGAGTAATAAATCACTCGCGTTTCACTTGCGTGTCTAAAATTACGACTTGTCACCCGGGAAATTACGGCGCCCATTAAATGGGAAATATGCACCTGAACGTGTAGAACTAAATTAAAATGATACTACTAAGTTGCCAAATCTACGTAGCTCTTTATCAATAAATTAAGCAGATAAGCTTGGCTGGTAGCGGGGAATGTCGCGGCGCGGGCCAAATTGGCTTTACAATGTAAGTCTCTACACACTTGCCACGTGGACGATCTAAGATAACATCGTTACGATTTTGAGTGCAACATAGTGTCAGTGCAGTAAATAAATAAGAAGAAGAATTAATAACGCCTCCTTAAGAGCTACATGAATGGGGCGTCAGGACATGCTTCTCCTTTTTCCTTATTTTTGCCTCGTTGAAAAGGGGTTTCGTGAACTTTCATACAGTATGTTTTAAAGTACGTAGCTTACCTCATCTTATTATCCGATTTCAAATTCTGACCTTTTCCGTTAATTCACTACCACACTAGTGGAAAGTGGTTAGGTTAGGTTCAAAAACTAACCTAAATAAACTAATTCATTACCACTTCTATTGCTAACAATCTATTGCTCCAAAACTAGGTGGTGAATTAATGGAAAAGGTCCTCAAATTCAGTATAGTTTACTTTTTACCTATTTTACAATTCTAGAAACCAGCATCCACTGACATCGCCGAAACGAATTCCGCCTGATTTCGAAACCCTACGAGTGGGATAGGATTTGTAATTAGGGGGCTATCGTTGCCCAAATGTTATTTTATACCGTCTGTTAAAAGGCCTTAATTAGACAAGCGGGCCCATAGGTCCAATAGCGAGACGCCGTCGTCTGCGACTTTACTGCCGTTGCATAAAATTCAAATTATGTTTTAGTGAACAAAACTATAATCAAAAAGTCGGGCTCATAAAACCGTACGGCGGACAGTAAACCGGACTATAAGTTCGGCTTTTGTTAACTTTGTGTCGTAAACTTCATCCAATCACAGCCCCCCTCCCCCCCCTTTGAAAGCTAGTTTACCCATTCGATGCGTGTTTTGTTTTGACTTTTTGTACCGAGCGTGGGAGGTTTTTTTACGATGCAATTGCTACATGTCTCTCTGATAAAAATTAAGACGTTTACATTTATATTGAGGTTATGACGATCCCTTTATTGTTTGGTTTTCTTATCCTTAAATTTGCCTGTCCACATAGCCCCGGAACGTATCCAGCAAAGTAAGGGGTGAGCAAGTAGCCTACAGTAGGATGAACAGTACTAATGAATTTGTAATAATTATTATTTTATTATTGGTAAGTGTTCTATGCTTTTAATTTAGATTTGGTTTCATTTTCGCGCTTATGCTGCTGGAATTACTGAAATAATTGTTATCGGGCGAAATCAAATATTTACTTACGAAATCCAATAGTCTTCAACTATATTTAGTACTGTAGCAAGATTTATAAGGGACAATAGGATTCGAACCTAGATATCGCTGTCATGGATTTGTACGGTAATTCGATGCGATACCATTGAACAGAAATAATCAGCTACCGACCATCGATGTATAAATACTTATTATAAATCGATGCTACCGCCTTGCAGTTGTAGCTATGTAGGCTATGTGCAGTATTCGATAAACATATTTCGGTCATAACTTTGTTCTCTAATGAGTTGCTCAGAGAATCGTTAACTTAGACCTTCAAATTAAATTTTAGGTCTTCTATAACCTTTGTTTGCACTTTAAATTTCCTAAGAATGGGATTTTCTAGTAATTTAATACCCATTTTGCAATTTTTGCAACCTTTTACAAACATTGAAACACTGCGTGTCCAGGGACCTTTGTGATAAGTTTTGAGCCAGGTTCAAAGGCGAGTAATCCCGTAATGGGTGTTCCCGCTAAAAGCGTCGCCTCGAATCTGGCAAAGAGTTCCCGCCAAGTTGCGGCCTAGGCTCTCTCGTAGATTACCAGTGTGCCTATTTATAGTGAGGTTATCACATCGGCGCAGCTTGATCCACTAATTAAAATATTGCGAGCACATGGCAGGGCGAGTCTAGCAGATTATATAAGGTGCTAGAGGAATAAGTGAAACATTTGTTTTTATTTTGGGAAGAATGAAGAAGTCAGGGCAAATGTGAGCACTCTTAAAAACATGTAGGATTCTGGATTGAGAGTTAGAGCGAGTGAAGAGAGTGGGGTTGCTAAAAAGGTTAAAACTCAGAGTTTATGTCAGAAGTGGTCAAAGATTATCGTGACAAGCCTTATCAACAAAGACAACACATGGTTTCCAAAGGACACAAACCTTTCTTGATTCGACTGCATTCTAATAATTTTGATTATAACCCTTATCTAAATTCCGAATAAACTCAAGAATGGTCACTTTTTCTCATAAGTAGGGCCTAATTAAAGCCCCTTTTATATTGATAATTCTTCAGCGTCGTCGAAAGGGACCTGGGCAAATTGCTTTGGTTCATTGTCACACATTACCGGTTGATCTTCCCCATTAGTCATAGTCAGTCAGTTTATCACGCACACGCTGTAACTTCGGGTGGGCATTATTTGCGCCAACTGACCTGAGTCAGGTAGTAGGGTATTCCTGAATTGCGCTCACTACTTTTCAATGAAATGGCGACCATTCAAAGTAGGTATTTTAAGCCAAGTATGAATGGAGATGAGTGTAGGATGAGAGGCGCGATGTTGTAGGCCGACGGGAAACGGACAGAGGAGCGCAAGTCGTAAAACTGTCAACCCCTCGGCCGAAGAATTCGTCGGGGTAGGACCAAGGAGCGCAGAGGTGCTTGCGCTCCTTGGTCCTACCCGTGCAAGGAACTAATCCCCTACTTACGAGGGTTGAACAAGACAATGCTTGAGTCGACCCTGCGAGTAAATCCCATTAGTCGCGCCTCACTGACTACACCATTGGATCAGGTATATTTTTCTAGTGCAACTTATTACCAAACTAATGTATCAACAAATTACCAGGCCGTACACTTTCACTTTCGAATTTAAATTGCAATATAAAAGCTGATCCTTCAGTTGAATGTTAAACCACATTTAGATTTTTTTTATTTTATAAAAATGGATTTCAAATAGGCTACTTTTTAATAATTGCGACTTGATTAAGGTAGGTGACTTTAGTCTTCATGGTGTGGATCTAAAATCAATGAATGGAAATTATTGTAAATTAGTAAGTTTATTCACTTTTAATAACTGCTTTAAACAAACATAATCTTTGAAAATAAAGGGGTATTGCACCGTTAGTTTTACCTTAGAAAAGGTGTTGAACCCTATTAAAATGTGCAAATTTGCAATGGGACCCCTCGCTATGAAATATACTAATTTTTATGCAGTAATGGTTTGTAAAATCCTAGCTAATTTAAATCCATGAATACAATTAAATGCTTTCAACGTGTACCCACCATTGATAAAAAAACCCGAATTTTACATCTTAGTTTCATAGGTAAATTCAACAGACAGAAACCATCTCTTCTTTATGATATGTAAAATGCGCATATCCATTGAAGTACTTTATTTTTCCATTGATTGATAAAAAGAAAAGGTAATACAAAACATACGTACCAATACAGTATATAGTTGATATACTTTGCAGTTTCTCAGACTCGAGAGCAAGGATCGGAGTCAGAATTTTACTATGTATATTGTATTTGTGTCAAAATGATGACTTTTTATGTGGACAATTTTGTACTATTTCGAATCCCATATATTTTTTCCAAAAATACAATACGGGCCATTCTCAATTCATTTCACATTACTTAGGAGGCAAGCTTTACTTTTTAATGCCAACAGTGAAAACATAATATTACAAAAACATGATTTTACAAAGGAACAATAATTTTTAAAGTTACTTAGCCAACACTTTATATGGTGGCATGAATCAAATTCCATATAATTTTAAAGTTATTGCAATTCCAAATCATCTTCCTAATTTAAACTCAATTTGTATTACTTTCTTTTAGTTTTCGAATTATCATCTATATTTGGCGTTTATGTTGTCACCATGTAAAACGTTTGTTAAATGACACAAATGATGTATAATATAACATTGTCATCACAATGTCTAAATAGCAACATGTCACAACGTCAAACAACATAATTCATTGTTACTAATGTTTGTATAGGCCTAAAAAATGTTTAAACTGTAGGCCTACGGTTTGATGTTTTTAAAAAATAACTTTGTTCTCGCTGGATAAATAAGTTTGATTATTTTGCCTTGAAATAATCATATAGCCTTATTTAGATGAAACAGTTATTGTTCATTTAAAGAAAAATCACAATATATTACATTGTGGATGCTGACTAATGGTGCACTCTGATTAGGATTTATTTGCCCCAATGAAGTATTTTTACCCACGAATCTTTGACATTAGTTAGAAAATGTACCAATTGCACCGTTAACATTAACCGAGAATTCTTTAGGAATCTGCACCGGTAACGAATTTGTAAAATTGGTCACCTTATTAGATGTACTGCAAGAAATTAAAAAAAAAAAAAACCCACGTCACTGATTGTAAGTTACTCATTACTTATTATCTCTTATTTGATTCTAGACTCAAAAGTTTATTTTTTTATAATTGATAATTTACTTTGTAACTGGTAACAATACTTGAATAAAGACAAGTTTTAATTTTTGTAGTTTACTCTTTTTTTAGAATTCCTTTTAGAGTATGTGCCGGTTATTGTTATTTGAATTTAGCATTAAAATATAGTAATTATTTTTATATCTATTGGTAATCCGGAGGCTATAAAATCTACTTAAGAGTCTTCCTTAGTGGAAGCCATGTTGGATTTCTTCCCCATAAGAACAATGTTAAACATTACATCATTTGTGGAAACGTAACGGCGTTATTTGTTAAGATATAGCTTTGAAATTTATAATTTGTATTTTCAACATAATAGACTCGTGACTGAGGTTTTTGAATTTCGAAAATCCATTTTCATTTCCTTTCAATAATAAGCTTAATTTTAAGCTAATTAATAATCAATTATTCATTATAAAAATTAAAAATTGTGAAATAAAAAACGTCAATCTCTAGAGGACCGCAATTCCTTAAATTTAACTCCTTATCCATAATTATATGACAATTTGCTGATGAGATATTTGGACCCAAAGTTAACATTGTTCTTATGGGGAAGAAATCCAACATGGCTTCCACTAAGGAAGACTCTTAAGAGGGTTCCCTACCCCCGCCGAAAAACGTTAGAAAACCGCTTCGCGCGGTATCATATAGCGATTCTAGTTTTAACATTTAAATTGTGAACCAAACACCATTTTGTACATAAAGAGTGGTTCTACTAAGTTTGCTTTTTAAAAAATGTCTATGCTTACGCAATCAAGGGCAACGACTTGTCAAAGTTAGTGAACTTTACAGTTAAAGTTCACTAAATTTGACAAGTCGTTGCCCTTGATTGCGTAAGCATAGACATTTTTTAAAAAGCAAACTTAGTAGAACCACTCTTTATGTACAAAATGGTGTTTGGTTCACAATTTAAATGTTAAAACTAGAATCGCTATATGATACCGCGCGAAGCGGTTTTCTGGCGTTTTTCGGCGGGGGTAGGGAACCCTCTTAAACGATGCTTAAACCATTACTTTGGAAATAGCCAAGTAAATTCTGATTAAACAAATTTGTGCTTGTCTAAACAGTTGGGAATAATGATAGGATCTTGAGGAGTAGATGCTTTCATTATAGTTGTGGACAGGGTATCTCCGGACCAGGAAAAGGAGGCCTACCTGACTCTGCTATTGTGGAGTTGCCCGACCGACCGACCCTAATTAATGTCGCTTGGCTGCGCTCAACGAAACAATAACTAGGCACCATATACCATAAACTTAAGTTATGTTATTTACAAAAATTATTAATATTGATTATCATATAATGTTTTGTTTTAAAATGTAGATTATTTTGATACTAAATTTGATGTAAATCGGCCAATTTTTACCATTTGTGCCGCCAAACTAGTTTTTCTTTTAAAAACTAATTTTTAATAAACAATAAAATGGAATATAATTTACATCAAAGCGTGAGCATATGGAGGGATAACAAAATGCCTTTGTACGATTGTATAAACTTTTTATTCCGTCATAACAAAAATAAATAGCTCGTTTGAATGAATAGCTGGTTTCTTAGTTTATTTCATTAATGCAGAAGAAAAACGACACAACTAAAAAAACTATTTTTACAGGAGAACGTTTCAAGTTGTTATAATTTATATAGTAGTGTCCATAATAGCTCACATAAAGTTCACGTATTAATTGCTTTTTAGTAGGATACTTTCTTTGTTTATACAAAAGGAGTGACTTGTTATGAATAAAATGTCAATAAATATTTATATTCCATTGTATTTCGTAAAAAAATAACAGGAACAAATAACAAAATAACAGCTTCTTGATCGTAAACAGCGACAACGACATTCTTTTCCTTGGCCTTTTGTCCCTATTCATTTTAGAAACAGTTCTTGTATGTTGCTTATTTTTATATTACATTACACATGCGTTATGCCTATTTAGTATTAGTTAAATTTTAGCTACAACTATCACACTGTGCTCTATGTTTTAATTTATGTCGTGTTGTTTTTTCGTATTTTGTGCCTTTGCGTTTTGATAAATTTAGAATCAGTAGAAATATTGTACAGTAAATCAAGTTACTGATAAAAATTATGTTTTCAAATTTGTATTCAAACGATCTATTTATTTTACGATGAAATAAAATGTTAATACATTCATACATACGCATTTTGTTATTCCTCCTTATGCTCACGCTTTGATGTAAATTATATTCAATTTTCATTTTTTATTAAAAAATAGTTTTTAAAAGAAAAACTAGTTTGGCGGCACAAATGGTCAAAATTGGCCGATTTACATCAAATTTAGTATCAAAATAATCTACATTTTAAAACAAAACATTATATGATAACAAATATTAATAATTTTTGTAAATAACTTAACTTAAGTTTATGGTATTGGGTATCTAGTTGTTGTTTTCGTTGAGCGCAGCCAAGCAGCATTAATTAGGGTCAGCCAGGCGGGCCACCTCACAATAGCCGAGGCAGGTAGGTCTCCTTTTCCTGGTCCGGAGATACCCTGTCCACAACTATAGATACACTTTTTTGTTGGCAATACAACAGTTAAAAAAGTAAACGAAACAAAATAATCGATTTATTTTAAGATATTTCTAAATATATACTTTCAGAAAAACCTAAGTAATTCTTATTCAAAAAGTATTTTTAGATTTAAACAAAGCCTATGTAAACAACACTACTTTTTGAAGTAAATTTAGCCCAGGCACATTGTCATTTGGCGAATATCACTTTCAGCAGTAGGCTCACCCACCTAATCCGGAAATGCACAACATAATATAATGTTGTTCTTAAGAATTAGTTTCAAGAATGGTATGCGTTGCTCCTAAATAGTACGAACGTCCGGTAATATTAAGTCATTCAATATCCTAACCTCTATCACGAGATAAAATGTCAGGTGTTTCCACAGGACGGAGACGAAGGTTGAATCACGGGTCGATGATCAAAACAAATCACGTAGAATCATGCATGCTATAAGCAATTAATAGTCCTCATGCATTCAAAGCTATTTCAAAATTGTATAAACTATACCTGCAAAACAAAATAATGTAAACATTTGATAGTTCTGAAACGCAGAGAGAAAGTTAAGCTGTCTCGAATAATCTAATATGATTTTAATTATAATAGAATAATGCAAATTTAGTTACGTACTATTTAGTGATAAATATTCAATTTTTATTAAACTGCACTTAGAAAAATATGCAGTTTGTCTGCATTGAAAATGGGCTTATTAACGTAGGACAAAAACCAACTGTTTTTAAGATAACTACTTCGAATGCATAATACAGTATCTTGCATTGTCTCTGTTAACATATTTATAGTTTCAAAATTACTCCTTACATTTTCATTTTAAAGTAGTGTATTCAATGAGGCACGACTAATGGGATTTACTTGCAGGGTTGACCCAGCCATTGTCTCTTTTAATCCGTATAATTAGGGGATTAGTTCCTTGCATGGGTAGGACCGAGGCGCGCAAGGTACCTCTGCGCGGGAAACGGACAGAGGAGCGCAAGTCGTAAAACTGTCAACCCCTCGGCCGAAGAATTCGTCGGGGTAGGACCAAGGAGCGCAGAGGTGCTTGCGCTCCTTGGTCCTACCCGTGCAAGGAACTAATCCCCTACTTACGAGGGTTGAACAAGACAATGCTTGAGTCGACCCTGCGAGTAAATCCCATTAGTCGCGCCTCACTGACTACACCATTGGATCAGGTATATTTTTCTAGTGCAACTTATTACCAAACTAATGTATCAACAAATTACCAGGCCGTACACTTTCACTTTCGAATTTAAATTGCAATATAAAAGCTGATCCTTCAGTTGAATGTTAAACCACATTTAGATTTTTTTTATTTTATAAAAATGGATTTCAAATAGGCTACTTTTTAATAATTGCGACTTGATTAAGGTAGGTGACTTTAGTCTTCATGGTGTGGATCTAAAATCAATGAATGGAAATTATTGTAAATTAGTAAGTTTATTCACTTTTAATAACTGCTTTAAACAAACATAATCTTTGAAAATAAAGGGGTATTGCACCGTTAGTTTTACCTTAGAAAAGGTGTTGAACCCTATTAAAATGTGCAAATTTGCAATGGGACCCCTCGCTATGAAATATACTAATTTTTATGCAGTAATGGTTTGTAAAATCCTAGCTAATTTAAATCCATGAATACAATTAAATGCTTTCAACGTGTACCCACCATTGATAAAAAAACCCGAATTTTACATCTTAGTTTCATAGGTAAATTCAACAGACAGAAACCATCTCTTCTTTATGATATGTAAAATGCGCATATCCATTGAAGTACTTTATTTTTCCATTGATTGATAAAAAGAAAAGGTAATACAAAACATACGTACCAATACAGTATATAGTTGATATACTTTGCAGTTTCTCAGACTCGAGAGCAAGGATCGGAGTCAGAATTTTACTATGTATATTGTATTTGTGTCAAAATGATGACTTTTTATGTGGACAATTTTGTACTATTTCGAATCCCATATATTTTTTCCAAAAATACAATACGGGCCATTCTCAATTCATTTCACATTACTTAGGAGGCAAGCTTTACTTTTTAATGCCAACAGTGAAAACATAATATTACAAAAACATGATTTTACAAAGGAACAATAATTTTTAAAGTTACTTAGCCAACACTTTATATGGTGGCATGAATCAAATTCCATATAATTTTAAAGTTATTGCAATTCCAAATCATCTTCCTAATTTAAACTCAATTTGTATTACTTTCTTTTAGTTTTCGAATTATCATCTATATTTGGCGTTTATGTTGTCACCATGTAAAACGTTTGTTAAATGACACAAATGATGTATAATATAACATTGTCATCACAATGTCTAAATAGCAACATGTCACAACGTCAAACAACATAATTCATTGTTACTAATGTTTGTATAGGCCTAAAAAATGTTTAAACTGTAGGCCTACGGTTTGATGTTTTTAAAAAATAACTTTGTTCTCGCTGGATAAATAAGTTTGATTATTTTGCCTTGAAATAATCATATAGCCTTATTTAGATGAAACAGTTATTGTTCATTTAAAGAAAAATCACAATATATTACATTGTGGATGCTGACTAATGGTGCACTCTGATTAGGATTTATTTGCCCCAATGAAGTATTTTTACCCACGAATCTTTGACATTAGTTAGAAAATGTACCAATTGCACCGTTAACATTAACCGAGAATTCTTTAGGAATCTGCACCGGTAACGAATTTGTAAAATTGGTCACCTTATTAGATGTACTGCAAGAAATTAAAAAAAAAAAAACCCACGTCACTGATTGTAAGTTACTCATTACTTATTATCTCTTATTTGATTCTAGACTCAAAAGTTTATTTTTTTATAATTGATAATTTACTTTGTAACTGGTAACAATACTTGAATAAAGACAAGTTTTAATTTTTGTAGTTTACTCTTTTTTTAGAATTCCTTTTAGAGTATGTGCCGGTTATTGTTATTTGAATTTAGCATTAAAATATAGTAATTATTTTTATATCTATTGGTAATCCGGAGGCTATAAAATCTACTTAAGAGTCTTCCTTAGTGGAAGCCATGTTGGATTTCTTCCCCATAAGAACAATGTTAAACATTACATCATTTGTGGAAACGTAACGGCGTTATTTGTTAAGATATAGCTTTGAAATTTATAATTTGTATTTTCAACATAATAGACTCGTGACTGAGGTTTTTGAATTTCGAAAATCCATTTTCATTTCCTTTCAATAATAAGCTTAATTTTAAGCTAATTAATAATCAATTATTCATTATAAAAATTAAAAATTGTGAAATAAAAAACGTCAATCTCTAGAGGACCGCAATTCCTTAAATTTAACTCCTTATCCATAATTATATGACAATTTGCTGATGAGATATTTGGACCCAAAGTTAACATTGTTCTTATGGGGAAGAAATCCAACATGGCTTCCACTAAGGAAGACTCTTAAGAGGGTTCCCTACCCCCGCCGAAAAACGTTAGAAAACCGCTTCGCGCGGTATCATATAGCGATTCTAGTTTTAACATTTAAATTGTGAACCAAACACCATTTTGTACATAAAGAGTGGTTCTACTAAGTTTGCTTTTTAAAAAATGTCTATGCTTACGCAATCAAGGGCAACGACTTGTCAAAGTTAGTGAACTTTACAGTTAAAGTTCACTAAATTTGACAAGTCGTTGCCCTTGATTGCGTAAGCATAGACATTTTTTAAAAAGCAAACTTAGTAGAACCACTCTTTATGTACAAAATGGTGTTTGGTTCACAATTTAAATGTTAAAACTAGAATCGCTATATGATACCGCGCGAAGCGGTTTTCTGGCGTTTTTCGGCGGGGGTAGGGAACCCTCTTAAACGATGCTTAAACCATTACTTTGGAAATAGCCAAGTAAATTCTGATTAAACAAATTTGTGCTTGTCTAAACAGTTGGGAATAATGATAGGATCTTGAGGAGTAGATGCTTTCATTATAGTTGTGGACAGGGTATCTCCGGACCAGGAAAAGGAGGCCTACCTGACTCTGCTATTGTGGAGTTGCCCGACCGACCGACCCTAATTAATGTCGCTTGGCTGCGCTCAACGAAACAATAACTAGGCACCATATACCATAAACTTAAGTTATGTTATTTACAAAAATTATTAATATTGATTATCATATAATGTTTTGTTTTAAAATGTAGATTATTTTGATACTAAATTTGATGTAAATCGGCCAATTTTTACCATTTGTGCCGCCAAACTAGTTTTTCTTTTAAAAACTAATTTTTAATAAACAATAAAATGGAATATAATTTACATCAAAGCGTGAGCATATGGAGGGATAACAAAATGCCTTTGTACGATTGTATAAACTTTTTATTCCGTCATAACAAAAATAAATAGCTCGTTTGAATGAATAGCTGGTTTCTTAGTTTATTTCATTAATGCAGAAGAAAAACGACACAACTAAAAAAACTATTTTTACAGGAGAACGTTTCAAGTTGTTATAATTTATATAGTAGTGTCCATAATAGCTCACATAAAGTTCACGTATTAATTGCTTTTTAGTAGGATACTTTCTTTGTTTATACAAAAGGAGTGACTTGTTATGAATAAAATGTCAATAAATATTTATATTCCATTGTATTTCGTAAAAAAATAACAGGAACAAATAACAAAATAACAGCTTCTTGATCGTAAACAGCGACAACGACATTCTTTTCCTTGGCCTTTTGTCCCTATTCATTTTAGAAACAGTTCTTGTATGTTGCTTATTTTTATATTACATTACACATGCGTTATGCCTATTTAGTATTAGTTAAATTTTAGCTACAACTATCACACTGTGCTCTATGTTTTAATTTATGTCGTGTTGTTTTTTCGTATTTTGTGCCTTTGCGTTTTGATAAATTTAGAATCAGTAGAAATATTGTACAGTAAATCAAGTTACTGATAAAAATTATGTTTTCAAATTTGTATTCAAACGATCTATTTATTTTACGATGAAATAAAATGTTAATACATTCATACATACGCATTTTGTTATTCCTCCTTATGCTCACGCTTTGATGTAAATTATATTCAATTTTCATTTTTTATTAAAAAATAGTTTTTAAAAGAAAAACTAGTTTGGCGGCACAAATGGTCAAAATTGGCCGATTTACATCAAATTTAGTATCAAAATAATCTACATTTTAAAACAAAACATTATATGATAACAAATATTAATAATTTTTGTAAATAACTTAACTTAAGTTTATGGTATTGGGTATCTAGTTGTTGTTTTCGTTGAGCGCAGCCAAGCAGCATTAATTAGGGTCAGCCAGGCGGGCCACCTCACAATAGCCGAGGCAGGTAGGTCTCCTTTTCCTGGTCCGGAGATACCCTGTCCACAACTATAGATACACTTTTTTGTTGGCAATACAACAGTTAAAAAAGTAAACGAAACAAAATAATCGATTTATTTTAAGATATTTCTAAATATATACTTTCAGAAAAACCTAAGTAATTCTTATTCAAAAAGTATTTTTAGATTTAAACAAAGCCTATGTAAACAACACTACTTTTTGAAGTAAATTTAGCCCAGGCACATTGTCATTTGGCGAATATCACTTTCAGCAGTAGGCTCACCCACCTAATCCGGAAATGCACAACATAATATAATGTTGTTCTTAAGAATTAGTTTCAAGAATGGTATGCGTTGCTCCTAAATAGTACGAACGTCCGGTAATATTAAGTCATTCAATATCCTAACCTCTATCACGAGATAAAATGTCAGGTGTTTCCACAGGACGGAGACGAAGGTTGAATCACGGGTCGATGATCAAAACAAATCACGTAGAATCATGCATGCTATAAGCAATTAATAGTCCTCATGCATTCAAAGCTATTTCAAAATTGTATAAACTATACCTGCAAAACAAAATAATGTAAACATTTGATAGTTCTGAAACGCAGAGAGAAAGTTAAGCTGTCTCGAATAATCTAATATGATTTTAATTATAATAGAATAATGCAAATTTAGTTACGTACTATTTAGTGATAAATATTCAATTTTTATTAAACTGCACTTAGAAAAATATGCAGTTTGTCTGCATTGAAAATGGGCTTATTAACGTAGGACAAAAACCAACTGTTTTTAAGATAACTACTTCGAATGCATAATACAGTATCTTGCATTGTCTCTGTTAACATATTTATAGTTTCAAAATTACTCCTTACATTTTCATTTTAAAGTAGTGTATTCAATGAGGCACGACTAATGGGATTTACTTGCAGGGTTGACCCAGCCATTGTCTCTTTTAATCCGTATAATTAGGGGATTAGTTCCTTGCATGGGTAGGACCGAGGCGCGCAAGGTACCTCTGCGCTCCTTGGTCCTACCCCTACGGATTTTATTTATGACCTCCCATTAGAGCAGGTATTGTGCGCTCCTCGGTCCGCGAATCCCTCTGCGCTCCTTGGTCCTACCCCTACGGATTTTATTTATGACCTCCCATTAGAGCAGGTATTGTGCGCTCCTCGGTCCGCGAATCGTAGGCCGACATATGACACTTGAACTAGGCAATTCCTTCACTGGCAACTCACCCCTACCTGGCTTGGGTTTGGCGCAACTGAACATTTGTTTGGAACCCTTTGAGGGCTTGGCGCAATTGCACGACGCAACTTCATGCTACCTTTGCACAATACGCTGGATTTTCCAGCCAGAACCAATGATGAATGAACAGTAGGCATCGTCCGTCATTGGTCATTGCGGTTTTCAACGGAAGCAATAAATCATAGAATCGAAGGACCAGCCTGCGGTGGCGGTTAGGTCTTTGTTCTTCGCCGTCGCTTTTTTGACCGCTCCAAGATTTGGAAGCAGAGACCGTAAATTTATCATCGCGAGGTTACGAAAAGCAATAACTACTTCCTAGCATTCCTAGCGTTGTATCGATGATTGGTTTACAATGTTTGATTGAAGATTAAGTCATGCAGGTGTAAAAAATGCATCCAGTATGTTACATCCTAAATGTCTATCTTTACTTATTTACTTAAATTTATTCTATAACTATTATCAGCTGGTTATAATGTTTACATGTTCACTTTGTTTTTAATATGTGTTGAATAAAGTTGGTTAAAATTGTACCTTGATAAATACATTTATTATTTGTTCTAAATACATACAGAACAATTTGGCGACGATGGAGGTGAGTACAAGTAATTCAAATACCTCTCAAAACATTCAAATGATTAACTCAGCATTGATTGGGCCCTTCAATGAAAGATATGAAACATGGGAAATGTATATGGAAAGACTAGAGATATCATTCATTTATAACAACATTTCGGAAGATAAAAAGAAAATTACGTTACTTCACTGTATTGGATCAGACGCTTACAGTAAACTTAGGGATATATTGCATCCTGTATCACCTATAACTAAATCCTATGCTGAATTAGTTCAAACTCTTAATTCACATTTTACACCGAAACCAAATGAAGTATCAGAGACATTCAAATTTCATTGTAGACATCAATATGAAGGAGAAAACATTTCTGAATTTTCATTGGATCTTAGAAAGTTGTCTAGATATTGTAATTTCGGCACATTTCTGTCAAAAGCCCTGAGAAATCAATTCATACTCGGACTAAGGGATGAAAAAATACAGACAAGATTAATTACTCTAAGTGACAGTGATTTGAGTTTTGAAAAAGCTGTAGACATGGCTCAAGTAATTGAAAAGGCTCAAAACGATTCAATAACAATCCAATCAAAATTCAATAATGAAAACAATGAATTGCCGGTTAACTTAAATGTTGTACAACAGAAAAGTTTTCAAAAACCTAAAAACAGTACCAATATTAAACAATGTTACCATTGTGGAGAGTTACATGAATACATATCTGAATGCAAACACAAAAATACAACATGTAACTTCTGTAAAAAAATAGGGCATCTAGCAAAGATTTGTTTTAGGAATCCTAATGCACCTATCAAATTGCAAAGACAAAATAAGACTACATTTAACACTACTTCAAGAAATGTAAAACAAATAACAGACTCGTTCGAAGATCAAAATGAAATATTTCTACAACAAAATATGAACAATTCTGTTGGATCCCTCTATAAGGAAACTAATGTTATTGACATTTGTTCTATGAATACCTCAGAAGATAAATTTAGGAAAATTATGTTAAACATAAAAATAAATGGGAAACCTATTCCGTTTGAACTAGATACAGGAGCAGGAGTATCTTTGATGTCAAAAAGTAACTTTTCCAAGTTTTTTCCTAAACACAGACCTTTAATGAATCCAGACATAATCTTAAGAGATTTCAACAAAAATGAATTTGTTCCATTGGGTAAAACCATTGTTCAGGTTGGTTACGGTAACCAAACCAAATATCTTCCATTGTATATAGTCGATGGTAATAGAGATACGATATTTGGTAGGGAATGGCTGAGATCCATTAAAATAAATTGGTCAGACATACATAACGTTCACGGAGCTGACTTGGATAGAGTTAAACACTCAAATCCCAAAGTACACAATATTTTAATGGAATTTAAATCCATATTTGAACCAAGAGTTGGACGTTTCAAAGGGGGAGAAGCACTTCTTAACTTAAAGCCTGACACTACACCAGTTTTTAAAAAAGCTAGACCACTACCTTATGCTTTGTTACCAAAAGTTAGTGCAGAAATCGACAGACTAGAAAAAGAAGGTATAATTACAAAGGTGAATCAGAGTTCTTGGGCTACTCCAGTTGTACCGATTATGAAGGCAAATGGGAATATCAGACTGTGTGGAGACTACAAAGTAACCCTCAATCCCCATTTGGTAATACCAGAACACAACATGCCCCGCATTGATGATATTTTGGCCAGAATGGGTAATTCGACTAAATTTACAAAGATTGATATATCTGAAGCTTACCTACACATGCCAGTGAAAGAAGAATACAGAGAATTACTCACAATCAATACACATAAAGGTCTATATCGAGTAAATCGTCTACCATTCGGAATTGCAAGTGCACCTGCTATTTGGCAATCAGCAATGGAAAATATTCTACAAGGTATTGATGGTGTTGATGTTTTCTTTGACGATGTCAAAATAACAGCCCACAGTGATGAAGAACATTTGAAAAGACTCCGTGCTGTATTAAATCGGTTCAAAGACAACGATTTACACATTAATGTTTCTAAATCTCAATTCCTTGTACCAGAGATTGACTTTCTTGGTTACCATGTCTCGTCAAAGGGAATAAGTAAAAGTAAACATATTACTGAAGCAATAAGAAACCTGAAGAGACCAAGTAATGTGAAAGAAGTTAGACAAATCCTTGGTTTGATAAGTTACTATCGAAAGTTTATTCCAAACTTAAGTGAAAAGATGCAAGCCATTATTAATCTCACAAGAGCTAATGTACCTTTTAATTGGACTGAAGAATGTGAACATGATTTTCAATTGGTGAAGGAGGAAATGATGTCAGAGAATATACTATGCCATTTTGACCCACACTTACCACTCATTCTAGCAACAGATGCTAGTCAATCTGGAATTTCGGCAATTCTTTCTCATGTGTTTCCGGATGGAAACGAAAGACCTGTTGCATTTGCTTCCAAAACACTATCACAAACACAAAAACAGTACAGTGTCATACAAAAAGAAGCCCTGGCAATTTATTTTGGAGTTAAACACTTTTACCAATACCTTTATGGACGTCATTTCACCCTAGTTACAGACCACAAACCCCTGGTATCTATATTTGGACCGAAAAATGGAATACCACTTATGGCCGCAACAAGACTACAACATTATGCTATATTCCTTCAGGCATTTTCATTTGACATAAAGTATAAATCAACCAAAGACAATGTTAATGCTGATGCACTTTCAAGACTACCTAAAAATGTTGAAGAAGCTGCTGTTATTGACTCAGCCGATGTTCATGAAATAGAACAAATCTACACTTTACCTGTCACAGCTGAAGAAATAGCAAAAAATACACAATCTGATCCAGATCTTAGAGATATTTATCAATCACTAATCAGAGGGGAGCCAATCCATCACCCGATGTCTTCTAACGAACAAGAATGGTCAATTCAGCTTGGATGCTTATTAAAAGGGAATCGTGTCGTGATTCCCAAACAACTTCGTGCAAGAATTTTGAAAGAACTTCATGAGGCTCATGTGGGTATAGTTCGCATGAAGGGACTAGCTCGTTCGTATGTTTGGTGGCCTAAAATTGATGCAGACATTGAGAATATGACCTTAAACTGTTTGGGATGTCAACGAGTACAGCATGAATCACCCAAAGCACCAGTTCACCATTGGGAATATCCTTCAAGGCCTATGCAAAGAATTCATGTTGATTTTGCTGGACCATTTTATGGCCATTATTTTCTCCTAATTGTGGATGCCTACAGTAAATGGCCAGAAATTGTAACACTTACAACCATAAATTCACATAAAACTATTGAGGCTTTGCGTAAATTCTTCGGCTCCTTTGGAATCCCTGACATATTAGTGTCAGACAACGGAAGGCAATTTGTTTCATTAGAGTTTGAAAAATTTCTTAAATCAAATGGAATTAGACACAAGAGATCAGCACCTTACCATCCTGCTACTAATGGTCAAGTAGAACGCTATGTGCAAGACTTGAAAGATACCATCAGAGCCATGCACTTTGAGGAAGGCTCTATCGAAATAAAACTGCAGAGATATTTAATGGCCTATCGAAGAGCTCCACATAGTACTACAGGACAATCTCCTTCACATCTCTTTATTGGACGTCAAATTCGATCAAGACTTGACTTATTGTATCCTGATTTGTCACAAAAAATGAACCAGAAGTTTGACACAGACTGTGACAGGCAAAAGTCCTTTAAAGCTCAAGACCGTGACAGGCAAAAGTCCTTTAAAGCTCAAGACCGTGACAGGCAAAAGTCCTTTAAAGCTCAAGACCCTGTCGCCTACCGCCTCTATGGAACCTGCAACAAATGGGGGTTTGGAAAGATCAACAAAAAAGAAGGACCAAGAAATTATGAAATAACCACAAGCAGTGGCCCAATCAGACGACATCAAGACCAAATTAGACGCTCAGGGAGGGACTTGTGTGAATTTTCATTAAGGAATGAGCAAAATCAAGTATTCATACCAACAAATTTTGGAGAAGTCAGAGAGGAACCAACCGAAAACCACGCAACAAATTATCACAACATTAATCCAGAGGCCAATGATCCCAACATACCAGATGATCCAGAGACCAGTAACAACATGTCAGATGTTCCAGTGGCACCAGAGACCAGTAACAACATGTCAGATGTTCCAGTGGCACCAGAGACCAGTAACAACATGTCAGATGTTCCAGTGGCACCAGCTTCCGCTATGACAGTGAGACGATCAAAACGGACACATAAACCCGTCGATAGACTTAACTTATGAAACTCACTAAGAAGGGGAGGTGTTACATCCTAAATGTCTATCTTTACTTATTTACTTAAATTTATTCTATAACTATTATCAGCTGGTTATAATGTTTACATGTTCACTTTGTTTTTAATATGTGTTGAATAAAGTTGGTTAAAATTGTACCTTGATAAATACATTTATTATTTGTTCTAAATACATACAGAACACAGTAATAGTTGTTCATTTTAGATAAAGAGGAAAAAAGTTCTTTGGATCAATGTTTTTAAGTGTTCGCTTAAGAAAA